>NC_142393.1:7405944-8005944 GCF_059441095.1 Idiotropiscis lumnitzeri
TCCGCCTTCAGAATCAACACTGCAGGTGTCTGTGCTGTGTGAGTGAACGGGCTCTTAGAGTTTATAGACAGTTGCAGTAGTCAATTAGATCACGAGTTCGTGACAGTAACGCCTTCTAGCAGCCTCACTTTGAAAGTGTGAACGCGTCCTGTGATTCGATAACTCGATATACGTAATCAACAAATCCACACCAGACAGTCTTACCCGTCGACCGTTAGAAAAATATATAAAAAAATATATAAACATATTCTTGCTTTTTTTAACCCACAAGGGCTGGAGGGGGGAAAGTGTGGTTTTGATTGCACATATACCTGCAAGGCCATTTTCAAGACGGACCTTTCAAGAGAAGCTAGCGCTTGTGGGCCTAGGTGAGAAATGCACAGCCCGTCACTGTTATATACATTTCATTGCTCGGAGTGTTTTCACTGTGCATATAACCAATAAAACATCTGGAATCCTACCAAATCTAGCAGAGTATTTCCTGGACCTTTCTTTTGTTTCTGAATCTTGCATTTCCTCCTACTGTCACATTATATACCAGCATATCCTTTCATCTATATGCGCACCCTCATGGACATCTACAGTCGTGGATAAATTGCAATGTCTCTGTATGTTTGCAGAGGCGTGTCCTCGGGAAAACTAGCTGGCCATGAGGGCATATCAGCTCTCACACAGGTGTGTAAACCCGCAGACATGCTGGTGTCTTTTGATAGCTAATACAGTGCCATCAAAGCATCCGGGCGAGGTTGATGAGGTATAAAAGTGTGAGTTAAGAGTAGCAGCGCTGCATGTGCTTGCACTAAAATGTGATCGTTATCGGAAGGGACAATCATGTTTTAGTGCAGCAAGATGTCTAAGACAGACAGAGTTGATGAAGGGGGAGTGAAGAAAAAAAAAGCGCTGTGCATGAAACCTGATAGATTTGTAAATCATTTCTCACATGTCCTTGTGCTTCTTCCACCTGGAGCACCCGACACGTTCATGTTCCAACACAAGCAGCTCCGATTTATTCCTGGTTTCCGAAAGCAGCTGTGTTTTTTTTTTTTTTTAATCTTTTTATAAGCATATTTTCCCATCAATCTTCTCCCGTTGTCTTTATTGAAATTTTGTTTATTGGTCTGAACTGTTTCTTGGGTTGGCAAATAAAGCGACAGACCAAGATAATTATCAATCATTAACAATTAATAAAACAACTCAAGATTCCGAGTTCCAAAAGGTTAAGGTGTCCTAATGAGAGGCCAGACATTTGGAATGTACGACGACTGATTCTATTGTGTAAACAAGTGCGAATATTGCTATGAAAAAAATTTTGCAAAAGTTCAAGCACGATAGTGGAAGGCATTTGGGGCCTTATTTTGTTGTGCTCAGCGTAAAAATATGCGCAACTTAATTTTTGTGAGGGAGCAAGTCTAGTCCAGTCTAGTGCACGATTGAGGTTGCAAATGACATCCTCATACGTGGCCGACTACATCATCCATAACGGAGATATTGTAGTGTGTGCCCCCTCACGAGTGAGTATCCAATCACAAGCCACGTTCACCACCTTCAACGTAAGGCCTGCAAGAAGGCCTTGCTATCATCAACTTGTCATCCGATTGGCGATCGACGACCGCACGACTGGATCTGAAGGCCTCGGACGAATAGTGCATGCTTACTGGTATTATAAAAATTTGCCTGGCAACGCGAGCTAAATGAATTCTGATTGGATAAAAACCTCTAACCATTCAACACTAGGATATAATATGACATCAATGTGAATAATATGATCATGATTTCTTGATTATGGGCCAGCAGAGAAGGCCTTGACCGCCCACCACTGGTAAATAGTGCCCTTAACGTTCAGTAGTGTGTATTGCAATATAAAAGAGACTAATAATAAAGGTTAATAGGAGCCTTAGTAGGAAGATGTTCAGACAGCATAATGAGTCTCTCTTTAAAACCGCCTTATACCATATGTTTTCTTTAATAAACAACAAAGCGCTACGAAAGCCTCAGATTTCAAGCCTGGTTGCCACTGAGAAAAAAAAATATGTACATGTTTTACTTACTGTGGAACAAAACAAAAGAAAAAAAAATGCACAACGGGTGGAGAGAAAGGGGAGGAAACAGGAACTCCGAAAGTTTAGAGTGCGGCAGTTGGGTCAACACTCTGAAGTTTTATCAGAGACATTTGTCTTAAAGCAGTGCTGAAAGATCCAAACAGGACTAGACTGTTTATTATTTATAGATTCTTTATGGTGCTTATACATCTTATCGTAGTAAAAATACTATTTGACATGTTGGCTACATGTGAACAGTGAAACTGTGAAAAGACCAAAACGACTGTGCAACCCCCGGTTGCCGGTCCGCAAAAGTTATGGTCATGTATGAACCGGTCCACGATGTTAAAAAGGTGCACGAAAGCATTCACATGTGGGACAACTGGAATTTGGCTTTGCTTCATGTGGGGTCAGATTGAAGCCATTACGGCAGTTTTCAACATTACACTTGGTAAAGTATGAAACTGCTCAGTCAACGTCAAATGTGCGTTGGTACATCTGATGGTAGCGAATGTGTAAGTCTACTCACCCAGAGCTGTAAACATTTAAGCACAAGAATAATTGATCAGACATTTAGTTGCGTGATTAAAAGTGAAGTATGTACACAAGTTATTATACAAACTTGTGGGATTGCATCAATGAAAACATGAGGATGGACGCGTTTTTCCAAAGGTGGGAGGACGAAACGGAAGGTTTACATCTTGTGGATTGCTCCTTTATAAATAAAGCACTTAGGAAGGAATCAAGGACTTGAAATGATTCACGAATTCAGAACGCTGGACACCCAGAAGGGTCCACAGACCCAAACTGGATCTATTTTTAAACGCTCACCTCTCAAGATCATTTATTCTCTTCTCTCTGCCCGATCTGTCCACCTCGGCGTCCTTCAGCACCGCCATCAACCTGGCGACCTCCGCTTGCGACTTTCCCGATTCCTCCCTGTAGCGAGCCACTTCCTGCTCGAGAAGCCTCAGGCGATCTGTGATGTCGGGACACTTGCGCGATGTGTCCTCTGCATTTTGGGCCTGGAGGGGAAGGCAAATGGATGCATCAGGTGTACAGTGTAGAGCAGGGGTGGGCAAACTTTTTGATTGGCGGGCCACAATGGGTTCTAAAATTTGACAGCGGGGCCGGACCAGGAGCAGATGGATGGAGTGTTTTGGTAATCTCACGTCATTGGAGAAAAAAAATATACATTAAATTTTAAATGAAAGTGAACAAAAGCATTAAAACAATATATATGTCTCTGAAAAAACCCACAGTATTTAGACAATAAAACATTAACAAGATTTATCCATTTAATTCTTTTCAAGTTCGGCGGGACGGATTAAAACGTTTAACGGGCCGCATGTGGCCCCCGGACCATAGGTTACCCACACCTGGTGTAGAGCTACTTCAGACATCATTTGGAAATTAGCGAAAGTCGTCAAAATGTCTATCAGTGTTTAAGGGGGCGTGCCAATACAGAAGTATACAAAGAAAATATATTTCTAATTGCCGCTGGTGACAGGACTGCTCCGTTTGAAATATGGAAAAAAACCAAAAGAGGGACAAAATAGGACGAAACCTACTGTGGAGATCACAGCTGGTAGTGCTTCTTTTTGGGGTGGCATCTAGAGGGTGAGATGAGTCAGAGAAAAACAAAACAAAAACAAATGTCACAACTAGTTTGTCTTACTTGTAATTTTCTTTAACTCAAGTCGGGAAGGGACAATGGCACAACACAACAAAGTTAGCACTTGTGTTTGTGGCATTGTCAATATAGCAGATGCATTGACGATAAAAGGATATTATGAGCTCATCTCGTATAAAAACACACATTTGAATGAAACTAATTAAAGTAGAACTGAAACAGCAAAATAATCCTTTCAGTTTCGCCACCAAGTCGATGCAACCCCATTAAGGAAGCCCACTTCCTTCGGAGAGCTTCTTTCAATATCTGTCTCTTTGAAAACAGCGTTTACTTCCGAGTCCTTTACTACGCCTGGGATGAGCAAATACAACGTCATGGGAAGCGGATGTTGTGATTTAAACAAGCTTGAGATGAAAAAGCTCTGTTAACGGCTCGACTGAGTCAGAAACCAAACATCTGCGAACATCAAAAAGGTTGCCTCACCAAACTACTGGAGCGTATTTTCTAGATTATTTTTTTCTTAAAGGGGAAGTCAACCCCCTTTTTTTTCCCCTCACAAGGATAAATTCTATGCAGGCCAACTCGTCGAAACGTGGCATTCTGATTAATGTTTCATTAGCGGAATATGAGTTAAGCAATTTATTGTATTTAGCCATCTCAAGGGCGGCCATTTTGTCACTTTCTGTCGCCTGAAAATGACATCAGAGTTGCTCAGGGTACAGAGAACGACCAATGAGGGCTCAGCTTCAGATGAGGTGAGCTGTGATTGGTCGTTTCCCGAGTCCTGAGCAACTGTGATGTCACTTTCAATCGACAGATAGTGACAAAATGGCCGCCTTCTGATATGGTTAAAAACTGGGTGCATTTTGCTGGTTAACTCATATGCCACAAATGAAATATTAATCAGAATTCTATGTTTTGATGAGTGAAGGCGCACGGAAGATATTATTAAAAAAATTGTTTTGGGTTGACTTCCCCTTTAAGCACCACAGAAGTGAAAGACAGCGATTTTATCACCTTCTGTCATTTTTGGCAAATTGCACAATATGGTATTCTTCTGATCACATGTTAATTACATACGTATAAATGGCATCAATATTTATTTGCCCTTATTTTGAAAGCATGATTTTCATCTCCAT
Source organism: Idiotropiscis lumnitzeri (assembly GCF_059441095.1). Lineage (NCBI taxonomy): Eukaryota > Metazoa > Chordata > Actinopteri > Syngnathiformes > Syngnathidae > Idiotropiscis > Idiotropiscis lumnitzeri. The sequence continues at coordinate 7,410,756 of NC_142393.1, forward strand.
GCTGCAGAGTTAACAACTACTCAAAAATTGTCACATTGTACTTCATTCAAATCAGAAGACATTCGTACATCCACACCGCACGCTTATGGACGTTCACGTGTGAAAATCCGTTCAGCTCACCGACACACCGAGGAACACACACGCTTACATGAAGAGCAGCACTGTGAGTCCTCTTGAAGTATTTGCAAGTTTACATAACAGCTGCGGACGACGCTAAATAATCCAATTATGGCAACACTTCTGTCAGAGCATAAATCTGCCTGCTCCAAAGAGTTATCGAGCTGCCGTCCCTTTTTTGCGGCCCGACACTCACCAAGATATCATTTCACAGGAATGAGATGTGCGCGTATGCTTTTTTTTTTTTTTTTTTTACGACTATTAAAGAAAAGTCGCTCGTAAATTCTGGCCGGGTGACAGTGTACGTGCTGGTGTGTGTGAGGGAAATGGGAGGAAAAACACTCTTACTTGGCACCCAATATGGGATGGAAGGATTTTTTTTTTTATTTCGCCATAAATCAGATTCTTTTAATATCAGCAGCCTAATCCACTCACAAGATATATCAAGTGCAGGACGCGCCATCAATGGTGAGTTGTTACGATTATTGTGGATACTATCAGGGAGGAACCAGAGAGGAATTAAAGATGCATTTTGGATGCTGGCAGAAATAAGAAATATTTGGATTTACTGGTTCCTGCAGCGTTTTTGAATTGTGTGTATTACTTTGAAGCAACTGCGGTGATTAAACATCAAATGCATATTTGGCGACAAGACGACTTAAGTTACGGTTAGATTGCTAGCAGATATTCAACACAAAAATAAGCTCCATGTAAAGCTGTATATCTGAGCGTGTAGATATTGAAGAAGCCAAGCCAATGAATGCACGCTGAGAATTTTTGTTTGGTGCTTCGTCATGGCTGGTTCACAAATATTGTCGGATCAGCGCCACTGAAGTCAATTATTTAAACTACCTTTGCAATCGGATTCAAAGAAAAATACAATGTGATGGCATTTGTTTGATATACACTCGAATTTCACATTTATTTACTTTGGATTTGTTTCATGTATTTGAAACGGTTCTTCATTTTTGTGTTCTGGAATTTATGGTACGGCGTGTGTGCGGGTGTGTGTGAACACTGATGCCACTGTTTTTGCATACTGTACAAACATACAGAACATTCACAATCTTCAGCGAGCAAAGTGCTTGAACCAACAAGCTAGTCGTTTCTCCCATTTGTTATATCGGATTTGGATTATTTGGGTTTCATATCGTCGTAAAAAAAAAAATAAAAAAAATAAATTAAAAACTGAATACAACAACAACCTAAATTAAACAGCGCTGACATTGACACTTTATAATATCTCCCACAACATCATTTGTTTCAATTGCTTCTCTCGGGTGCTGTTGAGCATATAAATTTGTTAAACATACACGTGCTCACGTTTCCACTCGTGACGCCCCCTCTTCCCCGTGCTCACCCCATACAGACCTCGCCGTCGGGCCTCCGGCCTTGTTTTGGGCCCACGATCGCAGGCTGGCTGGGGGACAGTTTCTGAGGTTGGAAGGTTGACAGCTTGTCCTTCAATTCCTGGTTGTCCTTCCTCAGTCGCTCCAACTCCTCCAGTTGAACCCTGTCCGCCCGCTCTTTCTGTTCCCGAAGGTTCTCAATGACTCGCTCCTGAGAAGTGAGGAAAATCGAGATTGACTCTGGTAAAGACCGTAAAAGATATCATCGACGTGCGTGCTTATTCCCATAAAAGCTATAAACCATACCACCTCCAAAATGCAAACGACTGTCCGTCCTGGGTGACTATTCGGCTTTAATGAATCGTAGCCTCTTACTGAATGGGCCCAACAGCATGTTTTGCAAAGGGCAGCCAAGCTCATAAATACAAGTCTTAAATAAGACCACTGTAAATAATAGCCGGGACGTAGAGAGATCAGAGCAAGACGGAGTATCGAGACAGATTTATTGAAAATGGATAATACAGTACTGGAGATCACTTCCTTACAACTCCGCGCTGACTCCCGATAAACCAAGTTGGAATGTTTATATCATAATTCTCCCCGTCCTCTAATCACAGCAGCCCGGCTTTGAGCACTGGCCCGAAAACCACGTCCACAGCATGGGTGGGAGAGCATACAAGGTGTATACAGTAGGTGTGTGTGGACTGAAGCGATTATCAAGGTGTTTATTCAGGTGTTTATTTAGGCAACACGCCGCAACTCCGAATTGGGAGCTTTACGATGTGGCATTGCTGCATGATTGGCAGCTTTAAACCCTTGGGTAAATTGGACAAACACACCATCTAACTAGACCTGGCACAGCCATGCGTGCAGAGCAGCTTTTGGAGGAGCAAGAGAGAGAAAAGACGCAAGGAAATGGCTAATGGGCCATTGGGTGTTTTCATCATATTATGAGCTCGGAAAGATGTTTGGTGTTTTGGGATGGGGACCAGGATGTGATGAAAAAAAGAAAAAGATGTGCCGCAATGAGTCTGGCGTGCAAGTGCAACGTGAAATACAAACAATGGCACAGTTGGACAGAGTGAGCTCCAGGCAGGCTTGGTCTGGGCACTAAAGTCCAGCATGTTAATGAGAGCCACCGTATTAAGGCAAGCCGGTTTGGGATTAGCAACACACATGATCACCCTTGTAAACACATTACACACCCGTTGTTGACCGCAAAGTACGAAAAGCTTGCCAATGCGCTTCTCATCGCAGCTGAATTCTACAGCAAGGAGGCTGCGTCAGAAGCAGGTTTGCGGTAAACAGATGGGCCAACGTGGGAGCAGTATATCGGCACTGGGCGACCAAATACGGTCAATTACATATTTTTTTCCCCCCATTATTTCTTTGAATTATTAACTGATATAAAGTGTTGAAAATAACGTGAGAACAAATCTCCTAAATCTCCTAAATCTCTTATATATATATATATATATACACATATATATATACATACATATATACATATACATATATACATATACATATACATATATATATACACACACAATAACAAGAGAAAATAAATTTAAAATATTTGAGTAACCCTGTTTTATGGAATGACATGAAAAAAACGAACATGAAGTGACAAAAAAAATCAAAAAATAAAATAATAATAATACGTTAATCGTCCATCCCGAAACATTCTCGTTCAGACGAGAAAAGTGCACTCACACTCACACAGGTAAATAAGGTAGCGCTCGCTGGTAAAGATGTTAAGCATTAGTACGAGAAACTTTCTCATCCTAACGAGGAACTTTCTCGTCCAATCCGGAAAGAACTTGGTTTGAAGGCCTTGGAGCCGATCCCTTTCTCGTTTGGGCGAGAAGGGTTCTCGTTAAGACAAGAAATGTTTCTTTTTTTTCCCCCCAATCCACTTTTGGGGCTCTGTACTGTTTTGATGAAAATGGATAACTGTAATTCGGTGGAGAAGGACCTGGTCAGCCATGAAGGTAAATTTGCATGCAGATATAATTCCTGCGCATCACGCTGCTTAGTCAGCACTTTTCTCTTTTTTGGTTTGGCGTGGTGTTTGGTAAATAAGACAAGATGGCTGTTTTTTTTTTTGTTTTTACTTCTTGAAAAATACTGCTTTGGAATCGGTGTGATAGTCCTACCAACAACAAAAAATTAATTCACCAGAGAAAAGATGATCAAGATGGATGATTAAAAACTCCTTCCATACCTCCACTGTCAGTTTTCTCACATCTTCTCGCGTGGTCCAACATCTATGAATTAGGAGGCATGTGTCCACAAACGATGACAGTGAGTCACGGCAAAAGAAGCCAGCTAATGAAGCCTCAACAGTTTCCTTAGAAATCTGCATACCATGATGAGTACATTTTTCCAAACCGTTAAAACCAGACTGGTGGCCCAATAGTTTCATTTTGTGACGTGCTTGTTTTCGCCTTATTCTTTTTCCGTTACTCAGATAAGATAAAGGGGACACTTTACCCGCATTTTTTTTTGGCCTCAGTTGTCAGCTTTGTGCATTTCTTTGTTAAAATGTGCACACCGTTTCCTGGTACCTTCTCAGACAGGGCCTCTTCTAGCGTGGCAAGGGCTGTGTCAGTGTTGCAGGAATCGGTTTGAAGGCCTTGGACCCGATCCCTTAACCCAGTCAGCTGCTTGTCCTTGTCCTTTAATTGCTCCAACAGGTTATCAATCTGGAAAAAGAAGGTAAGAGAACGCAAAATTAGGACCTTAAAATTCCCAAAAAGGCTTTATATTCCAGAGTAGATTGGAACTTGTCATTTACGGGAAATATTCATTAAACAAGATTATTTATGAGGAGGATGAGAGCGTGGAATCATTTAAGTTCATGTTATGGTGATTGTAACCGATTTGCTTTTATCAATTTATGCAAACACTCAGCTTTGAGACCTTTGATTGTTAGTCCACGGTAAAGTAAAACTAAAATGCACACGCTATGTTTTTACAACGTAGAACATGAAGCAACTTTTTAGTTCCTTCCTGGAAAATCTTGGCCTCCGTATGCGACGGATCAAGCCAGTGAATGATTCGCCTGTTTTTTAGGTGGTCACGTATTGTGATTTATTTTATTTTTTTGTGTGCTTAGTTAGTTACAGCATGTAAAATAAAAGCAATAAAAACCATAATATGTATGCGAAAAAATAAATTTGTAACCGTGAAGATGAGTTTAATAGCCCTTGGAGAGAACAACGTAGCATAATATGAAGAATATTGACTACTATATTCAAATGGACCCAGATATGACTATGAGTAAAAAAAATGAAGGTTTATAAATACAAGTTGGGAACCGAAATTGCTGGGGGAAAAAAAAAAAAAAACTCTTGGACTGAATAAAGCCAAATCCAATGTATCCCAAGTGCTTCAGTGGGACAACAAAAAGTCAATCCAAGTTGAACATAAAATGTTCTTTCCATCTCTGTCTCTTTCTCCTTGACACACAAAGCACCATTCCGCCACTCATTAATACCATATTTGACCTAAAACAGTTTTTTTTTTCTTTTTCAAAATAAAGCTCGAGTTTAACAAAAATAATTATATATACTGTAAGTAAGATGAGAATCTAATAAAAACAAAGCACTTGAGGCCAGAAAAAAAAAAAATCAAATGGGAAGCCACATTCCAGTCATGGGTACATAGACAGATAATGTTGAAATCTCCACAACTATTGTACAAATGAATCCAATTAGACTGCAGGCTTTGGAGTGCTTCATTCCCGAGAGAGCAAGCGGCAAGCTTTAATGGAGCCATCTTGGGTTTGGCAAAAGAGAGAAAGTCGCGGGAGGCGATGGGGGGGAAAAAATAGGCCTGTTCCCTTCAGCAAATCTTGATTGTTAATAGCCGTCATTACACTTCAAACTAAGTACGTTGAGTGGTCCGTACGTAGGCGATAGGGACAGTAAACCCTTCAGGAAACGATGAGAACATTTCACACCACCGCGACAGAAATCCAGCAGCTTACACTTTCGGGGATTACAAAGTGTCTTAACATTCTACATTCTCACATATTATCCAAATCATGCATGACTGGGAAAAAAAAAATATATCATTGTGTGTTGAAGAGGTCACATGATAGAAAATAGTATTCCAGAAAGGTTTCTGATTACCGTGGAAGCATTTAAACGCAATCTTCTTGAAAAATACTCTTTTACCCAAAACACACTCATACACATTCAAGCGTAGCGTTGCTCCCGGCCCCTATGGACGCCACAGAGCCTTATTTCAGCTCAAATTGAGCAGATCGCTCAAGCTTTTAGATAAATCATTACACTCTTCATGAGGCTGTTTGCTTTGGCCTCTTAACATAAAATAACCAGCAGTCGGTGAAATATTGACCTCGACATTCAGCCTACGGTGGAACTAACTGTCTTGTAAAACGTATCTTTGGTCTCAGGCTGAAGGAATTTGTCATTGGAGTCACATCTATCAGAAAGAGAATGTGACATTTTGTCCAACATGTCAAAGCTCGGAATTGTTCAGGATAGAAGTTTTTTTTTAGGGGTATGGCTCAGACGCAGTTGGCTTTTTGCCTCACTGGAAAGTAGAGTGTTCCTTTAGGAACTTGGGTGCTGCTGATGAGAATAGCAGTCAACCTTTCAGTGCATTATAGCAAACGCCACACATGTATAGGCTTTTAAAATCAAATCGGCATGCGTGGCATCTGGCGTCCCACCATATAGTAAACCTCATGCTACAACAAAGCTCCGAAAGCTGCGTTTCTCTTCTATGTCACACCACCCTTAGCAAGAAGAAAATTCACGCCCCCGCCCACTCTCCGCCGTAGCGATAAACAATAGCATTTTCGTTGCAAAACAAACAATGAGAGCGCCACTGCCAACTACTGGAGTGGATGTGCAATTACACTTTATTGTAGTATGGCGGAAAAAAAGCATGTTCCCCAGGGTCACACGCGCCCCCCCAGGGGGGGCCCGCCCCACTATTTGAGAAGCTCTGATGTCATGACTCAGACCAGCCGTTGCACTTCGACTTGCTGTACGTGTCATAGTGTTATTTTCAGACAGCTCCATGTCAGCCTCACTCCCAGACACAAACAACTCCAAAATGTTTATGGCGATAACTTTATCTACAAGGAGATGGAAGCAGACGAGACTATACCCTTGAAAGTTGGAGCGCTCATTACCAGTCTGTGGAATTCACATCCCACCAGCAGGTTGGAATTTCAGCCAAGAGGCCTACGTAGCTTAAAACAGAGGTCCCCAACCACCGGACTGCAGCTGGCCGCACAGATGAAAGAAAAAAAAAACTTGCAGTACATCTGGTTGGTTTATTTATTATTTGAGGCTAAAAATATTTCATTTTAAAAAGTGACAGGCTTCTCTCCGTTAGACCCATCTATGATTGCCTCGTGACTAGTGATGCAAAGGCTCATTTTTGACCCGTGATCCGTTCGAGCCGGGCACGATCTGCAGAATGGCTGGCGAAAAAAAAAAAGTACGCGATCACATTAAGGCAAAATGATTTGTCCGCAATCACTACGATAGCAGCAGAAGAAGTTGAAATCCCAGATGGATCACGTAAGTCGCATGTATGGGTGCATTGTCGCAACTTGATGTGAAACGAGTCTTCAAATGAGAATTTTTTTCTGTCGCTTGTCCCAGTGCCGTCATTTCAGACCGACGAGTCAAGGAAGCTGCAAACATACTCAACGAACACGCCGCCTCCGCAATGACTAACTTCAAAATAAAGCTTTGCAAATAATACATTGAGTCATTGATGCCAATGCAATAGCTTGAGTAGACTTTTACTTTGAAGTTGCCCCTCGTGGTGGCGCAACGGCTACCTTGACTTCCGTCTTTGGCTTGCTTTCTCACAGTTTTCATCGACATGACATAGTTGCCACCAACACTAACACAGCGCCTTCCAAAATCATATTCAATCCCCAATTTAGGACACAAACAAGCTGATAGTTAATTACACCGTCATTGTATGACATGACATAAGTCTCTGGCATTAGATTGGCAGACTCAGAAAAAGCAGCCAGTTTAAGAAGAAAATTATGTCATCACAAAAAAAGTAAGGCAAATACACATAACTCCCAAGCAGACTTTGAAAAAATTGATTACTTCCTTCCCAAATAACAGAAACTGTTAATACAACATCAAGGTTAACAAAATGATTATCTCATCACTGGCTTGCTATTGCATTGTGGTTATAGTTTGTTAATAATATTATTAGAGCTCAGTTTCATGTGATGAGTGAAAAGCTGTTGAAAATGCATTTCTGGCAAAAACACTGTGACCTAAAAGAAACATGTTCCAGAGGAGAACCACAAACTCAGTTGACCCATCTGTCTTCCATCCAGAGAAAGAACAAGAACTCAGTGGCCTCCGGAAGAATCATTTCAGCAGAACACTGAGGAGGCCCGGATGGAGTGTGACCACCATAGCAATACAATTGTTTGTGCAGTAGTTCTCAAAAGTCTTTTGGGCCAATAAAATGCCAAACAAGTATTGGTTTTTCGCAGTTAAAATAAATAAATAAATCAACCAAGGCTTGTAATTGTCTATAAACGCATGATGGGCGTTGTTGTAAAACCTAATCGAGATGAAGACGTTGGCATGTAGACGTACACTGCTTCATTTACAAACAACGGAACATAATGTAGTCACAGACTGTGTACTTCCCGGGAGAAATCTAGGTCACAGTCAGTCACACTGACTTCCGAGACTACAAAGTGAAAAGTAGTCCTGGATAGTGTACACACTGCGCTTAAAGCAAAGCGAGCAAACACACACACACACACACAAAATGACTTTTTGATGTGCGCATGTCAGTATAAGCATTCTAACGCATGTTCTAAACAAAATGCTTCCAAGTGTACACCTGCATCTCAAACCAGTGCAACTTCTAGATTCTCACATTAATCAGTAATCACAAACGTCCTGCCCCCTAAAAGCTTTCAGATGTGACTTTTCAAAGGAACTCACAATTCAGTCATGACGCTCAGGGGAGACTATCACCTTTTCAGTGTGGCCTTCGTTTAACCCCCGTCTCTCCATCACATCTCACAGCCATCTGTGGCTGGGATGTAGCACTCTCCAGCGGATGGAAACTGTGATGTTATGTAAACTGACGCCCCCTTGTGGTCGGTTTTGATCAACCAACAACTCAACCAACAGTCAGAAGAAATTAGTACAGGTAATGACAAATAATAACCAATTAACCATCTCAGTTGACAAATGCTCTGTTGCTCTTGCATAAATCCTGCTCACATGATAAAAATTGCGATACAAACCTAATCACTTTCGGAATCAATGAATGATAATGTAAAAGGTCATAGTGACACACAGGAAATAGCAACCCAGGATTATCGTCATGTTGTGGCTCAGGGAGTACTCATACTGTGTCATCCATTCACAAGAAAAGAGAGTGTTGATGTCACGCACAGGAAGTGGGTCGGGGCTGGGGTGGTCAAAGCATACTTCCGCAAATACAATCCATCCATCGAGTTTCTTTTTTGGATTCACATTCACACCTATGGAGAATTTAGAGATGCTTGCATTTTGGGAATGTGGGAGGAGGAAAACTTGCCAACACACTAAATTCCCTCCAGGAAAAATGAAGTAAGGATAGATTCAAATTTAAACTTTTCAGCCCACTGAAAGTAAAGAGCTGCATGCTTCTATCCATCCATTAATTTTTTTTAGCGCTTATTCTGTTAAGGGCCACATGGAGCTGGGGCCAGTTGACTTTGCAAAAAAGGTAAACTACACTTTGGACTGGTCACCAGTTAATAACGGGTCACATAGAGAGATAACCGTTCACCCAATTACCGAGTGTCAACAGAACCCACACAGACAACTCTTCCCAAGGGCGAATTCCTTGTCAAAAGTTTGATTGTTCTCGAACATGCACTAAGGCTTTAGTTCTAACCTGGTTGACCAATTTTATTACAATTGTTTTTTTAATATTTTCACTTTTAAGACTTTGAAGTTATAATGTAGTTGAAGTGAAAAGATTAAAATCCTGCAAAACTACATCACCCATCTGTGTGTCAGAAACTTTGCACCAATATGTAAGATTTGCATTTTTTTTTTTGGAGCATTAACTTGCATTCCTAGATTGTTTATTCCCCGTGTACTACATTGCACATCAGAGATGGGCGAGTATTGACGCCAGGTATCGGTATCAGGTAGATACCGGCCTTATTATAAAGTATCGGGTCCTCGTGGAGTATGACGATACCAGCCACTGATACTCTAACAGAAAAAATATAAATATTAGGCATTGATTAAGTACTGTCATTGCTGGTGTAGTGGTACACACACCTGACTTGTGTGTGGGTAGCGGGGGAACAGTTCTGGCTCAGTGATTTTGAGACAAGACACAGAATCTGCAATTCAGGCACAAAAGAACCACTAGTCAAGTTACGATTGTCATCATGAATGTTTGCCGTCAGGTCAAGCACTGCGCACGGCACTACAACATAACAAATAACCTCCTCCGCCTCCCCCTCGCCAGACACCGTGTTGCATCCATACATACCAATTAGAACGTAAGACATATGTGGAGCACACATGCAGAGTAATCGCTCGGCATAGTGGGAGTTTCTTCTGCTCAGCACAACGAGCAGGGAGGTAAAAGCGTCAGCTTTTGAATAAAGGCAGATTGTACTTGTGTGAGCCAAGCTCTACCTGACCGTGTGTGTCTGTGTGTTTTGGCTAAGTTGAGTCATGTCTCTGCTCTTTAGACTCAAGACCATATCTCGAGCCCCCCCTTCAGCGGCAGAATGCGATGGTAATTGCTGTGTAAGTACCCCGTTGCTTGATTCTCCTGCTCCCAGTGCCATTAGTATTATTTTTTTTTTTGGAGATAATGGAAAGCCAGAAAGAAAAAGTGATATAATGAGGACCATTGCAGATATAGCGTCCCAATTTAGTGCAGCCGTGGGCAAACTATGGCCACATGCGGCCCGTTAAACGTTTTAATCCGGCCCGCCGAACTTAAAAAAAATTAAATGAATACCCCTTATTAATCTTTTATTTTCTAAATATTTTTTACATTTTTTAAAGACATATATATTGTTGTAATGCTTTTGTTCACTTTCATTTAAAATTAAATGTATTTTTTTTTTCTCCGATGAGGTGAGGTTACCAAAATACTCCATCCATCTGCTCCTGGTCTGGCCCCTCTGTCAAATTTTGGAATCCATTGTGGCCCGCCAATCAAAAAGTTTGCCCACCCCTGATTTAGTGTTTTACAAGATAGCTCAAATGCCATTTTCATTAAGTGCGGAAATCTACAAATATATAAAATTTTGTTGAACTCAATCGCAGGTGTTGTAGTCAGGCAGAAGATGGACTTAGCTTGACATGCAGCCCGATATGAGGTTTGCCCTGACTCATGTGTAGCCTGCATGGCTCCAATCAGTCAGCCTCAGGCTCTCAACATTAACTCGGTCTGATTGTTGATAGGAGCAGCAACAAGAGTTGAAGGGTGGGGGACTATCACAAGCTTTTTTTTTTTTTTTTTTTTGCCGGAACTTCTCCAGCTCCAGCGGGCTTATCTGCAGCCATGTGGCCGTGCTCTGATTGGTCAGATGGAATCCATTAGGATGAAAGACGTTGGTGGACTTCACGGCAGCAGGAATGTTATGTGCATAGTTGAGCGTTATCTCAGATGATCCGAGAAGTACTGCTGATACACACACTCAATCACTTAGCTGGAATACCTCCAAGGTGGCCTACAATGTAGCTGGCTCGGTGGATAAGTCCGCAGACTGTGTTTTGCAAAATGTTCATTGATATCAACCCCCCAAAAAAAGCAAGCGTATTCTCCAGTCTTTTCAAAATTATCTCTTGATTGCAGTAAACGTGCATTTCACTCGACAAGCTCCTTAACTGAGTGGCAAACATGCAACAACAGCCTTGGGTTCCACCAATCATGAATGAATGTGACATATTCAGGCATGTGTCCCAAAATTGACTTTTAATCATTTTTATTTTAAACTTATGTTTTCAAACCAATTTAAAAAATGTGTTTCAAAACTATTGTTGCATCTGTTGTCAATGAAAATATCATAAGCACCTTTTCACACTGCACTTAGCAACGTGCGGATCGCAGTCGACGAACCCATTCATTGCTACGAGGGCTTGAGGACGGAAGGCCACACCGTGCCCTTGAATTGAAAAACGTACAATTCAAGAGCGGCGCCGTAATGACGTCAGGAGCCGCAGGGGACAGAAGTTGGCGGCGTGATTTCAGAGTTGTGGGAAAAATCTCCGAGTTACTTACTACGAGGCTACGACGTGAGCACTTCCAAATATGGGCAAGCTTGCATCAGGAAGCTGGCGTCCTTTGGAGCCTGACTGCTTTTTCACAACATATTATCCACTTACAATAAAAGCATTTGTCGGCTCATTTATCACTTTGCAATCATGCTTCATCTCAAATGCATTTTTGTTTTCATAAAATATGTCATATCCACGTTGCAAATACAAGGAGCAGTCCAAGAACTTTGATTAAATGAAATTGAGTGGAAATGAGAATTTTTTTACTCTAAGAGCGCTTCAAATTACAGCAATGAGAAGTTGCGATTGTCTACATTCAACACATCATAAACCCTGCGCCAATGCTGGACAAATATTTTCCTTCCAATTAAAATACAGAACCCTCTCTTGCTATCCATATGCATCTCATTCAACAGTGTCACTGTTGTTTCAACGCAGTGTGTAAAACATGCAGTAGGAGGGGGAGAAAAAGGTCAAAGAGATTTTTTTTCCAGGAAATACAAGTAAGGGTACAGTCAAACTAGCAAATTAGTAAACCGTTAGCTCAGGCGTGGGCAAACTATGGCCCGGGGGCCACATGCCATCCATTAAATGTTTTAATTTGGCCTGTCGAAGTTGAAAAAAATTAAATGAATAAACCTTGAGAATGTTTTATTTTCTAAATACTGTGGTTTTTCAAATACATATATATTGTTATGATGCTTTTATTCACTTTCATTTAAAATTAAATGAATGTTTTTCCTCCGATTAGGTTACCAAAACACTCCATCCATCTGCTCCTGGTCCGGCCCCTCTGTCAAATTTTAGAACCCTTTGTGGCCCGCCAATCGAAAAGTTTGCCCACCCCTGCACGGTTCGCTTATGAGCTATGAGACTTTGTGCACCCATTTAGGGACAGGAAAACTGAGCGTTTTTCAACTACTGCTTGTAAGTCGTGAGAATTGGTCAAAAGCAACAGCATTTTCTCTTCAACTAAAGCACAGAGCGGAGTGAAGAAAGAAATGAAATGTAGAAGCCAAGAACATTTCGTTTTGTCTGTTAATCTATCTACACCAGGCCTGGGCGGGGGACAACACCAGACCGGAGCAAGCGTTGACACCGAGTCGGCGGAAGCGATGACACCAGACCTGAGCTAGTGCCGAAAGAGTCTGGAAGAGGGTGAGCGAGTGAGATAGTCAAGGGACATCTGTCTGACAAAACCAGACACAACAGAGATTGTTGTGGTCAGGGCATCGTTCTAGCGCCGCGCACTTACACACATATACGTGTACTGTGTCAGACGGACGGACGGACAGATACAGTACAGACACCTACGCCTATGTCCAGTGTGTGCAGCCAAGGCAGAAGTAACCGGAGCTGCCCGTCTGCGGTTGCCATAGGGAGGGAACCTGATAGTGGATACTATACTTCCACGCACAAAGCTCGGCTTTTTAAAAGCATGAATATGGATCGGGACGACCACAATGTTTGAACATGAATAACACATGCATGCCAAGACCGCACCGCAACCGTCTTTGCCCCTGTGCCTCCATCCCCCGGCGAAAGAGAGGTAGCGGAGAGGGGCGGGGGGGAGAGAAAATAAATAAATAAATAAATGCATCATTATGCATTGGTCATGGTCACGTAGACGAAGGGGCGGGGGGGGGGGGTACCAACAGAGCTCCCACTGTTTCTTGGCGTGATATGCGAACTCCCCCACCTCCCAAAAAAAAAAAAAAAAGAGAAAATAGAAACCTTGCAAATTCACATTCATTTGTTCACTTAAAGGAGCGGTCGCTCATTACTCTTGGTTCAATTCAAGCCTCTAACTATTAGAATCAACCCGAGGCTCAAGCTACAGCAGTGACATCATGGTGCCACGCTATAAGTCAGAATGGCTGTCCATGGAGAGGCCCGTAGGAAACATTGGCAGTCGTCTCCCGAGACGAGAAATACATAGACGCAAGTAACGTACACCTTGCTCTATTAAAGAACAAGTCGAGCGCAAATGAGGGGTTAAAGTAGACCACTTTACCATGCTAAAGTTCCACATGTCAGAGATCTTGAGAACTTTTAACAGATGAAGTGCGGTACGCTGGTACAATATAGAAATAAGGAGCTGGGAAAGAACAGCCGGTATGATTTAGTACAAAACAAACACCAAGGCTGCCAAACTTTTAAGAAGTAAAACATCAAATGGGTGATTTGCATCATATATTTTGAGTCACAATCATTCGTCTTTTGCTTGAACACCCACCTAAATGGCCTACGGACTACTTTTCCAGATGTTCATCCATGAACTGCCTTTATTTTGATTTTTGATTTTTTTTTTTTCGCAGTTGCAACCGTCGCGCAACCCGTTCATTGTGTGCACGCGTAAACCGTCTCCAAGCCGACGATTCACAGACGGTCTGTAACTGTGTCACTCACAGTTCACTGCTGCAAGTGCAACTTTTAATTTACGCTGTCGTTATTTGGGAGCACGTGGCATATTGTTGACACTTTACCAGCTGTAAGAACCTCGACTGAGCCTAAAATGTTGTGTCCCAAACAAGCTGCTAAAAGAAAAGTGGAGAGTAAAAATGGGCAATTTACAGAACGTACCCAAGAATCTGCCTTTCGTCAAGGCAAGGCAGCTTCTTGTATTTATACAGTAGATTTTATTCAGAAGATAACTCAATGTGCTTCACAAAAATATTTCAAGATGAAGTCAACCCAAAAATGTTCTTCATATGTTTTGTGCAGCGCCACGAGTTGAAACGCGGCATTCTGATTAATAATGCGTTTGTGGAATATGAATTAAGTCTACCCGTTTTTGTCCATCTCAGGTGCACAGGGCTCAGCTAATGGCCAATCATGGTTCAGCATCAGAAAACAGGTGAGCCGTGAATGGTTTTTACCTGAGCCCTGAGAAACTGTGATGTCATTTTCAGTCGATACAATTGACAAAATGGCTGCTGATGCACCATGTTTGCTTTGCACTCTGGGCTCCCCTAATTCACCCGAGTCTGCTGACCTCAGAGCCCGACTGGGTTTATATTCCATGAGCATTTCTTAAATGTATTCAAGACACAAGGCATTCAGAGATTTACAGACAGGGGTGCACATAAGCAGCGCGCCGGTGCGCCGAAACACTAGAAATGTAATCTAGTGCTCCGGTTCAAGCTTTTGCACACTAATATTAGGCCAGCCTCAATTTGACGTCAAGTGCAGCGTTCTGAATAAGCTGCAGCTGTTTGATGCACCTCTGACAAAGTCCAGTCAGAAGACCATTTCAATAATCAAGTCTTGTGGAGATAAGGAGATTTTGTTTTGAACATTACAGTATTATCGCATGTGGTCTGGCCGACCTCAGTAAATTGAGCATCAACTGGTTGGAAAAAAAATAAATAAATCCTGTGTACTCCTGACCTAGAGCCACCCACATCAATATGCCAGCTCACTGCATGTCAATAAATACTGCACATCCTCACCAAAGAACATTGGGTCTTTGAAAATGAAAGACTGGCGCCTACATCAACTTGAAGTGAAGAAAAATCCGTGATTTGCGCCTGGCAAATCAAGACGCTGCAACTTAAAGATCACAAATAATTAAAGAGAAACTCTACTAATTACTATTGCTGGCTGTCAGTTTGTTTAAGTTCTCCTTTCATATCAAACATTGCACACACTGTAATTGTCTGTCACAGACACAAAATGAGAGAGGGAACAGACAGCACATAGCAGAGAACCCCAAATAACAGAGTGAATCTTGAAAAACAAAATAAAAATAAATAAATAAAAAAAGGAGAGTGACATCCACAGATCCATGAAAGAGAACCGGGGGGTTGACAGATACAGTCATTTAAATAGAACTACTGTACACGTTTATGATCTTTTTTTGTTCCATCTGCACCACATCAAACATCCCGAGATATGAACGGAGCATGAGTGAATATATAATGTCAATTGCAGATTAAGCTTTTCCATTTTAAGGTGCAAGGGATTTTTATTTATTTATTTATTTTTTTTAAATGTGTTTATTTCTATCGTGCGCAGCGTGAGACTCTATGTATTAGTCGTTACAAGTTTCACATTCACTGCTGTTTTGAGCACGAGACAGCGCCGAAGGTCGTGTTCAAGTTGTCTGAGAGAGAAAAACGCTTGGAGGCATTAAATATTCACGCAGTCAAGTGTGCAAAAGCCGAGACCGATGAAATAACATGTGACCTTCGGAGGCACTTTCCAATTAAAAGCATCAAGAGGGGCTGCAAGGCGAGCGAGGGAGATCGAAATTGAGGACATGAGAGGAAACATGGAAGTTGACAGGGGGACTTCTGCGGGTGCGCAATTCGCCGATAGAGGAAATGACAACATGATCATCCCAGGTGGTCGCGGGCCTCATCAGCACGCAAAAACATTCAATGTCGTAAAAGTTGGTGAGAAATGCATGCGCGCGGCAATGAGTCGACTTAAACATTCTGGAACTTGTCACCTCGTTTTAGAATTAATGCTGACTTCAGTATGCTGCACAAATGCGATACAATGCCGCCTTGATATACGACTGTTTAAAAGTTGAGTTTTTCAAGACTAGACTTTGAGATAAAAGCGGCTGTTTGACAAATAGTGAACAATAAAAATAAATGCATGCATATATTCTTTATCCTCTGCAAAGAATGACTAATATTACTGTGTTTGCTGAGGCGCCGAGTTTCTGCCTACCTTTTTCTGGAGCACATTGACTTTCCTCTCCTTGACATCTAACATATCCTTCATGTCTCTGATTTCTCCCGTGAGAGTGCTTTTTTCATCAGTCAGGTCCTGAAGCTGCTTGTTCTTCTTCGTCAGGAACTGCTCTTTCTCTTCCAAACGCACTCGGAGCGCATCAACCTAAAAGGGTCGAAAACACACGACTCAGTTCAATGCGGAGGGGCCAAATAACACCAGCAGAATATTGAGGAGTAGGAAAGACGGAAATTTAAAAACATAAATAAAAATATTGCACTATTTTTGACTTTGGATGGTCCCACGTGGTGAAACTGATATTTTTCACTTTGATTGACTTCTTGACTTTTGAGAGTTGGACACGCTCAGCTTTGTGCCGGGAAAGTCAAAGCGTGTGTGAGTGTGCACCGAATGATCATGGCCAGAGCTGCCAAAGATCGTACCGTCGACATGCTTTACACGCTCACACACACACACACACTTGAGTCATTTTTTGACATACATCTATGATCTTCTTTACTGCCTGCTGTGAGGAAGCCTCACAGCACACATAAAAATGTCACAGGCTGTGTTGAGCTTTATACGCATCTCTCTGCTGTGACTCAACGCCAGATGACATCACCAGCATCTCTGGGATTTCAAGAGACAAAATTACAAGATTGTTTATTGTGCTTGATTATATTTTTTTTCCATTATTACTCACGGGCGCAAGCACATTTTCCAGATTGGTCAAGAATGATGACATATTTCCTTGAGTTTTTTGTTGTTGCTGAAAAGGTCCACATACAGATGACAACAACTAAACGATGGAATTTGCCAGAGCCAGGGTTATAATAGGTTGAGATTTTTCATTCTCGTTATATTTCTTTCATTTAGATTTTTTCCACTTAGTTTCAATTCGTTTTTGTGCATGGATATTCATTTTAATTATTTTTTGTCTAGATTTTATTAGCTTTAGAATTACTTTTAGTTTGTTTTATTTGATACATGGAATGTTTGTCAAGCTCCAATTATGTTTTGACCTTCCCTTTAAAATGAAGTATGATAGTCATTGACAAAGACATTTTCACTGTAATAATAGTAGAGTTTTATAAATCAGTTCTGATTTTTATAAAATAATTTTTTGTTTTTATTTAGTCGAAAAAAAAATCCTCAATTTCAATTTTAATTATTTTGTTCGTGTTCGCTAACTGTAATGCATCATGAACTTATTTGAATGTCAAAAAATTCCAATTCTACTTCCTGTTGGCAACCTCCATTCAAATTCAAGAATTGAACAGGAATTAACAGCTCATTCTTAATTCAAACCTGAATTTCTTATAGCCCAGATTCTTAATAATCACCGTTTCCCTAAATTTGGGTGACATGCTCTCGCATACTCTTTTTCAGGGGAAATATGTTTTTCAGTACTGTATTTAGACAGGAGTGATAACGTTTTCAAAAGCTAGAGTCCATTTTGCGTTTTTGTCCCACTCCAAGTAATCAAAACATGTTTCTGGTTGTGTAGTAAAACAGAGCAACACAAGTCACACAGTGGTCTCCTCTCAAGAAGCAGCATTAGAAGCAGGTCTGACCCCCCCCCCCCCCCCCCCCCCCCCACACACACACACACACATGTCAGACGGTGCAGTATGTCTTATATTGCTCTGCTGGCAGACAACGGGAGTCAGACAACTGAGCCAAGTTCTGTCTTGCCCCTGCTGCCCTCGCACACACACACCTCCACACACAACCACTCACAAAAACCAGTTGACACCACTAATCCTTGCACCTTGGGTCTGTTTGTGTGTTCACATCAATGCTTGCTGAAGTTTGGGTTCTGCAACATGAGTGCAAAGAGCCCCACTACCCTCAAATTCCACCTGGAAAGGAGCAATTTAGCAAGAATGTTCTAGAGAGGCTGAACAGGAAATCCCCACTCTCACCTGCACTGGCCCACTAAGCTGGGATAGTACAATAAGGACACCCTGCTAATACCCTCTAAAAGCAACGAGCACTGCTAGACAGAGAACTGGAAAAAGGAGGAAACCGAGATGGATAGATGTGGAAAGAGAGCTGAAAGGATACGAGTGAGTTAAAAAAGGAGAGATTAGAGGGGGGGAAAAAAGGTGAAACCTCAGATGCATCCCTCCACTATAGAACATCAAAACACTTCTCAGCTACATCAACGGGATTGTTTTAAGCAAAATACACAGTATTGTAAATCGGCAAACAGTAAAAAGGTGACATTTATCTGAATTATTGTTGTATTGCACTGGAGAGGGGAGCTCTCTAATCTCGTTGCACACTTGAGTACAATGACAATAAAGGGATTTCTGATTCTGATTCTGATTATTACACTTGCCTTCATTTTGGCTTTGATCCAGTGCTTCTGAATTGTTTTCTGTTACGCCCCCCCCAGCAAGAAGAATATAATTCGCGCCCCCCCACCACCTACTCTCCACCACAACTAAAAATAATAGCAATTTGGTCGCAAAACTAACCGTTAATGCTCGCTGCGCACAATGGGCAGTGAGAGCGCCACTGCCAACTAGTGGAGTGGATGTACAATTACACTTTATTGTAGTACGGTGGGAAAAAAAAGCATATTCCTCAGGGTCACACGCCCCCCTATTTGAGAAGCGCTGCTTTAATCAATGGATGTATGGATGTATGGACTTTACTTCCCACACCTAAAAAACACCGTCTGATATAGTTGAAATTAGAAAACATTCAAAGCAAGAATACATAGTGTGCCGACACGAGTAAAAACACAATACTCTTATTAATTGTGTTCGTCGAATAAGAATTGAACTGAACAAGTGTGGTGCGTTGCTGATTGGATGTGACGCTCAGGCGCCTTGCCTGCTTTTATTGAATTGTGTCGGCTCACAGAATTTTGAGAGCTATAGATTTAAAGGGGAAGTCAACCCAAAAATATTATTTTCAATAATATGTTGGACGTCCCTTCACTAGTCTAAACATGGCATCTTGCATTTAGTTGCCCTAAAATGAACTGCTGAATAGTCAATATATCTGACTAAGAAAATCCTTTAGATGTGCGCAACATTCTGTGGTTACAATATGCATAACGATTGGAATCTTTGGTATTACTTAGGAAAACATCTATGTTTGTTTGCCACATGCACACACAAAAAAAAAAACACGGACGCAAGGTTAAACTGACAACCACTTGAGCTGACTTCCTCTTTCTTTCAAAGATAGCCAAATGTGTATTCTGGACAGTGGTTAGCAAAATGAAACGGAGGCTCAAAGAAAACATCGTCTCTGTTTGTCCTCACCTCCCTTTTTCCTGCCTCACATTTCATCATAAAAGTTTTTCTGGCAGCAAAATGTGCAAAGGTATCAGGCCCAAAGTGGGCTCTGGACCGCAATAAACAACCCAGGGACTATATGAGTCGACCACAGTCAAGACGGCAAAACCAGAGACGATGGGAAGACCACGGCAGGCCAAGCCCAGTGGACACTTAGACAGTTTACATAGTAGCTGTTGCATTCCCAGGTGGATACAGATTCATTGTGGGAATCGAGTCAGGCCAGTGATCTGCAAAAACATTCCTAATACACCCACAAATATCCTGATGTAACATTTTAATCACCCGTGACCCTCAAATGAGTGTAAAAAGATACAACGCAGTATCTGCAGTGGATATGAAATGGCAACACCCGCCGTAAAAAGTCAGGTTTTATGACAAAAAAAAAAAAAAAGTCACCACAAGATAAAACATTACTTTTTGCCATTTTAATGTGAAAAGAGGCCTGTTTAAACAAACTGGAATCGTTTAGAGGAGGGAAAAAAATACATGGTTGCATAATACTTTTTTAAAACTTTTTGATTGCACCGCAGCATTCAGTCGTTTGGAGATGAATGGCCAATATATTTTCCACCTTCCTAAAAACACTCATTATTGGTTGGATTGCCAAGACATCTCTTCCTGTTCACCCATCAGTTTTTAGAATTCATTCAGGTCCGGGTTATGGCTGGGTCATCCTTCAACTTTAATCACATGCTGGTAATTACATTATTTTGTTGATTTGGATGATTCATAAATTATTCTTGGATTTATGACCACATCTTGGTTTTACAAAACCAGATGACCAGGACATTTTCCTCCTTGCGTTTGGAAAACTTTATGAATATGTTTGCATAATTACGACAGACTTGTGTTGTGCTATACTTTAGACTTTAAGTGGCCCGAGCAGCACATAAGTAGCCTGTCGGCTCAGCAATGATGGGACATTGTAATTTTCTAGGAATGGCGAAGTGATCATTTGAAAACATAGAGTAAAATATAAACTCTAGATGGATAGAATGGATAGACAGATACAGAAATAGATAAGTACATTAGACCATCACAATTTACTTGGACTTCAGCCACCTAGCTAGCTAGCTAGACACCTAAATATAAATATGTCCTTTAATAGTCCCACAATGGGGAAATTTGCAAAAGAAGCATTCTCATATCGGGAGTCAAACCCGGGCCGCCTGGGTGAAAACCAGGAATCCTAACTGCTAGACACCTAGCTGGCCAGCTAGACACCTAGCTGGCCTAGTGTTGGAATTTTTACTATTATCTGACTCCATTAAATTAACCAAACACCACCTACATTCATCCAACAATTGTGCGCGCTCGTTTTGAGAGAGAAATGACCAGGAGGCCGGCAACTTCACAAGGGAGTGGATTTATTCCCAACAGGAGATCTAATACAAAGCCTGGGGCTCGGTTTCTACCATTACAGCTCTGCGCGTCCCTGTACCCAACAGAGGACGACGCCCCCCCGAGTTGCCCAGGATCATTTATACATTTCAGCAAACAAAGCAAAGATATCCTACTATTGGCTATGTGTCATCTGCAGTTAACTTTAGCTTTCTCTTAGTGGACGTCTTCTACCCGCAGGATGACGTGTCGGCTCGTCCAATCTCACACAGCAGCGCCTTGATGTCGGGGAGGCGTCAGTACCCCCGTTATCAGAAGTGCGGCTCGTCCTGTACAAAAAATATCTGTCACCTACGCATTTCACACAGCCTGCCCTGACCTTCCACTGCACATCGAGTCAAAGCACAATCAGCAAATATCTTTATTGCATTAAACTGAATACATGTAACTTGTAGTCAATCGTATAAAATCCTTTATAGTCAAATGTATAAAATCCTTTACTAGCTAGACACCGAGCTGGCTAGCTAGACACCTACCTAGACACCTAGCTGGCTAGCTAGACACCAAGCTGGCTAGCTAGACACCAAGCTGGCTAGCTAGACACCAAGCTGGCTAGCTAGACACCAAGCTAGCTAGCTAGACACCAAGCTAGCTAGCTAGACACCAAGCTAGCTAGCTAGACACCAAGCTAGCTAAGTGGCTGAAGTTAGACAAAATGTCTAGACAGCTAGCTAACCGGACAGCTCGCTAGCAGGACAGCTCGCTAGCCAGACAGACAAGGATATAGACTCTATATTATAGAGTTTCCTACCTTGGTAAATCATCACTGATCATTATCATGATAAATCATTAATGTATCTTCACATAGATGAATGTAAATAATTAGTAATCAATAAGAAAGCTAAAGGTCATAGAGCAATTTCATTTTTTATTTCAGAATTGGGTCTCAAACTGACAGGCCTTCGCATTAATCAGCACCCAAGAAGTGGTTCACAGTTTCAAAAATGATGGTGACCCACGCTTTGGACTTAGAGATGCATTCAACAATTTGATCAGGATTCGAAGGGACATTTGACCTCAGTGTAAGCTCTGGATAAAACGCACAGACGTTGAACTACCTCACAGCAGGACGGGTGAAGCATGGGGCAACAGTCCCAGTCCACGGCAAAGTCTGTTGTGTCGTGTAAAACCGTGGAAACACAGCTGTTTGCCTACAGGCTACAGAGGTAACGAGGAAAAACACAGATCTAGCGCGCGCCCCCGCCCGCACATAAGTCCCATAATTCGAAAAGAAATTAATGTTTTCTGCCGAGGCATGAAAGTCAGTCATGGTGTATTGTAAAAGTGGATGGATTTATGGCGCAGAGGAAGGAAATAGTAACAAGCTGTCACCGTGCTCACACTCTCCATCCATTATCATGTCCACTAACACTGACAGACACACTGGATCATGCTAGCATACCAAGAAAAAGTTTCCTCTCATTAACTGATCAAGTGTTCCTCCTTTGGATATGAATTCTGGTCATCATGTTTGCAGAAAATGAAATGTTAGGCCCGCGGGGTCCTCATCTTGTCTTCTCATCATTCGTCCTGCTATTAATGTTTCATCACAGGAAACGCATGACACGAAGGACGCTGAGGTACACATCGATCAAAATGCGTCTGTATATGGCCGATAAAACACTCCACATCCAGCATGGATGAATGTTTGTTTTTCACATCGGGGGCCACTGAGAATTAGTGTAAGAACTTAAGTACCACTAAACCGTACAGGTTCAAAATTTAATAGCTTCCTGTCTGGTAATCACGTCCCCTTGCATATTCATGTCAACAGCCACAAACGCCTGATGGAGTTGAAAGTCAGCGATTCTTTCAAGTAACTGTTGCATGTCAAACTCGGCGTGAGACGAAAAATGTCCACCCTGTTTGGTTTTACTGCTCGGAAGAAAACGTGAAAAATCGACTCCACAGTGAGAGAACATCTGTGGCGCTCTATCGTCTTTTTTATGTGTGCGGATGAAAGTTTGCGGTTAAGTGGTCAAGTTAAACGGTGTGAGCCTCAAGTGAGGCAAACTTTGCGAGAAAAGAATGCCACGTGTTGTTTCTGGCCGTCCCAGCATACCCTCAATCTGATTGCAGACGGAGCCAAGCTATTGTTAGTGTGCTTGTGTGTGTTTTATTGATCTTCGGCGTGTTTAGACACCGAAGAGGTTCCGCAAAAGGACACACGTGGGTTACATCATCAGAACGATGATGGTTTATATCTGCCATCTGATTCCGTTTGAGGTGAACAATATCGGAATGCCTATTTTGCGCATTCATCTGCACGTTCATGCAAATTAGCAATCCCTTCAGTAAAAACATTAAAGGCCTCATCCCCGTTGCGACCTCTCGAACTTCCACTTTATGGTTTTTCCACAAGGTCTCTGCAGGGGCTTTATTTTGGACCTCTCCATGTTTTTTCTGGGGAGCCCAAAAGCATTGCTGCTTCCAGTGCATCGCAAACCACACGAGCCAAGGAACCAGGGCCTGAGAAGGGTAACCATGGTTGGTCGGGTTCGGGTGAGGTCAACGCAACCACTTTACGGTTATCTTCCATGTTCTCTGCTGAGAAGCAGTCTTTCTGCAACACAATTAATGTTTCACGCCTTTGTTGAAAAAGGCTTTTCAAGTCGTGGTCAAGAATTCTGTTGACTTTTTCATTTTTATTTCGTGTATCGGGTACTTCTGAAGGCTACAGATACCAGGCACCGATACTTAAGGCAAAAAAATAGATAAACCTGACATGAAGTAAATCGTCTTCGCCAGTAGGTTGCAGTACTCTGGCGGTTTGACACATCACAGAGTTATCATGTGTTCTTTTTTTTTTTAATATATTTCTGTCATCGTGTCCAATGACGTTTTATGCAGCCTCCCAAAAGTACTGGTAGTATTGGTGAGCACTCAAGAGTGAGTTCTTGTACTGGTAATGGTACCATTTTGAACAAAAGTGACATTGAACATCTTGACTAAATAAATTTTATCCGGCTCCTGCACACTCCAAGTAACACAGAAATATTTAAAACCTTATAAATGTATGCTCTGAGCTCTTGATACCAACAACTCATGTCTAGGAAAGTGTCCAACTGATTTTGGCTTGATAATTTCTTTATTTTCAGTCAGTTCAGGGTGGATTATATAAAGCAAGAGAATAGGAAAGAAGAGAATGAGACAGGGAGAAGTAAGAGTGAGAGGCGAGGTCTTTGCAATGGCATTTAGCCAGATTGAAAGAACATCTTCCCGGGCGCACTACACACTTAAACTATCAATCCGGTAAAAAAATTAATAAAATTAAAAAAAATAAAATAAAAAAATCGCCAAAAAAACAACCCAGTTGTCTCTCTGTATGTGTTGCTCCATTGTGTGTGTTCCAATCTTCTATAATGCTGCATTTATGCTCTTCGTTAGCATGCCTAAAGGCGTTTGCATCATTTCGTAGCATTAAGCTAAGATGACTTAGGCAAGGCTGTGCATTTGTTTTAAAATATACGGGTGACTCTCTTTGCTTTATGTTTAGTTTGACAGTCAACTAGGAGTGACAAACAGCTTGACAGACACTTTCGGAACAACTGTTCACTAGCTGCTTGTTGAGTTGAATTCACTGCCGCCTTAGAGCACTCTTGTATGAACTTCTTGCTCGCAAGTCAAAGCAAAAAAAGGCTAAAAGGAGGCACGTCAAAAAAAAAAAAAAGACTCTTAAGTCAGGTCGCTCATATCTCAAGGTACCATCATACTGTGTCTCTCAGCACTGCACTAAATCTGCTACAATAAAAAGCATATTGTTAAATAAATAACTGAGACCTTTCCAATCAAAACAGCAATTTATCAAACAATACTTGGATTCAACCAAGTAGGATGTTTGTACTCTAAGTACAGCAGTGTCACTTGTGATTACATATGAATACATCTACCCGATCTTGCATTCATTGCGTGGGTCACAGGGAAGGAATTTGTTTTAAAAGTACGATCACCATTATAAAATCTGCAATCATCTTGTTTCAAAAAGGGGTTGTGCACTCTTCTTGGGCTGTTTAAATATGTAAGAAGATTGCTGTCAGGTCACCTGATCTGCAGGAGTACGGTTTCAACTGTGCATGGTCGTAAACACTGCAGGAAGGACAGCCTCGTCTGTATTTTGGTTCGGTTTATTCAGACAGGTAGCAAACGCTCACACCCGTGCTCACAAGCTATATTTTCTACAATTACACTTATCTGGGGATGAATTAAAACAGGGGCATGTGGAAGCTGTCCTCAACACTGACTGACAAATACATCAATTGCTTTAAGAGACGTTGCTGCTTCTTGGGTTGCTGCCTCAAGTGTTGCTCCTATGAGCCATTGTGCACCAATTACTGTCACTCACATCGACCACAATTGGCACGAACGCATACGCAGTGCACTGGTGTGGATATGACAGGCTTGGCTGGAGTAATGACTGTTAAAAAAAAAAAAAAAAAAAAAAAAGATGAAATGTGGAGAAGTGGAGATGAAGTGGATGCGATGAATGAGCTGAAAGGGAGGTCCTGTGAGAACGGCCGTGCTCAAAAGCTGAATGATCGACAGGCGACAGAGGAATGCGAGGCAATACTTGGCCCCAAATGCCCTAAATAGCTTTACTCATCCTAGATGTGGAAACCCAAGACTTTCTCAAGCAGGGAAAATGTGACTTCAATAGCGGGGAGAAAACCTCTTGAGACCGGACGAAGATGAGAGCCAAGCAATCAGCCCAGAGAGTGGGCATGTTTTGTATGTTTGTGATTAACAGTGTGTGCATTTAGTGATACGATCAGATACAATTACATGTCATGGGAGTCTAAGCAGCCACCAGCAGAAACATCAGAATCAAATAAATATCACCAGTCCAGTATGAACACCCAATCATTCATTACGTGACCACATACCCTCAGTGTGCCTTAAAGGGGAAGTCAACCCTAAAATATTATTTTGAAATATATGTTATATGTTCCTTTGCTAGTCTAAACATGGCATTCTGATTAATTTCGTGTTTGGAATATGAATTAAGCAACAAAGTCCACCCACAACACCATAATCAGAACGCCATGTTTAGACTACTGGGCCTGCATAGAACATATTATTGTTAAGAAATTTTGACACACCACAGAGACGATTGTTAACGTCCCTGCCTGTAAGAATAGTAATAATAATAATAATTCAGAATAGTGTCAAATCAAGCCGTCGTCTTCGCTCTCAGACGCTGTGGGCATGTCAGCTGAATGAGCTGCAACCACGCCTTGCTCAACCGCCAAGTGACAAGCGAGTACAACTTTCTCACTTGATGAAATCAGTTTGAAGAAGGCCCTTTTCTCCTCCAGCATGACTGTAGCCCAACACACAAAGTGATGCATGAAATGGATGAGATTGAAACCACTTGACTGACCTCTGCACCCTGATCTCAACCCCATCGAGGACTTGAACTGGACATAAATTTAATCTAACGAAATTCTTGTGCCAATTATGATCGACTACCAGCCAGTGCAAATCAAATTTGAATTCATAAACCGTTGTGGTAACACATTAAGATATTCCGTCAAGTATTCGAATTATGTCTCCACTATCATCTTTTTCATCAGCTCGGGGTGGGTGGGAATGCTGTGTGGGGGGGGTATAAAAGCTCTCACAATCCCCCCCCCGCCCCCTGAAATCCAAACCACCCACCGAAACCAGTCCCTATAAGTATGATGTATTCACGACAAGAGCCAAAATTCCTTTCGCATGTATGGACAATTAGGCCTAATTTTGGCCCAAATTGCTTCCTGTAATGATGAGTGGCCAAAGTTAGCAGGCCACTCTCAACTGGGGGAACACAGAGAGCTAAAGTATCAGTTCCAAGTCTTGAGCGTGATGGAGAAAAATGTTAAATGCTCCCTGCTTTCAAAAGCACACCATCTCTGTACAGGCAACCTCCATCGCTCATAGCACAGATAAAATCATTACAGCCATAAAGTTTTAGGGACTTCAAAGATGGCCTCTTCTTGGAGCTCGTCGGCAACTTTAATCTTCATCGGCCTAATTGTGAGAACGCGTGTCTGGAGACGGATTTCTTTGCACCTGCGCTTGCATGTCAACTCACCTCCGTCTGTAGCGTATTGGCACGTTGCTCCTTCGCGTTGAGGGACTCCTTAAGCACCTCGATGTGTTGCTTGCAGTCTGAGTTCTGATTGGTTAGTGTTTCCAGTTTGGTCTGCAGGGCCTGCATCTCAGACTCCTTCCTGTTCAGCTCCTGCTTCAGCTGCTCTATCTGGCAATCACACACACACACACACACACGCGAAAAAAAAGACATTTCATCACATCAGCCGGTCTTGTGGGGACTGATGCAAACGATAACATGCAACACGTGCAAACAGTGACAGGGCTTCTCTCAGTCTCACTCTCGCACACAACGAAATGATCAACGTAAATAAATAAATTACGCATTGTGCTCTCATACAATTAGTAGAAACCAAAATTGAATACAGACAAGCGTAGGAATGAGACGCATGTATTCATGCACTTTTGAATTCTGTCCTGCTGAGTGTGTATCATCACTTTCATTCCCATCAAAGTTCATTCAAACGGGAACATCTTGAGGGGCTGTCACACCACAGCAACCGGCAATGAAATGGTTGTTCATGACAAGTAACAAATTCCTGCTGCTGTCGTCATGTAACAGGCGTACTTCCCTTATGTTATTTGCAAATAAATAAATTAACAATTGGCAATTGATGCTGAAATGGCAACTTGTGTATAAAATACATTACATCATATTTGGAATATTGTTCAACCAATGTTCACATTGCAGTTTTTACGCGCAGCCTCACTCAATGTAATAATGAAAAAAAAAAAAAGTTTTTTAAAAAACTCCACTTTTGTTTTACAAAGCTAAGTTGTCATGAATTTATAGTACACGTTAGGGAGCAACGTTTTCTCACAGTTAAAATTTAAGGCCGAAATATGTGCATGGATGCAGTTATGCAGAGTTACGGGCGACACCATTTGGAGATTAAAAAAAAATTCAGATAGAGGTTGAGCCACAGAGGAAAGGAAATGCTAAATGGGAGCGCTTCCGGCGCTATGTGTGGAAGATAGTCATCGGCCTGCCGGCACCGAAAAAAATGTTCAATGCTGATTCAGGCGAAGCTTAATCTTATATTGTTCAGTTCATAAAGAGGAAATTAAGACTAAACCAGTGCTTGCTTTCAAAAATGTGTCACGGCGAGAAAGAACCAACAGGAAGAAGAGACGAAGTAAAGGTCGGGTCATAGCGGGTTATAGCATGAGAAGAAATAAGAACAATTGGGTTGCTGCAAGTAGTGATGGGGAAATGAAGCTTCATGAAGCATTTGCTTACATATTTTTGACTTCTCTAGATCAGGGGTGGGCAAACCTTTTGATTTATGGGCCACAATGGCTTCTAAAATTTGACAGAGGGGCCGGACCAGGAACAGATGGATTTCAGTGTTTTGGTAACCTCGCCTCATCGGAGAAAAGAAATGCATAATTTTAAATGAAAATGAATAAAAGCATTACAACAAATTAGCTGTGTTTGACACACCAGAGTATTTAGAAAATAAAACATTAACAAGCTTTATTCATTAAATTTTTTTCAAGTTTGGCCGGATTAAAACGTTTAACGGGCCGCATGTGGCCCCCGGGCCTTACTTTGCCCACTGCGGCTCTAGATGGTGCTCTTGGTTTAAACAAAAAGGTTAGTGCAATAGACATTTATTACATTTCCACATTTAAACCAAGAGTGCCAACTAAGGAAGAAAATGATCACAAGTGCTTCATGAAGCTTCATTTGTCCATCAATCGGTGCAAGGTTAGCCGGCGAAAAAGGTATAGTGGAGGCGCATTGACTAATTGTTCTGCCATTCAGGCATGTTGAGTAAAGAGGAAAGTGAGAGCTAGCCGAACAGAGGAGACAAATGTTGATGCGGCCTGCTCCTACGAGAGCTTCCTTCAAATTAGTCAGCACCACAGTCATGTAAATGACACACAGAATTGCACGTAACAATTTTGGTCTGGTTCTCAGATGGAGCACGGGAGGTAGCGGCTTGTTGCTCATTTGTTTCCAGTCAGTGGTGCTTCCTGACGTGCAGCACGGATGGTGGTGTGGCAACGTAGAATATGGATTTGAAAATGCAAATGAGAGCCGAACAGGAATGCTCCGATAGCCTGGTGTGTTGTTTTTGACGCCGCTCATAGTATGGAAAGCGAAAAGGGACATTCTTGAAAAAGAAAATGAACGTCAGACAGTTTTGTTTAATTAGTGATAATTGCCATCTGTGTTAACTATTACAAGAATCCTTTTTTTTTTTTTTTTTTTAACTGACCGACATTGAAAATGCAGACACACTGAAAAAAATTGCTGTTGAATTCATTAAATTTTACTCGGATAAAATAAAATCATCTTGATCTAGATGCATTTTGAAAAAAATAGTAAAACAAAGTTTACTCGTGCTCTGTCTGCTCAGAAGAGACATTTTGCATTATGTTCATTTAGCTACTTTTTGAATGCTCTCTACTTTTCAGTTTCATTGTTGGCAACGGAGCTCAGGTGTAACCTTTGAGGTATCAGGTATGTATCGGAACTTGTGGTCCTGCGCCCTTACGGTCGGCATGTTTGCATCGCCCCAATTTTATGGATGCAGATTTGCAAGTTACAACGGTGTCGTTTTAGTTGAGCAGGGACTTATGGCGCTAATGGACGACCTTGAGGAGCTTCAGCATCCCCAACGTGGAACCAAATGTATCCTGGAGAAAATATGGAAAGGGATGAAAAGTGGCACTAAAAAGTAAAGTGAAGCAAGGGAAGATTTCACCTGATCTTTGTGTGAGCGTTACTCACCAAAGGAAGTAGCATCAGCTGTTAGAAAACTACAATTGCTTGCTTAGTTCTAAACTCAGGTTGAAGCAAACGCATGCATTGGACATGCAAGCATGCAAGACAATTACCAAAAAAAAAAAAAAAAACGTTTTCGTTCTAGCAGGCAACACATGCAGGAGTCGTCCAAAACATTCTACCTTGGTCTTCATAAATTTAGAATTGCTCTTGTAGACCTCCACCTGTTTGAACTCATCCTGCCTGTCGTCAGGATGCAGCAGTCCGCTGGTCTTTAACATCTGGACCTCATCTTCCAAGTCTCTGATGTTCCTCTCCAATGAAGACATCTTGGTGTCCTGCACCAGCAACAGCGGGCGGATTGAACTTTCGTAAGAGATTGTCGGTCTTCCATGTCAGCAATTAAACAACCATCTTTCTTTCAAGCCACCCGTTTGTTCGTCCACACACTCATGCATAAAACTAGAGGGAGGTGGTGTAAAAAGCTCTTGATCTTGATGCGAAAACTACCATACACCGTTTCTAAATTGAAAGCTTTAAACTGAGAGGGACTTTATCACAAGGAAGTCATGGAAAGGATCTAACCGTTACCACTTGGATGTCGGGGAAATAGAGAGCGACAAAATAAACAAATGAGGCTGATTTGAGATTTGATGCTAAAGCTCAGAAAATAAACACCAGGCTTTCTATACACTGACGTCTGAGTCGGGGACAGGGGAACGTCAAGGTTGGCAACCAAGTACGGCTGAGCGAATGGAAGGTTCTGCCGTGGGCAGGTTCTGACATTGCTTAGCTGCATGTGTTCATACATACGTTGAATGCTAAACCTTGGATGAGGAGGGAACGGGAATTGAATAAATGGAAGCAGGTTGCATGATGCCATCAGCACACGCCACAGGCAACATGGAAGCATCTGACCTCCATTACTATCTCTGACATCAGCCCTGACCAGAACATGGTGTTGCAAATACCCTCCAGAAAAGCACACAGAAAGCATGCAGATTTCAACACACTGAGGCAAAACAAAGTTTGGGGTCTCGCTTCAATTCAATAGTTAAGACGGGACCACGATTCAAAGTAATATAAATATAATATCTGAGTGGGCACAAATTCGGACTATAGTCTCTGTAACATATTTTATGTTCCCTGCTGTATTTCTGAAAGAGTAGCTCAAGGGAGAGAGAGACCCAAAGAAAGAAGGCAAGGCCAAATAAAATAAAAAGCCACAAATTAAATCAGCATTCGGTACCAGCTGGGCCCTAAATCGATGCAGTACGAATCGTGCCAATGGCACAGCATTCCAACTTCAGAAGTCTGAAGCTCAAGGTGAAAACAGAAGGATCAAGAAATGAGCACTCATCACCGTACCTGCCAGATAACGTCAGAATCAAAACAGAAAGGAGGTGTGGTGTTCTGTAATCACAAAGGGAAAATTCCCCAGGGCACATTACAGACGGTAAAAATGGACAGCATCGTTTGGCAACTTTGTCAGTGTAGCCCAGCATAAACGACGTATTTGCTTCACCTCCAAATCATTCTTTGAAAAATGTTTGGCCCTATTTTCATGCCCAGCACAAGTCTAGCTCAAATTGTAGTCCGACGGTAAACATGAGTTTCTTTCTTTTGGTACTTTTGTAGACGGGTGCATTTCGAAATAGGCCTTTGCGCCGTTGCGGGAGTGAACACAGCCAACTTGGTTCACAGCCAATCGAAGCGTCGCCTCTCATCCCCTTTTAAAATTCAGCGCAGTAGAGGCATGCGGTCTACTTGGCGGAAGCAAAACAGACTCGCTGGAGTCCTTGCAGGAGATCAGTGTATGCACAGTACTGTATGTTTATAAGACTAAGATCTCCACTTGCAGATGAAGAAAAGTTGGCCGCTGCAAAGTGGGCAGCTGTAGATAGACTTCCACCCCCAATTGCATCTCTGTGTGTGACAAAATAAATAAAAGATCAATTCAAGAAAAAAAATTGTGTTACACCACCTGCGCCACAACTTAGACCTGCTTTTTAGCTGATGTCTAAGGTCTACTTTATTTTCTGTCACTAAAATGTCAGTCACGCCGGGGGAGTGTCAAACAAAACGGAGATGGTTTGCCAGACGGCATGGTGCGGCGCGATCTTCCAAATTCCCAAAAACGGTAATCTAGATTTGCGAAAATCAAAATGCCTTTACGCCTCGTGCATGCGTCCCTCGCTACAAAAATAAGCCCTCTGATGTAAGTGTACTGTTCGCATGCAAACTTGCATATGTGCACTTTGTTAAAAAAGGCAGACGTATCACGAGTATGCATAAAATGCTTTTTGGAGCCACATTTGCGTATGTGCGTGTGAAAGGATTTCAGAGCGGGGCGGTAAAAAAGTTGTTGGCTGTGTGTTCGGTTGTGCACACCTCCACATATGGTGACGACCGCAATTTTTTTTTTTTTCCTCACCGCTCTAATGACTTCAAAGGTTTGAGCTGTGAGTGAAAGCTTCCATATGTGGCATTCGAAACTAATAGATGAACTGCATGGGCATGTATTAAACCTGGCCACGGATACTGTGACTCACAATCACTAGTAGCGGGGACAACGATGTTGGCCACACACAGAGCTCATCAATAATTGCACTTGTTGTCGTAGGAGAGACAAACTTGCTGCCCGTGTGTTGCCGAAAAAAAAAAAAAAATAAATACGTTTCGTCCTCGCTTCATGAATCGGAACGACCACTGTGACAATTCTTCACTTTCTTTGCTGTATTCTCCTACCTTCATATCAACGACGGTCTCCAAAGCCCTGGGCTTAGCGGGGTCTGCCTGCTGGTTCCTCCGATGGAGCTCTTGAGGAGGAACCCGATAGAAATATGCTTGTCGGCTCATCATTTTCAGAGCTCGAGAACGGCTAGAGCTCCACGCAATTCAAACGAAGCTTTTAAACATCTGCCCATGAAAGAAAAATGTCAAATAAAAATTATTTAACTCATTCACTGCCATTGACGGATATAGAAGTCAGAAAGTGCATTCTGGTGTGTTTGGAGTAAGGAGAGGTCGAAAACAGGCAGGATATGGCTCTCCAGGAACCGGAGTTGCCTACCCCCGCCCTACGGTGGATTTTGCCTCAAGGAGCAGGTGCTCTTACCTCTATGTCGATCTCTCCGTCTCAGTCCTTGGAGACATGATTATATTATCTATATACACTTCTTTTCCTTTATACCTCACTCAGTCTATTCCCAGTCTTTCCTCAAGGTGTCTGGCATATTAACACAGTTGCAGCAACACTGTCTGCCTGCGTATGTGCTTCGTTTCCTCCATGAATAATTAATAATTACTTTTGCTCATAGCTACCCCAATACAACTACAGGGGTGGGCAAACTGTTTGATTGGCGGGCCACAATGGGTTCTAAAATTCGACAATGGGGCCAGAGCAGGAGCAGATGGATGGAATGTTTTGGTCACCTCAGCTCATCAGAGAAAAAAAAAATCCATTTAATTTTAAATGAAAGTGGGGGGGAAAGCATTAGAACACTATATATGTCTTTGAAAACCCAAAGTATTTATAAAATAAAACATTAACAAGGTTTATTCATTTAATTTTTTTCAAGTTCGGTGGGCCGGATTAAAACGTTTAACGGGCCGCATGTGGCCCCCGGGCTGTAGTTTGCCCACACCTGATATAGTAAATTACTAAATCAGGGGGGACAAGTCAGAACATCTCGGCGGTCTCACATTGAATGGTTTTCCTCAAATAAAGCTCCTGATAGCAAATATGTGCAGTATTATATTTATTGTATCTACGCTTGTTATTTTGAACAAAAGAGTTGAACTGAAGTGCAATGACTAAAGTCGGAACAATTTGCTTTCAATCGCCACGCAGTACAGGGCAGGTCTATGACTGCATCCCCAATTTCCTTTTGTGCTTCAAAGAGAAATTGAGCATGCCAACATGCAAACCTTTCTTCCACTCCTGCACATAACAAGCATAACCGTCGAAACACCTTTTGCAACACATGAAAGAGAATCAATCTCAGTTGCAACAGGTAATGGATCCAAAAGAGTAGTCCTGGATGGGTTCAAAATTTGACGCGACAGATTTCGGATTACCTACACTGCATTTCATCCCAATTACCTCAGGCATCTGAGATTGTGTCATTTTCCAACTCAACAAGATTCTGGCTGGGACATGAAAGTCTGCGAAAGATCCAGACTGAGGTGAGAATGTCATACTGATGTTTAATCTCATTTGAAAACAGAAAATAATCCTCTGGAATTCACACAAGACTGATTGCTGAATTTTAAAGGTGTGACAGGTTGGGCGCAAGCACGGATCAGACCTTAGACACCAACTTTGTCAGCCTTATTATTAACACGATGTCATTCAAAGCCAAAAATCCCTCCGAATCAATGTTAGACATACAGAAAGATTCCTTGACAGTTAAAAAAAAGAAATCTGGTGAGATGTGGTAAAGGGAAACCCCTGCGCACAGCACTGTGGTAGAGTGAAACAAGCTGGAATCTTATGAAGTTCTTCCAATGAAATTAGAGGAGACGAGTCTGATCCTCTTGTCCTATTCACTTGTGTTTAAGCACGGATTACTCCTCTAAGAGCATGTCTGTCGCTGCCCACTGACCATGTGTGCACTATTGTGTCACAGTGTGTTGACTCAAATTCAACAATCACTGCGGCCCTCAAACACGGTCCAAGTCAACTTCTCATTGACTTTTTTTTTTTTTTTTTTGCAGCACTGTTGTGTCCCCCAGTGGAGGATTTGGAGATATTCAAGAGGAGCACGTCATCAAACATTGTCAAGTCTGCTCCACGCGTCAGAACAGCTAACATATGGAATTAATAGGATCAAAGGTAACACAATAGCAATAAATGCCGGCATCCTGAGAGACGGATACGGTCAAAAAGTTCAATTCTAGCCTGAAGGCAATGGTGTCATCGACACCACACAGAACATGCAAAGAGCTACGTTAGACACAGAATCATCAGCCACATTCCCATCCCGTCTCCATCAGTGCGAGGAAAGGGGAAGACCACATTTGCTTGACGTAAATGTGCCTGCCAATCAGCTCAGAGGATTTAGATAATTCAAAAAGACACATAAAAGAACTGAAACAAATTCACATACTCACTAAATATAGGAAGCGGGCGTGTTTGTGAGATTGTCAGTACAATCAAGGTGGCAGCAATATGGATTGTCCAAAAATGAGTGTTAAAACAAGGTGGAGGCAATGGTTGGTGTCATGAGTTATTTCCTAAATTACTTAATTGTCATTTTTTTCCCGCTAAACTTTTTCTGCTTGAGCATTCTGGGAGATCATCAGAGCATGGCAAGCATGTGGTTCCCCGGAGTTGACGGGCAAAGGGGAATTCTGGGTTTGATTTGTAATGATAGATGGAAATGACTGCTAATGGGAATCTTGAGAGGTTTCTCATGTTTAGTGGCTGCCCGAACTAAATATGATTGGACTGGGCGACATAAAAATATATCCCGGCAGAGACAATAAAAATGCCGACATTTTCAAAAACAAAATTGTCATTGATAAAGTACACCACACTACTTAAAAAAAGTGCGCTAATAAATAGTAGCAAAGGGGAAATAGAGAGGTCTAATACTGCCAAACACGAGAGAGAGAAAGAGAGGTCATCCATAAAGGTACACGCACACAGTCGCAGTAAATCCTAATAGAACACTGCCCCTCTGTGGTCATTAATAGTACTGCAAAAATGTTTCGCAATTGACACATTATACAAACAAAGCAAATCCAACCAATGTTTGGGTTTGTGCATTTGAGACAGTCTGACAGCTGACTAATGTGAACACAAAATGGGAGCAAAAAAAAAAAAAAAAAGCGGCATTACACAGAGCATCCCCCGAGAGCAGCAAGCAGCAGGTGAATGATGGCCTGCACTTTTTATCCACACAAACCCCTCATGAGCATACCATCCAGACATAAACACAGACTGATGGTTCAAGTGACTTGACATCTGGTGAAGATCTCCGAGACCTGAATGCTACCAAGTCTCGTGGGATTCCATTGCGGATTACCA
This sequence comes from Idiotropiscis lumnitzeri, assembly GCF_059441095.1. Lineage (NCBI taxonomy): Eukaryota > Metazoa > Chordata > Actinopteri > Syngnathiformes > Syngnathidae > Idiotropiscis > Idiotropiscis lumnitzeri. Next base: position 7,446,764 of record NC_142393.1, read on the forward strand.
TTTTCTCTGCACATTTAAACAGCATAATATCTTTAAAAGTTCCCTAAAACTAGTAATGGGTGTCCATTAGAAAGCACAAAAAAAATAATTAATTAAAAAAAATAGGCCAATGCAAATTTAACTGACACAAAAGTTGCGCTACATTCCAACAACAAGAAAGCATCACCCTAAGAAAGAGATTGCCAAAAACAAAACAAAAAAAGTCGACACATGTTAAGCATTTAGTATCTTAGCTGAAGCTAGATGAGCAGGGTCATTTCAAAAGAGCATAATGGGCACGGTAATGGAAGGCAGTTGTGCTGACTTCCTCTGGAGCTAATCAAAATATGTGAGAGCGGTGCAGCACTACCGTAACAGCCATCAAAGTCCAAGTGTGAGGCCAAATTACCACTCTGACAAGTCAACATAGGCAAGAGGCCTTGACAGGAAAAAGGTTACCTCACAGTTAAACACGTGCAAAGAAATATTTTGATTAATTAGCGGTTAACCCAGACATTTGACATTCGGAATTCTCCACCGACCACAAACTGATGAAAGTGCAAACTAAAGTATCAGACAACCTGATTGAATTTGCACCCTTTTTATTGAGATTGGTGCTTAAAAGTGGTTTGGAATGAATGCTTTGCGTGAAGTAATGAATTAAGTGCAGAAAATAATTTAGGAAATAACTCATGACACCAACCATTGCCTCCACCTTGTTTTAACACTCCTTTTTGGACAATCCATATTGCTGCCACCTTGATTGTACTGTATGTGTGTGGTTGATTTTTTTTGTTTCTTAAGAAAAAATGTGGGTGTCACATCAAAATGTCGGCAGTACATGAAAGCATTTTCAACCAACACAAATAAACGCAAACAATACTGCACAATTGTATTTGTCGCTTCACACAACACTTTTTCCGCTTCCCGACACACCTCGTTCAAGCCACCCACCTTCTTAAAATCACACGCGCGAAAAGCTTCCAAATAATTAAAAAATAGAATGCTATCCCGTGTGCATGTGCGAACAAGTACTCACCTATTACACACACATGCACAGGAAACATTGCATTAAAAGACCCGCAATTGCCAGAGACGCCCAGCGCGGGAAGATATTCCATGCCTGAATCCAGAGGGGGCGTGGCCTCGGTAGAAACGCTAAGCCGACGGAGTCCAGATGTGCGCCCACGTTCACAATCGGTGACACACACGATCGCTTGCTGGAGCGGATATAGAGGGAGACTCACAACACAAGATCAAAATCTATGTGGTGCACACAATAGGAGGAGTATACACGCGCGCGCGCACGCGCACACTCACAGGTAGGGAAATTAAGAGCTAAGAAGATTTTGGAGTTAAAAATAACCAAAGCAGGAGGGCAAAGCAGTGTGCTTGCCAATCCACCTGGTCCGCTTGGATAACAACAGACAGATCCACGCAACAACACATTTGCATTTCTTAATCAATGGACGAAGCCCTTGAAAGGGCAAGATGTGACTCACATGTAACCAAATAGAAATTGTTTTTCCAATTTCCACATGAGCATGTGCATCTCCGAGAACCTACTGTGAGCACACACACCCCCCCCACACACACACACACACCCCTTACCATCAGTCTAAACACAGACTTGCTGTGCCCCAAAATAATATTATTGAGGCACACAGAGAAAATCATTCAAAATCGTTTGCCACATGCACAACTAAACTGGGCTTTATTTGAGCATTTTTGAAAGGTGAAGTATAAATAAACAATAATATGGAACAATGAACTCAGAACTGGGATTTTGCTGTGTTCAGAAATAACCAATCGCATTCAAATTCATGTTAGATCGGGGTCAACACTCGGCCTCCGCAAATCAAAGTGCTTCTGATTAATCCCAAATTAAATGTCATTCTTCTTGTTCTTAAACTTTGGTTTCATCAGACCATAACAAAATGCACAAGAAAAAATGTGAGTATGAACATGGTAAGTCTACTAAGATGATCTGGATTTTGGAAAAAAATCAGAGGTACAACTTTAAACAAGTTGTGTGCAGACTCCCGTTTAAGGTGATTTTAAATGTGATTGCAACATTCTGAACACAACCAATTTATTTTTGTTATTTAGTTTTACCTTCTCACCCCCTCCAAAATGTGTTGTTTTTTTTTCATTTTAACTGTGAAGGTTGTAGGTCACATTAATGGAAAATATTTGCAGTGATTTATCGAGATCAAATTTTTTACATCACGAAAATATAACATTTGAATAGGGGTGTGAAGAATTTCTAATGTATATCACACATTTTATGCAATCTTGTTGGTTTTGATTATAACGGTATCAAGATAATCATATTGAGATAGTAAATGTTCCTTGGGTAAAGCCATTTTGAATGAAATATTTTTTGGGGTCTTAAAGGGGAAGTCAACCCCCCACAAAATTTTTTTTTCAATAATATGTTCTATGTGGGGTGGCACGGTGGGTGACTAGTTAGCACGATAGCCTCACAGTGCAGAGGTCGTGGGATCAATTCCGGCTCTGGCCTTCCTGTGTTGAGTTTGCATGTTCACATTTTTTTTTTTTTTTTACATTTTTTTTTTCATATTTGCATTTCACATGTTTTCTGAAGTTGAGCCATGATTGGTCATTAGCTGAGCCCTAAGCAACCGTGATGTCATTTTCAGTTGGCAGAAAGTAGCAAAATGAGATGTACATCTATATATATTCCACAAACGCAATTTTAATCAGAATGTCGTATTCCGTGTTTTGGGTTGACTTCCCCTTTAAGCCACCATAGATATAGTAAGCATGACTTTTCACAAATTCAAAATGTGATAATATCAAGCAAAACTCACCTCTTTTACGTGCATGTTTTCAAGTTGAGCTTCAGCCTCCTGTGCAGCCATAGCTAAAATTCCCGTTCTGTGGCTCCGGCCCCACTGCCCGTGACCTTGACCTTGACCCTGAAGCATCTCCAGCAGCCTCTGGATGCTCTCGTCTCTGGCGCCCAGCGTCTGCTTTTGAGAGTCAATTCTCATCTCCATCTCTTCCATTGTTTTCCTCAGCAGGAACAGTTCCTTGGCCTGACGCTCATGCTCCGACTGCAGGTGGACGAAATTCTCATGCGACGGATCCGGAGGTGGTGAAGAGAAGCCGTCGCAGCCCGGCACCTGGCAAGGGCTGCAACGCCGGACCAGACTGGGGCTGCGAACCGCGGCTTGATTTGGACTGTGCTTTGGCGCAGGATGAAGGGTGTTGGCTGGGCTGATTCTCTGAGAGCTTATCGGACTAGTCGAGCCATACCCAGAGCAGTGTATGATGACATCAGCTTCCTGCTGCCTTGGATTGTACGTGTTTGACGGGCTCGCTCTCGGGCTGGTCTTTGGTCCAGAACTATGGAGATTGCTGGGACTTTCTCGGGGAGTGTGGCCAGGACTGAGCCCACCTCTGTGGTCCTGCTCCATGCGGATGTCACGACAGGAACCGGAGGTCACTTGTTGATGAGGTTGCTGTAGGCGGCTGTTCATCTCTCTGTGGGCCCTCAGCTCCTCCTGGAGCTCCTCAACTGTCAATGGAAGCTGTTAGAAAACAGAGAAGGCAGAGTAAACGGACTGAGATTCTCCTGCTATGTTCGAGTGTTTAACAGAATACACTGAATAAGCTCGCAGAAAACCAACATACAAAGTTAAAAAAAAAAAAAACACTTGATGACTACTTTGTCCTAAAGGGGGCAGCATTTCCCTTCAAAACGAGTGTTGCGTATTGGACGGAAGAAGGTGTTATCTTCCTCCATCAGGTTTGAGTCAGTCTTCTCAGCTCCAAACCGTGATGAGGGCGAACTGACTGGAGCCGGCGCGACACAGACGACGAGGAGTCAATTCGCTTAGCAAACTAGTTTTTATGATCAATTGTTATCTCTACTTTCATACAACACACGTCTCTCTTCCGGGTCCTTCTTCCCGCCACCAACGCACGTCACACGCCACATTGCTGTTCCAGGCTAAGCCTGTAACACTGGTAAACGTGAGGTGGTGGATTCTTTAATATTGATTTATGAAACTAGAACAGTAAGTATAAAATAATAGCATATTGGGAAATAAAATTTGCCTACAGCCCAAAAAATAAATAAATAAAAATTATTATAAAAACGTCATCTAGTCCTGAACCAACCTGACATAAAAGGAAGTGATCAGTATTACCTGGAGAGAGTCCGCATAAGTGAAGGCCGGTAAGTCTTTAACAGATTATCAAGAGGAAAAACGGTTTGATATTCCTACAAACACACTGAGTCTTCTGCTCTCGTATCTCGAAAGGTCAGAGGCACCAAGGACACAGTTGAGATGAGGCATGGGTGACATCACTCCCTCCCTTACAGTACACCGCGAGAATCTAGAACTGAATACCAAGTCAGAGTGTGTGGACAATCCTACACACACACACACACACACACACACACACACACACACCCACTCAATGTGTATGTACACACGTAACAAGCAGATGGCAAGATGGGCGTCTGCTTGGCAATAATTGGCACAGCTGAGGGAGAAAGTGACATTCCTTATGCAAATGAAACAGCTCAGATGTTGACAACTTTGCAAGGTAACACAAAGGATAAAATATACACTAAATGAATCATCCAGACTGGAACAATGAAGGGGATGCGCCACATGGGGACATGGGGTTTAAAGTTATTGTTTTCCATTTTCCTGCAGAATATATGAAAAGTTAGTAAAACATTTTAAATAGTTTAAATCAAGAGTTTATGAACAAACACTAAAATAGTGACATAAGAAAGTTGGCATCAAGATGCGAGTTGGAATCGTCGTTCAGGCATTTTTCGGTGGCGTGTGGTTGTACACCCATTCTTGTTCTTTGCTGGCATGCCAGAAAAGTTTTGGAAAAGTTCCAGGACTCAGGTCAAAATTTGTGGATTTCCTTTCTGTATTTTTAAAGATAATTAATTATTTTAATAAAAAATTGTTTTTACGCATTTACACAATTTATATATATATATTGGAGGTTTATTTGCATTTTTAGAATTTTTTTTCTCAAATACATTTCCAAGGGTGCCAGACAGGTTCCTAATCCTCACGAATAGCGGTGGTCCACTATATTCTTAATTTCTCACCAAACAGCTAATGGGGCAGTTTTGTGTGAAAATTCCTCACGTGGTAAAGTTAAATAAATACTAAAGAACAAATTAATGTAGAACAGTAAAATTTTCTGCTTTTTTAATTACTATATTTTTAAATTCATTAATATTGTTATCACAACTTTTCCTGCCAAATATTGAAATCGGCCTGTAAAAGAGACCATATTCGTCAGACCCTACGATGGTTAAGCAGTCTTATTTAAGTTAAGTGCATTCTTATTTTTAGTCTTATTTTAGCTTTTAGGAAAAGTGAAACTTGCCAGAAGTGTAAACGTAAAGTGCAAATATGCAAAAATTCCACTCAAGAACAGAAACAAATCATTCAGTTCCACATTACAAGAGTGCCTTCAGGAGAGCTGTAAAACTGTGTTAGAGTCTGGCAAACACCAAGAAGGCTCGTTCCCATGGAAACCCAAGCACCTAGCCTTGAAACCATCGTTACGGGGGAAGTGGAAAGTAGCTTTTCTTTGCAACCTTAAAGACGGCTACGCACAAGGTATGCGAAGAGGCGTGATGTCCACGCGAGACACACAAAATAAAAAACAAGACCGATTTACTTGTGTGAACGTGACTCACAGTCGATGTCACGGTTGACTCATTTGGTGCAGAGTGCAGTAACATCTCCGTGGATGTGAACGCTGCTGGTTCATTCGGCAGAATTTAAAATGTTCTTTTCAATCAATAAATAAATAGATAAATACATAAATATAAATTAAATTAAAATAAATCTGAGATAAAAGCAATGACTTACCTGAATGTTATCTTGATCTTCCCTGTAATAGTCCTTCAGAGGCGAGTTCCTCGAACCATCCTCCCGCCTGATGCCTTTGTCTCTCCTGACATCGGGACTCCAAAAGTTGACATTGTTGACACTGTGGCCTGTCCTTGTGTCCTTGCTTCCATCTAATTCTCTTCTTAGGTTGTCATTTTCCCTCTGAAGCTCTCTCAGCTGAGCCTGGAGATCAGACGCGGGCGGCGCTTCGTGACAACTCGAATCCAGCAGCTGCGGTCGTCTTCCAGACTGCCGCTGCAGGCTGCAAGTCCCCGCGGGGCGAAAGTTTTGGTCTTTCCCGTAGTGGTTGGACAGGTGATTCGGGTCAGAGGAGTTGATATTTGGATTGCCGCCCACACCAGCGCCACGGCCACTGTAAGAGAAGTGACTGGTGTTCCTTCCAAGAGTCATGGTGCCTTTCGGGTAACTTCCAGAGGGTTCCAAAGCGTCCCGCTCACATGGGTAGATGCCTGATGTGCCGTAAGCCGCATTTAAAGACTGGATGTTTTCCATTGACAGAGTTTTACCGCCTGGGGCTGTTGCTGATCCACAGGTCTCCTTTGTATGCGTTACTCCAACGGGTTTCTTTGGGCCGAGCCTTGATATTGATCCTTGACCTCCGGGTACTTTTGAAACAGGCGTGGACACCGAGCCAGGTTCGAGTCCGGAGCGGTAACCTGGGGTTGAGATGGTCTTGACCTGTTTACCTTTGGCCTGCTTTGCAGACCTTGAAAAGCGTGAATGAGATGCAGTGCCATCTGCGTGCCCACTGCTCTTTGAGGCAGCAGACAGCTTGCTCTGTGCCGGCTTGGCTCGAACATTTAGAGGCATTTTTACACGGCGGAATTTGGCATTTTTATGATCGACTTAAGGTCAATGGTTTTTGTATCCCTTTCTGGACTTAACGTGGGTTTTGATGGCCAACTCCTGGCCGCTCACTTTTCACCTGCCCATCGTGGATTCGATGGGGCTTGAGGATGAGTCTTACAGTGTTTTGTCCCAATAACAGAAAGAGGTTGCCATGGGCAACAGGTAACAGGGCTCCCAAATACACCAACCCCACATGACTTGGTTTCACGGACAGGGGCGGACATCATGGATCCTTGAGAGCAAAAAAAAAATAATAATAAATTAAATCAGTCAAAAGAAGAAATCGATCAATACTGACTCTTAATTAATTCAATTGAAAATGTGTTTTAATATTTGTGGTGTGATGAAATATTATTAAATTATTAATTTTTAAATGTCAGTGGAGGGCATTTGGTTTATATTTACACATTTGCACTCGATACATTATCATTTTTTCAGTTTCATACGACAGTTCAACCGGTTTGACGGGCCCGTAGGGTAAAAAAGTCAACATTTATTTAATCGCTAATACTGGCTGTCACCAATAATGAGTTTTTCTTTTCTTTTTCGTAGGGGACTACTTAGCATGGTATAATATTATTGGCTCCTGTCTTGCAGAGTCGAGTAAACGAGTACTAGTCACAGTTTTCATTCGCTCAGAATTTAATACGGCCTGTTCATTTACTCTCACAATGACCCCTAAAGTCAAATTAGAGTCTACTCTTCAAATGACCTAAGAAACATTTTGGAACGTGGGAGGAAACAGGAATACCCATGAAAGCTCACGAGGCAGAGTCAGGATTGGAACCCCCAATCTCTGACGTGTGACACGCATTTGTTCATCCACTGACCCACCCATGGCGAATCAAAAAAAATAACACATTGTAATGGGCCGGATATTGGAATAGCCAGTAAATCATAGGCAAATCCAAACCATAATCCCTCCTCTAATCCAAGAGGATTGGACGGCGGTGGTCACTGCACAACATCCAATTGAGTGATTGGTTAAATCTGCTTGTCAATCATATCACAGCTGTCAATCTCTCTCCATCATTGTTGCACACAATGAATTTAGCTTTTGGATGCTTTGTGTGGAATCATCAAAAATGTTGCTACCACAACACAACATTGCATTTATGTGCTCACGTGACTAGTTTAGAACTGGCATGGTTAATTGACAGCCACACTTACAAATTGCACAATCTTGTTGCGAGAACTAAAATCAAATTAGAGACAACAAGAAAATAACAAACAGTGTAGCAACTGCAAGTACCTCACTTGCCTTTGTTTCACAAAATGTTGTGACGCCCAGCTGTTGCTTGAACAAAACTCGTTGCTTCCCCCAGTGACGTCACTAATAGACGCCCGCACACCTAAAAAATTATTTCATTTCGCCGTCCACTATTTGAATCTCATATAAGTGTAAAAGCACGTCTGCTGTGCCCTCCTCGATCCAGACGCCGCCGCACAACTCTACTACAACTGCATGAGGGGATTAGTTTCTTGCTCATATGCGCGCGGCTACATGCTACACGACTCCGATGCCTTACATAATAATTAATCTCAATCCACATAGTTGACATGCATGCGTTTGAGTCATGTTGGCAGCGGGGGGAATACGTACGCACCTCTCTTCCAACAATCCGTGGCTGGTTCTTCCACCTGTCCGGTGTGGGCTACTCCATCACGGTGTCATCCATCAGCTGTGCCTCTTTAGCGCGTGACCTTTGCTGCCAGCATTTGTAGTGTCCGCGTGGGATCGCTCGCGCACCCAACTGTTGGCGCGTGCGCGACAGCACCGCTGATCCAGCTCAATAGTCTGTCGACTAGACTAGGATTGGACCGTTTCTTCATCATCATCATCATCGTCATCTTCATCATCATACCTATAATACACGGGCGTCAAGTGGTCAAAAAATCTAGTGCTTGTTTTTGTTGGTGTAAATCTCAGGTGTGTGTCAAAGCACCTGTATGCTTGTGCTAATCTGCTGTTTTATTTTTTTTCAAGATTCCTACATATTTGAAAAGCAGGGTTTCAAACATGGTTTAAGGGTTTAAACTAGCAATCATGACTCATCTTGAGAAAACAGGTGAGCTGTGATTGGTCGTTACCTGAGCCCTAAAACAGTGACGTCATTTTCAGTCGACAGAAGGGACAAAATGGCCACCCCCTGATATGTACAAAATAAAAATGGGTGGATTTTACTGCTTAACTCTTATTCCACAAACGCAATATTAATCAGAATGCCATGTTAAGACTAGTGAAGGCAAATTATTTTTATTATTTTTGGGGTGGTTGACTTCTCTTTTAGATCCCTTTTCATGCTTCAGCTCTACACTGAGCTGTTTCATTCCACACATTACTGAAATAAAATAAGTAAAATATTTTTGCGGACATTGTGAATGTTGTATTATGGAATAATAACAGCATGGAGACTAAAATAAAACAGATTTTATTCACGTTTTAGAAGAGTGAATACATTTTAAAAAGATCATACACACATTGTAGTAATCAGCAAAGACACACACCGAATCAAGTTAATACAAAGGTGTGTTCTGGTTTCAGACCACAGATTTGCTTTGGCTTGACTATGTCCCCAAAAACAGGAAATAACCTCTGTTAGTAACCCGATATATTTTGCCAGCGTTAAGGCAACATAGCCGTTTCATTCAAGCCCCATCACTCAAACAAGTGTTGTATTATCCATAGAGCGCTGTTCATAAAGCTATCAGACTCAGCATCCACATTGGATAGGGAGTGGTTGTTCCCCGGGTACATCAGCAAACTACAAAATATCAAAGCATCAGAGAATTAACATCTCATACGAGAGAACCCACAAATCAGACGTCATAAAAGCAGCTTACCGGACAGGCACCTGCTTTGCCTTCAAAGCTCTGTAATATTCAATTCCCTGTTTGTGGGGCACACGCTTGTCATCTTCTCCAAGTACGAGTAAAACCGGCGTCTGCACCTACATTCATGTAACGACGGAATTAGCACCACTTAACCCCCACACATATATCACACAATCGCTGCTCATACCTGCGCCGCAAATTGGACTGGAGACTTGTTCAACATTTGCTCCCAAACAGCAGGTTCATGTATCCGATCTGCACTGTAATCACAGCCAGCCTCAAAGACACACCTGTAAAAATCAGAAACAGCACTGAAAGTAGAATTCGGTATTGCTAAACGGTGAACAAAAATGTTTTGATGTACACTAGCGACATTAACGACAGAATAAGGCAGAGAGCAGAAGCGTCAACAGGCATCTTTGGGAGAGCTCGTCACAATGTATGGGTTTCCGAATCCTGAAAAAGAATTCTGTAAATTTGTGGTTAAACTTTAGCACACGTTCAGCGGTGATTTTAGGAGTTTTTTTCCATTAGTTTCTTTTGAGATTCAAAGATGTGAAAGCATTTCGCCATGATGGTAAGGAATCACCTGATTACCGTGAACTCAACTTCATGAACCCTTTGGCTTTACTTAATAAGTGGACGCAATTGATTTAATTATCGTTCAAAAGTGCCTTTTCTACCACACACTTGTTTAACAGTTTCACTTCAAATGGAAGGAACGGGTGAGATGGTGTCGAAATTTCAGACGCCTTTGAGTGAACGTGAGTCCAACATTCATTGAAATGCGACAGTTCCTCAAAAAATGCGCCCACGAGAACGTGGTTGAGAGAGTTCTCCAACTGTACTCCAAATTTTGAGCAATTCAATGCTCATCGGTTGAGTAAATCCAAAAAGCTGAACATTTCAATTAGGAATTCATAACAAAAATAAAAAGAGTCTGTTTAATTTGTAAGCTTTTGCACTTTTTGCATTATAAATTCAAAAATTTCCACCATTACAAAACGAAAATGATACATGTGGGAAGTACGTTGATTTCTCGACAACGGTTGCAATTTCTACGTGAAAATTCATCCTGCTTTTACTCGGTATGTGACAGAATAAGGCAAGCTCTGCTTTATTGACAACGCTTACTCAGCAAATGAAGATGGCGAATGCGGAGCTACGGGCACACTTTTCGTAGCGGCTGCTTATTCTAATGACGCTTCTGCTCTCTTCCTTATTCTGCGACACAAACAAGTCACACTATACCAGTCTGGGATGTCTGTGGTGCAAACCATCGAGGCCAAATTGACGACCGGGTTGAGAGCCACGCAAGACTTGTAGTACCCGGGATATTGGCCAATGAGATGACAGGCTAAGAAACCCCCGTGGGAACCTCCAGTAACTGCCAGCTTCTGCCTGTCAAACTCTTCACCCTTCAGAACACTTTCAACTGCAAACTAGTGGAGAAAAACATGAAAAAATAAATTAGCATGACATGAATTGTAGCGGCTGTTTTACAATTGCAATTACACAAAAAAAATGCGATGAAAGTATCAATCTGCATTGTTAGATAAGTGAAGCAAAAGAGCCACTGCAACCTGAGTTACTTTAAAGGGTTTTGAATTTTACTTGAACATCTTTGACGTCCTGTGTGCCAATATTGCCTGGCAACGAGAGGATATTGTCCTGGCCAAATCCAATCGATCCGCGATAGTTTACTGAAAACAATCAAAGCAGAAAAAAAGGATGGAGAGCAGATAAGAGTTTTTCACTAATAGCAAAAAAAGAAAAAAAAAATGTGGATTACATGATTGGTGTGGTGTCAGAAAACGTGTCCTAAACTGAAAATAAGAAAAGTAAATATCTGGGGTGTGCTTTTGAGATGATCAAATGTTCTTAACAGATTAAAAGCCTTTTTGGCATTTGCGTAGGCACTCATAATAAAGTGTAACGTTCCAAGATTTCACTTTGGGATTTCAACTTACCTAATAAAATAGCAAAGCCCAACCTGCATTGCACAGCGGGGGACAGAAGCCAGTCCGCAACAATCACAGAGTGTGGACCCCCTGAGGTAATAAAAAAATTTGAAATAATAATCAATGTTTATGCATTACTCAAAGTGTAACAATCCCACAAGTAATAACCTAGGAAGCAAATTAGATGTGTACGGAATAATTAGATTTATATTCAGAATATCAAAAATAATGCACGTGCAACAGAGCAATCAATTTAAGAATAATTCACAACCTCCGGCAGTAAACAAGGAGATCATTAATGTAAACATAAAACAGCATAAGCACCAACCGTGAGGAGACACAATAAGAGGCAGCTTGACACCATCCTTCACTTCTTTTGGTTTAATCAGTAAAGCTTCAAAGTCAAGGCCAGCTGGAAAAGAGAAAATGGAATTATGCCCAGTATCCCCAATAAAGAGTTCAATTTCAATCTAGACAACAAATATTCTCACATGGAGAGATTTTTGTGTTCGCTTGAAAAAAAAAAAAAATCCCAGTTTATTACCAATCAATCAAAATTACTAAATTACTTAGGAGTGTTTTCACAATAATAAAAAAATCCTGTTTAGTACTGTTCACACTTAAGGTAAATTAACGAAGAGTACGGCAAAAAGTTTCATATTGCGCCTCAGAAAACGGACGTTTATTTTTCTAGCACCCCCTCCGAAGAGGCAAAAGCTCTTACTGTAGCATGCCCTCCGAACCAAGGATGAGACTTTACTGATGATTTTGTGGTTTATTTTTGAGCAAGATGTATCCACAACCGTAAAACCGAAAAATAAATAAATAAATAAATAAATAAATAAAATAAATAAATAAATAAATAAAAAAAAAAAAACACATAATACACAATAAAAACAATACACGTCAAAAGTTAAAAACAAAAATTAAATTGCACGGTAGAGAATTAGTTGGTGTACAATTTAAAACTGTAGTATTGGAAGAATAAATAATAAATTGAATATGTATATTTGAAAATGGAACAAGACAAATAAAAAACAAAATTTCACTCTTACGGTATTGGCTGTTATCTTGCTCTGAGGGAGGGGTGAATGTCAGAATCTGCCAATCAATTTCCGGGATTGTTTGCGATTCCTCCAGTGTAATCCACACCACTTCTTCTTCAGTATCTTTGGTCGGAAGGAAACCCACTCTCTGGACATAAGACACAAGAAACGTCGCAATGGTGGATGGAAAGTAATGTGTTGGTTGATATGTAATACGCAAATAAAGAAACAAATACCAGACTTGGAGGGCAGTTTGGAGAAGAGCAGCTTGCCACGATCAGATCTCTCTCGACAGTCAGCAGATTCCAGGCACCCATGTCCGACTCTACAGAATGCAGGAAATACAGTTGACTATAAATAGACTTGTTGATTACTGGAAAGACATTTTGGATTGGTGGACGTCCAGTTGCATCATCGTGGCAGGTTTGGTTTGCTTCTCCAGATTCCTTAAGACCCGCTCAATGCGGAATACATGGAATATAAAATCACTATACTGCTCCTTAGGAATTGGGAAAATGAAGCTTCATGAAGCACTTGTGATATTGTTTTAACTCCCTTAGATGGTATGATAGGATTTAAGATGAAGGCTGGTGTAATAGAAATGTATTCAATTTTAAACCAAGAGTGTCATCTAGAGGAGTCAAAAATGTTAACAAGTGCTTCACGAAACTACATTTGTAAATCATTAGTGCTCCTATGTTGACTTTTGTTGTCATTTGTCTGATTTTTATTTTTGTGTTGGGACCATAAGTAGGTTTTTTTTTCAGTTAAGGTTCAATTTTTAGCCTCCAACGCTCTTTTTAACATCTCTCTAAAAATATTAACCCGCGTTTACACTATTCATAAATTTTGTATAGTAAATGATTGATGATAAATATTAAAAAATTGATAAATATGATGAAAACTCACAATTGTCAAAATTGCCCGGCAAGAGTCAATGTGTGCTTTTAAAACACATCAAATCGGTTTGAAATCACACCTGATCAATCAGTGACCACTGCATTTTATCCAATCAAAAACAAGAAGCGTTATTGTCACTCGACAACAACTGCTGAGAAAAGGAAGCTTCATGAAGCACTTGTGATATTTTGTTACTCCTCTAGATGGGGCTATTGGATTAAAGATAAAGCCAAAGAAATGGGGTAAATGTGGTTTCACTGCATCTTTAAACCAAGAGTGGCGTCTAAAGGAGTCAAACTTTTTCACAAGTGCTTCATGAAGCTTCATTGGTCAGAATTGCTGTCATCATGCGAAACATAAAGGAGTGAGCTACCGTAAGAGACAAGATAACGGTTGATCATCTAACCAGCGGTGGATATGTTTTCATTTGAAAGCATTTCACGATTTTAAGAACAGCTGTGCATTGCACATAGGTGTGAGTTGGAGTTGCACACTTTGAAAAATAGCAGATCGTTGTTCACATACGGCTTAGGTCGAGCAAACACTGCTCTGCTACAACTACCGCATTTTTCACAATGTATCATAATTAAACATGCGGATAGATAAAAATGAACACGTTGATTCATGTAATTTAATGAGCCTTAGGTATGTATTGACTCACTTGAAGTCAGAGATGTGACACTCCCGGAATTTATATCCACCACCAGCAGCTCCTTCAACACAGACAAGAACCACCTTTAATCGAGCACATTCAACATGTGAGTGAAAATAAATATCACAATCTATTAAAAAAAACATAAATAAAATCCGAAATGAGAAAGACCTTGCGGCTGCGCTGAGAACAGGCAAAAAGAATTCGCTGACTATCAGTGGACCAGCATTTAGTCGGCAACTGAGTGCAATAGATACCAGTGAAGCCATCTGTACAAACACAAAAACAGCCAAGACTACTTTTATGAGAAATGTGTGCAACGAAAAGAGCAACAAATGTCACTTACCTTCTCCCGGTCTTTTCACCACATCGACCACCACTGAGGTCTTCTTAGTATACCAATCATACTATATAAGAAAAAAACAGCACAATAGGTGATTCAAGATTACAAAGTATGCTGTACTCAGAAAATGCTTAAAAAAATAATAAATAAATAAAAAATAAAAAGGAATGAGCTTTACCATACAGAGTCGTGTACACTGCATGTGTGGCCCGTAGAGACTATTTTCTTGGTAGACAATCCGGCACAGGTCTGGGCTCAGCCTGGGAGAGAACACGGCACTGTTTCCAGATGTCAACTGCTCTGAGAGGCACGAAATATGCAATAAAATGAGTGAGCAAACTGAGTTTTAAAAAAATATCTATTTGCTAAGTCTTGTTTCCATTTCCAGAGTAGCATAGTCTGAATAGAAGCTCTTAAACTCGGCTAACTACTTACCACATTTCCCTCCAGTGAGATCCACATAGTACAAAGACGAACTGGTATAAAAAGGAGAAACCGGCATGGTGGTGACGTACTAAATAAAGATTGTGTTTTTAAATAGAATTAGTATGCAATTAAGTGTGCTGTTAAACTATAAATAAAATCACCTCCTGTTGGGACAGGTCCTGAGTCCAAGTCTGAAAGGCTCATGACTCCATCCGACGAACACCACGCCCGTGTCACCTGGAGCCCAAAATGCCTGCAGAGACCAAGAGCGGCTTTTTAACAAACACTTTGGTGGTTACTATTCCATTTCAGAAATCGGTTTGAATAAATGCTAAACGAAAAAATAGTTCAAGACAGATTAATTTACCATTAAATTATTTGGACTGGTAACTAAGCGAAGCTAATGTTTTATTCGGTAGCTGCAAATGAAAAAAATGTTGTACACTGTGCACCAACCTGTCCTGGTGAGATGTCGTCAGGCACGCCTTCCAACACGGAAACATTGTTCCCCTCAATGTCCACAACGCAGAGTACAGGGGTGCTCTTATGAACCAGAGCCTCTCCCCAATCCTCATAGAAAACAAACTGCTCACCCTTTTGGTCAACCGAAGGGAGGGGAATAAAAATAAATGGCATTAGTCACATGACAATGAAAAGAAAAATCAAAGTGTCTCAAAAGTGTTGAGCGGGACCTACTTTGACAGCATCTTTTTTCTCTGATCGCAAAGTCTCTTCGTCATCCACAGTAGATGAAGACTCGGTCTACGATCGTAAAGTCAGACATAGAATTACATTCGTATGGTTATCCAGGATAATTTACGACAAACAAACCAGCAGTGTTAACACACCTGGAAGAAAGACTCGGCCTTGGGTCTTTTTTTCTCAGCCACATACAGGAGGTGTGTCTCAGACTGGGACCAGACCAAGCAACCAAAGAGCTCTGAAGATAATTTAACATCAGGAATCAGGACCGTCATTAGGAGGTCTCATTACGGTTTTGGTGAATCAGGATTTCGGGGTAACTTACCATCTTCGTAAACTTTTCCATGCTTCTTTAAAGCTGTGAGATTGATGCTTTTCATCTTGATGTTTTTATTCCAGATCTGGAGAATAAAGTCAATGTAGATCCTAATTACAACAATCTCAGTTTTAAAGTGTAAATGACAGAAAAAATGTAGATGAAGAATATGTGGAGCAGTGCAAACACCAGCTGTCTGCATTTTTAGAACAGAAACGACTGTGACGCTACAGGGCTTCAGACTCACAGTACATGTTAGGGACAAGCAAACATTTTTTGAGCAATACTTTTGAACTCAATCATTATTTAAGTACTTTTTTTAACAATATTTAAGCACAATACTCTTGTTCAAAATAAATAATTTTCCAATGGCTTACAATAATATTATATATCCTGTTTGGGAATAAAACACGTCTAATTTTTGTGGAACACTTACACCTACTATGCCCCTATATTGGAGAGCCAAGTATTTTTTAGGTCATAATTGGTGTGAAAAGTTTGAGAGATGCCGCTTGGGATTATAAACAAAACATCAAACCTCCAGAAACTGGTTCTCCTCTCCCTTTATGGTGCTTTTTCTGACAACTGCTTTCATTTCTCCAGATGGGGCATCATTACTTAGCAACCTGATATTGTGAGGAAAAAAATATGTGCATTTATTACAACATATTCAGAATCACTCAGAAATAAAACTGCACAATTTCAACATACACTCCTTGGACCTCTGTGCAGTTTCCCGATGGCGCTGAGAAGACCACAGACTTGTCATCATGGAACACGATGTACTGTTTGCAAAACTTGACATTTTCATTTCTCTCCAGATCGCGCTGGCTCCATTCTGAAACACATTTTCATAATCAATGTCAGTGATCGTTGTGGGATGTGCACTTCTTGACGTTGACACAAACCTGTGTAGATGTTGCTGTATTTGCCTCCATACTGAGAGGTGATGACAGGTCCAACATCTGCTCTGCTGAGTGAGGGGAAGAGGCTAAGCTGTCTGTAGAGTCTGGCGATTTCCTCTGTGTTGGTAATCACCTGCCAACATCCAGCACAACGACTCAAACTACGTACGTACAAGTGGCAACATTTTGCGTCAGGGAAACAATGCCCTGTTCATTTTCTAACCAAGGGACTAGCCCAGGCATGAATGGAACGCGCACCAGCAAAACACAACCTTTATCGTCAAACCAAGTTAGTTAGTTATCAACGATCGGTATTTTTTATATATGTAACTCAAGTACAAATAAAATGGAGAAAAACAAAAACAAATCGGATATAAATGTGTGGTCAGGTTATTTTTATTATGTACTTCCTGTAGTTTAGCAACTGACAGTCAAAAGCAAAACCAAGCCTTGAGACTTAACCGTGAGCTAGCTTGACTTGAACGACAACAGTTGAAGTGAGTTTATGAATAAAAAGCTTTTCATAATCGAGTGCGCGATTTGTAGGCTACGGTCACTAATGGGATGAATTGAATTTTATACCTGTGACTCCATGTCTGGACGTTGATAGTCACCGTGGTTGGAAGTACAATGACGCTAATGAGGAGAAACAAAACAATTTCCTTTCATGTCACTCACAATAAAAGGATCAGCACCAAAAAAAATAAAAAAAGGCCAATAAATAAGACTGAATCAACTGTAACGGGCGGTATGACTTAATGGAATTGGAACTTGTGGCTGAAACTTGTTTATAGTATGAACAGCTCGTTATGGCGATACTTCGCTTTCGTAAGCATTTTATTTTGTGAAACAACAGGAAGTAGTTGTAATAATAGTCCGACTGGGGTTGCAAGTTGGGAACCCCCCCCCCCTGCCCCCCTTATAAATCGTACTTTCTTTTTTTTTGTCCTTTAAATGTTGGCGATGATACTTGTAAATGTTCGTCACAGAGAAATATGGTGTTTTCTTTTTAGATAGGACACGCCACCATTTCCCTCGTACTTGCACGCATAACAATCGCATCGCTTCCATCGGTCCGAGCGAGTAGGTGGGGTCACAATGAGCCAAGATGGCTGACTTTGAGGAGCCGCTGTCAGACGAGGAGAAGGTTTGAACCTTGAAAACTTCTTTGATTCACACCTCCGATTGCTTTTGTTGGCTAACAAGTAAAGTTCACAAACAATGGGGGGGGAAGGTGCAATGACAAATACGATTGTAAAGATAGCTTTCGTATATCATTTAGCCAGTGTTGCTGGTAAAGCATCCCCAGCTAGCTTTATTTTGGCTAGATAATTAATGTGATATATTGTTTAATTATCGCATACAATGCATCGCCGTTACAACTGAGTAAACGCGTTAATTTTCCGTTAGTTCTTCTCGTCAGCATTCACCCGGATGCATGTCAGCCAATGGGGAAGGTTTACTCGGGTCAGAGGGGTACAGTTGCAACTCAAATATTTGGTAGCCTCACATGACTCGAAGTCCCCATTTCAGGACGTTTAGTTTAGATGGAGCCAAGTGGACAACCCCTGGAATCAAAGTGGGAGTCAATGTTGGAAGGCTGCAACGATTAAGACCCACGTTTGTTATTGTTTTTATCTGCAAGATAATGTGACAGTGCACGGTCCCATTGGCATTAATGTGCACTTGTTAACATAATACCAGTTAAAGGAAACAATTTAAACATTTGCACTGTCACAAAATCCGGTTGCTCCTAATCATCCTACATTTTGGGCATAATTGAGTGTCACTGGGATGTGAAATGTACAATATGCATATATAACACAACACGAGCATATTTGTAGACAGCAGAACCAATGTGTAGTTGCATTAATACATTGGGGTTTTTTTTAAACCTGGACAATTTAATGGTCATACTGTGCTTCTATTTTTGGTCTGAAAGGTTCGCATTGCAGCCAACTTTGTGACCCGTGCGCCCCCAGGAGAGTTCAATGAGGTCTTTAATGGTAAGAGAGGTCTCTCAGTTTGGAGTATTTGGACACATTTATTCACTGAGTATATTGTATTTATATATGCATTTAAATATTTAGACGGGTATAACTAGTCTTTAATTTCCTGTAGTTTGTTTGAACATGTGAAGTGTGCCAAATATGATAATTGTAATTTTTTTTCTTGTTTTTTTTTTTGTGTGTGTAGATGTTCAAATATGGGAATAAAACAATGATGTCCGGGTTATTTTGCTCAAACCTTTCTCATCAATTAGTTTTGTCATTTAATAGTTTGGTGTAAAATTAGTCAATAAATTTTTACAATGTATTCTAGTCTAGTCATTTTAATAACTTTTTGTATTTGGTGGCCACTTACTCTTAATTCAACAGGATATAGCAGAGTTTGTGCGCTTGGGCTAAAACTGCTGCCAGTCATAATAAAATAAATCTGTAATTTTATGACACTTATATTGAACACAGTTCCATCCAACGTATTTGGAGGGAGCCCCCTGAGATTTGGTTATCTTTATTATTTCAATTTATGATTTTTGTCCTTACAGATGTGCGGCTTCTTCTTGACAATGATACCCTCCTCAGGGAGGGAGCATCACAGTAAGATTTGTATTTTTTTTATGGCACAAGAGACATCACATAACATGATAAATCCTAACTCTATGATTGCATCTACCCCTTGTGTTCAGCTCCTTTGCCCAGTACAACATGGATCAGTTCACACCTGCCCGACTTGATGGCTTTGAAGACCCGGTATGTGTCGTCACAAGCTTCCCTTCTTCATCCCAGAAACTTTTTTTTTCTTTTCTTTTCTTTTTTTTTTACAACTTCCTTATTCACAGGTCCTGATTACAGAGCATGGTGACCTGGGTCAGGGGCGCTTTCTGGACCCTCGCAACAACTTGTCTTTCCGCTTTGACCACCTTCGCAAAGAAGTGAGCGACGTGCAGCCCTATGAAGGCGACGCGTCTCTTAAAGCCTGGAGGGATTCCTGTGACACTGCCCTTAGTGCCTATGTCAAAGAGCACTACCCCACTGGAGTCTGCACAGTGAGTCGCATACGAGCGCTCCAAAGTAATACGATAATACCTTGAGTGACCTGGTAGTTAGCAGATAGTGAACACATTTTATTTATTTTTTTTAAAGTCTTCAAGTTGTTTATTGTCACTCCCAGCTCTATGTACTGTCAAAGTAAACATTAAACAAGGAGTATTGCACATGGTATAGTTAAATCAATAGCACACTACACTAGCTCCATGCTAGCACCATAGGCTAAAAAAAAAAAACAATCGTACACAGGCTAACAAATAGTCTGTTGCAATGTTACCAAACCAGTATTTGAATAACAGTACTGTCTGACAGTAACAGTAGCCATAATCTAAATTTTACTATCCACACGGCATGAAAAAAAAATATGTGTAGCATATGGGTAAAAGAAAAGCTGAATTGAGCTGCAGTGTGAACATAGCATTCGTCTGGTGTCTTTATGATACTGCCCCCTGGTGGCCAAGACACGCACAATGTGGGACTGGACTGGAGTCATGGTTTTTCCATTCAATTTCAATGGGAAAAGATGATTTGATTTGTATAATTTGTGTGTCACAGGTATATGGCAAAACCGTTGATGGTCAGCAAACGATCATAGCCTGCATCGAGGGACATCAGTTTCAGCCCAAAAACTTTTGGTATTTTATAATTAAAAAAAATAAAAATATCTAATAGCTTGGTATGTACTCGAGTATGTGCAAACCACTGGCTGTTAGATCAGTGAAACAGCCTATAAATATAATGATGGATCTTTGATTGCCAAACAGGAATGGTCGCTGTAGGTCAGAGTGGAAGCTTACCATCGGGCAGTCGACTGCACAGGTGGTGGGAGTGTTGAAAATCCAGGTGAGCTGACCTTGGTGTACCTTTTTGTTTGAGTGGTGAAATAGGTAAAGGTGAATGGAAGGCTCAAGACTAACATTGCTGCTCCTGTTTCTAGGTACACTACTACGAAAACGGTAATGTGCAGCTGGTTAGTCATAAAGAGGTTGAGCAATCAATATCAGTGACTGTAAGTAAACCAGCGCCCCTGTCATTCTGGATGGTCACACTACATTAGTCATTTTTTTTTTTTTTAAGATTATAAGTGGAATGGCTTCCTTGTGTTTCAGAGTGAAACTCAGACAGCTAAGGAATTTGTTGACATTATCGAACATGCTGAAAATGACTACCAGGTAAGTTGCTCTCAGGTCAAAGTTAGTTTCATGAGAGGCTTTATGTAAAAAATATCATCTGCACAGTCGTAGTAACGTATTCCCCTCCATTTTCGCCACCAGAGTGCAATCAGTGAGAACTACCAGGCCATGTCTGACACCACCTTTAAGGCTCTACGTCGCCAGCTGCCCGTCACGCGCACCAAGATCGACTGGAATAAAATCCTCAGTTACAAAATTGGCAAGGAGATGCAGAATGTCTAGTGGAAGGTCAGGGACTGGGCCAGGGAGATTCTCGCTCCACTGGACTTAGCCAAAGCAAAACGATATCAGTTTGGGGCAAGGAATCAACGGAAACATCTCATCAAAAAAAAACCAAAAAAACGGAACGATTCGCAGACTGGAACACATACGCATGTGTGATTGGGGGAGAACCGTACTTAAGGAGATCGTCACGTCATAGTAAGCAGGAAGTGGTTGTTGGGTCAGGGTGCAGGGCTGCGCTCCGGATTTCTTCAAAACAACCGTAAAAGAAAAGAGTTTGCTTAATTGCGTCCGAAAAGCATATTGATAAAGTGTACGCAGAATCAACACGTGAGAAACAGAACATCATTTGAGAAAGTTTTGTCGCAAGAAAGTCTGTTGCGTGAATTTTGGAACGCGTTGTGAGGTGATTGACATTGTTTTAATAACTATACACAATGTAGGGGCGAAGAAGAATTTATCGATGCAATAGTGGTGAAATTCATCGGTTGGACGTTTTGAGTTAGTATCAGCAATTGGAAGTAGGGCAATCCTTTGCAGAATTCTGCTCCTGCAATGTAAACCTCCGTGTACTGTACATTTTTAAGTGGTCCTCCCGTGTTTTGACTGAAATACGAAAACACGTATTCTTCTCCACGCTTCAGCATATTCCAGTTTAGAGGCAGCACCTTTCCCACCCACGGATGCACACTTCTATTTGAATAAGCTGCTTTCTTTTGGAGCCATGAAATGTTGTACTGTAACAAACGACGTGTCGGTCAATGCGCATAAATCAGTTGCCATGCAAAGCAAGATGTCAACTTCTGTCGGGCCACATCAAACATTAACAAGATACGGATACTTCAAAGGGGACATTTTTGGATGGATGCTATGTTAAACCCTCAGACTGGTACCAACTGTGTGTGCTGATCACTTATGTGTTGCATGTACTGCCCCATTCTGTTGTATGAATTAAAGGAGAGAAAAAAATTGCTGGATTTTTGTTATTGCACACATGCAAGCGTCTTATGTTTGGCATCTGAATGTGTATAAAACTGATGACAAGAATTTGGTACACAGTGGATACAAAATTGCAGTTTATTTATACTTTGATGTATTGTTGGCTAAAATATTCAATTATTTAACCACAGGAATTGATCTGATTCCAAATTCATCCCGTTTGCGTTCGTCTTGAGTTGTGTGAGTGAGATAATTAATCTCTAGAAGCAGATCTTGCGCTGTTGGTTACAAAGCTGAGTAAAGACAGTGTTGCGAACATACAAATGAACCTAAAGCAAATCCAATCCGTACAATAAATTGGACACAGAAATGGCTGCAATCGTCGCAAGAATCAACATGACATCGTTTTTTTCTATTTTGTTAGCGTCTGTTTCCCTGATTAACTTTTTGTTTTTCCAGTACTGCAGTGTAGTCTCGATGTACTTAAAGTGCAATCATTTTCTTGACTGCATTTGATTTACAGTGTACTATGAAACAGCCTTTAAATAAAACAAGTTGCCTATCTTTTGATGGGATGCATTCTAAGAACTACTTTATTTTCGTCCCGACAACTAAAACAGTTTTGCATCAAACATTTTTCTCCTATTGTGTCTTTCTGACTTATTTTTTCAGCATTCAGCAATAGCGCTGTGACCGTTCTTAAATCAATCTGCGGCCTCGTCAGGTTCAAGGCATCCTAACTGTATTTGCTCTGCTTTCTTCGTGACGATTGTGCGATTGTGCGACGATGCCCATCAAGTACAACACATCCTGAAAGTGTTAACCTGCCCACCTTGAGAAGCACACCGAGGTTGTCGCTTCTCAACAGTCTCACAGAGCTTACTTATCGTTTACAGTTGTAGTGAGGTAGTTGCTCGCTATGACGTGAGCAGAATGTTTTTATTTTGCTGTTAGTCATCTATGGATGTCAGTCCCAGATTTGATACTCTGTGGAATTTTAGGAACACACACACACAGAGAACGGCACCAATCACAGAAGATTCCTTACTCTTGCACTTCATTCTTGTGCCAGCGCTAACCATTCTAATCTAAACATGCTGACGCTAGCTAGCTTATATTCTCTGGCTGGCTCTACCGATCTGTGCAGTCCTCCAAAGAAACGGCTGTGCAAAATGTTGATGAATTTTACATAGCGCAGGTAATGTTGCAAGTAGAAATTTATTTTAGGGTTCATCAGAAGTGATAGGAAAATGAAGCTTCATGAAGCACTTGATTTTTTTTTAATTCTCTAGATAGTGCTGTTGGTTTAAAGATAAAGACTAGTCCAAAGGAAATGTATTGAACTTCCACTGCATCTGTAAAGAAAGAGTGCCATCTAAAGGAGTCCAAAATCATCACAAGTGCTTCATGAAGCTTCATTTGCCCATCACGATCTGTCAGTGTGATGTGGGCGTTAACTCGTAGAAGGTAAAACCAGGTCAGGTTCTGCTGCTCCTTCTTGTCCACTGCTGCAGTCGCCTGAAAGTTCGGGGAACAGGCTGGTTCGGGCGGAATGACTTGGAGAACCAGGAGTCGGACTTATGCCTGGTTTCTTGGGAGGAATTGGAGGAGGGTGAGTCCTCTCTGATCGAGGGGTAAGGGGGGAACGGATACCTGGAGATAGCGGACCAGAAGGTGACCTCCCTCCTGGAGGCGATGCGGAGACATTCCGGTAGTCTGTACCAAATGGAGAGCTGCTCATCGGTACCAGCTTGACACCAGCCTGCTGGCTAGTGAACCGGGACAGCACCTGTGTGACCGTGTTGCGGGCCAGCTGCTTGGCTGCACTATGCTCTGGTGGAGGAGGGTTGGGAGAAGTGGTGGGTGAGAGGTCCCTGGGGGAAAGAGGGCCACCGTGCTGTTGCTGCTCCAGCTCCGCCTGGGTTTGGAACTTGTGTCTGGCAGCTTGGAATCGCTGATTGACTCCCGCCTGATAGGAGGACTGATGGAAACCGGGACTGTTGAAATGTTTGACCAAAACGGGTGAGGAAATGGGAGAAGAGGAGAGGGAAGAGGAGGCAGTGCTGGAGGGAGAGTGAGTGACAGTCTGAGGATGAGGATGGAGAGGAGAATGTAAGCTTGCTCCAGCCCCGTTTTCCAGCACCGCTGTATTTTCTGTTCCCTTCGCGTCCTGAGCTGCCTCGGTCTCTTTCAGGTTCTGATGGCCATTGACCTTTAGTAGTGAGGACGTTTTTGCAGAGACAATTACTTTTCCATCAGGCTCGGCTATCATCTTAGAGGGTGGCTCTTTTATCACCGTCCGTGCCTCCTTTGGCCCCTCTTTGGACTCGCTAGTTTCAGCCAATTTCTTTTTTAGCTGTTCAAGTTGTCTCCTCAGGTCCTTACTCCTTTCCTCTTCCTTCATAAGACTTGCTTTCAGTTGCTCATGCTCAGCGGTAAAATCAGCAAGATTCTTCTTCGATTGAGCCTCAAGCTCCGATGCCCTACCCTTTTCCTCCTCAAGGAGCCCCTGTAGCTTTTCCACCGCTCCCGTCTCCTCTTGGAGCAGAGTCCGGAGTTCCAAGACCTTCTGGGCCTCCTCCTCTGCTCGGCTCCTGGCTTTCTGGAGCTCCAAGCCGAGAGTGGATGAAAGCTGCTGCTGCTGGCTCAGTGACTCCTCTGCCTGGCTCACGGTCTGATCCTGTTCTCTCTCCAAGCGCTGCACTGCTGCACGCTGAATTTCAAGCTGGAAGGAGAAGAGCATTGGTGAGTAAAACAAGGCCGCTTATGGCCACCAGGTGGCAGAATAACCCTGCCGTGTTGAATCGCAGCACGGGCTAGTAAAAAGCTGAATTGTACACACAAGTACACCTCTCTACATAGAGTTAGACCTATTATTACATCATTTAGAGCACAGGTGTCAAACTCAAGGCCCAGGGGCCAGATCTGGCCCACGGCCTCATTTTATGTGGCCCGCGAAGGCGAAATCACGAGCGTCAACTTCTTGTTTCTAGCACATTTTCTTGACTTTTAACAACATTGAGATATAAGATATTACCATTTATTTGTTACCAATCCACCCCTTTTAAAATTAATTGAAGAATTTTTGAACAAACAATTATTGACTGGCTTTTCCACAAAAATGACGTGCCCGATTTAGACTAGTGCTTGTAGTTTAACATGGGATTTATGTTTCAAAATTTGTACCTCTTGAAATTCAGCTTTTGCTTGACTTTTGTATTTCTTCCTACACATTGATTCGTTAGATGTCATTTACATGTGTGCAAATTGACAAATCTCAATTACAATCAACACTTGGGGTAATATTTTGTCGTTGACTATACCATAAAACAACTAAAGCTTTTCTAACAAATCTATTGGGGTGTTGTATGTAATTTCTTTTTTATCACTGTATCTTTGAATAATTAAAGGCTGGCTATCTTGCTTCAACAGCTTGGCGAAGGTATAAAATGGACTATATCTACTCACACAGGAAAGACTGAGGAAAACCGCCTAACGCCGTCTTACGTAAGGCCCTAATGTAGCATCTGACGCTGCACTCGGGCATGTGTGCTTGAGCTGAGCAGACGTGTAGATCCATTAGCTCAAGTTTCCTGAAGCCATAAACGCCAAGCAGGACAACTAAACAAAGACCTCTTCCTCATCTGTTTCCTCTCCAACAGCCATGTGCGTGTGCGTAATGGTGCCTGTGTATGCTCTTGAACTTTTAAAGCCCTGCCCGCCCCACTGAGTTAGACAATGGAGACCACTGATGCTTTCCTGCGACCTCCCTGCTTTTTTTTTTTTTTACAGTAAATCAAAGCTTTCAGCAGGATGAAAAAACAGACAGGCAAAAAAAGGAGAAGGAAAGAAGAAAAATAAAAGCAACATTATCTCCTCGGCTTTCCTAGGTCAAGTATCAAGTTGAACAAAATCCCATCCATAGCAACTGTATTTTGTGGGTCAGCACCTGTTGCAGCAGTTCATTTCTTTCCGTTTGTAGTATCAAGGAGAAATTGTCACTCTGTGCAGATTCATGGGCATGCCGCAGTTTTTCTTCCGCCAGATCAGCGATCATCTGTCAAACACAAACACAAACAAGAGGAGCACCTGCTTTAATAGAGATTAACAATGAGGAAAATGAAATTTTTTTTTCAAAATTTGAGAATAATTTATTGTTTTATTATTATTATATATTTTTTTTTTACACTGATTTATTTCCAAATCTAATATGACCTTCCTTACCCTTGGTTTAAGGATAAAAGCTAAACAAGAGTGCTATCTACAGGTAAAAGTGCTTCATGAAGCTTCATAAATCCATCACTCATACCTAACCTTCATAAAACTTACAAATCAAAGAAAAAAATACCTATAAGGTGTTGGTAACAATCCAGCCATACATCCATTTTCAATCCCGCTAATCCTCACTCGAGTCGAGTGCGCTGAAGCCTAATTGCAGCTGACTTTGGGCAAGAGGCAAGGTCCACCCTGGACCGGTTGCCAGCCAATCACAGAGCACATATTAAAAAAAAAAGACCATTCACACCTATAGACAATAGATATAGTCTTCAAATAACCGGGGAAGTTTTTGGAATGTGGGAGGAAGTCTGAATGGCTGGAGATGACCCACACACTTTTTGATTGGCAGGCCACTATGGATTTTAAAATTTGACAGAGGAGCTGGACCAGGAGCAGATGGATGGAGTGTTTTGGTAACCTCACCTCATCTGAGAAAAAAAAATACTTTTAATTTTAAATGAAAGTGAACAAAAGCATTACAACAATATATATGTCTTTGAAAAACAACAGTATTTAGAAAATAAAACATTAACAAGATTTATTCATTAAATTCTTTTCAAGTTCGGCGGGCCGGATTAAAACGTTTAACGGGCCGCATGTGGCCCCCAGGCCGTTGTTTGCCCACACCTGTTCTAGACTATGATTGTTTATATATGTGCCCAGTGAGTGATCTATCTCGCCCGAAGTCAATTGGCATAAACTCCATCTCATCTGTGACCCTTGCAAGGATAAGTGCTTCAAAAAAAAAAATGGATGGATGGATGGAAAATTCCCATGAACCTGCGAACCTCTTCAAGAACTCATCTAAGCTTTAGATCCCTCTAACGCTGGGTGTGGTTGGGGAGGGATTTCATTGCAGTGTGTAAAACACGAAGCTCTCTACACACACAATCAGGCTCTTGTGCGAGTCTCATTGTGACACTTCCTGGGAATTTGGAATCATCGTCGAAGTGCAGCTGGGTGAGCGTTTTACAACCTAAAAAAAAAAAATTGTGTGGATTAATTACCCTTCTGTGTCTGCTCTCAGTCGCTGCCAACTGTCTCATCATCCTTTCCTGCATCCTCTTGCAATGGGCCATGACCAGTTTGAGCACGGCCAACGGGTTTGGGCCCACTCCTTGCCCCTGCAGGTTTGCATGAGACTGGGCGAGTGTGTTTTGGTTCTCTGCTGCTGTGCTGTCCCGTTGCAAGGCCAGAAATGGATCGCTGAGGTCATACTGGCCATAACGCTCTTGGATGAAAGAATCTTTGTGTTGAGCCTAAACGACACGCAAAAAGGAATGTTACGACATTTCACAGCTGACATTGATATACTGACAGTGACGGTTACAGTACTCTATTTAGGTCAGCGAGCCACTTTCCATACTTCAAGACTTCTTTAAGGAGGAGCTTCATCCAACTCAAAACCAAAAACCTGACCACTCAATCAGGTCAAATGTAGTTCATGCTGAGATTTCCAGCCTATCCTTGATTGACGTACGTCTCGACCAATGTGGTTTTTGTGGTTATAAATAACACAGACTATTTTGCAACCATAACCGCCTTGAATTGTCTTCTTTTTAATTTTTTTAAATGGATTAATTCATTAAGAATACATTTTTGTAACTTTTTTAATTGTTTTATCTAAAAGTGTTTTAATTAGTGGCGCTCCGTTCGATCGGCCACAAATTGTGATTTGCCAATTTCCTTGGAAAAAAAATAAAAGAAAAAAAACGATCACCCATAGCGCGCAATTTGCTGGTTGCGGTCAATGAGAAAGCAGACGGTGAGAAATATGACATCCTGTAGGGTCGGTTGAAATAATGAAGTTTTACTGGTGGGGCCGAAGTTTTTCCTTTAATTCTTTTTGTCTCGTACACAAAACCTCTTACGCCGTAAGAGCTAGAAAATAAACAAACATGACGCCCTGAGTTTCAATTATCTCTATACATGCAAAGTGCACTTTATTAAAGGCATATTCGAATCACAAACCTAAATCTGTAGACAGATAAACACAAATATTCACCTTATTGCCACTTTCAACCGGGCTAAATATCTTTAAATTATCAATCTTGTCGTCTGAGAATCCTTTTTTTTTTTCTTTCTTCCGAATCGTCTTGAAACGCACTGTCAATTACCATCCAGTCAGTCGTTATCCACTTCCGTGGTCCTTCAAAGTAAAACAACCCAACAGGAAGTCAAAAGAAAAGTCCGGTATTGCAAAACAAATTCGCTAATAAGACCATAGTCCTTTACACATCCCTTCTCCCTTTCCTCAACACTGCACGTTATAGTTCAAACCAGCAACTGAATCATATGTTACGACATATGGGTGTGCATTTTCAGTTGGTTCAATTTAAAATCATGTGTCACGTTGGGGTGGGGTTTGAAGAGGACCCAAACGCAGGGAGGCGAGGATTGGATAACTTAAATGGTGTTTAATTGAAAAATACAAAGGCAAGCAAGGCATTGGGAGCAACAAATAGATTACAAAAGCAAAATAACAAGGATAAAAAAAAACAAGGACTAGAAAAGAACTAAAGAGTGTGACTGAGAAAACTAAAAAACTCAAAGAACCGGACGACAGACAATTAATAGGAGACAGAGAAGGATATCGACAGCGACAAGTGACAATGGACCAACAAGAAGTGAAAGCAACCAGGGAACTAAATACACACAAATTGACGAGACAACAAGGAGCACCTGGACAAGACATGGCAGGTTGGAAGGACCTGATTGGTTAACACAAGGGCTTGGGTAACCGAACACAGATGGACACAATAGACTTGACGAGACAAGACACAGGAACACGAGGCCAAAACATGAAACTAAACACGAAACCAAAAACAACAAATACAGATCATGACATCATGTCCATTCTCTGTATATTAAAGTGATGTATATTTGGATAGAATGTTTTTTTTTGTTTTGTTTTAATCTGATTCAAAATTAACAGAAAAGTTAACTGTTAGTGAGCAGCTCAAAAATTGAAATGTGTCGTTAACCCAAGTGATCCGTAGATGATCGACATCGGAATCAGGAGAATAAAACCCTGATTGAAATTATACAAACATTTACTGACTGTATGACTTCTGTATTTTAATAGATGATTGAAAGATAAAGGGTGAGAGAAACAAACTTTGTAAACTCAGGATGCACTATATACACAGTAAAAGGTGTTTGAGAAAATGTTTTTGGAGATATATTATCTTCCTGATTTTTTTTATTCCTTTGCTCCTTTCCCCTCACGCTTTTGGTGGAAAACCCCAAAATTGAAAATATTATTTTTTTTCCCTCCCCAATACATTTCAATGGGTGTCAATTACATGCTGATTTTCGCTATGTGGAGGCCAGCCCGTTCGCTATCCAACTGTGTGTGTGTGTGTGTGCCTGTGTCTGTGTAAAGGAAATCAATGCAGAGATGTTATTCTAAGTGTGAGCACAAGCAGATGGTCTTTCCCCACAACCAAAACACAAAAGGGTGAGATTATACACCCCTTCCAAAAGCAGATGTTAATTCCTCCCAAGAGACGCAGGGGTGAATGACCAGGCCATGAAATCAAACGAATGTCGATGGTATTCTATCTTCTAATTTGACATATACTGAACTGTTATCAAAAAGAAGCAGATGACAAGAAATAAAGTGAGACTTTGAATCATGTTATCACACATCACATCAAGAATGCCCGTAAAGGACCCCATCATCCTCCTTTCCCAAACACAAATGCAACAAATTCTTCCACCGATTTATCATCACTTCTCAGAAATGTCGCACTCTGGCGGCGTTTCTTTTTCCGCTTGCTCAAAGACTCCCACAATGTAAACACACACTCGTACACCCCCGGGGCAACAGTAAAGACTCTCAATTTGAATCTCCGTCTCTGGTTGAACAAAGAATGTGACCCTCAGAGAAGAGATTAGAAAAGTTGCACAAAGACACTGGCTCAAATCTCAATGCCTTCAGTCCCAGCCATTGTCTCCGTTGTCTGACCCACTCGGCTTCATTGTGAGAGCGGGTGCACAATGTCCGTCTTTTTCCTTCTTGCGTGCACGTGCATGTGCGTGTGTGTGTGTGTGTGTGTATGTGTGGGTGCGGGGGGGGGGGTGTATGTGTGTGTGTGTGTGTGCGCACCCCATAATATATTTACCTGTGAGCAAGTTGTTCTGTACTATAATGAGTACAACAGAAAAACATTTTTCTAGCTCCCTGGGATGCAGGATAGTTGTACCGTATTTTCACGGCCATAAGGCGCACCGAAAAGTCCCAAATCTCCCCCAAAACAAACGAGGCGCCTTGTATTGCGACACGCCTATTATATGGACTGAGCAACTCTCTCGACCATTGAGCCTGTTCATCTGTATTTCAGAGTGCATGTTAGCATGCGTGAGCTAGCATGGGCGAGCTAGCATGGGCGAGCTAGCATGGGCGAGCTAGCATGGGCGAGCTAGCATGCGCGAGCTAGCATGCGCGAGCTAGCATGGGCGAGCTAGCATGCGCGAGCTAGCATGCGCGAGCTAGCATGCGCGAGCTAGCATGCGCGAGCTAGCATGCGCGAGCTAGCATGCGCGAGCTAGCATGCGCGAGCTAGCATGCGCGACTACCATCCGCCTCGTCGTGCGACGCGCCCAGTATAAGTATTAAACACAGAAATAGCACCCTCAACTGGTGCTGCGCTCTTTGATACAGTGCGTCTTTTGGCCGTAACAAACGGTACTCATAATAACAGGGTGTGCTTTCTTTTATGAGAATGTTGCAAGACTCTCTTCTCTGCAGCCATTGATGACAGATGTCTTCACATTCAAAACCTCGAAAGGAACTAATCTTTTCTCCCTCAACTCATTCCTGGAATAGTTTTGCGACCGGAATAGGCATGCTAGACAGTCTTCGGCTGTCTTTTCATCAGCTTGTTTCACATCCGGCCACTAACGTGATTGACAACCTGACCTACACCTGCAGGGATCTGTTGTCAGTCGGTTAACTATCGCCGAAAGGCACAATCGCAGCCTTGTGATGAGATGAGAACAAGCCACGGAGTCGTGTTTCCTCAGTGGGAAGTCTGCTGTTGGTGTGGTCATTACAGTGTTATTATAGTGCATTTCTCCTGTTACGCATGTACAGTCAAGTCTTTCATTTTTGCTGCTGAACAATAACTGCGGGACGCATTAAGTAATACATGAGGATGAATGGATCGGGGTGCACCTGTGTGCGTCACCGAGTGAATCTGAGTATGCACATTTCAAGTTTGTGCCTGTCATGATTCTGTTTTTGACTATGGACAAAAAATAACCCCAAAAAAAACCGTCCCACAAATACATAAACCAGTACCCAGCAGTTGTTTCTTCTGGTGTCTTAAGAATAAAAAAAAATGCTTCTCAGCAGAATAATCCCTTCCAAAAAAACACAAACTTGAGAACATTTAAATGTGTACACAAGTTAAGCAATCATCACATGCTCCAATTTTTGCCTTCAACCAAAAACTGGATTGTAGTTCAGATGAAAAACTAAGCATGACATCAATCGGCCAACCATAACCAGACTGGATCTAAAGACAGGGTCAACATGTCTACGCCCCATTGTTACGCGCCAAAACAAATAAAACAAGAGACAAAAATAGAAAAGACATTTCCAGTGTTTGGTTTTTGGAGCAGATTCGTGTGCTTGAAGTTTTTGCTGCCGCGCACAGACCTCAGACCAATAAAATAACCTCACGTCACCCCAGGGGATGTAAAATGAGACTGCAGCTAATTAATGTTTAACGGATTTAGACATTAATGGTTATCGATGAGGAAGGAGGCAGACAGACTTTGTTCACGCCGGTAATTATTACTTTCTGAGAAACGTGCAGTATATCGTCAGGCCAAAACATTTGATTCTTTTTCAGAAAGCCAATATAAGTTGGTGGCGCGAATGCAACATTTGCCAAGCACCTTTATACCCAACAAAAGAAGAACAAGGAAGGACAAAACAATTAGTAATGTTTTGCACTTGTATTTTCCGTGTTTCCTGGTTATGAGGAGCGCTAATGCGTATTTTTACAGAGTACGATACATTTCTCAAGGCACCAGTGAAAGTCAAATTTGTGTTTTTGTGCTTTACTGTTTGTCTTTACTTAGACTTTCTTATGCAAACTGGATCAGATTCTGTTATAACATGTTATTTATTGGGTAATGCAAATCAAATTGTTGCAAACATTATAAGTACTGTAGTTAATTATTCTATTTTGACAAGTGCTGTCCAGGACAAAAAAAATGCTCAAAACATTTTTTTGTGACTAAAGGATAAAAAAAAAAAAAATAATAATAATAAATAAATACACAAATAAAAAAATAAAAAAAATCTAAATAAATAAATACTAATAAATACTAATAAATACAAATAAATAAATACAAATAAATAAATAAATAAATATAAATAAATAAAAAGTCATAGGATTCTCGAAGTCTTGAAAACCTTGAAAACACTGTTAAAAAACTCATGATCGAAATCTGAACTCTAGGTTCACGTTTGCTGTTCTAAGAAATCGGAAGATGTTCCGTAACTAGCACCGCTCCCACTTGCATGTCTTAAAAGCGGGCATTCCATTCAGGTAACAAGCCCTCTGTGCCCATTCATGCCTGACGGATAAACAGGTGATATTTACTTTTCCCATTAGATAAAGACCAGTTAAAAGATAGGCCACTCCCACTGGAATATGACCTGGTTGTGGTGTCATGTTCTCAAGAATTTTTCCCTCTCATGAAACTGCTTATCCAATTCCTCTGTGATGGAAACTCAACAGAGAGTTTAAAGGTGCAACGTGGAAAGTCAAATATGAGAAATGCCATTTGTTATGATTCAAACCAGTTCAATTCTTCTTTTGTAGCAACCCTAAAGCTGCCAGAACAGCTTTCACGTATATGCCCAACAGGCCACAGAGGCAAGGACGGAAGTCAGTGATTTTGGAAGACTGTGCATCCGCCACAGAGTCAACACCCAACCTCCAAACAGCCCACCAGAGACCACTAGTGCGTGTGTGTGTGTGTGTGTGTGTGTGTGCGATTGGGCAGATGGGACAAGGGTCATGGTTAATTAAGAGCGCTGCCTTGGAATATTGCTGTGTAACATGATTGAGGTGGGGGAAGCTGAAAGGAAGGCTGCAAAGCTTAAAATACAAAGAAAGGACGGACAATAAACCCGATTGCTGGCTTCTTTTGCCTTTTTGTCTCGAACCAAACATGCATCCAATCTGCCCTGCTGACGTTTAAGACACAAATAGCCAAGATTAAAAATGTCTCAAGGCAATTGCGCTCACTTTGCTTGCGGCATATATCCCCGGTTACGTCAGCGTGCTTTCGAGGCATTCAGCAGCATTTAATGGCTCCATCCGAGCATGGAGAAGCTGCTGCCGACTGAGTGTGAGAAATAATCATGGACCCGGAGAGAGCCCGAGGGGAGCACCCCTCAAACACGACAAAGCAATGTCGCTGCGGGCCAAGCGCGCCGTCTCACTTCCAGCGTGATGAATGACCAGCGCAAGGAGAAGCAACCCAGCCCATGTGGAGAATAAAAGTTTCCTGAGATTCATTCAGCCTTTGTTCTTGTACCTGAGGACATTTCGCAAAAATGTCCAGCATTGTCTGCTTGCAGGTAACGTGTTAAGAAAAATGTAAAAAAAAAAACCAGACTGATGTGCATTTCTATGAGAATTCATTGTAAATTCAATGGAAAATCTTTCCTGGTCTTATTTTCCATTTCATGCAGGATTATTCTCACATTTCCCCCCCCCAAAATGAGAACAAATCACTCACTCCAATCACTGAGCAAACAGCAAAAATGTTGACATTGGTGGATCCCGAATCCTGCACCATTGTCTGTACTCATGCTGTTTCCTCGGTTTCCTGTTTATACATCCCCTCTCAGTTACGTGACATTCTTTGTGCATGTGTAATGCTGAGACAGGTTCATTTCAGTCTTAAAAAAAAAAAAAATGCATTCTCGGTTATTCACTAGAGGGAGAGTCAGGTGTTGGTGATGTACAGGTAGTTACCCTAAAGGCGTGAATGACCACCTCTTGGGCCTCGAGTTCTCCCTCCAAGATACTGAGGAGTGTCAGCAGCTCTGCTCTACTCAGAGCCTCCACATTCATCTTGCCCTCCTAAAGAAAGAAAGAAGAAAGGCACAAAAAGTGAGGACCATGCAACGAAACCTTTTGAAACTGTTCTGGAGTCAGAATCATCTTTATTGGATAAGTATGTCACAACTCATATGGAATTTCTCTCTGGGAGTTGCAGCCACTAAAGTATGACAGCAAACAAGCCGATATGAAAAAAAAATTATACTATTATGACTACTCTTGCGTTAAAAAAACAAAACGAAAAAAAAAAAACAAGGTAAGTAGCTTTCAAGTTTGCCACTCACGGGGATTATTTTTCTCTTTTGGTTGATTTAAAAAAATATAAGCAAACTTCAGCAAGGATACTTATAACCATAATGACGAATGTTATGCATTTATGTCTGGTAGGGCATGGGCAAGCTGCCAGATCAGATGCTTAAAGGTAATGAAGCTTCATGAAGCACTTGTGATATTTTCGTACCCTCGATAGTGCTCTTATCTTAAAGATAAAGGCTGGCGCTATAGAAATGTATTAAATTTCTACGACATCTTCAAACCAAGCGTGCCATCTAAGGGAGCAAAAAAAGGATCACAAGCGTTTCATGAAGCTTCATTTGTCCTTCGCTACTAAAAAGGTAGGCTCAAAACACATAAAATATAACATAAAACACACCCAAATTCACAAACATCTAATCTGGAAGAATTTTTAATTAAGTGCTTTTAGTGTAGTCATTGTAATCCTCCTCTTATGACAGGAATGGAAAGGCTGCCTAGATTGGAGCTCATGCGTTGTGTCAGGCATTTCGGGAATTTAAGGGCATGTTGAGCGGTCCATGGTTAGTTTCACCACACGTCGTTAAGATCACCGTTGCCTTGACATTTAAATACGTCTCTGATGTCATTTTTTTCTTTGTAAGTACACAAGTCACGCTTAGAATCGTTTCATCCTTGCCACCACAACGACTTGTAGTAATTTGATAGCAACACACAAATTGGAGTCTGTCATTTGTTACAGTGCACATCTGGCAAGAAAAAAAAAAAAAAACTGACAGGAATCAAATTAAGGAAATGAAGAAGGAAAATTGGAATTATTTGGAATTAGGATAATTGGATTTTGTTGTCAGCCCAAGCCTTTCTGCTGGATGGAGTTGTTTTGTGTTCTGTGTTTTATGCTGCTTGGGTTGCTTTTTAGCACTGCAACTTCATTCCACATTCTCAAAACGTGCTGTGAATATTAATTGAAGACTTTAAATTGACCCTTGGTTGACTGCAACTATATATATATATATATGGATGGAATTTATAATCTCACTTGTTCTTAACACTGGTTGTTCTTTCCTTAATCATGGTGGACAAAACTGGGCCATATGCAAATAGTATAAATAAATAAATAAAATATCTTTGAAATTTGAGAATTTCCATTTCATTTTTGAGAATGTAATTTTTTTTTTTAATTTTTTTATTTTTATGATTGGTGTTCATTTTTCTCCTCAAATGTGACCATTACGTTTAGATTCTGAATTCAGAAATATTACAATTTTTGAGAATCATATTTATGACCCATTAATAACATAATACAAACGTAGACAGATTCTATTTGATATCATACAGATCATTTATATGCCACTAAGAAAGGCATTTGAAAATGTCAGATTTTTACATTTAACTGAAATCTCATCTGTATGTGCTGTAATTAATGGTGCAGCAAAAAATTATTCTGGTTCTTGATGTAGAAAATAAAAAAGAAACAACTTGCACTCTGCTCACTCTCACACTTGATTTCACAGTCTTTCACGAATGTTTATGCTTCAAAGTGTCTCCTCAAAGTCTGTAGCGTCTGTAAAGTGAGTGCACTTGAGTGTTGTCTGTCAAATTCCTGAGTTTAGCCTGTGGCTCAACTGGCTCAAATGCCAAAAGTCAAAATATTCGCAAGATTTTTGAAGATTTTTCGTGAGAAGTAACGCTCAAATATTTACATCGATGTGAAAAAAAAAAAACTTGTTCCAGGCCCCTCACTGCAAACAATGTTAACCAATTAGTACTTTCTCACTATTTGGGGAAGTTTCAGTCAAAGTGGGCCAGTTTTCCCTTGTCACCTGATACTTATAGCTCAACTTCTATGAAGAACCATTCCAGGAATGTCTACACCATGCAATTCAATACTCAAGAGTAAATATAAATCCCACACCAAAGCTTGCATTGATTTAAGAATCATCCCTGTTAAATCTGCAAAAGATGGCCTCAAAGTGTCCTTATAAGCTTTTTGCATTTTCTCCCCCCCCATCAACCTTGCACAAACCAGGAAAGACAAGACTTTATCCTTCCCAGGGTGCGTTCAAAGCAATAAATGATCATTAAGGTTTTCCCGGCACTAGCACTTGCAATTCTTTCACATGGAAACAGGAGCAACATTCACTTTAATGTGTGAAACACATCAGGAACATCAAATTAGAATGAGCGATTGCAAAATCAATACTGCATCAATATTTCCTTGGTGCTTTCTTCTATTAACCAGAAAGAGAACTGCACATGATAACCCTGAATTACAGATTTTATTTAAACGGCTAATGCAATACCCTCACGAAACAAATAATGAAATTCACTGAGCGTTAATAGGCGCACATATACTACAATGGAAGTTCAAATAACCAGGTAAATTAGTAAGAGATAGAAAGCATTAATAAACATCTCTCCGTGTCATCCATACCTTCATACACTCTCGTCTCCCACGCGTCAATGCCCCACAAATCCAGAAATTGTTGCTGCTGAAACGGTTGGCTCGGAGCAGTCTGCTGTCAAAAGGCGCTCCTACTCCCAAACCCAACAACAGACATCAACGATTCAAGCCCCGCAGCCAATTGCAGACACGCTTCCTCATAATCTGGCCAATGGCGGCCACGCTTTGCGTTTAGTGGGCGGGATAAAGGCGTTCCCTTTTCGTTAGGATAAAGCTCTTTGTTTGGGACCTGTGAGGGGATCCGGGCTGCCACCCAATGTTGACATGCGTTTGGATGATTTCTCAAAGTATAAAATGTTCGATACAATATTTCAAACGGCTCAATGATGCGACACGGATGATGACAACGATGATTATTCGGGTATCTACACATACTACGTAACTTTCAAATTTTATTTTCAAACAGAATACAAGAAAACACCTGCCAAAAAATAGTTGTATCAAAATGTCTGCTTTTTTATTTATTTATTAGGTCATTAGATTATCATTTTATGACTCTCATGATCTGTTGTTTTGGATTATATACTGCACGTACACTTAATGTGGTGGCATTGTAGCTCACATGAATCCAACTCAAACGAATGAGTACTAAAAGCGACCAAATATTTATGAATCCTGACCCAGAACCACCGTAGTGTTATTCCTCTGCTTGGACAGTTATTTTAAAAAATATGGTACGAGGGCTCCCTCTAGTGACACAAGGAAGACTGAATTGAATGTACAAACTAACACAAGTACAGAAGAACCATTCAAAACCTAAAAAGAGGCGTCAGGGGGGCGGGGGTTTAGTATCCTCTCGTAAAAAAAAATAAAAAATAAAAAGTAACACATTGTTTGCTGAAGATTTAATTCGAAGCGCATCAGACATAATGACAATCAAGAGACATTTAGTTAACAACTTTTTTTTTTTTAAACACAATAAAATTTCTGTTTAATTACAATCTGCAGTGGCAGTTCTTGGCACGAGTTTCAGTTTGATGGGATTCTTGGGTGATGTAAATCCTTCCGTTGACAACACCATCGGAATCTAGAAGAATAAAATAAAAAATAAAGAAAATATCCGGATATAAAAAAAAAATGAAATTGCTGACTCACGTCCGTTTCTTTGCAGGTGACAAAGCTGAAGTGCTGCAAGATCTCCACTAAGGCCAACTTCATCATCAGGAGAGCAAACCTCATGCCAATGCAGTTCCTTGGCCCTGCTCCAAATGGCATGAAGGAGTACGGATCTATGTTGTCTTTGTTCTCTTTGCTGAACCTAAAAAAAAATAAAATAAGACAACAAATACCCACACAGGCTAGTTGGCAACGATAAGGCTGAGATGAATTTCCCTCCCTAGCCATTCATTCTCGTACCTTTCAGGTTTGAAAGCGTCCGGTTCAGGCCACAAAGACGGGTCACGATGGAGAGAGTAAATTGGTATCATGACAACGGTTCCTTTAGGAATTGTCACACCGCTGACTTCCACAGATGTCTTAGCTACCCTTTCCAGTCGGTTTGCGATGGGATACAACCTCGATGACTCATTCAACACCATGTCCAAGTATTCCATCTGCATCAGCTCGTCATAGCTTGGCCGAACCTAAATAAGGGTAAATAAAAATACATAAAAATGCAATTGCGGGAAACTGAGCTAGCTGATGACATGCTACAGAAAAGTTGAAGACCTTGTTTGGAAATGTTTCATCAATCTCCTCTTGCAAGGCCTTCTGAATGTGTGGGTGAGTTGCTAGGTTGTAGGCTAAGAAGCACAACGAGCTGCTGCTTGTTTCATAACCAGCAAAGATGAAGATCATCGCCTGAGAGAGAATTTCGTGATCAGTCAGACCTGCAACACAAATGCAATGTGATCAAATACAAAACAGTATATAGCACAGCGTGCAAAAAATTTCAAGACGGTTGATGATATTGGTTAATTCCTTGGAAGTAGGCCCCAAATTTCACGTTGCCTTTACCCGAGTTAAACAAAATCAATTAAAAAGACCGGAGCATATGCAACAGTATGAGATTCATCCCTCACTAGAACGAGGTTCACATATTGCAGGTACAGTGCAGCATGGATTTTTTTTTTTTTTTTTTTTTTTTTTAATCGTACGATAGTGGTGGTAAAATGAAGCTTCATGAAGCACTTGTGATGTTTTGTTACTCCTCTAGATGACGCTCTTGGTTTAAAGATTTCTGACATTTCTATTGCATATTTAAACCAACAGTTCCATTGACAGGAGTCAACAATTGTCACAAGTGCTTCACGAAGCTTCAATTGTCCATCACCATTCTACAACACCGCACGCAACTGGATGTCTCGGGCAAACATCGTTAGCTAATCAAATATAGGCGACAACCACAGGTTGGAGCGACTTGTAACTTTTGACGAGCGTTTCTGTTTCTGTTAACCACATTACTCACTCGGTGTAAGTATACCACACTCGTTTGATATCGCCAGTAAAAGTTGTTTGTAAATGATATCTAAGCATAAACATTCTAAATGGGTAAATTTAACTATCAGAACATCCTACCTGCTTGCGTCTGCGTGTAAGTATTTTATTTTTTAAGTTCTACCTGTACGCATATCAACAAAACAATCTGAAAACGTACTTTGGCCGTCAAATTAGCCTCGGGTAGGACGATTCGCACTGGTAGGATATTTTTACAAATACACCGGTCCTGGTAAAGAAATGACCCATTGACCGGAAATGGGCCGCCGACCGGTTGTTGGGGACCACTGTTTTAATGTAAGTGCTGTATATGATCTACCTTTCTCATTTTCTTTGCTGGATTCTGAAATCTGAGAGTCCACCATCAGCTGCATGAAATCTACTCGGTTCTGCCAGGCAAGCGAAGAGAAGCATTTTGGTTTAAGGTGAAGAATGTGAATCCTCAATATTATTTAAATAGACAATGACTAAATTGATCATCTCTTGTCCAGATTACTTTGCTTGTGTTTTTGTTTCGATCGGATTTGATGGTCTGCAGGAAGTTATAGAAGAAAGTCAACACATCAGCGGGGAAGAAAGACACGTCCAGCTTCTCCATCACTGGCCGCAGAAATGGAAAGAGAACTGAAATCGAAAGGAAAACATCTGGTTAAAAAAAAGGGAGAGAGAAGAGAGAGAGAGAGAGAGAGAGAGAGAGAGACTGAACAGTATGGGACCTACCAATAAGCATCAGCATCGGATTCAAGAAGTCAAACTTGGCCATTTTCTTAATTTTTCCCACAAATGGATCATCGGGTTGGTTAATGGAGTCAATGTCCACACTGAAAGCAGTGCTGGTCACAACGTCCATACTGTAAGGTCCAAATACACTACAAAAACATCACACATCGCCGTCTAATTCACCGTCATAAGAACCACATTTTCAATCTCCTGCGCTGCAGGACAATCCCAACTTACTCTTTGACGTCAATGACCTCATCAGCTTCCATTTTCCTCTGAAGACTCTGGGTCAGAGTACTAGAATGCTTTAGCATGATCAAATACATCTGCAAAAACAACAAATCAATAGGTACACTACGCAAAAGAGAACTCATGCCAAGAAAATAAAACCCAAACCGTTTTTGACCTCTTTCAGTCGCCCACTTGTGAATGACGGCGAGAGTACGCTGCGAATCCTCTTCCAGTCCTCATCTTGTACGACTGAGACGGCATCTCTTAAAGGTCCATTTAGCCCGATATCCTAAACACATCAACAGAGTGAGATAATGAGTTGCTTTTGTGCAGTGTTGTTCAACTCCAATTTGTTTAACTTGATTGTCCTCTTCTTACC
The DNA here is from genome assembly GCF_059441095.1 of Idiotropiscis lumnitzeri. NCBI lineage: Eukaryota > Metazoa > Chordata > Actinopteri > Syngnathiformes > Syngnathidae > Idiotropiscis > Idiotropiscis lumnitzeri. The sequence continues at coordinate 7,487,862 of NC_142393.1, forward strand.
CGTCTGTTGGTGAAGACAGAATAACATTCCTTAACCAAGATGGTTTTGATCATGGCCGTGTCCATAACAGCCAAGATAGGCTGTCGGCCATCATACAACCTTACAGCAAACATTAAAGTACGTTAAATCATTATTTTGTATCACAAATATAAACACACACACTTGCTCTTTCATACACTTACTTACCCCCACACTTTTCCAAACTTTTTAAAACAATCTTCATCAAAATAATGGACGCCCTAACGGAAAATTGGAAAAAAAAAATAATATTCAAATGAAGCTTCACTTGTGATCATTTTTGTCGCCTCTAGATGGCAGTCTTTCTTTTAAGATTGCACGAGCTTTCATCTTAAAAACCAAGAGCGCCAGCTAGAGGAATAAAAAAAAATATCACAAGTGCTTCATTTTCTCAGCACTACTGAATATGTCGTACCTGCCGGTAATTCAGGAATGTCCCAATAAAGGGCCAAGGTTTGGGACCTTTGATGCCTAGTTTCTTGAAAAAGCCATACGGGGCTGTTCCATATCTGGAGATTAAAAACAAAAAACAAAAAAAAACCGCTGTTACAATGAAACACATTTCATTTGAACAAGTCACCTTCTGTTTTTTTTTTAATAGCTTGTTCTTAGGTGATTTGCGATGGTTCACTTTAGAAAGCAGTTATGAAACAAATGTCCACAGTCAACATTTCTGTGAAGTAAAAATTGTTTACTCTGCTGACGAGTCTAGTTGTGAAGATAACCACTGAGTCGTTACAAAAGCGTTTACATTTTGCATGCACTGTTCCACCCACTAAGTCCGTTTTGTGTACGGTGAAGTATCACCGACAATTGAACTATTACTTATGGCATCAAATTTGTAACTTTTAAAATCGAAAATAAACTTGACCTACAGTGCCAGAAGAGCGACGACAATGGCTATTAAAGTCCACGTCTCGATGGAAAAATACAGGAAGGAGCCCATCTTGTCCAGCCGGACGTCTTGTCAACAATGTCCGTTCAGGTTGCGGCGCGTAAAACTCCTTCAGTGGTGATCCAGTAGAAAAACAAGTTCTTATGTAACATATCACAACCATCAGTCCAGTGGGACCAGAGCCTAGGGAGGCGTGGCATAATACTTGCATAATATTCTTTTGTCCACTCAGAATGATTGATGATAACAGATAAAGGATATGTAAAAATATTTTCACTTGGGAAGAGTAATTATTATTAATGTAAAGATTTAAAAATATGAGTTTGTTTTTGCCCTCACAAAATATTGTTTTGTTCCTTTTTTTTTAATTTAATTTTTGTAGTTCTTCTACTTGAATGACATAAGCAACTCTTATATCCTGTGAGGAAATATTGTCCGAGTCCATTTCTATTCAGTCATCCTCGTAACGTGTTTCCATTATAAAAGTTTTTTAAAATGTTTTAATTAATTAAATTAATTGCATATAAAGAAATAAATTGCCTTGTTGACCGAATTTTGACCTGATAGTACTTTCAGCCTGATTGGCGACTTGTTGACTACCTTTGCAATCTAGAGCTCAAGTCAAAAAGCTAACACTGCTTCTTTTGGACACACCTCACTTTGTTCATGACTGTTTCACTGTTTCGTGGGACGCATACACTTCTAAATCCCTCCAAATGATTTTTTTAAAATATATTTGTATCCGTTTAATCTACTTTCTATAGCGCGTGTCCACAGCAAGTGAGCCAAGTCAGAGGCGCCACAACAGGACTGCCAAGTTAGGCCACTGTCTCGGGCCTCGTTTTGAAAGGGGGGCCCCGAGGGATGGCCTGTAACTCCCTCATAGGGCCCCTTTACTCGCTGTTTTTGGTTTCTGGGCCAAGTCAAGTCTTGCCAGTGTTAATTCCTCCTGTTAGCAGAATAACACATTTGTGGTCAAAGGCTAAAATATTCTCTTCATTTAGCTGGACACATCACATGTTTCTAGCGTTATTGTTAATATTGATTACAGGCGATCTTCCCGTAAAATTTGACAACATTAAAAAAAAATAGAGGGACATCATTCAGCCCTAGTTTAATAGATGATAGTTTGATTTCCTAAAGTGACCCAAAACATTCAAAAAGAAATATATTTAGAAATGCCATTCTTTTGTACAGGTTTTACAAAGTTTGCGTGCATGTCGGACGTGTCTACTAAAATTAATTCAAGATTCACCTGTGTGTGTTGAATCAAGGAAAATGAAAGTCTGAAATTGTATATGCCATAATTATGTACTGTGTATCGTACATATATGGGCGACTCAGTGGACTACTCGATAGCACGTTGGCCTCACAGTTCCGAGGTCCAGTGTTTGGCCTTTCTGTGAAATTAGCATATTCTCTCCGTGCCTGTGTGGGTTTCCTCCCTCATTCCAAGAACGTGCATGGCAGGTTGACGGAACAAACTAAATTGTCTTTAGGTGTGTTTGTGAGCGTGAGTGGCTGTTTGTCTTTGTGTGCCCTGCGATTGTCTGGCAACCAGTTCAGGGGTTACCCTGCCTACTGCCCGAAGGCATCTAGGATAGGCTCCAGAACCGACTAAGATAATGGCTGGAAGGATATTGTATTAATGCGGATCTTGGCACTGTCCTGAGAACTTCCTGTTTCGCTACCACATTGGCACAGGTTCCCATAGAAACATGTACCTGTTGGACTTCAAAAGGTCAGACGGTGATCTTGAAACAGTGGAACAGATAAACAGCATAATAATGATCATACATACTAAACATAAGGAGCAGATTAAATGTACACTTTTACTTTTCTCTGAAAAAGTGCCGGAGCATTCATCATCCATTTGTTAAGGTCAGACAGGCTCTTAAGAATGCATCAAAATGGACCCAGAACATATTGTGTGCATGGAAAAAAATCAACAACTCATAAGGGTTAAAAATGATCACATAATGTTGAATCAAAGTCGTAGGCTACTCTCGAGGCTGTTGCTTAATTACTTCAGAACAAATCATAAAACTCCTACTTGGAGTTTGGACCGTTAACACTGACACGTCGATCTAGTTATTGCTGTTATTTTTAGATGAGGAGACATTACGTGACGTGCAATGCCATCTGGACTGCCAGTGTGTCCTCCAGCTGTTTGCTGATAAACATTAATGGGCCTGCTAATTAAGAATGGGGCCCAAATTCTTTCATCAGGGGAGTTGGTGTGGTGACATTGGAAGGGACACTTATCTGATGATGGCCACTTTGAATTATGTGAGAAATGCCTCGCCCGCTAAGCGTCTTTCTTTCTTTTTAGATTTGCCATTGTATTCATCAATTATCTCGCAATTGTAAAACATGGAGGAGGTTCCGACTGCGACCTCCTCCTCGCCTGACGGAATGTCACCTTCAAGAGTTTGCCTTCAAATTGCTATGCATTTGTCGGAGGACTATGATGTCATAAACCACGGTGGGTAGAACAGAAAATTGAGGGATTATCATAAGTATAATAATAACAACATAGAGGCTTTACACTACAGCTTACAGACAGGGTTTGTTTAAAATGATAAGGCAGCTTTTTGTAACTCGCAGAGGTTATTACATTACGTATTTAGCCAACCAATTAGATGTTCTAAGTTTTTTTGGGCGGATTAATGATGTGGTGATCGATTAAGAAGCATTACATGATTATAACACAGTATTTTACAACCTTCAGTTGAACTGTATGGGATTAAGTCACCAACAGAGGGCAGTATAGTGTAACATTTGTGATAATGCAGCAGGTTGTTCTAGGACAAAAGCTCCAACTTGGATTCGTGTCCTCTTTTTTTCCCCTAAAGGTCATTTAATGCGGTGTACGATTGGTTCCACTATGTGTCCAGAGGCCAAACTGGCTCACTCTAAGGATATGAAAGGAAATACTAGTTGGTGTAGCACACATTTTTCAGTACTCTTTGCAAGATGGTCCTCCTTGCAAAGTCCTTCAGAGCAATGCAAGGGACTGTCAGGGGTTCGAAGGTGAAAATTGATGGAGAGTAGCCAACATGTCACAGGTATTATGGGGACTTGGATATAATAAATCAAGTGTAAAAAAATAAACCAAACCCAAAGGCTTGATTTCAAAACAAAAGTCCTCTCCACACCCGGTGGACCTTGTCCCTCTAGCCTCTTATCTGAAGCCAACAGACTTCATTTCATGCAGGTCAGCAATTTCAAATTGGAGTACGAATTAGTTTAGTTAATTGGGGTACTAACTAGGAGCACTGTCATGTTGTCTGTCTACATGCTGCAATCTGTTGCTTCAACGGTTAGAGCAGCGCAATATAGACGCTAATTAGCATTAGCCAAAAGCTAGAAGCCTGAAGGGCTAAAATATGGTTGTTTTAGATACACATGGTTTCATTCTTTTTCTGTTATGCTTAAATTGACAGCAGACAACTCAATACCACTTTATTGATGAACCGTTCAATGTGTGTTTATTGCCGCGTCTGCGCTCACAAGTCGAAACAAAAAATGTGTCAATTACAGTCACCGGTATTTCAAGGCGTCACTTTTTGTAGTCGTGCATAAAGGAGAGGAACTGAAACGGTACAAATCTCTTTGAACTGCTATTGGTTAATATCAATACCAACGTCGGGATTGATCTTTGGATCAATCCTCTTACCATTCCAGTTATGGAGACGGATAACAGCTGTCAAGCCGGTGCAGTGCATCTTGGTGCGGCGTGAGGTAAAGTGAACTTAAAACCCTCCAAAGCCCCACCCTGGGGAGCTGAGTAATGTGACTTTGTCCCCACTGCGCTACTGCAAAGTCACAACCCTGCATCATTGTGATGCTACACAATATCGCTCCCCATATACTGTTCAACAAATTTTATTTCGACATGGGAATGAGAATCAGCTTTTTTTTTTATTTTCCCACTGTTAAGTGATAAAACTGAAGGGCGAGAGGAAGGTTGAGAGATGGAAATGTGCATTTTTGAAGGATGGTGACTGTAAGACTGTCTGTGCAAGTGCGTAACGGTTACTTGTTCAATTCCAACTTTGTTGTCCAGTCCATCCCATTAAGTTAGAGAGAAAATCATGTTCCCTGTCTGGTGGACACTTTCAGAGAATTATTGCTTGCCCAAGCGAGCAAACCACTGTGATGAAAAGTAACATTTCAAAGAAAATAGCTCCAAGTAAAAAGTACACACATGCACACGCATGCACGCACAGCGACAGGGTGATTCGGTGGATTTTAATCATACCTAAATTGCCTGTCATTCCCCTTCTCGCACGCATTCGACGTCACACTCTGGTAAAACATGAAACAGAATTTCCAGTCTTTGGCTCAACTTGAAATGCTTGGAAATCCATTACATTTTTTTTTTTGTCTAAAAGCAAAACTTCCCAAGATCTGCGGTTGAAAGAGCGAGAAGACCATCAATGTCATCAGTAGTGCGTGCTAAATCTGTGAATCCACTAAATCCACTTTTTCAGCTGCTTTTCCAAAAGATTTCTGAGAGGTACAGCCCTTTTAAATCCATGTACAGCCAAGATGATGTTAGGCACGGCCGAGCAGCCTTTTGTGACCAACATCTTCATTTTGGGGAATCTCTTTTTATCGATCTGCCCTTTACCTTGTGTCATAGTTACAATAAAGAATAGCATGGTAATAAAAAAATCATGGCTGGACACATGGTTATATACTCAATAGCAGTGGTTCTCAACTTTTTTTTCTTTTTACCTCGCGGACTGATTCATTTAGGTCAATAACAGGGGGAGCTGGCACTTGTTGCTAACAGCTAGCTGCTAGCCAGTAGCCGGTGTCGTGCCATACAATGATGGCGTAATTAACTGGCGGTTTGTTAGCATCCTAAATTAGAAACTGAATATGATTTCGGGATGGCGTTATGTTGCTGTTGGTGGCAAGTATGTAATGTTAAAAAAAAAACATAAAAAAACTGCGATATCGAAAGCCGAAAGGCCGAAAACGGAAGTCAAGTTAGCCGTTACGCAACCACGAGAGCCAACTTCAAAGTAAAAGTCTGCTCAGGCTATTGCATAGGCATAAATGACTAAATGTATTATTTGTTCAGGTTTATTTTGAAGTGACATGTCTGTCTGAAATGACGGCGTCGGGATAAGAGACAGAAAAAAAAAATCCTTTTTCATTAATTTAAGAACACGTTTCAGTTGCCAAAATGCTCCCATACCTGTGAGACACGTAATCCATGTGAGGTTTCAACTTCTTCTAGTGCTCTTATAGTGATTGCGGACTAATCATGTTGCCTCAGTTTTTTTTTTTTTTACACCAGCCATTTCGCGGATCATGCCCGGCCTGAAGCGTGGTGTTTGATCCGAACAGATCACGGGTCACAAATGATCCGTTGCACCACATGAGTCACAAGTTCATCATAGATGGATGTAACGGAGAGAAGCCCGTCACTTTGCAGAATAAGATTGAAAAAAAAAATAATAATAATATTAAATTAGATTTGGCCTCAAGTAAGTTTTTTTTAGGTTTTTCTTTTCTGTAGGAGGCCTTTGGGGGTACTATTTGCTAATAATTCTTCATATAAATGAAAATGCAGCAGAAATGCGGGTAAAATCACAACACGGCAACAAACCAGTGAAGGTGGACAATCACGAATCGAGCGTCTTGCTTATCTTAAAATAGCACATGCAATATGTTTGCCTGTTCACGTTGGATTTCAACAACTGCGCAGCCAGACGAACAAACACAGCATATGTGTTTTGGCTAATGTTGGAGCAGCTGTATACAATCAAGGCTTTTTAGGGTCATATAAACATTGCTCCTCAATGCAGAGACCATTTTGTAATGTGTTAAAGCTGCTTTTGGAATTCTTAATCTCTTAATCCATCCTTGGATGTTTTAAAAGGGTTTTGCTGTTGTTTTGGGTAGGCGCCCGAGTTCAGGATGTCACCGTCTGACTGGTTGTTCACGAAAAGGCAGGGATTAATAGAAGCAAATGCGTCACACACACCCCCACACGCACATCAGTTGTCAACATGTCAGAAGAATCACAAACCTGTGGTTAAACTGTTACCACTCTCCCCTCAAGCAGGTCACGTTCCAAGTATGTTTTTTCCTGAAAGTCAAGGGGACAGTACAAAATAAGAGCACAAACTGCTGATTCAACTCTTGGCCTGTCAAGGTTCCATGCATCAAAGCAACACTGTGGGTTCCAGGCAGCTTTGCAAGACGCAACACAACTAAGGGATGGCCAATACAATCATTATGAAATGCCGGAATACACCCGCACTGCACTATTGATAGATTCTGAGTGAGCCTTTGAGTTTTAGGAATATAAAACCGATTAAATTGGACAAAACCTCGACAGAAGCATGCGACGATTTTGCGGGGTCCGGTAACCAGTAACTGCTATTTTTCCTTAAATGTTGCCGAACGTAGCAGCCGGTACAGAGTGTACTGGAACTTTTCTCAGACAGTTGTTGTCACACAAAGCAAATTAACAGATGACCGGAGCGACACTCTAGAAATGGCTCTCATTATTGCATGTCATCCCTTTGTTCAAATTAAACGCAATTTAAGATAATTATTTTGGCTCTCAATTGCTTCTTCACACAGTCGCATGTATCGTTTTTGTGTTTTTGCACACACTCTCGCTCTCTTTCTCTCTCTCAGTTGAACTCTCAGTCAAAGGGCCAGTACACCCAACGGCATTGCAAGATTTCATTCTGCTCCAACTGCAAATATTTGAATTCTATACCCACAATACTTTACCCGGTTAGGGACAATTACAGAGATGGACAAAAACCCAGTCCGTCCTTCTTAAAAAAAAAAAAAATAAATATATGATACACGATTAATTACGATTAATCGCCACATAGTGTTCTGCGTTTACAGTACTTCCCTTTCATTTGAATATTGCGGCATCTCAGGCTTTCTTCCAGCCACCAATTTCAATTTCACATTCCATACATCCTAGTATTTCCTCTCATTCTATCGACCTATTCCTCCGCCTGTTATTAAAATTGAGTAATGACCCTATAAACCCATCACCCCACTTGAAGATTATGAGTGGATATGGCAAAATACAGCATTTTTCCCATAGTTGCGAAGGTTGTTGCAGTTGTCTCATTGATATGATCTCCTACTCGCTTTAACAAATGTTTGCAATAAACCGGAATCTTCTCGCACTTTTATTCATGCAATTGGTGGATCCTTCTTTGGTGTTTTCTCTGGTTATGTGCATACGGGCTTCATAGCTGCATGTCATACCCACTGACAAAAACTTTACACGTGCATCAAAATGGTAAAAAAAAAAAAATCACCAGCTTTATATAGTCCAGTCATGTTCTTCTGTGCACGTTTTTCGATTTCATCACTCGAGTGCTGTCACTGCTGCATGTGAAAGGATTGCTAATTACTATGCCCTGATAGTAAAACATTCACATTCACACGAATGCATGCATGAACAACACAGAACATGAAAAAAAAGACTTCTCACGTATCAGATGACTGATGACAGTTTCGTTTTAATCTCACAATTTAGTGTTGCAACACAGGTGGCTCCTTTACGCTCTGTTCAATATCCTGTCATAATATATTATATTCTCACTATTATTTTGTTGAGGTATAAGCCATAATATAAAATGATTTATTTCATATATACATAAAATTCACGCGAAATGCCAATAAATTTCATGTTTCAATGGTATTATTAAAACGTGATAAATTTGAATTCTGCATTCAGCAAAACAAAACGAAGCAATCCCTTCCTGGAAGATCCAGATCACTTATGGAGTCTTGTGTCTTATAAATCAAAGTTACTAGCTATGAAATTGCGCTGCCGTTCGATAATGCTGTTAAAAAAAAAAAAGGCGAAATAAAAAAGAGAGGGGCCTGACTTGGAAGAAATTGCTTTGCTTTGTTTTGCTGTGAAAGTGAAAACCGAACATGAACAAGTTTTCACCTTAAACCATGATATTAATCATGCCGTAATGTGGAACATGAAACGTAAAATTTACCATGAAAACTGTGCAGTGCAACGCAATTCCAACAATAAGACACAAATTCAACAAACCGCGGGTAACATGAACGATAAAGATTAAAGTCCTTATTGCGGCAACGTGGTGCAGTGCATGCTGGGAACCGCGTAGCTTCAATATGATACTTATGAGTATCATAAATACATGCAGCAACACAATGAAGTGATGTTTATTTCATTTTTGATTATAGTTTCCATCTTTGTTAATGCCAATCCACAAGTTGTTCCTGATAGACACGAATCATTACAGTGCTCAAATCCAAAGGAGGATGCCTTTTTGCACTCATGATTAGATTTGGAAATAATGTAAAAAAAAAAATAATAAAAAAAAAATAACTCAAGGACTGCGTCTCCTCACATGCAGCCATTAAAAGGATACTCACCGATAACTTGAGGCATCACAAGTGTTGTCCACCTTTTTCCGCAACTCCATCTGCATTTCTTCGCTCTGCACATGGACGTTTTTTTTTCCCCTTCTTTTTAGCAGCGTGAAAGAAACCCTGAAAGAGGAAGATGGCATCGTTGTAGATTTCAGAATATAGATCGCCATTCACTGCAACTCTCATCTCGCCACGACCAAATCAATTTTGTCAAAGGGGGCTGAGGGGAAGCTTTTATCTCTACGCTGGAAAATGTAGCCCACAAAAGGCACGCTCATGCTGGGATTGAAGGCCAGGCTCACAAGTGCCATGTGGAGAACTGAGCCTTTGTAAGGGCCTCTCAACCCACCATCAAGGAGACCTTTCCGCCTGCCTGCTCATTTTCTCCTTCCTACCATTAGACTGTTTGAAGGCACATTGGTATTACCCCAGCACTAACTCGCCGGCTCTTGCCTTAAAATTCCAAGATGATGCATTGCCCTTGGGTCAAAATGTAACTCAGATTAGGTGATGCAGAAAACCATGGCCTTGGCGCTTGGGGTGTTTTCTTCATAGCACCCAAGGCTGTGCTTCCACACGATGAATGGATGCTTACTTGAGGAAACACGCAAACGTGCAATCAAATGTAGAACTCAAGGGAAATTACAATGGTAGGAAAGAGTAGGTAAAGTCATTCAGATTGATTTAAAGAAAAGCAATCAGCTATGTGTTTTAGACTGATCCAGATTTCCCCACGTCAGCCTCCTCAAGGTCTCCGTGTGGAGGCAACGGCAGAACAAAACGGCGAGATCCTAAAACAGAATAAAATAAATTCTGCTCTGATAAAGTATTCAAGTTCAGCTGTGTTCAGTTCAATAGGGGAATTAGATTCATACCCGGTGAGTTGCTCTCTCTCTCTCTCTCTCTCACATTCTCTCTCTCTTTCTCTCTCTCACACTCTCTCTTTCTCTCTCACACTCTCTCTTTCTCTCTCTCACTCTCACACACTCTCTCTCTCTCTCTCTCCCTCTCCTTCTCCCTCTCTCAGACTGTGTGAAGAAGCAACTGAGAGCCAAAACAAGTTGCAACAAATTTCGAAGGCAGAGGATGATTATTTTTATGAAAAAGGATGAAAGTTTAAGGATGGAAGGGTGCCCAGGTCGCGGACGGAATAGCAATAATGAGCTCAAAAATGCTTTTCGCGCCAAGTGTGTGTTTACTCTGGCCAACGGAGACGAATAAAAAAGTGCTCATTCACAAGCCAGATATAAGTCAAGCAGAGTATGAATAATGTTGTCAGATAACAGCAGGACTCAAAGCAGTTGCTATGCATGCACGTGGCAAAAGCGCACTATGATTGAAGTGTTTTCAGTCACTAAACACTTTAGTGAGAATAAGATTTTATTTTTTTTTATTCGTGTGTACATAAATCTTATCATAAGAACAATGAAGCAAAAAGTCAAATTATTCTCAGGTAAATGTACAAAAAGACTAAAACTCTCTATTATTAATCAATGAAATAATGCATTGCACGCAGGCCATGTGGTGTACAAAAAAATATATATTTTTAAATTGTCATAAACCCGCACACACATTCATCAAATCAATCCTCCTCTAGCATTGAACCCACACGGCAAATGTCCAGTTTGTGACTCACTGGGGCAGGATTGATCCCGTTTCACTTAGCAGCAGTGCGATCACTTTGTGAATTGGAAATCAATCCAACAATAAAATGTGCTTCAGCCCGTTGGGTATTGGAGAGTTACACTTGTCTCAACCCGAAAACATAACTGCTTCCAAATACGGGAAAATGAAATGCAAGGTCATGAACAGATTGCAAAGATGTAGAAATGGTGGCGTTGGCATCACCTCAAAGCATTTATCAAAGCGTCCGATCAGACCATATTGGAAGCATATTTGCACTGCATATGATCAGAATCTGTGTTATATTAAAAACAAGCGCAACAATAACATTTGACAGCCGTGTTGCATGGCGTCAGCGTAATTTAACCCTAATCTTCACTACATTAACCCCAAGTATATTCTAATCCATTTTGAGTTCCCAATATTTCCATGCGAGTCGTTGTTAGCAGTGACGTCGATTGTCATTGTTAAGACAACCGTCATCTCTGCAAGTAAATCAAACAGCGCGCTTTATCGGACAAATGAGAACATGGCAGGTGTTGTCCTCAGCAGGCCATTCATTTCCTCCCGACACAGACAAGAAACGGCAGATAAAACTGTCACATCACCAGAGGAACACACACACACACACACACACCCCCACACTGCTCTCCAGTGAACCACTTCTCACGACCTGCTTGCTTCTTTCAGACGAACATGCTTCGATGACCATCTAATGTAATGCTTGTAAACAATAAGCTCCCCAATGTCACGTTACCTCATCTTAGCTCAATTGTGAGTAACTATATCCGAAATGTCCGGGCTTCTCACAAGGACAACAGCTGGGCTGTAATCAAAGAAAAAAAAAAAAACAGCGCAACTAAAATTGTCATTCAGTGTGCGATGGGAGATAATGATCACAAAGGCCTCAGCGCATCTCGACTAAGAAATCAATTGATAGGCAAAGCGTTCTAACAGCAGGGACAAATGTTTTTTGGGGGGGAAAAATTGATGCACAAAGTGGTGTTTGTGGAATTAAAATGATTTTATTTCTATTTCACAATTAGCTTCTAGTCGCTCACATTCGCCATACAAGCATCCAATGAATTGGATTTTTCTTTACAAGGCTTGATAAAAGGTCACATAAAACTGGTTGCCAGCATCCGCGGCAATAAGAAGTGCTTCTCTGGAGCAGTCAATATTCCCTACAAACAATTCAAGCGCAATGTGTTGTAAAGAGCTAAATGTGATGCATATTACATGTTTAAAGTGTTACATAAATATTTAAGAGAGCGTATAATGAACGATATGTTTCAGGTCTGGCATAGATTCAGCTTCTGAATATTTTAACATACATATTCAGATTGTTTACGTTACGAAAGTGATTCTCATGATGTGCACACGATCTCACTAACAGGCAACCCAACAACTGTATTTTCACGACCACAAGGTGTATTAAAAGGCGGCGTCCCCGTAACGGGTGCTGTTTTTGTATTGAACACATACTTAAGGCTCACCGTATTAGTAGGCAGACATTAAACATACGGTAGCATTCATGCGCCAAAAAACGTACGCTAGCATACGAGCTAGCCTATGTTTTTAAAAAGGCAGCGGGAGCAAAACTGAGTTTGGTTGTACTTTCACTAAGTATTTAACACGACAGGTTCCCTCTCGTCAGTCTCGTCGCGTGCAGCTCCTCAGAAATGATGCTGGCCTTTGCGAAAGCTCGAACAGTGCAAGCAGGCACATTAGCGGCTAACTTGGCTAACGGTCAGGCCAAGCATTCACAATCCGTTTACAAATTGTGACGTCACTCATCTGGGGTACCTCCCAATTTTAGTAAAGCTTCGCCATTGTCATCCATCGCTCGCGACTTCACATTATGATTACACTTTGGAGAAAATGTAAAACTTTTAAGTGTGCCTTATGGTCATGAAAATATGGTACTTTCTACAACTTCCCTCGATAGGTGCATCCCTACCAGAGCTGGGCACTTGACCCTTTTCCGTCGGTCAGAAGGCCTATCTCTTAAATTTTAGTGATGCTGGAAATAAAGTAAAGCTTTATTTCTTGTCCCGCTTCCCATTTAAATGACAAATAAAACGACGGATGTCTGGGATGCTCGAAGGTGAAGGCAAGTTCATCTTAACAAGACAACATGACAGCACATGTAGACATTTCATACAACGATTTAAAAAAAACACTGACACCATCTTACACAGTTGTTACACACAAGGACAGTTCACAGTAACTTGACGGGCTGCGTTTTTTTCTTTACAGTTCTGCAAAATTTCAGTGATTATTACCTCGCATTACAACTTGCTTCCGTACCTCTCCTTTCTCTCTCCAGCCATATTTACTTGTCTGTTTATCTGCTTCTATATCAGAATACGTTGACTTCATAAAAAACAGTCGACTCTAGCTGCTGGTAAAGCCCTGAAAATAGGTAGCGTCTAAATTTAATTTAAAATATGTTCTTTTCTGCTTCAAAACAGTCCTGAAGGACAGTGATGAGTGTGATTTAAAATAAGAAAAAAAAAAAAAAAGGATGTCTGTGTGCAAGCAGGACTCCCCCCCCGGAGCCAACTTGTCAATCCAGTGAGGGGGATGAAACAAAGACATTTCTAAATTTAGCACAGACAGAATTAGTGAGACACTCCGTAGTAGATGGCTGGTGGTTACTTGGCAACTGCTGCTAGGCAACCTTGTTGGTAAGCATCGATTATGCTTTGGGAGGATGATGGGGGAGGGAGGGGTGATTAAGAGTGGGGCGTCTTTAAAAGCTAAAAAACTCAAAATAAAACAGCTCCTGGAATGTGAAGCACCTGCCTGTTGGAAGTGCATTTTCATAAAAGTCGTACAGTCTGATATCCTCCTGAAAGCTGCTTTTCGAACATGCTGTCTCTGACGGAAAAAAAAAAAAAGTCTTACATCAGCAAAAAGCCCAAAGAACTGATTTGTCCAACCAAATGAGTGCCTTTGGTAACGGTATTTTCCATCTGCTGCAGAACTGATAACACGATCAATTACTAAGCGCCAAATTAAGTGGAGGGTGCTGTTTTGCATACGAACGAGTGCGCAAAGCTTTGATGTGGAGATGAAGGCTTATATTTTCATATGTTTCCCCTAAAGCCTGTGTGTGTGTTTGTTTATGGGTGTGAACACACAAGGTTGCGCATGCAGCGTTATCTCTGAAAAAAAAAATCAGCCCAGACGATGATTTGTGCTCGTGACAATGACAGACGAGTACAACATTCGTTGTTGTGATCATCTCATGTCATGTAATATTTATAAATTCTCAAGAAGAACTTTTCGCAGCAAGCAAGGAAACTCGAACGACAAGCCAACGACTCAGAACCTAAAATCCAGTCTTTTGTAACTGTTTCACAACAGAATGTGAGACGGACATTGCTGAACAAACAGTATTTCTTGGCTAATGAATAATACAGACAATTTGTAAGGAGTCCCGACAGATCAATTTTATTTCCATTAAAAATTTACTTCTCTGCCAGCGGATCAGATGTATATGAGGACATAGTGCTATTTAAGACTGATGTCATGGCCAGCCTGAGCTGTTAACTTCAATTGGACATGCAGATAAACACGCACGCTCAGACGGTGTTTTTGCACCACCACGTGAGAACTTAAACATTTCATCGTCTCAGGAAAGATATACTGGATTGAATTTGGCAAATCACTCTGCGCAACTACGATATTTAACTGCATTTGCTGTTTTGTGAGAATTTAAGTAGATATCGGCATTTAATGGGAAAAACTCTGGTTTATTTGTTAGTGTTTTGAAAAGGACAAAAATGGCCGACTAATGAATCAATCAGGCCCTAGTTATGCCAAAGTTCTTTCCCAATGGCAATTTTCTGAATGGGAGAGGAACCAAATAATTTGTGTATGAAATATATATCTACATATGTAGATATAAATTAGTACGCAAATTATTTCTCCAATGCATCATGGGGCAACTTTTTAAAGTAAAACAAGTTTGTCTTTGCCCCAGCGAGCACAGGTCAACTGCCACAGGAAGTAAATAAAACTGAGTTTAAAAAAAGGTCATGCGTTATCATATTAAAATTTATCTCCAACCCTAATATATATATATATATATATATATATATATATATATATATATATATATATATATATATATCTTTTTTAGAGAAATATAACTATCTATCAGACTCAATAATGCAATTCTGTGATGATTTGTCCTGCCCCTTTCTGCCAGTAGAATTTAAGTAGTACAAGAATTTCAGCCCTAAACCATCACAACCCCCCAACCTCAAGGTCAAAAAGTCAAGACTGATTTGAAGATTTCAATGAGAATGTGAGCTTCGACTCCCCATACCGGCTCATGCACATACTCACACATACAAATGTGTGTAAATCACAGTTGCGCATAGCGGTGTGATTCCTAACCCAAGAATAATCATTTGGCTGAGATTAGCTGTGAAATAGGCTATTTCCAGAATGGAGGCTGACACACTCGCTTGTGATTTGGCAGGTTAAAGCTACTGCTGCATCGTAGCTCAGAGGTCACAAAACTCTTTTTGTCGCCCTCTTTTTACAATATATAGCAACACCAATCGTCAAAGCACAAAGCAATGCCAGGCGTAAAGATACGCTTTTTGCTTCTACTACAGGGGAAGACTGTAACTGCTGGTTGTTTAGTAAGACTAGACTAGCATGCATTGCATGCCTCGAAAGTAAATATCAGTATAATATCCAATGAGTCTTAAAACCAAAAGTATACAGTACGAACGTGTAAAGCCTTTCTGTCTCTCAACAAATACACAAATTGCTGTTTACTCAAGTGAGATTTACATCTATAAAAAGCATTCTTAACAGTCATTGTCCATAATTAATTTTTTTCTCCAGTAATCCTTGAAGTGCAGGTAAGCCTTTATCAATGTCAGAGCAGAGGGGACATTAAAACGCAAAGACGCTGCTTTCCTCACGTCGCATTGAAATGGTAACAATACAAAGGGCTGAACGTTCCTCTGTGATGCTCGCAGCTCCTATTCAGAGCTGTGCAATTGTTATTCATAAATCTGCCGTTTGTGTTTGCGAAAGAAGGCTGCGAAGCTTGACAGAATGCGATCCATCCTCATTAGACTGACGGGAAGATCACGGCTTCCTTTTCCTGCTTGAGAAAGTCCCATCACACGACCACCGTTAAAAACCGCCTCCTTATCATCGCACCCAACAAAATGGCAGATAAAATAACGGCCATTAAACGGCTCGTGTGTTATGTTACCAATAAAAATGGACTTTCAAAACTAAACAATACTTGAGTGACATTGTGTAAAAACAATAGAATAGAACGACTTTAATATCGTTGCACAAGTACAACGAAATTGAGGTATGCGGGATTATGCAAGGTGTCAGCAATCAAAAATATAAAAACAAGAACTCAGACAAGGCAACATGGTGGACGACTGATTAGCACGATGGCCTCACAGTGCAGAGGTCGTGAAATCGATTCCGACCTTCCTTTGTGGAATTTGCATGCTCTCCCTATGCCTGATTGTTATTTTGTCCGGGTACTCTGGTTTCCTCCCACGTTCCCAAAACATGGATGGTAGGTTGATTGAACACTAAATTGTCGCTAGGTGCGAGCGTGAGAGCGTCTTTGTGCGCCCTGCGATTGGCTGGCAACCAGTTCAGGGTTTACCCCGACTACTGCCTGAAGACAGCTGGGATAGGCTCCAGCACCCCCGCGCAACCCTTATGGGGAAAAGCCGAACAGATAGTGGATGGATGGATGGATAAATCAGACAATTGAAAATGAACATAAAAACAACAAAGAAACAGATATAAATACAGTACGCGAACATATGACTTGAAAGATGTATAATTAACGTGTCCTGGTAGGAGTATGCAAATCACTGTTGTGAGTCCGGTTAGAACTCCAATAACTGGTCTTTAATAAGGTTGAGGTCAAAGTCCACACGCCTTGATGTTTCAAATGAAAATAGTTGTGTGGTTCTACAAAAAAATAAAATAAAATAAAGTGTCAATGTCTGAATAACACAAATACCACACCACAAACATACATGACTCAGACATGAAAAGAAGTGGCGGCAATAGCTCTCCATTAAATGCGCTCGTGAACATCGCATGTTGCTAATTAGCGGTGAAACGTGTATTTGTACACAAAATGAACAGTGTTATTTCCACAGTAAACTCACCTTTCTCACGCACAACTCGAAGCAGGATAAAAAAAAAGTGGACTATAACTTGAATAAACTTAACTAGATAAACAGAACTGACACAATTCTCGCCACCGTCTCTCTTTCTTCTTCCTTCCTATACGCGCACGTGCGCGCGCGCGCGCACGCTACGTGAGTTGAGGCGCTAAGCTCCGCCTTCTTAAAGGAGCCAGTGTCGCAGTCTCTGAGCAGCCTTTTCTACTTATATACGATATTAAAACGCACCATATAATTGTTGCGGAATTACAAAACACCTCCAATCATTACTTAGAGCCTTAGAGTGATTCACGTAAAAGCTCTTCCTGAGTCTGCACATTTTTGCTTTTAAAGCGTCTGCAAGAAGGTGGATGCTCGAAAACATGTGCTGGGTAAGAAGAATCCCTGAGAATATTTTGGGGCAGAGTAAGACCGTGCTGGTGACAGCGATCGTCCAGGGCAGGGGTGGGCAAACTTTTTGATTGGCGGGCCACAATGGGCTCTAAAATTTGACAGAGGGGCCGGACCAGGAACAGATGGATGGAGTGTTTTGGTAACATCACCTCATCAGAGGAAAAAAAAAATATTTGAAATGAAAGTGAACAAAAGCATTACAACAATGTATATGTAAAAACCACAGTATTTAGAGAATAAAACGTTGACAAGATTTATTCATTTAATTTTTTTCAAGTTCGGCAGGTGGGATTAAAAGATTTATGTTTTATGTTATAGTTTGCCCACGCCTGGTCCAGGGGAAGGAAGCGCACATCTGATGATCTTCTGGGTTGAGGTGACGACCAATTGGAGTGCTTTCCTGTCTGCTATTGTACAACTGGAGAAGCACACACCAAGTGTGAAAAGATATAGTTAAAATGTTAAACAGCTGCCAACATTGCAGCGCAGGCAGTGAGCGTGAGCAGGAGAAAAGATCATGGATGGCATATTGTGTGCCCCATTAGAAATCTTCAGACGAATGAGGTTGGTTTTATGTGTGGCGGGATCAACCAGGCTTAGATTTCTATCTGGTGAATGTCGTACGGCTTTGATATCCATCATGAGGCAGATTCGGAAGGATTTAGTCAGACACACAAAATATTCCTGGTTGTGTGTTTGCGACATCCATTTCATGAAGAGGTGAAATTGTATTTGCCACATTGACCTTGAGTTGTTCATGGTCTGCTCCCAAATTTTCCACGGTGACAACCGCCTGGTACGGAAAGTGCAGAATCCTTTTTCTGTGATGGGCAGAAAAATTAATTTATGAGTTTATCAAGACATTATGCAGGTGAACTCAAGACCGACGAAGCTCACCAGAGAATGGGTGATGAAACAGGACACAAGACAAAAGGACAGAAGTAAATGAACATCAAAATGGCTTCCACAGAAGAAAATATGCCATCTGGTATGGCCTAATATGATAGTTTGTCCTAAAGAAAACAAAAAGATTGAGATGTGAACACATTCCCAAAGTCTTCAATATTTGTAATAATAAAACATATTTGATTAAAACGGTTTTCTCACAGGTACGTTTTCTGAAATGTCCCATAAGATTACATTGGTTGTTTTACTTCCCAACCAACAGGTACGGGAAGGCACTGCAGGGACGTAACTATTTCAAGACAAGTATAATTAAAATGTCTGTTCTCCAGAATATGTCCCTGTATGCGGTTACACGTCACTCGAGTTCAGTGGTGTTCCATTCTGTTCCTGTCCTGTCTGTTTTCCATCTCTCCTGATTGAAACAATCAGATAATCAGCAAGGTCTGCGGAAGCTGGATAACGATCCTGATCATTTGAATCAGGTCTGCAGGGTCAGCTGGAAACCGGACAGGACAACAGCCCTCGAGGAACAGGATTGAACACCCCTGCTCTATGAGTCTTTTCGATCCCCAAGGGACTCCTTGGCATGCTCCAAGTTTGCTCAATCTATAATTTAGTCCGAAAATATTGACCACAGAGCAGTTTTCCTTGCAATTGAGTGGAACCAGCCCACTTTGATCTTTCAAACCCTTTGAGACTCGCACACAAGCATCATTCACTATGGCGCGACAAACTGCCTTCAGCAGAGGAAAAACTTGGTTTGGCTTGATGGATCTACAGTGGAGCCACTGATGATGAGTAGTGCAATGAGGGTTCGGGTCCCAGAGAGCCACGGCATGAATGTCAGTGTTAACTGTTGTCTCCAGTCTGGATGGTCTACTCCCCCCCCCTGCCCCAAAGACAGCAAATCAAATTGATGCACAAATATTTGCGCTTGAAAAATAAACAATATTTATATTCAGGATATGCACGCAGTCTGCATGGATTTTTTTATTTTTATTTTTTTTTAGTACACAATTTAAATTTGCTGTCACCATTCAACTGTTGCTAACTTTTGTCAAGATTGGTCCTGCTGAGCCTGCAGCCAATGATATACAATCATCACTGTATTTGCTTGAAGCATTTGTCATCCCAACTGTTAACTAATGGAAAGAAAAATGTGTGTGTGTCATTTTTACAATTAAGGCTTGGACATTTCAGCCGTCCGGATAAACTGTAATTTCCGGTCTATAAAGTGCACCTGTGTATAAGCCACAGCAGCTCTTTTTTGAGAAAAAAAAAGAAAAAAGAAATAAAATATACAAGCCGCACTAGGCTATAAGCCGCAGTTTTCTATGTCGAAAAAAATGAGTTGTTTACTGCATGTACAGAACGATTTTGTACTGTGAAAGCGCATAAAGGTACAGAAACAGATAGTTAAAACAGTGCATTTTAACAGAACAGGCCTAAGCGAAAGAAAAAAAAATTCCAGATTTATTTAGCGTATTTTCTGAACTATAGAGCGCCCCTACTGGTGAAAGAAAAACCCACAGAAAAGCCGCATGGTTCAAAATCTAGGAAAAATCTAGCGATACATAGATTCTGATCCATTATATAAATATCCAACATAGGCCTATGGTAATGCAAAATAATTTTTAAAAAATAAGACACACGAGGGCTGTGTTGACTGGAACCAATCAATGTCACGGTGATGGCAAAGTGACTGATTACGGCCTCAACTTTGAACAACACTGCAAGAAAGAAATCAACGTGGCAGTGGGCAGCTTGTGGGAGGCTTTATGCAGCTAAATTGCCGCCTTTGACAATCAAAAATTGGTTCCTTGTTGCCTCTGTTCAAAGTTATTTGCCTCCCCCGCCCCTCGTCTTAACTATCTTTGGCACATGAAGTCATACAGCATGTCCCCTTTGGTTTTTGTTTTTTTTCCTACTCTTTTGCTCTCCCTTTGCTGTGTTTTCAGTGTCCCTGCATGCATCAGTGTCAGCTACCCTCCCTGCTGGCTTCTGATTTATGAATCCTATCCTGCTCTGTCATTACTGCCTCCAGAAGGAAGCATTGATGGGCCCAATATGTTGAGTCTAGCACCTTGAGAATTGCCTCATTTCCACAAATATCATGAATATTCTTCTGACAACCTGTGGCCTGCAGGAGTTCACGTTTAAGCGGTACAAGATGAAATATTACAAGTGTCCTCGAAATTCTGGGTTAGTTCATTTTCCGCCAGCGTCATTTTATTGGTAGCAGTCTTCTCAGTGTTTAATAGGGTGTGGATTTCGAAAGGTGTCCCAATTTCCCCTTTTTCTCTACATCTTAATTTATACTCTTGATTCTCAACTTCTTGCAGCCGACAAACTCTTCTCCTTTTCTCAACTTTGTCCACCATCCTCAGAGCAGTGGACGGCAGGACAAAGGGGAAGGCTCAGATCCGAAAATGCAGCTGCCGCTATCAGTTGTCAGGCGAGACTAACCCGAGGCGTGATGCGGTCTAATTATCACTGGCTCAGGCTCCAGCTGTAGACAGACACGACAGACAGCACAGGTCATGTTCACAAACAAGACACTATCTGTTACCTTTTGTTCTAAACTGTCTCGTTTTAATGTTTCACAGAATTGCTTTGACTAACAGCCAATACATGTTGGATGGGGAAGTTTCATGATTGATTTGCGATTCGCAGTTCAACAACCAATTGATATTTACATCGCATTCTGGACTCTGGACATTGAACTTGAGTTGGGATTACATGAGTAAACAGACTGAAGCGGCTGTCACGCATTTGATAGATTTTCTCGTGGTTGCCATTCATTCATTCCCTCTTGTCATCAATGACAGTTCATATTGATTTCTGTTCAGATGTGTGTGCGGGTGAGTGCGTGTGGGGGTGCGTGTGTGTTTGTGTGTGTGCGTGCAGGTCGCATGTATGTGTGTATCCAAGAAACGTAATTTTGTTGCCAAGTTTCCTTCAGATAATCACATGGTCATGACCTAGTGAAGCCGTTTAGCGATAAGCAATTGAAATGTGAGGCAATGTTGGTGTAACTCCGAGTCCAGCCTTGATAACAAAAGAGTTTGATTTCAACCGGATTTGAATAATTAATTTGGAAAGTTTTGTTGCATTTTGCATGCGTGCAATTCTGAAGGTGAGAATCCAAATATGACTTTGAGATAAACTTGCCAGCATTGGTTTAATGTTTCACACTGAGCAGTGTTAAAATTGTGGAACTGAAAAGGGGTTCAGTTTAATTGAAAAGATTTCAGTTCACATGCTTTCCTAAAAAAAAAAGACATTTGTTTGCTTGCATTTTTTGTGCTAGAAAATACACATAAATCAGGTGTAGGCAAAATACGGCCCGGGGCCACATGCGGTCCATTCAATGTTTTAATCTGGCCCGCCTAATTTGAAAAAAAAAAAAAAAAGAATAAACCTTGTTAATGTTTTATTTTCTAAATACCGTTGTTTTCATAATACATATATTGTTGTAATGCTTTTGTTCACTTTCATTTAAAATCAAATGTATTTTTTTCCTCCAATAAGGTGAGGTTACCTAAACACTCCATCCATCTGCTCCTAGTTCGGCCCCGCCAATCAAAAAGTTTGCCCACCCCTGACATAAATAAAAGCACAAAAGACGGATAGACTCCCTATTGCTGGACCCTCTTTTTACATCCGACCTTATACAAGAACCGTATCGCGACACACTTTTGATTGACACTCAGCTCTCCATAACAGTGACGGAATATAACTTTATTGCCACCCTTCAAACACAGACCTCAAAAGCCTGCAGTTGTGCTCAATAAAGTGGCGAGCGTGTTTTCATATTTCCTACTTTTTTTTTTTTTTTATGAACCTGTTTTGATTGAAATGTGATGCAATGCTGGTGTAACCGTGAGTCTATGCAAGGGGAGCCACAACCCAACCCAAAGGAAACGCACGTACCTCCTTCACACAAACACCCACCCACACGCACTTCTTTCACCAATTCAATACACGCTGGCACACAGCCTTTCATCTAACGCCATGTTGTCTCCCAGGTTGGTATCAACTGTCGATTGAAGCTAATGTCTCAGATGTTTCCATACCACCTGTGTCTCTTTGCATTACCCACACTGATGCTGATACAATAGCTGAGAAGATGGGACCAATGATACAGTATCATGGCTTTCCTATTGAGACAGCGACCTTCTATCACAGGCTCCATTGTAACCCAATGCCCAGGCAAATGCCACAGACGTGAAGTCATTGACCACTGTTTCCAACAACCTGGACCGAGCTTTGTAATCTGTGTACCAATCATCACCCGTCTTTGTGATGAAAGCTAAATTCCAGAGGCGGCGTTTGGGATTCAGATGATCCTGCTTTTTGGCAGAGAGGGGTACTTTACCTTATTTTGACTGTCTATCCGCGACCTGGGCCCCCTTCCGTTCTCATTCACAAAAATAAATCGCCCTCTGGCCACGTTCGTCCTTGTCCTTATAAATCGCATCTGTCCTTGCGTTTCATACCCCCCGAACATCCTAAAAAAAAAAAGCGGCCGTGCATGACGAGAGGCTAATGGCAGAGGTGCCAGACTTCACGAACATTATTTAAAGCTCATAATCCGGTTTATTTCAAATTCACATCCACTCATTGTGATTTGCGGTCTACAAAATACACCTGATTTAAAGCCACAATAGCCCAGCCATAAAAAAACAAATTTGTACATATTAGCTGCTTTGGACTAATAGCTGCGGGTCTCCATGTTATTAAATAAGGTATTATCGTTGTTAAAAACACTGGGAGACGCTTTATAGCTCTGAAACACAAGCTGTAGTAAAGAGCGTACCTTTCTCAGACTCTTGGTGTCACATGAGGCAAATTCACAGATGAGATTGGACCGGGGCGATACTGTAGAGATGGCTGTATTCATTGCACTTCATCCTTTTGTTCAAATTAAATGCAACTTGAGGTATTTAATTTGGTTCTCAATTGCTTCTTCACACGCTTCCGGGTTTTTGAGTCTCAGTCTCCCTCTCGCTCGCTCTGGTGCGCTCTCTGTTGAACTTTCAGTTAAAGGGCCTATTACGCAACAGCGTTACAAGATTTCATTCTGCTTAGAGTGAAAATATTTGAATTCCATACATGCAGGACTTGACCTGATTAGGGACAATTAAAGGGACGGACAAAAACCTACTTGTTCGGTCGGTCCTTTTTTTTTTAAAAACTTCTTTTCCTCCGTCCTAAAAATGGGCATCTGTCCGTCTGCTGTTCCGTCTCTGCTTTTTCTGTTACTATAACAGCCGTGCCACTCATCTGGAATGGTGCAAACCATTATCCCGAATTTCAGGGGTATGATTGGATACTACGTCATGTTTTGTCCCCACAGAGAGTCTGCTTTGGAAGCGTTTAACAGACTTCAAATGTAGAGTCACGCTAGTTAATGTTATTTACACCATTTTATCTCACTATTTAGTATCCACAAAATAGATCTAAAGGAAAGAGTGTCTAGGGGACTCTGAAATCTTAAATTGATCTATGAATGGTTGAAGTAATCGCATTTGAATTGTGTTCATTTTCTTCAAAAGTCTCTTTTCAGTCATGGGGCCCTTTATCCGCTTCTTTTTATGCTTCCTATACCATCCTGGAATATATTTTCTCTGTCGTAGTTCATATTCAAATGAATTCATTTTCATGCAGGTTCTCAGCCTCCAAAGACCCCCTGCTAGCCCCTTCTGTGTCTTGAGTAGAAAAAAAAAAAAACCTTTGGAAAATCTTAAAAGAATATGTATGAGGAGAAAGTGATTTTAGAGTTGAGCTGTTGTGAAGAAATTCCGGGATGAGTGATATATCCGTCAAGCTAATATACCGTAGAGCTGCTCGCTCATGCCTACATGATTCTCTGCCTGCTCAAACAATTCTTTGTTGTAAACAACAAGGTGTTTTTCGCAGTTTCACCCATTTCTTCTTTGACTCAAATGAGTTCTTATATGACAACGTATGTAATTGCGAATCATTTTAAGTCATGTCTGGTCTTAATTATACACAATTACATCACGTCATACGTTTTTTAGTATATTTTTAGGACTCCCTTCCCACTGGTCATTCATTCTGACTACAGATCTTTGAATCGAATGGCGACCTGTACAGAGTCAGCCTCCTGCCCCAAAGTCAGCTGGGAAAGACTCCAGCTCACCCGTAACCCGGAATATGATACGGGTAGAGAAGTGATGTACGGTTAATTGAGAGAACTGCAGTTGAAGAAAACCGTTTCCTACGGCAGGATTAAATTATTATTTTTTTTTTTTTTAAATCTTTAATTTAGATTAATTACTTACTGCATGGTAGACACAAACTATTGATCTTATACAGTAAATGAGAAAAAAAAACAACACGAGGGGAAATTTAATTCACACTCAGGAAAGCAGTTGGTCATTTATTGACTGATTCTCCTGCACGGAGGCTGGCTTTTTCAGAGAAATAATTCCTTTTAAAATTCCTACCCGTCGAGAATAAATAGTGTTTGATATCTTGCTCATTCAAGTACAGAAAATTCTGTAAAAACATGGTGTGTTAAATTTACTCAATTTTATTTCATCAAATGGCTGCACAAAATAAAATCACCTGGATTCCGCAATTTTCTTTTTTCAATAGATGTATAGTCTACTTAAAAAAATCATTCAGGGTCCGCAGTACACTTGGAAAGGTTGAGGTGGATACAACAAGATAAAGATCAGGAAAAGTTGCTATATAAATGAAATTAATTTGATGGTAGAGAAGCTAGTCCCAGGTAGTGATGAGAAAACGAAGCTTCATGAAGCGCTTCAGATATGTTTTGACCCCTCTAGGTAGTGCTCTTGGCTTAAAGATGAAAGCTCGTGAAATAAAAATGTATTGAATTTTCACTGCATCTTTATAGCAAGAGTGCCATCTCGAGGAGTCAAAAAATATCTCAAGTGCTTCATGAAGCTTCGTTTGTGCATCACGAATCAATCTGAATAATGACTTCAATCCTTGTGGCAAAATTGCCATTTATCCAGCATTGATGATTTGAAATCCAAAAATAATTGTTAAAATGTTTGGTGTTGTATTTTGGGTTGTCATTGAGAGCGGAGTCTATTTAAAAAAATAAAATTACTAGCAGTTGCCATGGACTGAATTATATCATCCTTTCGATTTGGATTTTTTTTTTGTATTTTTCAAATAATTGCAAAAGAATTTGTGTTCAAATGAATGCAGCAATAACCTGGTAATGTCTTTCCCCGCAGTCGATGCAGATTCGTGAGGGATCACGAGAGTTATCGCAGCACACAAGGCCGTGACTAAACTGCATTACTCACATAGAGTAATTGCTTTGACTCATAGTTGTTGCAGACGTGCACTCTAATGAAATGCCAGCCAGGGGAGGTTTTGTTTTGTTTTTTTGTTTTTTTTAAAAAGATCGAGCGAGTCATTTAAAAACTGTACCTCATCATCCTTGCCACCAATGATAGCTTATCCTCAGAACATACAGTCAAGTGCGTCATCACGTCACAGCTCACACGGTCTGTTTGCGAGAGGTCACGCATACAAACACGCAATGGAGAATAGTGTACATATCCGTACTTCTAGTGCAGTAGCAGTCGGGTATAGTGTGTAGTACAACACACACGCTTGCCTGTTGTTTAATCAAAGTGTCTATCGCCACAGCTGCGTTTTCTACTGGCGCAATGTCGGAAAACGAGACCTTCCGCAGTTTAATATTTAATAACGCTTGCTCACGCCTCTGTTCGTGCTCGTTGACTTGGGTTCCAATTCAATCGCTGGGAGCAAGTGACTTGATGGAAAACCTCGTTTCGCCATCACTCGAGCAAGGTGTAAATCAAAGCCTGCCATTTCCTTCCATTGACTTGGAAGTCTTTTTTCCCCCCTCAATTTCATTCATTTTAAATGAGCATATTGTTTTTAAAAAGTTCTATCACACGGGACTCGGTAAATGGTGTAAAATTGCGACACATTGCGATGACTGGGCTTGGATCACAACGCAGAAATTAAATATATTAAAAGAAATAAAAGGTTTGAACAGTGACAGGAATTACTAACAGACAATGTGATCTGCTAACAAAGAGCAAAAACAAAAGGGAGGTAGACGAAGACTCAGTGAAAGGAAGGTACATTAACAAATGAAACAGAACCTATCTACACAATATAAAAAGAAAAAACGAAAAATCACAGAAGTACTATTGGAAAAGTAAAACAGAAACACAAGAACAACAGGACACCTTCCTTCCACTGGCACTGCACCTAAATACTTCTACTACTACTAAATCACTAACAGGTGCAGCTGGTTGATTGCATGCAGGTGCGGCTTGGGAGCTCCGCCCACCAAGGCAGACTGTGGGCGGGAAAAAAAAAATATAACCAGCAAGCCAAAACATGACACACATTTAGCCATTTCCATTTTCTCCACACTACTCGAACAATCGTGTTTTTAACATGAAAACAATCTTAAATGCAGCATTATTTAAAAAAAAAATATATTCCCCTTAATTATAAAAGATAAATCAACTTCCATGAATGGAAGTTAATCATGCATTGACTTGCAATCTCAGTTATACTCTCATTCCGCCGACTTATTTTTTTCAAAGCTCTGAGATCCTCTAATTGATTAATTGAGTTTGAAATAATACCTCCTTTATGAAAGAAATCCTTTATTTGTCTCTAACAGGGAGCATTTCAATTATTTCATGCATTTTTAGCAACCGCCGCTAATGAAGTGTTAATGTCATCGAAAGCGAGGCAGCACCCCTTTTCATTTGGAAGGTTTTACACCTTGCTCAAGAGCATCTGCAGAAAGTAGTATATATATATATATATATATATATATATATATATATATATATATATTGGAATGTAAACTGATTTGATCGATAATCCGACGTGGATCCAAACTTAATTTCCCCACGGTATTAGTCAGAGTCCTTGGAGACTGCTTTTGACAGACAAGCAAACAATAACTTGTTTATCCACCGATAAAATACATCTCAATGGCAGTCTTTCCTGTGATGGAAGCACATCAGCCACTCACTCCACTTTCTACGAATATTTTCAGATGCTGCATGTTAAAAGTCATTCAAGGCGATGAATACTGAATATGAAAATCTAAGCTTTTCTACATTTTTGAATGTGATGATTTCACCATTGCAGTGAAGCAGTGAACAGAAACAGGACACCGTCATCCCAAAATCAGTCTTGTAGAATACGCAATATAATAATAATGATAATAATAATAATCGGCCTTGTTGTCAGGAGAACCCGTTTCTAAGTGCTGTTAAAACATATAATAGTGATTTGCCACGTTCAAAGAAACAAATAACTATAACTGCGTTGTGATTGGCTGGTGAGCAGCCCAGAATGTACCGTGCCGTCTTTTCCTAAAGTCAGATGGATTATACACCAGTTTCCTGATCCTGAACCAAGAAGACAAGCCATCCATTGTTATCACCCATTCCTCCAATGGTACAGTCTCAAACACACAAGGAAAACATTTTGTGGAATGAGGAATTAAAACAAAAACAGGTCTGCAGTCCTTAATGAATTCAAAGTGCGTAAGACCAACAAGTAAAATAAAAAACATTTTTAAAAAAGGATACATTCGCTCATTGTGGTTCAATGGGCATCGGTGTACTCTTCGATTTAAGATACAAAATTTGTTTTACTCGTCAATAATCTCATCACGCCCCATTTTGGGGACTCAATTTCCATTTCAGCATGTTTTACAAACAAACGGAATGAAATGTGTAAAATATACGTACACGTGTATTTGCCATTCAGCGGATGCGACCATTGCAGGCATTTCCCCCGACACGATAAATAAGAGAGTGAGCAGTGGGGGCACCATTCAATTCCACCTCTTTTATGAACACCCCCCCACACCCACACCCACACACTCACGAAATGATCACATGCATAACAACAAAAAGGTCAGTTGGGAAAAACAGTGCATGTTTTCTTCGATTTCCAGTTGAGCTTGTATGTTGACGTGCGTGCTGCAAAATGGCGAGCTGAAACGCTGACGACCGATTTAGGACGGGAGAGAATACATATTGCCATTTTATGACGGAAATAAAAGAATCGAGGTTCATGTTTAATGGACAGGATTGGCTTCATGTCAGCCTTTAATTTGTTTTGTCGTGACAGAGGCAGCATCCTCAGCTGTAAATGAAATCGTGGGCAATGAGTGAGGCATTTCTGGGAAAGAATCATCACCCTTCTTCATTTCTCAATGATGAGAAAAAGCAGAAATACGTCTTGTTATGGTGCTGGCTGGAGAGGAACCTTGGCTACTTTTTTCACGGTTGCGTAAGTTCAATGGGAGCAGTTCTTCGCTCGAGCAATGCGGTCAGCAACAAAGAATGATGCTTTCGTTAATTATTAAGGCCTTCAATCGTTGTTTCGATCATCCATGTTCACTATTTCCTTTTCTTTCAAATAATTCTGGAGGCCATTCTGTCAGTGCAGGGTGCTTTGTTCCAAGTTTTGAGGGATTTTGATGGACTTATGAACCAGACTGTCACAGCAGTTTTTCGATACAAGACACGGAGAAGACCGGCAAGAACATGAGTCAACTGAGACAGACTGAGTTAAAAAAATAAATAAATAAAAAATAAAATAATTTAAAAAAAAGTATTTTAAAGTTGTTTTTTTTTAAGTTGATCTATATTTCGTTTTTTCTCTTAAGCAGAGGTAAAAAATTTTATAGACAAATGATACTATTTATAGTCACGGTGGAGGGATTGTTATCTTCATGGGGGGGCAGCATAATAGGAAAATAATAGAAAAACATTTATTTCTATATATATATATATATATATATTTTTTTTTTTGGGGGGGGGTGGCATACTTCCTAATCAGGTTGCGATTCCGGCTCCGGCCTTCCTGTGTTGAATGTGCATTTTCTCCCCGTGCCTGCGTGGCTTTTCTCCGGGTACTTCAGTTTCCTCCCACATCCCAAAAACATGCATGGCAGGTTAATGGGACCCTCGAAATTGGCCCTGTGAGTCTGAGCGCGAGTAGTTGTTCGTCTTTGTGTGCCCTGTGATTGGCTGGCGACCAGTTCAGGGTGTCCCTCGCCTACTGCCCGAAGGAAGACAGCTGGGATAGGCTTCAGCATCCCTTGTGAGTAAAAAGCGGGTCCGATGATGGATGTATGGATACTTCCTGATCAGGAATATACGCCAGCTTCCCAGAAGATGCTGGTCCACGAAAAATCCGCCCAACCATGAATTGGTCGGTACCTGTTCGGAAAAAAAAAATTGTGTACCATTGTACTACAAAGCACAAACAAGTAAAAGTAACATAACGAAATAGCATGAGAAAATCTCATGACATATTATGTGTTTGCAGTACTCATTAGAGGCTTCACATTCCACCCACAGGGCACATATCGTGATGTTTACTTAGTAACACGCGAATGATTCATGATCTACTAAAGTGTTTCATGAATCAAGTTTTCCAACATGCTAATTCATGTGGAGAGACTCAAGGGCATCACTTGTAGCCGTATGTGATTAAATGATTTTTAACAGCGTTGCCAGGCCGTGCTTCATGCTCCAGACATTTTGTCAGATCGCATTATTATTTCATCACGCTGCTCAATATTCTAGCGTCTTACTGTAGTCCAAGAAAGGAGAATCCCGCATTATCATCAAGAATATGGTCATCAGGAATGTGTGCAAAAAAAAAAGGTTGATATTTAACCCTATATTGCCAAACGCATCAAACTGGATTCAAGAATTTCTGAGCCTTATTGCATCGACAAGAGTTACTGTTAAAAGTTAGTTTTCCAAACTAAAATACTGATGTTTTTGTTATATAATTTGAACGTCAAAATGGCACAAAATGTCCATGGTATCATTTATGATACAAATATGAAATCATATTGAAAAATATTTGTTTTGTTTTTTTTTTATTTTGTTACAGCGCCAAAAATTCAAAAAATCTGAATTTTCTGGCCATTATTTCTGGGGTCAGACATTACAGGGTTAATTAAAATTAACAGTGATTTTTAATTTTTGATGTAGAAACTGATGAATAGAACTTGTAATTTAATTAATTTTATCCAAGTATGACTTGAGCCTTATCCAATTGTCTTCAGAAAGGAAATGTGTGTTAATTACCAACTCATTAAACAGTTGAGAGAGAGGGGGGGGTGAATAATAAAGACTCTGCATTTTGAATCCTTTTGAATCATTCACCGCTTTGCGCTGCAATTTCTCCCTCGGTATTGTGCCTGTCACCACCAAAGCTCATCTCCATTGTCAAGGAGAATTTGCTCTCAGATCTGTATTCCTCACTGCACGTTTCATTTGAATATTCACCAAACATTTTGAATATACCACGAGGCTTAATAATGTTCCGCCAAAGTTGTATGAGTTATTGATCTCTTGATGCCGAATGATTTACGTTCGATATTATTCATCCAAACTGCAGTGTAGACAGCGTAGGTTGTATCTTCGTCAGGACACTTTGTACGCATTTGTTTGTTGACGTATGCCGCAACCTCGGTCTTCCCGCTCCCTTTAATATTTTAGTAAACGTAAGCTTGCAAGGACACTTGATTGAGATTTGGCTAGTGAATGTAAGGCAGTCTTTATTTTATTTTTTTTAACTTTGCTGTGTTAAAACACACACTTGGTAAATCTGAGAAATTTTGAGCGTTCCATTAATTTTGAGCGTTCCATAAACCTACCATGCATGTCTTTGGAATGTCGGAGGTAACCAGAAAACCTGGAGAAAACCCACGCGGGGACGGGGAGGAAATGCAAAGTCCAGTCAGGAAGGCCGGAGCCTGAATCGAACCCTGCACTGAGCTGTGAGGCAGACGTGCTAACCAGTCGTTCACCATGCCGCCCTTTCTCAATATATACCAAAACCTAATTTGATTGAAAATAATAATATCCCCACTGAATGTGGGTATTTCACTTTCACAGCTGCTACTTGTGTTATTTGTATTGTATTTTAAATTACATACATGCACCACTTCGTCTGGTATTTCTTCTATTCACGCAATTATGCTGAGTTTGGTTTTCTTGGTGAGTTGAGCCTTAAAAAAAAAAAAAATCAATGCCGTAGCAGGTATTTCACATTCCCCTTAAAATGTATTTCAAATTAGTTGGCTGACTCAACTTGACATTACACAGACAACCCTCTATAGTAATCAATATACAACATATGCTGTATAGAGAGGTGATCCCAATAAGCTGAAAGCCATCTGTCCACACTCATTCTCTTGCTGCTATGCTGCTCATTTATAGAGACTGCTGCAATATTGCTGCTTCTTGAACTTCATTTAGAGGATTTCATGAGGTTCACCCACCATTTCTTTCTTCCCGAACATTCACATATGATCTAAAAAGATCATTTTTACATTCATATATATATATATATATATATATATATATATATATATATAAATATATTACAATACATTACAAATAAAATAAATAAATATACATTTTTTAACTAATTAATCAGAAAATAATTATTTTTTGTGAAGCTTGTAACAGATATTTATTTGCACAATATTTTGGAATTAATTCATTAAACTCACCAAATATGAAGTATATTTCGAATGAGTAAATGAGGAAAGGGAAATGTCTTGAAAACTCAACTTGGAATATAACTGGAATGGTTATCCACTTCAGTTATATGACAAAAAGGATTAAGAAAGTAAAATAAGAATTTAATAAGTAATAGCAAAGAAAGTTGCGATTAAAAGTGTTTTTTTTTTGTTTGTATATTTGAGTAATGTTACATTATGTGTTTTTTTTCACTCAGCTTTTGTGTGTGAATATTAGTTATATGAAGGAATATCACTCCCTAATTCGATGCTAATTTGCTGTTAGCATGTCAATTGGAGATTACCTGAACTAGCATTAGCAGTAGCGATGTTTTAAAAATGACACATTATTTTTATTTAAACGTACAACGCGTGTAATTCTTTTTGGTTGTGTGCTTAGTTTTACTGTAAATGCCAATTGTGTTTCTTTAAACAGCTTAAAGCACATTCAGGGACGAAAGAATCACAAACATGCTTGCTACGAAAGCAACACTTTCAAGCTGCATTTGAGAACTGACTTAATCGAAGGCTGTCACTGCAAATAAAAAAAAAAAGGTCAGATTCAGCTTTTGTCTCAAACTGTCTTCATTTCTTTTGTTTTCTAATACAACTGCATCTGCTAGAAAAGACAAAACGAACATGAAGACATGTTTGCGATATCACAAGATGAATGCAAGCCACAATGAGATATTCTTTTAATAAATATCCCACAGTCTGATTAAATCTGTGGCCGCTGTGAAGTTAATTTCAGACTCCCGATGCGGAGTCATTGCATCATCACTCGGCATTCACCTCAGGTTGTTTAATTCAGCGCTTGTTTCTGTTCACTGAGAAATAAATAAATAAATAAATACAAAGAGTAAGAGGAAAGTGGTCATAAATGTGACAATTTATGCCACAGTTCTCTTTGTTGTTGCCGCCGATGATGAAGCGGTCGCGGGTGTCTGGAAGCGGTCACATTCACTTCGTTTTATGGTGTCTTGCAATTGGTTGCTTTGCTACAGTGGTCGTGTCTCATTTCTGACAATCATTGATATCCATCATCGGCAATCGTTTGGTCCGAGACCACAGGTGTCAAACTCAAGGCCCGGGGGCCAGATGTGGCCCGCGACCTCATTTTTTGTGGCCCGTGAAGGGCAAATCATGTGCGTCAATTTCCTGTTTCCAGCACATTTCTTCTTCTGATTTCAAAACTGGCTTTCCATCAATTTGTGTATGTGATAACATAATGGGGTGAATAAATTTAGGCGGGTTCACAGTCATAACGGCCCTCTGAGGGAAAGCAGAACTACGATGTGGCCCGTTCACAAAAATTAGTTTGACACCTCTGTCCTAGACCATTACTCCATTCATCTTTGCTCCTATCGCACTCTGATCACTGTTTTTGAGCTACAGTGGCTGAGTTTTTCTACAATCGCGTCTTTAATCTGAGATAGTGTGATTCATGTTTACTTACTTAAAAAAATAAATAAATAGATATGTCTTGTTTTGTTAAATATGTTGCGGCCTTTTTCAGACAAATGTTAAGTCCGAGGAGGAGAGCACGGGGGTGTCAACACTCAGTCGTAGATAGCTAAGAAGTTGACATCATATCTCGTGCCTCGCAGAATTTTGATCCAAGGCTTACAATTACCTTGACAGTTCAAAATGAGTGTTTTCACCGGGCTCTAGCAGCTTAGCTTTGGACGGCACTCACTTCTTTAAAAGTGAACTAAAATGGGAAGATTTATTAAAAATTCAACGCCATACAAATTATTTCACTTTTTTCTTAAACAGAAATAATTTTTTTTCCCCTTTCTATTCTTCACCGTTTTGATGATTTTTTTTTTCTGGGTGTCAGCTGGCTAGCACTGACTCAGGGCTGTTGTCTCTGGTGGTTACTTTTGTATAAACTGAACAGAACATCTGTGATCTAATAATATCCCTTCTGACATGCATATTTTATGTGTTTTTACAGCTATTCCTCAAATCTGCTTTGGCGAGTCATTTAGTCATACATTTGGATGTCACCGCACACCCTTGCGAATCAGAATCCATTTCCTGCTCAAATTATTGCTCATGTTTAATTCACTGCAAATACATACATTGTAATTTAACCACACTAAATTATTAAGCCAAAAGATGATGGATGGCGGCTGAAACATTAGTTCTATGACTTAACAAGAATCAATGCAGAGTGTAAACGCCACATTCCGCCGCAATAATACAAGTGAAATGGCTCGAACCCCAATACATTTGGCAGTTGTGATAAAGGTTTACAATCCATCATGCTTCCGTCATTGATGATCTACAGGATTTTAAGACACAAGACAGGTACGGCATATTTCAACTCAGTAATGAGCATTAGAATTCTGATTACAGGAAAGTAGATAAGCATTCTTAAATGACCCATAAATTCGTGTTGGGTCGTTCTTGAATGATTCGTTCAAAAACAACGACTCTTTTCAGTGAACATGAGTAAATGGATCACTTCCTCGAGTGATTCTTTCTTTTCTGAGTTCTTTTGAGTTTAGGAACGCACATTTCGTCAATCATCGCGAATGCCCAATCAGAATCCAGCGTCAGATGGAGGCGGGATTTTAGTGAAAACACTGCCCTTTGGCGTTCACGGAATCAGTGAGGTAATTTCCCATTCGGAAATGATTCGGTGAGTGAATGTGATGTCAATTCATGTTCAACGACGATTCAAGTTTTTTTTTTAAACTCACTCCATCCATTGGGGGGGGTGTTTTGAGCATGGGGCGAACGATTCAGTGAACGAATCTTTTGAACAATTATTTTTTTGATAAACTGATTCTAATGATTCAGCACAATCAATATTCACATTTTTATATCTATGAACTCTGATCGGTATCCAGGGTCCAAAAGTCAATTAGTCCATTTCATCTGCTCTTTCATATCAGTTGGAGAGGTGTTCAGTATTGTATTTCGACTCTTTTCTAATTCCGTTTTCTGTAGCCTGGATTCCTCAGACTCAGGCCACCAAGCCTGCTGATATTTCCTAACAGTAATCCACAAAAAGTCAAATTTGATTATTGCCTCAACGTAAACCGACGAGGCACCTTTTGTATTTTACGCCGTGACACTCATTTGTTAGTTTCACGCGTGAACATTCCCACCAATTGATTCTTTACTGGCGCACGTTTTCACTGCCTTATTTATAGAGCAGCTCCTCGAAACCACACAAACCACCATCTGTTATGCTACATCTACACACGACGGGCCACAGTTGCTGTAGATTGGAAATGGAGCCAATCATTTATATAAGCTCGAACAGTGAACATGTGGTACGGCCAAGCAGGGGTGACATGTACCTGTGCGCCATGGCGCTGTAATGAAGTCGTAACCACGGCTACCCCGGTCATAAATCTCACTCAGAGCAGCGTCGCATGTGCCTGCTGTTACAGTGTGTATGGACATGGTTAGGTGATGATGCAATGAATCGTGCAGAGGTGGTAATGATGATGAGAATGATGGTGACAGTGAATGCAGTGATGATGATTATGATGATGGAAATCATACACACAGTGAGCTCGTCACATGGTACTTACTTGCACGGAAAAGCATGCAATTTGTTGGACTGACTTTATATGATTTGTAAAATTCACAATCTTCATATATGGCAGTCGTTGACCCCCGTTGTGTTTGTCACATACAAGTAAAATGTGTCATCAACAGCGTGCTGTGTTGATAAGTGCAGTGCGAAAAGACCTAAACAGTGATTAAAATAAAATCTGTATGGGAACAGATGACGGTGGATTAAATATATTAAGAGACGGACGGTCGTTACGATCACTATTAAGGTCCAACATAAGCAAAAATCAAGAAATCATCATCAATAATTTATGTCATATTATATGTCTTGTATTTGTAGGTGAGCGTTTTTATCCAATCACAATTCAGCTTGCTTGTGTTCCCAGGCAGATTTCGTAGTACACGTACTGATTCGCCGAGGCCGTCAGATTTAACCGTGCGGGCGTCTGTGCTGTGAGAGTGAACGGGCTCTTGGAATTGATAGACAGTTGCGATAGCCAATCGGATCCCGAGTTGTTGACCGTACGGCCTTCCCGCGGGAAAATCACGTTGAAAGTGACAGAAGCGTCTTGTGATTCAATAATCACTTGTGAGAAGGCAGCGCTATGCGGAATCAACAAACTCACACCAGTCAGTCTTACCCGGCAACCGTTATAAAATATAAAATATATTCTTGATTTTTTATGCCACAATGGCCGAAGGAGGAATTTGACTGTAGATTCACTTGCAAAGCCATTTTAAAGACGGACCTGTCAGGAGAAGCTAGTGAGCCGACACCCAATAGTGCGTAAGTGTGTGTGCGTGTATATCATTTCTCCAGCCGTCATAAATGATGGCATTATTAAGAGTTTTTATTCAAGTCGGACTTCACCTAAGGCCGAAGTGTGAAATTCGCAGCCCGCCACTGGGACAATATAAAACATGTCTTTATCTGCAACCATGAAGCACTTATAGGATCTCATCAAGACTGCCATAAGTGACTTTCAACTCGGCACAAAGGTATTTGCGGACATCCCTCGTTATAAATAAAGTAAATACCCATAAAATGTCGTTAAACAAGAGTTGTGATGACAAGTAGTTCAAATTCTCCCAAGACACAAGCGCACCTTCTCCATCATTGAAGCAAGCTATCTGAAAAGGAAGTTATCTTGAATATATCCAAACAGATCTGATGTAATGAAATGTATTCCGAGCATAATTCAATAAAAATAGCACATCTTATTTCTCAAAAAGGCATCTTAAAAACACCCAAGACATAAAATGAAAGTATTTCATCGCAATCTGGCGCAGGTCAACCCTTCCGTTATCAACGTTGACAGATGGCACCGTGTTACTGCGGCAACAAGCTCCCTCTCTGTGCTATTGATATGATCGCGGAAAGAAAATATAAATTCGCTTCCTATTTAAAAGCTAAGCAGATTGTTCAGTTTGCCTCGTCACCACACCGGTTTTCAAAATGGATTTTCTTTTTTTTTAGTACTTTATTAACTGCTTGTTTGTTTAAGGTTTCCAATTAGATTTTTAAGGTTTCAGTTAACTTGAGCAAGGACTTTTCCGGACAGCACAGGACTACACACAGCATTTCTGACAAATTTATCATTACATTAATGATCAACTAGCCACAATTTGCATTCATTATACTGTAAGTGGTTTTCCTCTGCTGCTACCAAAAACACAGATGAGACAACTCATGATCAAGTCTGTAGAGACCCCCTGCGTGCACACACACACGTACACAAAACTGCCCGGGGGACAGGGTTGAACACCTTCTCTAAGTCCACAAACCACATGTAAACTGACTGGGCAAACTCCCTCCCTCGAGGACCTTGCTGAGTTTGTAGAGCTGTGATCCACGCTTATCCTGAATTTAAGATATGACTTCCCGATTGACCCTCTTCTCCAGAACCACTGGAAAGACATGACAAGGGAGTCTAAGAAGTGTGATTACCAGCCTGGGCGAAGATGGATTGTATGACAATGAGAAATCTCCCAACCTGTCTTCCCTGTAAAATCATTCCGAGTCCGATTCCTGATTTTTTGTAACACTCTGACAATCCAATGTGTTTGAGCAAGCCCTTGCACTGTATTTTAAAAGTTAGCTGACCCAGAAAGTATCTATCCAGCTGTAATTGGCCGGCTTTTTAGAAACTGTTGAGGCATGACTGGATGAAATATCGTTTTACCATCGTTGTCTTGTTAAAGGCTATCAATGTGTTATAAATGTCGTTCTTAAGTAGTTTTGTTGTAAAAAAACAAAAAAAACAATGAGTAAATAAAAATGAAATAATGCACGTAGGGTAACCCGTTACAATTCGATAATAGTGTAATTACTATTTACTATTTACTTCAGCATGGCAGTATTTCTTGTGTAATAATATGTAATAAAAATGTAATACCATAATAATAACATAATGTTTGATGTTAAAATGTCTCATTATGCACAAGGAATAAATAATTGATAGTGTTTTGACTAGTCGGTTCGACTACTTCCTTGCACTTGGCCCCACTAAATGCCCCTCTGTCTTATTTATATTGGCTGGGCCGCGTTTAGAAATGATTGATTACTTGGAAAGCACAGAGAAGCCTCATTCCATGATATTTTCCAGACCTTTTATTCTCCTATATCCCTTTTTACTCGCTGATGCATGATTCCCTTTTTTTCCCCAGGGTTCCGACATGTTAGATGAATCCTTTTCATCCATGATTGACTGGAATAACATGCCTGGGGTCATCGGGGCTGCATCCAATCATTCTCTACAGACGACGGTAGATTATTTTTGTGGACACCTTAATTGCATTTCAGATTAACTCGGTGTTTTTATAATGACTTTCAATTTACTGAAAAGTTTTCTTTTCATTATTTTAACAGAATCAGCTGTATTTATAAATTAATTCAGTTGTTTTAAGAAGTGTTTTGAATATTTTTTAGCATTTTTTGTTTTAATGGACATTTCTGTTCCGATGTGAAAAATTTGTGACTCCCGTTCTTATGAGAGCAAAATTCAATGACATAAAAATAAAGGTAAGCCGTTTGCTCAAGAGCCGGCAAGATTATTTGCATGGTGTATATACTATGAATTATTTAGTTTTGTTTTATTTTATATTTTTATATCCAGGGGAAATAATTGAGAACAGATGTGACAAAAAAAAAAACAAAAGTGACAATTCGACCAGACAAACAAACACCGTAAAAGCAAAATAAAATAAAATTATAAAAAAAATAAAAATAAATAATAATTTATATATATATATAATAGGCTTTGAGAACAACCTGCATAGGCTTCGCTTCATGCATGTCCCCCACTAGCAAAGCATCTTTTTAGTCAATAAGTAAAATGTATTATTCATATTGTATATACAGACACCAAAATTAGACTATGTCCGGCTGCCTGGGAGTCAGAGTGAGAACATTTCTGTGTGTAGAATTTACTTACGTGAGCATAATTTGGGAAAGGCAAAAGTTGTTATGAAGCAGCAGCAATGCGTGGTCTTGATCATGATGCATAGCCAACAGAAGTCATTCGGCAGTGGAAACACTTTTCTCCATTAGCAT
Source organism: Idiotropiscis lumnitzeri (assembly GCF_059441095.1). Classification (NCBI taxonomy): domain Eukaryota; kingdom Metazoa; phylum Chordata; class Actinopteri; order Syngnathiformes; family Syngnathidae; genus Idiotropiscis; species Idiotropiscis lumnitzeri. The sequence continues at coordinate 7,526,966 of NC_142393.1, forward strand.
TCGTCTGAAGGGACACTGCGGTTCAAATTGTCATTCCATTTTACACATTTTACATTTTTTTCCCCATGTTTGTGTGCGACCCAACCTAGTCTGTCTTTATCATATGTAGCAAGACAGATGCACCTTTTGGAGTCTTTGATTGGACAGAAGAATTTGTCATTACTTCCTCCCGTTCTTGATTCCTTTGTGAGGGATATTATTCAACAACTAATCTGTGTATGTGCGGTGACCATGGAGGCCTTGGTTCCAATGTGTTGGAGGTTCCTGACACCATTTCGGAGCAGCTGCTCATACTTGTGTGGCACGTCACCCTCAGGCTGTTGTTGCAGAGAACCATTGCCGCTTTGAATTCCGGTCAGACAGCAAGTGGCTTCATGCAACAATGACCATGTACAGGTAAGTGTTATGTTTATTACACTGGTAAATTAATATTTATGAGTGAATATTCAAGGTTATGAGATACCAGATGCAATATTAAAATGTTTTGCTGTCAGATGACCTTTGGAAACAAGTGTAAAGCCATTACAGTCTTTTTCAGTGAGTACTTGACATGCATATAAAAATTCCAAAATGAGATGAACGTGCTGGGATTTTTTAAGTATTGGTCCGTGGTTGAAATGGACTTCAAGTAATCAGCGCAGGTGGAAAATGGGACTTATGCGCCGCAGTTATGACTGTACTGTAATGATGAAAAAAATAATACTAAAAATAATGTGCGATTCAAGTTACAAACCGATCATAATCATAAAAAAGTTCATGACGCTGTGCAGTCAAATGATAGCAGCCCGCCTTAAATCGGGAAGAAAGCAAATAGCGCGCAAAGATGACTTTTTATAATTAAAGTCTGTGCCAAGGTTCAAGCTGAGTCATACTTCAAAAGTCTCTTTAATTCTGACTTGTCACTCAGTTTGCCACTTTATCAAACTGGATCTCCCACCTGAAAAGTGTCAGTAACCACCACATTTAATTAGTTTTGGCAAGGATGCTGGGGGGGAATGAGGTTTAATTAACTGCCATGAATTATTACAATAGCTCATGCTGATTTTACAATGCCAGGTCGCTGAGGTATTACTGTTGCAGTGTTATTGTGTTACTTATTCTTTATATAATTGACTGATGTTGACATGTATGTACTGTATTTTTACGACCAAAAGTCGCGCTGTATCAAAGGGCGCAGCACCAGTTGAGGGTGCTTTTTCTGTATTTAATACATAGACTGGGCTCGCCACGCTACGAGGCGCATGTTAGCATTCTAGCTCGCGCATGCTGGCTCGCGCATGCTGGCTCGCGCATGCTGGCTCGCGCATGCTGGCTCGCGCATGCTGGCTCGCGCATGCTGGCTCGCGCATGCTGGCTCGCGCATGCTGGCTCGCGCATGCTGGCTCGCGCATGCTGGCTCGCGCATGCTGGCTCGCGCATGCTGGCTCGCGCATGCTAGCTCGCGCATGCTAGCTCGCGCATGCTAGCTCGCGCATGCTAGCTCGCGCATGCTAGCTCGCGCATGCTAGCTCGCGCATGCTAGCTCGCGCATGCTAGCTCGCGCATGGTACTGTGTTGAACTGTGTTGAAATGTTCTGTGGCGTGCACAATTATGTTATGAAAGGGAATCTGTTTGACATGCCCATCAAATTGCAAACATTGTGCGCACTGCTAATACTACATACGGTGTTTGTATATATAAGTGTGTCACACAAGTGACTGTTAAGGTACATGATGCTCCACCGGCCTCAGTGAAACCCCTCTGATGTTTTTCCTTCATATCCCTCACAATGAGAGAAGCGTGTGCATCTGCGTGCGTTTTCTACTCCTGAGAGCAGCACAGCAGTCACCTCCACCCCAGTGCTGTGAAAGAGGTTCACGGTGCTCACCAGTGACGCAAAAGCGCGGTCGGCGCTATTCAAGACCTGAAGCTAAGTATTCTGTGTGGTTAAAGGTCATCCGCCTGTGTGGAGAAATATGCCAAAACATAAATGCTGGTGTTGAAAAGGACTTCTACTACTACTTGAAGTCCGTGTTGCCACTTCACTTTCCGATTTCTGACAAAGCAACGCATTAACCAAGTGGTAAGAAAGAAAATGGCCCATCATTTTCTGTTTGTGAAGCAAGTTTTAACTTGCTCAACAACGATAAACGTTTCAGACAGGAAAATAAACTAGTAAGCGATGTGCAGAAATTTTATTGAGGAGACGCCATGGGAACGGATGACATGAAGCGAGTTAGACATCAAAACCCCAACGACGGAATTAAGGCTTGTATTCCTAAATTCTCATTTCTAAACCCACTGTCATCTCATCATAATCCTTGAATTATCACTGACATCACTTGATTGGACAATATTCGGGGAAACATTGAACACTCGAGCTTTTAATTAATCTTCCCTTAATCCCTTTCGTTACAACGAGTATCACTTTGTACTTATCCATCTCTCCAGATTGAACAACCAAGTTTCGCTGCCATTAACTGTAAATGGAATTCTTTGTCTCTCCTTGGGCTGTGATTATTTTTACGCCCCTTTAGTCTTTTGAACAGCTTAATTAAAATTGGATTTCGGACTCTGGCACCTAAGCAGAAAAACACACTGGCACTGTCTCAAGGGTGTTTATGTCTTTGTCATACATTTGGTCAGCGCAGGGACGCAAACCACATATTAACCCAAAATAAATAAGCATACAATAGACGAGAAGAGATTCAATGTGATTTAAAAAAAAAAAAAAAAATCCCACAGAGTTCTTCCCATGAGGTACATCCAATTCCACTTGGGTTGAAGACGTTACTTGAATACTGACTTGATGCAGCGGAACAAATCGGACCATTTCATTAGACTGCATTACAACGGTGGCCAAATGCCAAACTTTTGTTTTGTTTTCCGATGTGAATAAAAGAAATCAGGACTAGTATTTGTATGGCTCACAGAATTTTTCAATTAGAAGCGCTACAATGTTAAATAAAAAGTATTTGACCATTTAACAATCAGCGTCGAGAAAAAAAAAAAAAAATAATTTAGAGGAGATGCACCAAAATTAATTCGTCTCTTCAGTCCTACCTGCGAAGAACTAAGAAGACGACACATCGAAGGCGATGACAATGATAATCCACTTAACTGAAATGGGACCAGGGAATTAAATAAACTAATTACAGACTGGAGACACTGGTCGATATGATTGGCTAACACGGACGGTTTGGGGCAAGGCAATACCAATCTCTGCTGATCCAACACAATGCCTTAAACCACAGGTGTCAAACTCAAGGCCCGGGGGCCAGATCTGGCCCGCGACCTCATTTTATGTGGCGGGCAAAGGGCAAATCACGTGCGTCAACTTCCTGTTTCCAGCCCATTTTCTTCACTTTTAACAACATTGAGATATGACATATTGCCAAATATTTGTTACCCATCCCTTTTTAAAAGAATTGAAAATGTGTCGAACAAACAATTACTTACTGGTTTCTGATTTCAAAACTGCGTTCACAGTCATAACGACCCTTTGAGTGAAACCATAACTACGTTGTGGTTTGACACGCCTGCCTTAAACAAATTTGCTAATCCCGGACAATTGCCGGCAGCAATTGTTTGGAAAAGTGTCATATTTTCTTACTCAATAAACTTGACTTGATGCGAAACTGAATATTGCCAAAGGGACACCAAATGAATTTCTATTCTAACTCATGAATGTTTCATTTTTTTTTTTTAGCCATTCAAAACATCTAATTAAATCTCCCTTTCCTGGGAGCAATATGCACAATGATCCTCCAATTAATTTGATACTTAAAGGCAATGAGCTGACTGTATTAGAGCACACCCGCTGAAATGTGGCGTTTTATACGTATTGTATAGACACCCTCTAAGATTAGTGAAGAGCACGGGTTTAAAAGGCAAGTCCATACGGCGAGACCCTGCAATAAAACATTCATGTGACAGCCAAGATGAATAAAACATATAGGTGAGTTGCACAGGTCGGGTCAGCGACAAATGTGGGTGTAGCCGGTGTCAGAAAATGGAAATAACGTTACAAGAGTGACGTTTCAAGCAGATAGTGATGCTCCCTGCCAAGTAAAAACAAACATACAGAAAGAATTTTCCGCAAGAGAAAGGAACCTTCCTTGCGATTCTTTCCGATAACAGTCATTCATTATGCATTCGGCTTTGAACGTGGCAGCTTTGAATAATGCGAATGGCCGTTGTCTTGTATGTGGAAGACGGGAAATACGAAACAGATAAGACTTGGAAGAGGTCAGCTGGCAGCAACGGGTGATTGGTGTCGAGAACGTACCACACTAGAAGATAGAGATTGCACAGAAAAGAAAAGCCAGGCGATAAATTTTAATGCAAAAAAATAATTTTGAGTGTTATTTACTATAAGGGTTTCAATCGTTATTTTTATCACTGGTGAAATCTGGCTGTGTGTGACTTTTACAGCAGTCGCGAAGTGCCAATCAAACAAACAAATGGCACAACAGATGCAAAGACAAAATTAGCTGCTATGGCTAAACCTAGTGAGCCCCAAAAAAAAAAAAAATTGTATGCATCATGTGCATTCAAATGCAAAAAAAAAAAAAGCATTGTATAATATCGTCTATTAGCATGAGGCCGACATGTTGAAAAGTTTGCAGTAATTGCTACGAACGGACCACTGTGGGCCATTAAAAAGGCATGGGATGTGACCCACATAAAATTAAATTAAACAATTACAAGCCAATACGAGGGCTGCATTAATCACGAGCGAGCGTGCGCATAGGCAGACACGGATACATACGCTGAAGAAAAGGTTCTCTCTCTGTTCTTTTGCTCGGCTCATTTTCATCCCGCAGATTACACTCGTTGGATCGCTCGCTCAAAGCGAGCTAAAGAGTCACTGGCAGCTGCCGGTCATAGATTTTTTTTTTGCACTACGTTTGAGTGAAAGCGCCGCCGCTAAACACCTACTCTGCTCGGATTCCCTCACACCCGAGCTGCTGGAAGTTGATAGATCTGTGATTGCCGTACAATTCTCCCGGGAATAGTTCTGAAAGGAATGACCGCATTTAACAGTGTATTCAGAGAAATGATATGTCAGCCTGTCGCACAAAAAGAGGAACGGCTAATGTCGAAAACGGCCTCATAACAAAATAAACCCCCTCGTGCGAAGGGGATTTTAACTCTTTCGTTCAATTCCATAGTGGTAGCATATGTAGAATATCCCGGCTGCGGAAAAATGCACAAATCTTTCAATGTGGATTATACCTATGCGACTGAATAGGATGCTAATGTGTCTAAGCCTCGCGTAGCTATACAGCCACGCAGATTCCTTCGTCTGCATATTATTTACAAAGAACCCAAGATACATTGAAGCGCCGACTGAACGTTAACTGGGATCAATACTAGAACCGTTAGAGTAAGATTCCCTTCGCACATAAGCCGCAGGGGGAAAACTTTGTTTCAGAAGATCATTTATTTTTCTGCTGCTTTGTGAATGAATTAGAAGAGAGAAACTAAATCCCTCAGCAAAAGAATCCCCATAGTCATGCAAAACGGAGAGCCCGTGAATGGAAAAAGTAGGACAGGAAGTCCAGTGGGTAGTTGAGCCAACCCCGTCGTGCTACCTGGGCCTGAGCCCTGGGGAGGGTTGTCTCATTCATCATTAACTGCAGCTTGAGGTGAATGACGGCAGAGCAGCCGGGGAGATGAGAGGAGGGAGTAGGTAGCTGTGAGGAAAAGTGACAGATAACAGCTGGGACGGGGAATGATTCTTGAGGGGTTTCAGAGGCAACTCGAAGAGTGCCTTGAGTCCAAATGGAAAAGGCGGAGATGGCTTCCTTAATTGAAATGAGAGAAACAGAGAAGAAGTGCGGGAAAGTGTTCGTGTAGCTTCTTAGTCATCCAGGTGCTGTCACGAAAAACAATCCTTTTGGTTTAAACGTGAAAGATCTTTAGTAAACAAGAAGAGTCGAGTTGGCTCTGTTCAACAAATGCAGAACAGGGTGAAAGGTCAAAGGAGAATGGACCCGATCCAAATAACATCGCTTTACGTCTCGTCTTGTCCCTTCGCCCTTGAAATGCGCGACAAACAAGACGTGTCCCAATTCTCTGTAAACTTTAGGGGTAGCTTCACAAACAGCACCAAGACAGACCCCGACCTCCTTCGATTCTACACACGCCTCCTCTGCAGAAATGACAACGTACGAGAAGAAGCAGGAAGCACATAAATGGAAGTAATATATTTGTGTTTCTCAGAAGTGACACGCGTGGTTTTATGGGATGTTCTATTGCACAGGTGTCAAACATCCAGATCTGGCCCGCGACCTCATTTTATGTGGCCCGTGCATCATTTTCCTGTTTCTAGCACATTTTCTTCACTTTTGACAATTGAAATATGAGATACCAAACCTCCCCTTTTTAAAAAAAAATGAAGATTTTTTTGACCAAACAATTACTGTCTTCCTTCTGATTTCAAAACTGGCTTTCCATCAATTTGTTGTGTGTACGCGATAACTTAAAGGTGATCATGCATTTATTTATTTATTTATGGTTTCACAATAATGACGGCCGTCTGAGGGAAACGAGGACTACGATGTGGCCCATCCACAAAAATGAGTTCTATTGGATCTATGTCACATTTTAAAATGGTTCTGAATAATTATTAGAGCAATTTAATTCCAATAATTTCACTTCACCTTTTGCAGATTGTGACTGTTTTCTCTTATCACTCAAACTTGTTAAAGCAATAAAACTACCTTTTAAATAAGATGTACTGACTGACTTTCTCGTTTATTATTTGGATTTTATTCATTTCATACAGAATAACAGCAATTTTTCTCCTTTCAAGTATGAGTACGATAGCGGGAGAAACCAACTCTGTAAGGTATTTTCATATTTAAAGTGTGCTGTATTTACCATCGAGGCAAGTTTCGGAAAAAAAAAAAACCTTGCTCCATTATTTAAAGCCAGCTTCCAAATTTAAAGGGGGGCATGTCAAACAAAATCAACTTTTGGGAGCTTCTAGCCGTGTTAAATGCTAATTCCTCAACAAAACCTGTTATCCTCTACTCACCCATCTCTGCCATATTCAAATGGATATCTAAAAATATGCATGGAAAAGTCTCTGGATATGTTCCAGTTGGTTTGTTCTTTCAAGAGGGGAACCATCGTCCGGAGTATTTGTTGTTTCAATCCGTGTGATGAGCAGTGAAGTCTGATCGACACATCTTAATCAGCAGCATAATGAGAGGAGGATAAGCCCCTGTGAATTCCAGCCTTGGTCTGACAGCGATGATCAATAATTCCATATCACAGCATCTCAATAAGCGCTGCCAGAGACGATGCGTCTTTGAGTAGCGTCGGTGATACACGTCGTGTTATTGCGCTTTCCATCAAGCTCAACATTCCCTCCGCCGCTCTCACTCGGAAGCGACAAAGTGGAGATCACGTGAGAAATGCGTTTGAGTGTGCACTCTGCAAACAAGACGCTGGATAACCAATGTTATCAGGCGTGATGCAATGCTGCTTTTTCTTGAATTTTCGTCTCAAGGTTATATCGCGGAAAAGGAGCCAAATGCAGGGAAGCAGAGGCTAGTTGAAAACACAAAGTGTTTAATTTCCAAAAGAAGCGGATGAAAAGTCAAACAAGGTACCCGGATAATCATAAATACAAGAACACAAAACTACAAGAATCAAAGTATCAACACAAACACAAGGGGTGGAAAAAAAACTGCGACCAAAGATACCCGAAAAGTAACTCAACATGAGAAAGACAACGAACCGACAAGGACTGAAAGGAAACTAAATACGAACAAAATGGCGAGACAACGAGGCACACCTGGACAAGAGACAAAGGGACCTGATTGGGTAACACGAGGGATTGGATAAACGAGCACAGGTGCACACAATAAGCTATCAAGACACACCAAGGAACAAAGCAAACGAAACTAAATTCCAATTCGATTCATCCATTATTTGAGCCGCTTATCCTCACAGGGGTGGCCGGGTGTGCTGGGGTTTATCCGAGCGGTCGTCGGGCGGTTGGCGGGGTACACCCTGAACTGGTTGCCAGGCAATTGCAGGGCACACAAAGACGAACAAGAGTCACCCATTCACATACCATGCATGTCTTTGGAATGTGGGAGGAAACCAAAGCACCCGGAGAAAAGCCACATGGACACAGGGAGAACATGCAAACTCCACACAGGAAGGCCGAAGCCAGAATTGAACCCTGCACCTCTGGACTGTGAGGCCGTCGTACTAACCAGTCGTCTACCGTGCCGCCACAATTCTAGCTCAAAATCCAAAATCAACAACGACAGACCATGACGTTCAGCTTGCTTTCTGGAAAAAAAAAAATAATACATACTGTATATACATCTTTATATACTTTGGTGCAGTTCGCTCTCAGTTCACTAAAATCACCGACTCAGCAAAGTGAAAATTCAAAGAGGCTCCACTGGAGTGTTGCATCTTTTAGGTTGTCTGTCTGATTTATGGTAATCAACTCGAGAAGAGCTTCTTCAATGCCCTGTGCAACTTTCGCTGCTCCGCTTTTGGGCCAGAAGTGCATTTTCAGCAAGAACACAATGACGGCGTGGGAAACCGAAGCATATGCTGCACACTGGGCGAGATTACATCTCGTTATAAATGGATTCATCTTCTTTGCATAGTGTCTAGTTCTCCCGGCTTTGGACCTCTTCTTTCATCCCACTGTAATGACTCAAGGTCGCTCAATAAAGCAACACAAGCGGTGATGGACTTTATGGCTCTCTTGGAATTCGGAATTACAAGTCGGAAGCTTGGAAAAGCTTTATTATGTAGTGCATTTCATACACGAGGTAGCTCATTGTGCTTTGCGTAATTAAAAGTTACAGTTAAAAAAAATAGGGATGAACTCAAAATGTCAAAGCAACAAACTTTAACTAAATTTGAATTAGAAATATTTTATATATATATATATATATATATATATATATATATATATATATATATATATATATTTATTTATTTATTTATTTATTTATTTTTTTTTTTTTTTTTGGGAAACAAATTACAAAGAACACCAAGTCCAAAGTCTAATGAGCAGAAGTGAAACAGTGTAGTTTTGTCTTTCCTGGTCATGTCCAGTTAGTGATGGGAAAATGAAGCTTCATGAAGCATTTGTGATCATTTTTGACTCCTCCAGAGCACACACTTGCTTCAAAGATGCGGTGGGATTTAAAAAAAAAAAAAGAATTTCCATTGCACTATAGCATTTAACTTTAAACCAAGCGCACCATCTAGAGGAGTAAAATGATCACAAGTGCTTCGTGAAGCTTCATTTGCCCAACGCTAAGATCAGGGAAGAAAATAATGCTCTGTTTCACTTCTGATCTTTTTAAGTTTTGCACTTGGTATTTTTTGTATTTTGTTCCAAAGTCATGACATGGTATTACTGCAATTTCTGACTCCAGCATGCAGTTTCACATTAATCTGAGTTCAGCACTGAACAGGAGTAGGATTATAAGTATATTTATTGAAGTTACTGTCATGATGTTTGTACCAAATATTTAAAATGCTAAGAATACAAAAATGTCATGTCATATTCATTTTATCTTCTTTGCCACTTCAGCATCTGAATTTATTACGATGCAAACATTGATGCGCTCTAATCTGCAAGATACGCCATTGCTGATAACGAACATTTGCCCGGCTGAGCCCGAATACTTAGTGAGGAAGCCAAGAGTTGTTTACTTAATTAGTAAAAGTCTCCCATACTCCTTTTGGCAAATTTCATATCAAATAAGTACAATGACTCATCATGCAGAGCTGTGATAAAATTTGCTGTAGGTTAGGAGGATTAGGATTTGCTCTTGGCAAAGATTTGAACTTTAGGCATAATCTGTGGCGACGGGAGGGAATGTTGATGTGTTTGTGGAAGTTTCCCCTGAAAGTAAATGAGGCGAACACGCTTGGTTTAGTGATGCAGCATCAATTGGATATTGAACCAGGTGTTTCTCGGGAGATTGCAGAGATGCTCTTTTTGCCTTAACCCAGCAATGGACATCGAAATAACAGATTAGAAGAAACTCATTTGGAATAGATTGTGGTTTGTCATGCCGCTATCGCGTTGCTTGTTCTTCCTGAATGTTTGCGACAAATTTGGGATTATTTGCATGATAGGCAAGAATGCCAGTGTTACAAAAAGTAATATATTACATAAGAAGGTAATACATCAAGGTACTCATTATATTTTTTACAATATTATTACAGTTACCGATGACAGGCCAGGGCCAAGAGACAAAATTACATGAAAAAAATATATAAATAAATGAACTGAAAGTGGCCTATTAAAGCCCATTTACCACTGAGAGTGAATATTTGCGAGCAGTCGTGAAACAGTTTCAATTATCACTTATACGTTATTATTTATGATATCAATTATTGATTATAATTCAACATGTAAAAATTGATCATAGAATAAATATTTGCAAAAATTAATAGACCTCTTTCCCATGTGCGTAAATTATTATATTTATCATTCTTTTTATGGTGTACACTCTGGCCTAATTTATTTTTGGGCTAATTACCATATCTATTATTTCTAAATCGTGTAATTAAATATTAACCAGAGGCAGTAATCTCCCACCATAGAGTCAAAAGATTTGACATTTTCTTAAATCCTCATTGTAAGTTAACTTTACAAGTTATGTTTGCAAATTTCACATGCTGTCAAGATTAATAAATCAATTAATCACAGATTTTTTTTTCTTTCAAGAAAGTTAAATGTAATCAGTCGCTTATTACTGTACACAGTTGGTAATGTATATTTCCGAAAATTATACTCAAATTCACACAACTAGTAATATAATATTTAACAATAATAATAATATATAATATATGACAGTAATAATATATTATATATATAATATATATATAATATTATATATATATATATATATATATATAATATTATATATATATATATTATGATATATAATATAATAATAACAATAATAAAAAAGAAAATAATAATAATTGCATTTACGAGCTAACTTGCCCAACACAAATCACTGGATCTATTCCATTCAATTTCTTTCTCACTCTGCCATTCCTGTGTACCTTAACCTGTCACACAGGGAAAAATTGGTCACTTTCAACAATGACGCACAATCCATTTAATGCTCTGCAACATTTGCAGGAACCGCGGAGACTGTTGTGAGGTACAGTTAGTTCACATCCTCTGAGAGGCCACGCTCAAATTTGACTGATGGATTTTGACACTGACATTGTCCTCTCCATTATAGTGTAAAATTAAGTCTTGTACTAAAGCAGAACTAAATTATATTATCAAGCCAGTATTCTCACATGGGGGACTATGTATTCATCGGTCCACTCATGGCATGTAATGTTCCGCTATGTTAGCCATGTATGGAAAATAATGAGAGACACATTGAGTCAGACACGATATTTGAATAATGTATTTGTCTACACTATATAACGCATATTGCCATGTGCGTGTCTGTATTGCTGGACAGACTCATGACCACAAATTCAATTATGGCTATGATAAGAATAGCTGTAATAAAGGATGATTGAACAAGAGCTGCCAGACTAATGTTGCCATGGCTACAGCAGAAGCATTAGAAACCTTCCTACCTCCTCACTGAAAGGTGACTGTGTCAGACAGGCAAGCGTCTCATCACCAAGGCCATTACGATGTCTTCTGCCATACGTAGCAGCCGTCAGTACTCCTACAAATGGACGACTCACCCGGTGTTAACTGCTAATCTTGTCAGACCTCACGCAAAGGCTGGCTCACTGGTGTACAAACTATGGACCAGGGGCCATTTGTTGACCGCCAAATTATTTTGAGAGGCCCGCGTCATATACTAAAAATGGCATTTAATACGGCCCGCAACGCAGGTTCCAAATGAAAAAGGGTGGAGGTGGACAGTGTAAAAAAATGCAAAAATGAGTGGGGGAGGTATTTTGTGACACCCACATACCATGGGTAGGGGGATGTGATTGGTGAGAATATATATATATATATATATATTAATTAATTAATTAATTATAATATATATTAATTAATGCAAAGGACTATTAGTTTGATACATCATAAAATAAATACAAATTAAATTAAATAAAAATTTTATATTATATATATATATATATATATTATATATAGAGAGAGAGAGAGAGAGAGAGAGAGTTGGAGCTGATGACAAAATATATTGATTAAGAATAACAAAAAAAAAAAAAAAAAACAATCCCAAAGCATGCAGAGTGAAGAATACATGTGAAGCAAAGTATTTGTAAACCTCTCCCTTTACCATTATCATCCATTTGTCAAATCAACAGGTGTGATAAGACAATAAAATCCATCATTTTTGATTCAAAGCGTGCTCATGCGCCAAGATTAATGTGCTACACCCTCGTTAACCTTCCGTGATTACATCTCAACCTCATCATTAGGATGGGGTTCAGGTGCTTAAGAATCATTCAAACAGTTTCCCTTCCCTAATTAAGCGCAAAGAGAAGGCCCGTCTTTGGAAATCGATTGTCTTAACTTAAATCGGTGTATCGCTGCTTTGTAATGTCCATGAATAATGTCCGATTTGGATGGGCAAATTTGTCAAAGACCAAATCAAAAGGTTTATACCTTTCTCTTCTTCTGGTTCATAAATATTCTTGGCTAAACATCTGCACATTTACTTGGCCTGATCTTTGATATTTACTGTCTGCTTGATTGCATATTCTCCATCACTAGAAACAGAGGAGCCCCGGGATGGGAACTGAACGCTTTATTAATCTTACTTAATATCAGTGATGAGTCAGACTCTGGGAAATGAAATGAATGATGCTTTTATTCACTTTGTGAAACAAAAAAGTTTAGCCTCACAAATAGGAAGGCATTCTTGTGTGCACAGAGGTGCGTGCATATTTGTGGAAATTGCTGACGCCGCTTAGAATTCCACTGTCGTCAAGAAAGAAAGAACTTTGTCAATAAATCAAATTACGGTACACTAAAGCATATATCCGCTTTGCAGTTTCTGCATTTTACTTTTCTTACGGTGTTTGGACACCATCGCAGCAAATTTTAGCAGGGCATTCATTTTTATGTGAGCTCTCCCAGGGTGATACTAGATTAAAACAGAAATGGTTCTCTTTATTACACATTTACATGATGTTTGTCCCCAAGCAGGATGTTTTTCTCTAATTGTTCGTTACATATGTTTTACTTTCTTCTTCACCCTGCTATAATCAAATTGTGCCATTTGAGAGAAAAAAAAAACAAAAAAAAAAAAACGAAATTTCACTTGTCACTTGAACATTTGTGGGCTGGAAGGGGGGCAGAAGAACATCTTAAACGCCCCCCCCACCCGAGCCAATGCCTCCCTGAACAGTAAACTGAAGGGCTGCCAGATCAATATGAGACACACGGAGAATAAACTCCAGCACAGTTACAGACGAAACCCTTGGAGGACCATTTGAGTCCCAATATACATGTCGATTAAACAAACCAAGACGACTTCTGGGCAACTTTGTAGTTAACTGGCCTTTAACTCATTCAATACCATTGACGGCTAAATACGTCTTTTTTTTTTTTTTACTCAGTTGGTAGTGAACGAGTTAAGAGCCCAATAAACAAACGAATAAACTCAAAGGTTAAAATGTCTCAAATAAACTGTCTCACTTCAAATTTTTGTCAGTACCGATGCTCAGTCAGCATCTCATCACCATGCAGCGACAAGTCTGTGGAGACAAAGTCTGCTGGTGTGTTGGATTCAAAAATTGACTCCGCCCCCCAAAAAATACAGCCCTTATATTTTCCTTTGAACTTAGCTGGAGTGGAATTTATTCAATGCAAATGTACACAAACAAAATCAAGTGGGGAGCGATGTTAGCTTTGTAGATTCAAGCGTTACAGCATTGGTAATAAGGAAAAAAAAACCTTGCATGTTAAATTAAACATAATGCCAGGAAGCTTGAGACAGATGTACCTGCTATGCGTTTGCTGATGCAGTGCATGCACATGATTTACACTCCGAGTTGAATCTTATTGTACGCTAGTGTGATTCCAGGGGAAAATAGGTGATAAACTCATTGTGCTCACTTGTGCAATTTTTCAATATGTTTAGAATGTAAAAAAAAAAAAAAAGGCAGATAGATGATCGATATGGCAGAGGGAGAATTTTGATTTAGGTACTAAAAAGAGGATGACACAAAAATATATTAATAAAAGTAATCCAAGTGGACATTGTTAAAGAAAACTATGACAGCGTGACATAATTTTAATATCGCTGTCATTACTGTCACATGTCTTCTGGCAATTATAGCAACCTGCTGACCATGAAATTCAGCCCACCTTGTTATTCAGTGACATTTGGATTTTTTTTTAATTAGTCACTAACACATCAGTTGTAAAGGCCATTTTTAACACATTATTTATTTATTTTTTTTTCATCAGTTTTAAGAATTTTTATGTGTGACCTTGTCATTCTTGTCACAGACAAAACTTAAGAAAATTGGTCCTAAAGCGCATTATCATATATATGCCGTATATGCAGAGCTGGCAACACCGACTCTATTGATTATGGACAGCGCTGCAAAGTGATAATATCCCAGTTGACTCAATTAGGTCTCCATTTTGTCATTGAATAATGTGGCAAGCGACACACTCCGACGCAAAGTGTGAATACAAATCAGGACATTATCACACAACCAAATCTATTATCATCATTATTATTATTATTATTATTATTAATATTACTCCTCCAAACATTTGAGCACAATATGAACAAAAGTGTTGGGACACATGGTTACCAGGGTTCACTGAAAATCGGACATTTGAAGGTGGCTCCGTTTTGCAGACTTAATGAGATATCTGAATGGCTTTTAGAGATGAATTTTTCTTTAAACCTGGGAAACAAATTTTAGGTCAGAGAGGTCACGAGCTCAGCATTCATCACCAAATGTCAAGCCACTGCAGCTTTTGTGTGTAGAGCATATTTTCCACTTGTTTTTTTTTGGGGGGTGGGGGGGGCGCGGAGGGGCTTTTATTGCTACATTCACATGATTGTGTCAATGTGGAGACAAGTATGTTCTAACATATTAATAAAAATGAGTGTTGTGTTGTGTAACTACAAGGTATGCAAGATATTACTGACATCCAAGCTGGCTTAAAAATAATGTCAAAAACATGATTCTTGGTGATTTGGCAAATGACCGAAGAGAGGGAGGCCTGCGCCACTGTGGGTGTGATCACAGCTGTTTTTGGTTATGGCCAATCAAAGCACCTCCTCTCGTTCCTTTAAAATGCAAAGCCACACACCCAAGCACTGGCAGAGTTTTTGGGATGGGCACATTGGGGTCCAAAACATCTGCCGTGAAGTGAGCATGGAGACTGTCAAACGTCCGCTGATCATTCATGTGTTCACAAGAAGCGGGCTGGTTACAACCCTGGGCTGGTTTGCAATCAATCACAACTCCAACACTGATTGGTGATCATATTTGTGTCAGTGCAATTCAGTCACATCTCATTACAGATGCGATGGAGAAAACAAAGGTCAATGAGCAAGCTCAGCTGATCAACATGATTGACAGCTGATGATGATAATAATCAGTGTCATATCTGATCATCAAATATAATTGTGAAGTCCGTCAGCTGTCAATAACTGAAGAAAGCGAGAGGATCAACTTCCACATTTTCTTGTGATTTAACGGGACAATTCAGAATGTTTGTAAACAAAATGTGACAGGAAAATTGCAAGTCCGTCGCTAAGGTCAGCTCTTTGCCGCGCTTATCATTTCACTATCAAGGAATCACGTCTGGGCCAGTAATCTGAGCAACACAAATGTCAAGTTCAATCAATCACAGACTAGTTGAATAACTGAGAAATATCTACCATAGCCTAACAGGTTGTAAATTATACCGCTCACTATAAATTATGGCTAAACTGGGTCTGCTGATGGATTCGGAACCAAATGGAACGACAGTAAATGAGGCAGTCGTGGCTGGCTATTGCGCTCATACAAGTCGGAAATTAAAATGCAACAGAGATGAGTCAAACAACGTTCTCATTATTAACAACATAATATTTGTCTTGCCCATCTAAAAATACATACGCATATATTTGAAAAATTATTTTATTTTATTATCCTATTGCATTATTCATGCCCGAGTGCCATTTATTGGTTACTGTTTTTGTACATCTCAAGGCTCAGGCAGCAACCAATTATGACTCAGCATCAGAAAACAGCTGATCTCCGATTGGTCGTTACTTGAACCCCGGGCAACTGTGATCTCATTTTCAGTTGACAGAAAGTGACAAAATGGCTGCCCCCTGAGAAGTTTAAAAATGGGTGGATTTTGCTGCTTTACTCGTATTCCACAAAGGCAATACCAATCAGAATGGCGTGTTTAGACTAGTGAAGGCACACAGAACATATTGCAAATATTTTTTGGGGGGGTAGACTTTGCCTTTAAGCACCAGCGTGGTATATGAAATAATGATTTCATGTCCAATAGATCTCGCAAATGTTAGGATATACTGGGTCTGATACAAGGATCAACATAAATGTGTACACAACACTATATTTTCAAGTTACCGTTCAGAATCAATATTGTCTATGACTATGACGCACAACAAAATACAAACAAGCGAGCCATTTTTTGTCTATGTGACAATAATGTAAAAAAATAAATAAATAAATAAACAAGTAGGCTATATACCTCACACAGCAATCGTGATTTGGGATTATAAACACAGAAAAATGCAAACACAGGTGAGTAAAAAAAAAAAAATCTGAAAATTCAGTTTTTTTTGTCCACCTCTTTAAGCTATCCTCAGTCAACTTCCCTCGTAGGCAATGCATTTTCTCAGCATTCATGATCACAATCACCATTTTAAAATACCAATAGTAATGGCACTGACATTCAACCAGAAAGTATAATAAATGCCCCACACCGAGCAATTGAGGGCCCAAATGTTATCTCGAATTATTGGAACCGTGTGTAGTTGATCTATGGAAATGTGATGATTCCAAATAAGTGCTTTTACTTCATCAATGGATCCCCCACCCCACTCCCCCTCTTTTCCCGCCACTGTCCCACATGAATCAGAGTGATGTTTCACATAGGTTGCCATGTTTTGAGAGGCATAGAGAACGATGGCGAGAGAGAGCGGGAGAGAGAAAGAGAGAGAGAGAGAGCGAGAGAGAGGGAGAGAGAGCGATAGAAAGGGAGGTGGAGGAGGGGGGGGGGAGTGGATAGAGCGCTCCTCCTCCTCCTCCTCCTCCTCCTCCTCCTCCTCGCATCGAGAAGCCGAGGAGCGAGAGTCACTCCGGCGGCGCGCTCTGCCCATCACTCCGCTTAGCAGGATGGAAAGTGAGCTCACCAAGCTGTGCTGCGTCCACTCGTCGATACTTTACTGCGCCGTAGTCTCACGGTGACATCGTTCCCGTTTTCACTTGGGAACTTCGTTCTTTTACTGGTCATTTACCAGACACGCCTTTTTAGAGGGCAAAAAAAAAAAAAAGAATACAAGACGACTTAAAACGGAAGTAAACTGCAGTGGAAGAAGGTCGCCTTTTTTGGATGGAGAATTTCCGATCGGTGAGTTGAAACTGATGAAGGTAAATGAAGTGGTCAATCTGATTATATGTCTAGGGGGGATTTTTAGGCAACTGGTCAGCAATAACTTGTTGGCATTGAATATGTGCAGTCGATATTTAATCCACATAGACTAGTTTTAAGGTGGATTTTTCGGTGAAACTCAACAGGTTTGGGTGAACCTCTTGCTTGGTTAGCCTCGGAGAGAGGAACTCAATAGTGAGTATGTGTGGACAAGATGCAGAAAGATGTAGTCAACAAGGCTGCTCCTTTAATGTAACTCACTATACGGTGAAAAAAGTCTACATATTACTGTTCAGTGGCCGTTCATATATATGAATTTCTCTCTCTCTCTCTCTCTCTCTCTCTCTCTCTCTATATATATATATATATATATATATATATAAATACATATATAAATGTCAACTAATTATATTTTTTAAATAATTAATCACAAAAATATTAATCGCCAAAAATTCCTTAATTTATTGCGATTAATCACATTTCACAACTACTATTTTTCGTAACGATTCTAACAGATATTTACTTGAATAATATTTTTGAATTGATGCAAAATATCCAAATATGAAATACACTTACATTCAAAAACTGTTGTTTTCTTTGATTCTTGAATACAATCTAGATCTCTAAATCTTTACAGGTTTTTATCTTAGAAACATCTCAAAACATATACAGTACATTTAGTTCTGCCCGCAAGCATCACACTTAAGCAGTGTTGGATCGTAAGGCCCAGTGGTATTTTGAGCAGGGTGCTTTGTGCTAAATATGTGCTGCTAATAAGGCACGGTATTTGAATTTAGTTTCTCAATTTATAATATGCATATTAGTTTTGAAGTAAACTAAACTGAGTTAACAGATATACAAAAGATTTTCCAAAATTACGGTTCCCTATGATCAGAAGTGGACAATCAACTTCCAGAAAGTAAAAACCCTGAGACAGTTTGGCTTTAGCCACAGGTACTCAGCCGGCAGGTTAAATGAGCTTCCTCAAAAGGAAGTAAAAATAAAAAAATGTGGGCAGTGTAGTTTCATAAATGTGCACACCCTTTTGATGTTCTCGTTGTTTTTTTTGTGACATTTTGGGGGTTTCTAGCAGAAGCCTGTAGGTTTTGGGCTCACCCAACCTGGTATTTGGAAATGCCCATTTTTCTTAATGCCTCGACCCCCCCAAAAAAAGAGAAGAAACAGCCATAAAAAAACATCATGTTACGACAAACATGCTTCATCAAGGTTAGGTGTTCTTTTTGTAATGAGTTGTGTTGTGCCTACACCAAATACGTCAGTCTTGGTTTACTTGGACCATAACACCCCTCCTCGCTCCCCTCCCCCAATTCATTTGGGCGGTTTAAAGTGTTTTTTTTTCTTCATAAAATTCCACCAGGTCCCATATCTGAGGAATATGGGCGATTGTTGTCACATGTAGTAAACAGACAGTACTGGCCAGAAATTCCTGCAGCTCCTTCGCTGTTCCTGTCATCTTGGAAGCCTCCTGTTTTTTTATTTTTGTTGGTCAAATTTGGAGGGACATCTTGTTCTTGGTTATGTTACTGTTGTACCACACTTATTGTCTTCACTGCAAAATACAACTCCAAAAACTTGAATTGAGTTGCACAGGTTATAGGTCACAAAGATGGAAAAACCTTTGAAAAGTATTCATCTTTATGCAGTTGACCGCATTTAAATTTGTGTCCTTCCTCTCTTCTAGTCGGTGAATGAGCTGAAGTCAAGCTGGTTGTGAAGGTGCAGGATTTACCCCCCCCTACACCCCAGGTCGGAGATAGTATGGCAGCGGGAGTGGCGGCATGGCTTCCCTTCGCCCGGGCGGCGGCCATAGGCTGGATGCCCGTGGCCAATCTGCCCATGCCGGTGGCGCCAACCGAAAAGAACAAGCGTCAGGATGAGTTAATCATTCTCAACGTGAGTGGACGGCGCTTCCAAACCTGGAGGAACACCCTGGACCGCTATCCGGACACCTTGCTGGGGAGCTCCGAGAAGGAGTTCTTCTACAACGAAGAGACCAAAGAGTACTTCTTCGACCGGGATCCCGACGTGTTTCGCAGTGTGCTCAACTTCTATCGCACCGGCAAGCTCCACTACCCTCGCTATGAGTGCATCTCCTCCTATGACGAAGAGTTGGCGTTCTTTGGCATCATCCCAGAGATCATCGGCGACTGCTGCTACGAAGAGTACAAGGACAGGAAGAGGGAGAATGCCGAGCGTCTGATGGACGACCAAGAGGACAACAAGGACGCTAAGCTGCCTAACATGACGTTCAGGGAGACCATGTGGCGGGCTTTTGAGAACCCTCACACGTCCACCATGGCGCTGGTCTTCTACTACGTGACTGGCTTCTTCATCGCCGTCTCTGTCATCACCAACGTGGTGGAGACAGTGCCTTGCGGCTCGGCGCTCAATATGAAGGAAGTGCCATGCGGCGAGCGTTACACGGTGGCCTTCTTCTGCATGGACACGGCGTGCGTCATGATCTTCACCGTGGAATACCTGATGCGCTTATTTGCGGCGCCGAGTCGCTACCGCTTCATGAGGTCCGTCATGAGCATCATCGATGTGGTGGCCATCTTGCCCTACTACATCGGCCTGGTGATGACTGATAACGAGGACGTGAGCGGCGCCTTTGTGACGCTGCGCGTTTTCCGAGTCTTCCGTATCTTTAAGTTCTCCCGCCACTCGCAGGGCCTTCGAATCCTAGGCTACACGCTAAAGAGCTGTGCCTCAGAGCTGGGATTCCTGCTCTTCTCCCTCACTATGGCCATAATTATATTTGCTACCGTCATGTTCTACGCAGAGAAGGGTTCAAGCTCCAGTAAATTCACCAGCATCCCAGCCTCCTTCTGGTACACCATCGTTACTATGACAACGCTTGGGTAAGAGCAGAGCGGACACCTTTTATCTGGTTACATGTGTGTGCATGTGTGTGTGTGGTCCCAAAAAAAACCCCACACACTGCTCTTGCAGTTTGTGCCACATTTCCCGAGACATACTTTTTACGACTGATGCATCGTGTCGAGACGACAGAGAAAACCGTCGTCAGTTTCCAGATGTTTTTATAACTAATGGTGCTCTTCGGGGGCATAGCAGCCATCAAGATACTCTCTTCTCTCTCACTAATGGTTGTAGCGTGTCCTTTATACGCAACAGATAAGAGAGACTTGGGAGATTGCTCTTGAACAGAATGGGCCCAGTTGAAAAGCATCGTAGTGAGACAAAAACAGTAGCTTGGAAACGGAGATGACACCATTGTTTCCCTTTGCGACCTGCCCCGTGGTTAGCAGAATGCACTTTTCGAGTGAACTCAAGCACGGGCTTTGTGCTGTGAGGGCCCTCGTGCTCCTTCAGACGGATTTTGAATCACACTAGTTGCTGGCTTTGCATCAAGTGCTTCTTGATGCTTTGATATACTGGACACTCAGCATCTTCTTCATTTCGTGCGACTGACTAACTAATGAGATGCAATGCGACAGCGGGGAAAAAAAGATTTTGATTTGATATAGTTGCTCAGTTTTGATGCTGCTTGAGTAGTGTTTAACAATATGTTTACAGTTTGCAGATTATTCGACTTAATCACGACGATGTTGAAACGTCGCATTGTTTTTCTCTTTAAATATAGTCTGGCGTCTTTTTTTGCCTGTCTAGGGTGCACATGCGCCATAATGTTGATCCGGGTGATCGGCTATGTAAATAGAAGTGTTGTGGGTAAGCAGTGTCATGGCTAACCGGTGTTAGCAGCAGAGAGCGAAAGTTACGGCATATTTCATCCACTAATTCTAAAGATGCTCACCTCCCGTTCGAGGCAGCACGATGGGGATGCTGGATCATCTAAAAAGGAAGCTTGTTGTGGCTGATGCCTTTTTTCATTTCTGACACGTTCAGTCGTGTCTGGAAGCTAGCTGTAGTTAGCAGTTTGATGTACACGCTAACACAACGTCCGTTATGGTATGCTAACATATTTTAGCATCTTCTATGGATTAAGGAGGCATTGATTAACAACCAAAACAGTGTGTGTTTGTCCGTGCTTGACATCGAAAGAGAGAATGCGTGTGAGACACTCTCCCGTCAATGGAGTGATGCGTTCATGAACTGGGAAATACCAATACTCTAACAGAACATATTTGCCACAAGCCCTCATTGGCATCACATAAAAATAAATTTCATAATTAAGTTTGTTGCAGTATATTATGCTATGCTGTAAAAAAAAGTCCCTCCTATTATTCACGTAAGAATTTTTTACTTTGTACATTGTGCATTAATTGTGTAAATTAATTTACTAATCTTACATTTTGCATACGAGTGAAGAAAAGCAAAATGTTTTAGATAAAGGTGAAATAAAAACAAAATTAAAAAGCAATGCAAATGTTTATTTTTGGCACGGTGCATTTTTCTAATTTACTACCGTACTTTCATTTCTAAACTTCTTACATTCGAAAAAAGGCTTGGTGCCCACGAAGAGTCACATTTGTTTTCATTTTTTTTTTTTTCATAGATAGTTTCGTAGGATTAGTGCAATTCTGCATAGTGTATAGTTTTGGTTCCAACGAAACAATTAGAAAAGTTGAATGTTGTATTAATTTCTTCATACATTTCAAGAATTCAAGCATTAAACTAATTATAGTTAGATAAAAGCAGCTGCTTGCTAGCGCGACATGCCCAAATTTGAATATGATCCGATTAATCGAGACCACTGTCGATGATTAGTCGACTTCCAAAATAATCGTTTGTGGCCGCCCGAGTATCAAAACTTTTGGTATCATTGTTAACAAAATGTTGTTCCGCTCAGATAGCTAATAATGTAACAAGCTACAATTCAGCAAACCATAACCAAAACTATGTCAGGAATATTGAAATTATGCGTGGATGTTATCACATTTTACAGGACTCTCTACCGTTGGAATTTGCCGTCACAAATGCTTTGAGTGACTTTTCCAAGTTATGCTTGCGTGCGTGTGTTAGGTCGTCGTACAGTGACGGCAGCCAATTCACATCAATGTTTGACTTTGCAGCTTGTGCTTTTCTAAAGCCGTATTTCTGAGAATCCCTTGCTTGACTGTGTGAGTCAGAAAGAGAGGCTGAGAAATGTAGCACGCTTTGAAATGTCAGCGATGCGTAGGCCTACAAAAAAAAAACGTCTTTGACTTCGTTTAGTTATCACACTCGGTGCTCTGTCGTCGTGCCAGTCGGAAAATGAACACATACTGGACTGTGTGGTAAGATTCATTTCTCTTGCCGGTGGCGTGAAACCTGACACACTAAACTTGTCGCTTGTTGCTTTTTGGACTTGGTTTTTAAGGGAGGAGGGATGGGGGATGGCTTTTCCTTTTTGGTTTCATCAATAAGCAAGAACCGGAAGTGGTTGTCAGAGTGACTGATGATGTGGCTCTCTACAGCTGCTAACAAATTCAAACCTGCCGAATATTCTGCTCTCGGTTTACATCACAAACAAACACAGATGTTCAACTAAAGCGCTCACGTGATATGTATGTTTGCTTTTGTACGTGAAGGCAAATATTGCCGAGCGGTAGCCTGAATGGCATTTATATTTCCATTGCTGGTATGTCGTTCAGAGTTTGGTTATCCCCACTAATTGTTAGAAACATGTTGAGAAGAATCATGAATGGTTGCTTTTTAGAACAGGGATTCCCAACGAGTGTGTTGGGGGTTGTCGCAGGAAGCTAAATGATCTTTCATTTATTACAAATATAAATAAATCTTTTTTCTGCGACGTATAATGACAGACAGAACAATGAAATGCTCTTCCATTAGATGTGAGAAGGTACAATAAAGCTGTGTCTCCACCTGTTGCATTCATAAAAGAGATGAAATCATTTCTCGTCATGGCGAGTATATCATCGTTGTGTTCAATTCAACAGGCCCAGATTTCCCACTAAGAGCATTATTTTGAGTATATTGCAGGAGTGGGCAAACGTTTTGCTTGGCGGGCCACAATGGGTTCTAAAATTTGACTGAGGGGCCGGACCAGGAGCAGAAAGATGGAGTGTTTTGGTAACCTCACCTCATCAGGGGGAAAAAAATCATTTAATTTTAAATGAAAGTGAGCAAAAGCATAACAACAAAATACAATATTTAGAAAATGAAATTAATTAATTAAATTAATGAATTCAAATGAATTTTTTTTTTTCCAAGTTCGGCGGGCCGGATTAAAGCGTTTAACGGGCCGCATGTGGCCCCCGGGCCGTAGTTTGCCCACACCTGGTATATTGAGACAATATCAGCATTAATTCAGTATTCATACTTGTGACATTTTTGTTCGATGCTGTAGCGTTATATTATTTTTTATCATGTTTGGTGTCTTCTTGACCTTATTTGGTCGAAAGGCGGGGTCCCCCCCTGAACTAGTCGCCGGTCCATTTTGAAGCGTACCCCAAATTTTAAACCCAAGCCGAGGCGAATTGGTGCTGTGCAGTGAAAACATGATTTTCAATTTTCCCCAAATTGGTTCCTGCCACATTTTTACATAATTTTCCAAAGTGGAAAAATTGTATTGGATGAACTTGCTTGGTTTTAACTGCGTTGTATAAATTCTTAGAACGTGTTTTGCAACGACTAATCTTCGGAAAGCAATGGAGCTATACAAAATGAGAGATGTGGCTAATATCAATAAGGACTCCGATTTTCGTTGTATTACGCCCGGGAAACTGAGATTAGTCTTGGAAGCCTTTAGTTTCACTTCAAATTAAATCCGAGCGTTACATCGCTGATTCGATCATTTGGAAAGATAATGAAAGATAGCCCACATTTGCAATGTTTTGCTCGTCTCTATTTGTTTTGATGCTGTTGGCCAAGTCTCTCACTTCAATTTGCTTTTCCACTCACATCATTTGCTCACTCGTACTGAATATATTGCGCAAAGTAATTTATGTTTATGTTTTTAGCTTTGATTATATGGTCGTAATGCAGCCTCCAAAGAGAAGCCATAATTCTCCCTTGTTAGACGATATCTTTTTGAGGTTGCACAATGCCAATGACGGCAGAAGACGTGCATTGACGATTGGTCACAAAATTAAGTATGCTATATATTTATTATCCCTTAGTTTTAACGAAAACATGATGGCTGATGACATCTTATTTACTGTCGCAGAGTAAAATGAATTATTATTGAATATTATTAATATTATTTAATCAAGCGAGGCAGTGTTAGCCAGGCATTAAGCAAGCCTCGCGGCCTTTGCTGTGGTCCTTTTTTTTTTAAATTTTTTTTTAAATTTTTTAAAATTTCATCTGTGGACATGCACACACTGGCCAGGCTTAAAGTTAAAATAAACAAACATTCCGGAGCAATACAGGAATTATCATCTCTTGGTTGATCTTCATGTATCTTTTGACATATGCAATGTGGAATTAGCCTTTATTTTTTATTTTTTGCCTTTCCCCTTATTTTTCAGGGGACTGGATTTTGTTTAAAATAAATGACAGTTCAATGACAATCCTATAAATGCTACGCTACCATTTACCCATAACTGCATAAAATATTGTTGCTGTCCTGTGAAAAGCGCGAACAACCAATTTTGTAATTTTCTAAAAATGTTCATGCTTATGTGATATCTGTAACACAGACGAAAAAAAAATAATAAAAGGGAAAAAAAATGGACATAAGCGCTTTTCACAGGACAGCGACGATATATTTAACCGCCACTGAATGAAGGCATGCGACTTGCAATATGCAGAATATATAATTGATCATACTACTTAACTAAATGAATTCATAGATGCACTTTAAAAAATGGACCACCATCCATGCCGTATAAAGCATTTACGGTGTACATCGCTCCATGCTCCTCAAACTGCACAAACGGATGCCCTCAAATGTTAATCGTGTTGACAGACACTTTTTATCCTCGCAATGAATGAATGTATCCTCCCGTCATTTTATTTATTTTTTTTTTTGTGGACGCACTCATCAAGCCATTCAAACCAACCACATCATTAGTGTAGCTCTGCCTCCTTATCAAAGACTAACTTCTTTTGATCACTGCTCCTTTAAAATCAATGTTCCACTCCCGGTCGCCCGGACAACCACAGCAGACCTCTCACGGTTGTTGTGTGCCGTTCACTCTTTCATTCACAAGTGCATGGGGAAGATAAAACCGTTTGTGGAGGTGTGCGCACATCGAGCCAGCTCAATCTTAGTTTTATTTTTCTGTGCGTGTGTGTCTTGTATCTTTGAAATATGAAAATGTTCAATAGTGCTGCCTTTCCCAACAAATTCTTATGGCACTTTCATGAATGGTACATAAATTTAGAGGGCGATAGCTTGTGGAAAAACTATGATCAATGCAGATGTGTGTGTATTGATTTTGGTAGTTAAGAGAAATGTGCTAGTGGTACCAATTTCACCCGTGACTGATTGAAAGATAGAATGATTTTCGCTTTTTTTTTTTTTCAGGGCAGTTAATGAAGCAATTTGTCTCTGAAGAATTAGGTCTAGATCTATTCTTAGTCTTTTCTTAGTCAAGATCAGTGTTGAGCTAACCTGCTCTCTTATTAATTGTCTGCATAATTCATGACGTGCATATACTGTGGCGTCTTCTGCCCCTTTGCAGTTGCTGTAAATCCGTTTGAGGAAATGGCTGGTTATTTTTAAACTCTGTTCCAAAAGTGAATGAAAATAAAGGCTATGCATTTACAATATGCAGTGTAACCTTTATATCAAATGTAATGCCATTTAGCGCGTCCTTTCCCATTCCTCTCCAGCAGTCATTAACATAGCAACGGTTCTCATGAAGGCGCTTTTCTGTGGATAAACTTGTATCCAGAATTATTTAGAATGCCATGACTGGCGATGAGAATCGAGAGAAATTTGGAACTAACAATATATTATTGTATGATAATATAATATAATATAATATAATATAATATAATATAATATAATATAATATAATATAATATAATATAATATAATATAATATAATATAATATAATATAATATAATATAATATATATATATATTTATTTATTTATTTATAGTTCTGTGCGACCCAGATATAATGTTTGTACCTTCAAATTCCTTGAAATCCTCTCTGACCTTTTCTCCATTTATTTATAAAACACATAAAGTTAAAAATCTTTATATATTTTTTTAAATGAATAAAAAATACCATACACCACCAAAATCCATTAGTCTGTTAATCAAGTGTCACACTCCGGTCCTCGAGGGCCGCCAGGTCCTGCGTGTTGTAGATGTTTCCCTCCTCCAGTACACGTGATTCAAATGATCAGTTCTGCATGAGCCTGATAACAATCCGGATTATTTGAATTAGCTGTGTTGGAATAAGGAAACATTCAAAACATGTAGGATAGCGGCCCTCGAGGACCGAAGTTTTACATCGGCGTTTTTGTGCAACTAGCTTATTAGAAATTCATATTGTCATGTACAATGACGTTTATATCCATTTTTTACATATATCCTTTTGCAGTGTTGGAAAGTAGTAGTACAACATTTGCGGGTGATTTTGTAGCATTGCAGAAGTTACGATAACCTTCCTTCAGTTTTCATACAATGTTAGCATACAAGATGCATCTGTGACGATGCTCAAAGGCTCGAACCCAAGTCCCCGCCCTCCCTCAGGTTGAGAGTTGAGTGAGCCAACCAGCGATCTCAGAGCCCGAGCTGCCAATTTTTCAGCTGCCGTAACTCTTAGGTCTGTTAATTACAACCCGCAAGCGACAACAATTATCTTGTCACCATGCTTCACTTTTCAGGCATGACTAATGGAACCGCTGGATTAAGTGTGGGTTGATTGTAAGGTTGTCACCATTGACTCTTTTTAAAATCGATTATCTTCTTGATTTATCGATAAATATTCAAGTCATCGGATGAATTTACATATAAGCAGCTGCCTCGGCCCCAATTTTGTGTTGAATTCTTTTCAACTTTTTTTTTTCCTAGCCCTCACAATGACACACCTAAGGGGTCATAGCGACATCCTTCCAAAAAATATTTGCGTATTCAAAAGCTGCATCTCCTGTGTAATTGCCAGAGCAGTTTGTGTGGGCTGAATGACGACATAGTCAGTCATGGCTGTTTGAGTCTTAAATCTTGTCATCAGAGAGAGAAATGATTTGTGTTGACAGGCATACATTGTATTCACGTTAGTGCGAGTGCATTCCACACCACCTTTGGCCTTGGAATACTTTGGATGAAACACTAACCTCCGCATGAACTTCTGATATGGCAATATCGGAGATATCGTCAAGACACTCAGTACTTAGATGTCAATCTGGCAACTTTGACCCCACCAGCCATTATTCTCCATCCTTTTGTCCTGACATCCGTTTCCGCAACGGCACTGTTCAAGTAAAGAGAAAACAAATGTGAATTTTTATTTTGCCGCGATTGCACTGCTGTTGACATTAACATAATTTTTTTTTTTACTACATGTTAAGTGATTTTATGTATTTAGATCAAATATTTTAACAGGTACCTTTTTTTTTTTTTGCAATTGAGAGAATGCAAAGATCGTCCTTGCGCTGTTTATGTGATGTTTACGCTCGTGAAAATGAATCAGAAATCAAAACCACATTGACTGTGTCGCCAGAAAAGTCTCTCCGGCTATGTTTTCGAAATCAGTATTTTTTCCGCCACCTTCTCCTCTTAAGTACGTCTCGCTGAAATCGTTCTTTTCATCTCAGTTCAATGAGCCGCTGCCTTTTCTTTTTAGAATGTTTTTTCACCCTTCCTTCATGCCACGTTCTGGATGGCAGCTGTTTGGTTTGAAAGGAGTGCCAATCCTTTGCTTTGCGGTCAATATGATATTGCTTTCACAAAATGCATTTACCTGGTAGCAGCAAGGAAAGGGGGGGGAGTAGGGGGGGGGGATTGTTATGGCTAATGTGACTGTGAAGGGTAATTGACAGGGAGAGGCTGTCAAGCATGTGCTTTATCTTACATCCCCGCCTTTGCAATCATGATCTTGCCATGCATGCAAATAGGACACTGCGTCCGGACAAACTTCATCACAACTAACTGGTCCAAACTAATTGGAGTGATGTTCAAGGTGCTATGAAGAAAAAAAAAAAAGTGTACATAGAATGTGGTGAAATTTCATTACAGAAACACTTTACCTCCTTCCCCTCTCTTGCTCCCCTCACTTGCTTGTCGCGGTAGACTGCCTTAAGCCACAGACCTTCCAAAACCACTACACTTACAGTATGTCCACCCCATCCAATTCAATTACTGTACCAGCAAACTCATACTGAGAAGGCCGATTATGAGTCCGTGGTGGTAGGTTTGCATGCCGCTTTGCAGTACTCTGTCCAAGTGGCTCGGCATTAAAAAAATAAATAAATAAAATTAAATGGGAATGTGTACCTGTAGCTGGAATCAAAACTAGTTCAATCGTCGTGTCTCTGTAGGGCCTGCCCACCCATCAAGTGTGAAATTAAACAACTGAATAAATCCTTTGTCATTGACTCAAGAAAATGCATGCATTAAGCGAGTCGTTCCGCTCTTCCACACCAATGTTACAAAACAGCACGGCTGATTAAAATAATGCCCATTGACAATAGCCTGTTTTTTTTTTTTACTTATTATTTTGTTAGCTTGTTCGTTTTACGGGTGCTGACGAGGACCAGAGGGCGGGCACATATTACAGCAGTTTTAAAATTGCTGCATTGGCTCCCCGTGTGTTTCAGGATTGCTATTAGTTTTTAAATGCCTTAACGGTCTTGGGCCATCTTATTTATCTGACCTTCTTTTCTCGTATCAACCCTCGCGGACCCTGAGGTCCTCTGGCACCGGCCTGTTAATTATTCCTAGGGTGAGGACTGGAACACATGGCGAGGCTGCATTCAGCCATTCTGGTCCTCGTCTATGGACTAGCCTGCCGGAGGACATCAGGTCCGCAGAGACTGTTGATATTTTTAAAAGGAGGCTCAAGACTCACCTTTTTAGTTTGGCTTTTAAATAATTTATCTGAGTCTTTTAATTCAGGACTATTATCATTGTCTTAAATTTTTTTTTTAGCTTCTTTGTCTTTTAGTATCATCATTTTTCTTATATATTTTAGCGCCGTCGTTTTATATTATTGTCTTTTAATTTTTAGCTTCTTTTTCTTTTAGCATTATCATTTTCTTTTATATATTTTAGCTCCAGTGTTTCCTCAAGGGGGGCCTCCGCACTGGGAGGTGTGGCTGGCCTTGTCACAGGGGGCTTCATGCCGGAGGCTCCTTCGGGCCGGCGGACCGGGGCCCTCTGCACTATGTGTGGGGTCTACCCCGGTCAGTCTGGGCCAGGGGTCTGCGTGTTGGCGGAGCTCCCTGTGGCCGTGGGCCGTCATCCCTCTCAGCGCGGATGACCTACCCTGGGTACATTTTCTCATATGGTTCCTCTGTGCCTTTAATGTGTTTATTAAGTTGTGTGAATGCGAATGTTCTGTGTGTATGCGAGTTCAGGCGTGTGTGTGGATGTGTCTTGTGTTTACGTTGAGTGGGTGGAATGGGTTTTAGTTTTTTGTTGTAATTTGGATGTTTTTATTGTACAGCACTTTGAGCTGCATTTTATGTTTGAAAAGTGCTCTATGAATAAAATTTGATTGATTGATTGATTGAACTTTAGCATATTGCGACGGAGATAATTAACATCTAGACCTGCGTCAACTGTCCATTATAGATGTAACGGAGAAAAGCTGGACTTTTCGAAATAAAATATTTTTCAGCCTCGAATAATAAATAAACCAGAAGTACTGCAAGTTATTTTTTTTATTTGTTTATTATATTTTTTTTTCCTTCATCTGTGCAGCTCGCAATAAAGTGGAACGCGGCCCGGTAATGGCCCCCGGCCCTCTGTTTGGGGACCACTGCATTAAAATGCTTTTGGGGCGCTTGGTTGTTTGCCCACAGTCTTGGCTCGGCTGCCACTCGCAAGGTAATAGAGGAGACGACGAAATACCGGCAAGAATGCGCGCAAATAAATCCAGCCCACATCTCGTCATTCTAACAAAAGCAAAAAAATTTATCTTCGTTTGCCAAGTGGGGCATTATAAAGGCACGGCTAGATTCTTCTTCTATTCTTCATCCTTGGGGAATTTTGACAAGTGCATGCCACAGCTATGTTAAGTCACCTATGGAGTGTTTCAAAAATGTGAGGAAAAAAATGCACTTCAATTCTCCTTGAAGTTGTTAACCAACATCTCATGTGCATCAATGTACAATTACAATAAAAATTGTTTTTAAATTAATGGACCTCTCAGAATGTCAATCAATACACA
Organism: Idiotropiscis lumnitzeri; assembly: GCF_059441095.1. Classification (NCBI taxonomy): domain Eukaryota; kingdom Metazoa; phylum Chordata; class Actinopteri; order Syngnathiformes; family Syngnathidae; genus Idiotropiscis; species Idiotropiscis lumnitzeri. The sequence continues at coordinate 7,557,780 of NC_142393.1, forward strand.
GAATGATTAGCTTTGCAAAGACAGACTATTCAATACAAATTCTTCTCATTCCCTGGTGCAGATATCACTCTGCTTTCATACATCCGAGTTGGAAAAAGTTTCTTTTGATTGATTGAACGCGTTGACTTGAAACGCTAACGACTCCAGTAAAAAGCCGAGTACCTCGCGGCACTGCGTTCACAACAGATAATATCACACCGCATGGTTTTCATCACATTCTTCTGTTCGGTGCTAATGTGAAAAGTATATCACACTTTATGATGCAAAGCACTGCAAAAAAAAAGGTGCGATGAATTGTCCATTTTTAAATATAGTCGATGTGCGAAGTAACAAAAGATACAAACGCTGCAAAAGGAAAATGACATCTGCATTTGCGCACGTATTTAACTCCTTCCATCAATCACATGACCGCGATCGCGATTTTGTATATCGTGACGATTTCAGTATTTATCATCTGTGATGAGTTAAAGTATGTTATAGTAATATGTAACTACTATGTAATGTAATAGTTGTGATGTGAAGGGACTTTATGTAAAAGTGATTCAGAATTATTAAAAAAAAAAAAAAAAGAAGAAAACTTGGACTAGACCACAGACTTTTTAATGATGCACAAGCAGTGCTTTTCCTCTCATTACTAAGCTGTGCCAACCCCCCTGTGAAATATGAACGTCGCACCTAGATGCTCCAATTCATTTAAATTCCATCTATTTCAGGTGCGACCAGTGAGCACCATCTCTTCATCTTTGTATATTTTTCATAGTATCAATAAGAAAGCGCAAATCACTTTCCGTGTCACCTCACAAACATTCTGCAGGGATGAGTTCCCCCCTGCTGCGTGTGTCTACAAACGCCTAAGGCTATTACGAACGGAGCACAATGTCTGGCAAATTAATTGAAATGCAGCCTTTAGTATGAGGCTCTTTTGTCTGAGAACTGCTGCCATTCGAATACAATGTGTGTGGAGGTATTTCCTTAGGGTCGGGGAGCTTAAAGGACTGGCCACACATACAAAAACCTGCTCCATAGGTCTAATCAGTTCGAAAAATTGATTCCACATGAGAGATTTTCCAAGAACGACCTATTGGAATCGCACAAAGCCGCAACGTGAAGGTTACGTGCGCACCAACGAAAAGGCAATGCTCCTGCCGAGAAATAAAATCCATTTGCTTGTACTTCATGAGAAGTGCATTTCAGGCTTTCTGTGAGTTTCGAAGTGCTTGATTCGAAAGACTGTCCTGATCAGATATTTGAGCTAATACGGATAATAAGATTAAAAATATAATGCTGATTATTTTTTCTTTTTTTTTTGTGAAGTTAAGCGGGTGGAAAAATCCTTTGAGGAGTCTTCTTGTAAAGCACCAGTGGACTATGTGTGGTCTCACTCCTCACTAAGCAGAGAGGTGGATGATGGCTTATTCGAGAGATGGGTACAGAAATTAAATTGATGGTGCCAGCAGTCAACCTTTTAGGGGGGAAAAAAAAAGTGGGAGGGGCGGCTTACTAAAATCTATTAATGGTGTTAGTCCATGACCTGACTCGTATGCTCTTCCCAGAGTTTGGTGCTGTCTGATACTGTAGATAGAAGGATAAATCCCTTCGAAAATTGGTAATCCGCTGAAGCCATGTGCATCAACAGAAGTTATTTTTGAAGGTCGTGTCTGCTGTACTTTTCTGTCAAGAGAATGGAATACACTTTACGGAATTTCCAAATAGGTCGGCAAGGGCAAGAGGGAGCCTGGTCCTCTCACATAAATGTTGTGCCCCCCCAAACACTAAATCCCCCCCAAATATTTTAGATTTCACACATTTTTATCATCTCTCTCCTCCGCGCCACATCTTACTGTCTTAATGTCTTGCGTGCACCATCAAATATAAAATATGACAAGTTGTTTCTCGTGTCATGTTTCTCTGCTTTTGCTCAGAGTATCTGCCTGCTGCCGCCTCACTGTGAGGGCTAGCTGTCTGCCGCGAGCAGAAACTCAACTTCAGAGCTGGGCACTTGACCCTTTTTTGTCCGTCAGTCCCCCCGGCCCTCCAGCTGCAATCTTTGTAACGTTCCGGCCTTATTCATAAAAATTGTCAGCCAAGCCCCCCATCCCAACAAAAGCGTCCGTGCATGACGCCACCGCGGGTGTGATGCTAATGGCAGAGGTTTATTTAAACGTCATTAGCGAGCTAATTTGCTATTCAAATCGGCTTACTTTATTTTGGTCTTATTTGTCTCCTTCTTATTCGTCTCCTTCTTCTTCTTTCTTCTTCTCCGCAAACATGCCCAATGCGTACGCACAGTTGAGGTTATAGGGATTGTGGTAATACCCCCCCCCCCTTCTACTGGTATGCCCCAGTAGCAGGTGGGAGGCGCGGGTTAAACAGTTCGTAGTGGTTCTTTTGACGCTTTCTGAGGCAATTTCTGTCCATTTCGCGAGGGCCAGACTAAAATCAACCTGGCCTTTGTTAATCGAACCTTTTTTTTTTTATTTGTCACGCCCCCTGCCCCGCACCCATTTGCTCAGAGAGAGAGAGCACTGTCCGCTTCCTGCCACAGACTGAGCACAAATTAATTGTGAGTGCAGACCACTAAAGAAAGCCCCGCCCCCCAGCCGACCTCTCCAATATGGTTGATATCTCGAAATCACATCTTCACTTTTCCAGTCCGCCAAAACTTTCAGCTGACTTGTCCGAACCTCTTGTCTCTCTTGGTCTCCTCAGGGACTCAGCCTTGTAAACAAGTGACACAGAACAGAACACCAGTGTAGAGATTGTTTGGTTTCAATACGAGGTTCACTTGATTAGAGTTAATACCCCCCCCAACGCCCCAATTTCTTTCATATAGTCATTTTCAGATGTGAATCCTGACAGAGTTATTGTAGCGGATTGTGTTTAAGGAAAAACAGAATGTAGGCATGTATGTCAGCGCAAATGAGAGTGTAAAAAAAAAAAATGGAACAGTCTACCTGTACAAATCTGGGAGATTAATCCGATTCATTCAGACGCCGTTTATCACAATCTCTGCAGGGAAATGAGAGACAATTTACTTCTATAACCTGGCCTAGATTTATGGAGAAATCTCACTCACATTCACCTCAACCACCATTATCTGCTCGGTAATGAGTGTCTGCCCAGTGGACACAATAGTGTCTTATCCATAATTGCTCACAGTCGGGTGTTTGCTCAGAGGAGGCTAAATCATTGTTGACCCCGAGATGACTGTAACAACGCTTCGTTAAATCCGGTTGTAATCTGCTTGTCAATGGGATTAAAACAAAAGAATTATTGGTGAGAAATAAAAGGACCACACATTTTTACAAATGTTTTTTTCCTATAAAAATATGACAAAATCATTCCTTGCCACCTATGCGATTTAATTCTTTGTGTGTACGTGAGTTTTAAAAAAAATAAATGTCTCCACAAGGTGCAGTGCTGATTTGCACAAAGAGCTAGAGGACCTAATTTGTTTTCACCTTTTTGGTTTTAGTCGCAAATAAAGTCCTGCATAAACATGAAAGTGTGTGGGACGGCACGGAGCAAAGGTCCCCTGCTGGCATGGAAAGGCCTTCATTACTTACGGATGGGTCGAAAGCTGTGCAGGACAACGTGCGGTGCTTTTAGTTCGCCATTTGACAGGAGCAATGTATTTGAGCATAGTTACAAGATAATAAACGGATGAGCTGCACAACTTGCTACTCCAGCAGTCCATAGTTACTCAAGTAAAATATGCACCTTCTAATATAAGGTATGTGGACATTACATTGCAACATAATGCAATGTTGTTGTACTCAGTCATATTTTCTTTAGCCTCTGGGTCGAATGATTTATTTTAGTGATGTCTAAATAAATCATTTTTTTTGGGGGGGGGGGGGTAGTAAGACTGCGAAAGATTGATGACATTTCCTTTCCATAGCTTCAATGGGAAAAGATAATTTGAGATGCGAGTGCTTTGACATATGAGCATGGTCACAAAACTAATTCTGAAGACGACAGTGTATGTCATAATAATTCAATTGCGATACAAATATGACAACCAAGCATTCAATTACTGCAAAATATATATACTGTTATATTGATGATTTTCCTCAGGTACCCTACGATCGAAAAAAGGTGTTTAAAAAAATGTAATAAATCAAAAATTAAAGAAATCAAAATAAATAAATAAATCAAAATAAATAAATAAATCAAAATAAATAAATCAAAAATTAAATAAATATATATATATTATATGTATTAAAAAATAAATGGAATAAAAAGAAATAAAACTAAAAAAATGGCCCCACAATTAAACGCTGAAAACTATAAACCTGCAGATCTATACCATGAAAATATGCCCTTGAGCAGCTTTGAGATCAGATCAATATGAGTGATTGCTCAGAAAATTATTATTTCAGGTTTTCCCATTCCAGAATAAAAAAAAAAAAACATGTGCCCTTCATTTACAGTTTACGCAACTCTCTTGCTTATATAAGCAGAATTTTACATTCTAAGTGAGTCGTCCACAGAACTAAAACGTCGGTAGCATCCTGGGGGAGGCATCCATCCAGGTTTCTATCCTCTCACATTACCAGTGTGGCTAATCACTGTTGGAGTGTGATGATAGCAGCAGTCTAATGAGTGAATATAGATCAGGCAGCGGTGATGGATGCTGTTGTCAAGTCATTTGGACCATAATAAATGTTCCCAGGCCAGGTGGACTCGTCTGGCAGCAGGAGACAGTACGGCACAGCAGCTTCTCAGTCATACCTCTTCACTTCAGGCCACACGCCAAAGCTTTGGACCCTCTCCCGCCTCTGGCAGCTTCACACATTTGGACAATTATGTGTGAGCAACAAAGTCAAAAACATGTTATTAAGAGAAAGTTTAAAATAAAAAATAGCACTGATTTGCATAGCTGCATTAAATACTAGCATCATTTTTTTTTTGTCTTGCTTTAGTTAGGAGGAGAACTTTGCCTTTTAAACAGATGCAAATAAGGTGCAGGCTTCTTTAATTAGCTGTGGGTGGATTGTGGATCATCGCTCCAAACAAAAAGAGGAAGACATACGACTTCTTGTGTGCAGGTGTGGCACGTTTCGCAGGGTCATATATTGTTGGATGTTATACACTCTTGTTATCGTTGTTTTATGCTTGGTGTCCATTTGAGTCCAGCATGTTACACCTCCGAGAAGTGATTATAATTCAAAATAGTTTTTTTTTTGTTGTGCAAGAAATATTCCATCAGCTAAAATTCTCAATGATTAATTTAAAAGTGCGAAGGGATAATCTATTGGTCTTTCAAAATATTTATATTAATGACGCTGATACATTGTTTGGAGTGAAAAATAAAAGTACCGTAACTGTAAGGTGTGACTTGTTTTGGGTCAATTTGACTTTAGAAAAAAAAAAACAACTTTAGAAGGATTTGACAAAAAGTAAATTAGAAAGATACAAACTGTATAACCTAGTACACTGTATAAGGATTGTTTAATACAATTCAAGTGCAAGCGTGGGCAAACTACGGCCCGTGGGCCACATGCGGCCCGATAAATGTTTTAATCCGGCCCGCCGAACTTGAAAAAAATTAAATAAATAAAACTTGTTAATGTTTTATTTTCTAAATACTGTGGTTTTTCAAAGACATATATATTGTTGTTATGCTCATTGTTCACTTTCATATAAAATTAAATGTATTTTTTTTTCTCAGATGAGGTGAGGTTACCAAAACACTCCATCCATCAGCTCCTGGTCCGGCCCCACTGTCAAATTTTAGAACCCATTGTGGCTCACCAATTAAAAAGTATGCCCACTCCTGATATAGACTATGTATGACATATTTTACCCGGTGTAGTCCGTCATCCAAGCGCGCATGACCCATGGATAAAAGCAAAACCTGTTGAGAGAGACGTTTCGCAATATCGCAAATCCAATGTCAGCATCTCAAAGACATTGTTTCATCCTTCGACTTGCACACTTAACTTCAAATTAAATACAGCTCACTTTCAACCACAATCTGCTTCAAATGGACTATGTTCTTTCTCTAGTGAGCACTTCTCAGTCATAAACTTGGCCTGCTTCCGTCTCCAGCTGTGAGGTCACTGATGTGTGCTGGATGCGCAAAGCATGATGCTGGTAAACAGTAACAGATTGGAGCCCGGCCCCATGGACAACCAGATTGATATGGAGAACCAAGCCAAATGCTTTCAGGATGTCACAGATGGCTGCTATTGTTGACTTGACCGTCACAAATAGATTTTATACTCGTATACATGCCACAGTCAAGTGGTTATCGCGCAATGCCGAATATGCGACATTCATGGAATGGAAACTCGGGTGATGCGGCGTACTTATTATACACGGTCATTTGACGCACTTCAGCTTTTTGTTTTGTTTATTTTAATTGAAGTATAATCCCTCTGCATGAATATTCAGAGAATCTCACCTCATCGGTTATTATTGTAAAGCCTTTGTAAACATCGACTCGTATAAGCCTCATGAACATTAGTAATGCAATTAGTTATATTGCGGGATGACAATCTTTTGGACGGCTGCTCCCTGACAAAGTTTTTTTTTTTGTTTTGACACTTTGGGGACGATTTAGAGAAAATGAAACATAAAGGGCAAAGTTGGGCTCCACTGGAGAAAAATGCATTCATGATTAGTCAGAAGATGGTTCAATTCATCAGGCTATTTAGGAGCAGATGATCAGATAAATGCTTTGGTAAGAGGAGGCCGGGCACAGCACACAGTGATTGATTTGATTGCCCTATAATCCTATAAGTGATTGTGGCTTCTGCATTTGCAGCACTGCAAAAAGAGATGCATCGCAGAGAGGCCAAGTCACATTTGAAATGACACGCTAATGGGGCCCCCCGCCGTCCCGATACGTATATCGGTTCCATCGTAATTGTGTTTTGCATGATGTTTGGAAAATCGTCTGGATCTGTTGGGGTGGTTTCAATTGGAATTTATTGATGGATGTTACATGAGCTACCGGTATCGTTGATCTGTGTGTGCGTGTGCGTGCTTGCACCTTCCCTCGCGAACTACAATCATTTGGGGATTAGCAAGTGATGGAATGGTTTTATGGGTATAATCCTGTTGATTTAATCACGGTAAGACTTTTTTTTTTTTTTTTACTGTTTTGTCCACAGTACACTCAATTTAATTTCAGCACATTCAATTTTATGCGGCTTTAACCTGGGTTTAGGTAGCCTCGCCTCTAAGCGAAATGATTGGCAATGATGTCCGAGAAACAAACAGCGATTATAATTGCCGCCGTGGTCTTATAAATGAGCAAGAGTTCAAGTCTCCGTTTCCACTTTCAAATGTAAAGAAACAAGTTCTATATTCTGTCGATAGCGCTTCGAACACCTATTATCATATATCACACATGCAGGTTAAAAATAGAAAGCCTCCACACTCCCACCATCAGCTTTTTCTTTCTATGCCACCTCCTCTATCTCCCATTATCACCCCATTTTCAACACATCCCTCTGCTTTTGCGCTCACACGGTGTATATTCTTCCATACACGGTCACACACATGCTAGTCAAACATGTTTTTTTTTTGGGGCGCATGGCATATTTTTAGCCATATCACCTTCTGCTGGGTTCATTGTGTTTCTGTGGTAACCCCCGAGCTAGAACTGATGCCTGCCGTGTGTGTGCACATGTTATAATCTCTCCCATGTTAAGTCACTTATAAGTTTGGATAGCTCAAACCGTTTCTTTTTTTTATTTTTCATTGTGTTTTCCTTTCATGCGCAAAGCCAAACGACACCTTTCCACAAGGCACATTCAGTTACTCAAATGGGGACTCAATTACAAAATGTTGCGTTCAAACTGGCGCAAACTGGATTGTTTGTCATACGTGCAAAGTTGCTATGCAGTTAAATTTGCAAGTATAGAAGCATATTTGATTTAGTTGACTGAGCTGGCAAAGTGGGATTTATCAACTTTTGATGTTTGCTTTTGCTTCCTTAAAATCGCCAAGTGCACCCCAGCATGCAAGCAGTACCAGCGTAGGACTGTCAGGTTTTGCGTGGAGGAAGCGAGGCAGGGGTAACTTAAAGAGCAATTAATTGAAGAAAAAGGAACTCAGATAATCAAAAATACTAAAGTTCAAAACAACCAGACTGCAGACAGGAGACATGGACAACGAACCGACAAGAATTGATCACAAACAGGAAACTAAATGGAAACAAATTAACGAGACAACGAGGACCACCTGGTCAAGACACAAAGGGTTGGAGGGAGCTGATTGGTTCACACTAGGGAATGGGACGACAAGCACAGGTGGACTCAATCAGCTGACAAGAGACACCCCAAACACAAGAAACAACATGAAACTAAATACTAAATTAAAAAACACAAACACAGACCATGGCAAGTGGCGGCCAAGTGACAGGACGTGTGAAGAACTTTTCCGGTTGTGTAAACATATTTGCAATGGAAGAAAACAAAATATTGTAAGGTGTCATCTGTTCAGAAATGTCATTCTCGAACCTTTTTAACATCTAAAGGCTGACTTAGGAAGTCACAAGAAGGAGTCATGCCATATCGCCTGAGCCAATTCCGCATTTCCACCCGTCTGGGTCATTTCCGTACACTAGGAGGGTTGGTGCTGGCCTCCCCCAGATGCTGTTTTCCAGGTGGGCTGTCCCCAAACTTAAATGCAATATTACTTTTTTTCCACACACAGGCTGAGTTAAAAGAAACAAAGGATTTATTTTCTGCTTTCTTAAGCTAAACCACTCCACTCTTTGCATCACTTTGAGATATTAATTCATGCTTTTATTACTTGCACTTCATGTTAGGCTCAGCCAGACATCGGCGGCTCGACATCACTCCAGTTTTTAATGTCATTGCACTGGCTTCCATTTTTTTTCTTCTTCATATTGATTTTATTATTTTTGATTTATTTACTTTAAATTCCTTTCCTGGCCTTACAAACTGATTATATAGCTTTTATAAATGTCTTATAATTCTGGTATTTCATCAGTTTATTTTACGTATTTTTCCTTTCCTCTTTTAATCTTTAATTACCAGTCAACGACACAACCACCGACAACGCTCTGTCTCCATCACACCTGTTGCGCGTCAAACTAAACAGTATGACTGTTAATCACGCTCGCATTGTCATGAGCGCGGCTATAAATGACGGCGCCTTTGTGGAGCACAGTCTGGAGCAAGCTGCTATCTGAAATAGCTCTCGGCTTGAACTTGGTCTGCTGTTTGGGGTTAACATACTGCATGCGAAGCATTCCACATCCACTCCTTCCCTGCGCCTCCTCTCTGGTGTCTTTATAAAGAAATGTATGCATGTGTTTATCAGAGTGAATGCCTCCCCACAGGCTCTTCTCGACAGGCTCTTTCCCTCCGAGGCTCTCTTTGGATGACAAACTCGCGCATCCGTTATCGGCCTCCTTTTTCAACAAAAATCAATAATGGACTCTGCTGTTTTGCTTTGCACGCACAGTGATGCATCGGTTAACTTTTAAGCATGCGCGCAACCCGAAATAGTATTTCAATTTAGGGACGAGGCAGGTTGCATTTTCGCCAGGATTATTTTTAATATCGGGAATCCGTGTTGGTTATTCCGTCGAAAAGCACGCTGGAAAAGAAATAGCGTCAAATGATGCTGTGCTAATGAAAGATGCGCGAGGCATTGACGGAGTGCCATTGTTGCCAGAAGAGGCAGACAGGCATGGAGATAGCGCTGACATTCATATAAACAATGAATGGAAGCATGAAACATTCATCGATCACAGCTCCATCTAATTTGTACTGTACTGCCAACATCTATTATTCAGCACGTGAAGAGTGTACTGCCAGAGAGAGAAAGGAAGCAAGCGCGTATAATAGACAGCCCACTTAAAAAAAAAAGTCATACGGAATTTAAGTTCGATACCAAAAAAAAAAAAAAGCTAGAGAGACAATATTTGAACGGGACAGTTTGACAAGTGTTTATTTTTTTTTGGGGGGATTTCCTACAGAACAAATGTGAACTCATGTCAGGATTGTTGGCCGTGCAGGATTGTTTATGTAACTGAACTTGAAATGACCGCCCAAATCTCCTGGCAGAGCGCTGCATTTCTAGATAAAAACAAATCGTAGTAAACCGGCAGTTTGTCGTCCTCGCAAAGCCTCGACTGATTAACAGCGACTAACATTGGTTTAAAAGCAATTAAGACCCATCCATTCTCTGTGCAGCTTATCCTGCGTGACAATTTGAAAACCCAAAAATTATATATAAAAAAAAAAGAATTATATATATATATATATATATATATATATATATATATATATATATATATATATATAGTTATTTTGTCCATTTTAAAAAAGTATTATTCACAATAATAACAGAGTGTCAACTCCACAAACAGAAAAAAAAGAAAAACTCTCGGGCTCGTGAATGTTCAAAGAAGGTGAGCATGTTGAAAGTACTGGAAAGATATCCAGAATTGACATTTGGCTTCGGGTTTCTCGTAACTTTTGTGCCATATCTAAAAAGAATAAGTTTCGTGCAAATAGAAAAGTCCCTGTGTGAAACAAAAATGCAGCAGGTAAAGGCTGAATTTGAAATTGCCGAGGAATAAAAATGGCTATAACACCTTTTTTTTTTTTTTAAGAAAAAATTATTTCATGGGCCTACCGGGTACAAAATATCTATGAGCAAGGGTGGGCAAACTTTTTGATTGGTGGGCCTCAATGGGTTCTAAAATTTGACAGAGGGGCCGGACCAGGACTAGATGGATGGAATGTTTTGGTAACCTCACCTCATCGGAGAAAAAAAATGAATTTAATTTTAAATGAAAGTGAACAAAAGCATTAGAACAATATATGTCTTTGAAAAACCACAGTATTTAGAAAAGAAAACATTAATAAGGTGAATTCATTTAATTTTTCTCAAGTTCGGCGGGCCGGATTAAAACATTTATCGGGCCACATGTGGCCCCCAGGCCGTAGTTTGCCCACGCCTGCCTATGAGCATATACATAGGTGTTAAAGTTAAAAACTGAAGAGACATATGGTTCCGTGTGTTCGGTTTGGTATAAACGTCTTTATGATGTGGTGGAATTTTCCGCTATACCAACAACTACTACTTTTACTGAATGTTTTTTTTTTTATTCATTCAGCCTACATTGAGAGCCTCTTGAGAAAATCTATTTTTATTTTCACACCTCCACTTTTTTTTTTTTTTGACAAATTCGGAATACAATGGCAGTTGAAGGGGAATGACTTGTTTGAAGAGACCAGAAGGAAAATGAAAACAACAAAGTCCAGAGAGGATAAGGCACTTGGATAATGACCTAGAGGCAGGCTGCACAATAAGCGTGTCTGTCTCTCACCTTTCGTGACTGCCCAGGTAGCTGGTGGGGTCACAGTCTTGCTTTTGATTGGTGCACGGTTGCCATGGCTGACGCATTTGGATAGGCAGTGATTGGTTAAAAGCGAAGCCCTGACAGGGTCTTCCAAACTGACGAGGACTGACTTTTACACCCCTGACCCCTTTCCATGAGTTCCTGTCCCAGTGAAATGGCTGGGAGGCGGGAGTGCTATTTTTGGTATTGGGGTCATCTTGGGTGTTGAGAAGACACAAAGGAGAAAATACATTGATGACATTTGGTGAGAATGATGCACTAGAAACAGGTACAAAATAAAACAGGTATGCTTCTTGATATATTGAAGAGACAGGTGTAATTGGAACTGAACTGCGCCACAGTATTCAACAATTGTGTTTTTTCAAATTGTTGGATCGTCCTTTTCAGTTTGGTTTGCTTTTTATTTATTTATTTATTATTATGTTTTTTATATATATATATATATTTGAAAACTATGGGGTAGTACTCTCAAAAAACAGTTTGGTTAAAAATAACACACTTTGGTGTTAAAAATGGGCACAACTACTTAACTACATAACTTTCTGGGTTATTTTAGAAAAATAAATAAATAAATAAATAAATAAATTGGGCTCTTTTGTTCGGAACAAGGCAAGTACGTGGGTCAAATCGACCCAATTTGTGGATTGGTCCATTTTTTTACCCATAATTGTGTTATTTTAAACCCAAAACCTTCAAAGTTTGAATCGATCCTGATAACTTAGCGCAGTGTAATATTTCATGGAAATATTTATCTTGAATCACCATGTTGCACAGGGGAAGTTGACTGAAACATAAAAAAAATATTTATTTAAAAAAAATACATTTATATATATATATATATATATATATATACAATATACTGTATTATATGTATCATGGCTCTTTTTCCGTAATGTATGATGCTTGGACATAAAAGATGCAGAGTGTTGTAGGTGGGAGAGTTGTATAAGTGAGGAGGCGCAGAAAGAGCTGATAGGTCAAGTAGCCCTGATTATGTAAAAAGATTCAGGGAGTTGGAAACACATTTTGCCGTACTTCCCTCGAAATTAGATTATGGAAACATCACACTGAGTGGCATATTCAAAATGTGCTGATTGAGTAAGTGAAGCATGTCATTTGTATTCACTTTTCGGCTTAATTTAATCAGAATTTTACTGCCTTTGTGGTTTTATCTCAACTTCTCGTTTGATTTAAACACCTTCCTACTCTGACTCTCGTCTTTCCGCTAAAACGACACACACACACACACGCAAAACCCATCGTGTTCCTTTTTCGGTGACAGGTACGCTGTTTAGGTGAGTTACCGTGAGAGCATCTTGGCTGAGTTGCAGGCTGCATGAGCGGCAACACCAACAGCAGTTCAGCGTCAGGGAATGTCAGACGTGCAGAGATACAGAGCCGTGTTGCTGCTGGGTGCAAATGTCAAGACACGGTTGAGACTAATTGTTTACCAGCGGAACTTTTGGGGGATTTACAATTTTGCGGCACATGTTCTGTTCATAGCTTCAGTAAATAACGTCAGTATACACAGTATTAGTCCAAGGAGGTCGGTTTGTGATTAGTCATTTTTGCCATAAACAGCTGATCTGATCCATACATTGAGGATCTGTCACTTGTCTGTTTCATCATTTTTTTTATTCATTACGCCCGTGAGGCATTCTGGCCTACTGAAAGCAAAAAAAAAACAAAAAAAGGAAGAAAAATAAAGGAAATTAGAACGCTCTCTCTTCCCACATCAATGAACAAACATCTGATCTGAGTCATAACCAGCCTGTTAAAACACAAAATGCTCTTCAGTTTTTTTTTAAAGAGTCTCACTAAAAATAAAAAAAAGAGGGACGTAGGACATCCGGTGATGAGCATTGATTTGCGAAGACGCAAATGTTGACCGAGAACACGACGTGAATCAAGTTCGTCTCGACGTATACGACGAACGGACAAATGAGCAATGTTAAAGGTTTGAGGATGCGATGAAAGAAGGATGATTTCCCAGAGGGGATGGAGATGGATGAGCGAAGCAGACATTGTAGCTGGAGAAAGGCAGTGGAGAGAAAATGAGGACTCAATTAAAGGATTTTTGATTGAAAGATATATACTGCTTGCCCCGAGGGTAGTCGTCAGTCTGTTTTGGCAATCAGTGCCCATGAGCAAGGCGCAGAACACTCACTCACTCATGCCCACAACGTCTGAACGTGTTTAGGCTGACCCGATACTTTAATTACCGGCTGGATTATATCATAAAATGTATCTAAAGTACACTAACTGTGAACATCTCTGTTTAATTTGGATTTTTTTTCCCTATTCATCACAATCTCAGGAGTCTAAATGGGATTAGTTCATTTTTTGTTTTCTTAGCCTTTAATGAGATTGGGGGAAGAAAAATCCTGCGATTTAAGTGTGTATCCCTGCTAAAACACAAACACCAACGAGTAATCGGGACCAAATGCGCTCCTTGGCTGAGGCAAAAACAGTCCAAAGAGGAACATTCGCACATTCATTATTTTCTCGCAAGTATTGCGGGTAGACTTTGGTATGCCACCGATTCTCGGCTGGTAACCTTGGAAGTTGCAGCATATTGTCACCAGTGTTTTGTTGCCAAGGCAACAGTGAAGGAACAGGTTTGAAACAGAACTGGTTTGAAACAAAAGGTTGCATCTTCTGATTTCCTCCAAACATGACGCCAACATGTTCAACCTTTGTCTCATCAGACCACAGAATATTTTTTTCTTGCGGTCTGAAAGTCCTTCATGTGCCTTTTGACAAACTCCAAGAGGTCTGCTATGCCGTGTTTATGAAAAAGTGGCTCATATAAATAAAACGTTCCTGATTTGACTGGATTGGCTTGAATTCTTAATTTAAATGTAATATTTTTACGAATGCATTTAGTTACAGCAAGCAGTTTGTGCTAATCGCAGCAGTGGTTCTTCTGAGAATGCCTTCCATATGAAGTCAAATTGGTTCTGCTTGAAATCTTTGATTGAATCGAAAATCAATCAAAGTGAATCGTGAATCAAAAATCAAATCGGGCCGTTGTGTATCGAATCGAATCGATTTTGGAAATTTGAATCCATACCCAGCCCTATTGACAACAGACGTAAAGTATCAGTTCCAAGTGTTTGGTTAAGCCAACTACTAAGAGGAGCCTGAAGACTGACACCAAATTTCAAATCACGATGAATCAGACTCACGTTCACTTTGACTTCCGAACAATGAATGCCAAGCCTTGTGTTCGGAACAATAACGTGGCTAGCAGTTGTGCCGCATAATGATGAACTCGAGCTAACACCCAAGAACACGCTCGCTTAGATCTCACTAACCTTGAAGCAACTAGAAAATAGCCTCATTCATCAGATGGCAGCCTGAATCGCTGTGAATCATTAATGGAAACTCACGTGATTTGTGGGCAATCAATGAGGTGAAGAACATATTATAAATATGCTCTTAAGCGCCATTCGGCTTGTTTACAGAATACTAAATGCTTGCGTGTACCTTCCATTCAGTAGAATTATGATAATAGCATTCAACATGGTAATAGCATCATTATGCTAACGTTATAGAAGACCTTTCCTGGGGCTTGCGTAAATGCAGTGATCATAAAGAACCGGAGTTGAACAACGTGTTGAGAGTGTGAGCAGCAGGGAAGAAGATATGACGTCGCTGGATGGATTTTCATCCTTCCAGTGGAAACCCGCGTGAGGATGAGTGGACCAAGGATGCTTAATCTCAGATTAGATGGCAGCAAGATCCCTGGCGTGACAGATTATGACAAATTGGCACCCACGACTCACACGCAAATGCATATCATCGCTATTTATCTGGGATGTTTTTTTTCCTTTCACTAAATAGGAATTTATTTATGTTTGTGCACTGCCAATTTTTAAATAAAGAGAGAGAAATGAAAAACAATTTTTAGACAGGTTAAAAACTTTTGACTAATTCCATTAATCACAAACTTAGCTAGGTTTTCTTTTTTGCGCTGATTCAGAATCAGGTTTTCATAATAATAATTAATAATAATAATAATAATAATTGTGGTAATAATAATTGTGGTAATAATAATAATAATTATTATTATTATGTGTATTATACGTTTTAATTATTATTATTATTATTATTATTATTATTATTATTATTATTATTATATAACATTATTTTGTAATATCTCTGAATTAACAGGTTGAACGATCAAGATTTAAGAGCCGATTACCCAACAGTGACTTGGAAAAGAAATGATCACTTCTCACCGATCCGATCAGAAAATGGAATCATCTATCCAATCTCTTTAAATAATGTTTTTATTTGCTGTAGAGTCTACCCCATTATTGTGGTTCAAGAATAGCCAAAATCTGCGTATAATTGACACCAATTAAAATGCACCGGGAAAAATGACAACAATTAAACCCTAAAAATTCTCCCCAAAACATGACTATTCATATCGTGCATGTTTTAACGGTCAAACTTTAAAAAAAAAATCCAATCCAAAACCTGATACGCTAAATATAAAAGCAAAGATACATTTTTCAAATCAACCTGAAAAATACGCTGAAGCCATCTTTGATTAAAATTTGCCGTTAGCCCGCATAATCGAGCGAATTAATCGATTAATAAAATATCCGTTGGTTACAGCCCTAAATCTTTGTATCCCATTCGGCCATGTTAATTTGTGCTTCTGGCACACTTTACCATGACAGATGGAGAGAGCTCTGATATTGTCCTGAAAGGCCTGAACCGCTGACTTTTAACAGCGGGGATCAGGAGAGGCAGCTATTGGATCCCCCCAGGAGGGCGTTGGAGCAAAACAGTCGAGGCAAGTATCACGTAGAGACACACGGCGGAGCAGGTGGAAAAGCTTGTTCCTCAGGTCAGAGGGTGTGAGGAGGCAATACAGGGGTGGAAAAATTGTTTCAAGGAGCAGCATTCGAGGCGGGAGGAAGTGATTACATCATGATGACATCACTGCGGAGAGCTGGATAGAAAAAGATGGCACACTGCGCGGTTGCATCATTCTGCTGCCACACATCACAACTCCACTCTAATCTTTTTATCTGCCCTCATCCTGTGCTGCGACTTCCTCGAAATGTGATTTGTTATTTTCTTTTTCCCGCACTGTACAAATCCACAAAAAGGTTTGCCTTCATTGTTAATTTGTCGTTTTTATTCCAAAGCACACGTTTTGTCAAGGGAGCCCTTCACATCGTCGTAAAAAGCGTCACAACTCTTCGCAGTTCATTGGCAGTGTTTACTCATGTCATCCGCCAAAGCTGATGTTAAATCCTCTTGATCGTTGTCTAATAGAAATACAAAACTCGTTGGATTCCCTCCAAAACGGTGGACGCAGGCCGAGAGGAACGGCGGCAGACGCTGGCACTGGCTAATTTGTCAGCGCTAACGGATAATCGGGAAAAGAGGGCTTGCTGTCTTGCAGTATCTTGCTCCGTGTTTTCTCTTCCTTTGGCACGTGGAATAATGCATCTGACAAATTATTCAGAATCTGTTGCCTGTGGCTGGGGGTCGTTGGTATCTGTTAGACAGGGCCATTTGCTTCCTCTCAGACACACACACACACACGCGGTCCCACTCTCGATGAACAAACCAATCTTCCGGCGAGAATATTCGGTGAGAGAAGCATTTTGAGCCAACTGGATATGTATGTGCCCCATATAGGCTGGCGAGAGTCACCGGATTGCTTTTCAAAGGCAGCTTTAATAGGTGATTATGACTCAGGACACTTTTGCCCGTACTGATCACGTTTTAAAAAACGGGCTTATACACATGTGCTGTTTTAGTCTGCAAAATTGCATCTGTGGTTGTGACGTCACTTCGTCTCATTGACCAAAATACGGGAAGAGATTTGTCTAAAAGCCCCACTAATGTTTCGAGAGAGGAGAGTTGTGTTCTGCTTAGCACAGTTTCAATTTAATTAAAATATGTTGATTATCCAAAAATGAAAAGCCGTTGTTTTTCCAGTTTGTTTTTTGTCTTCTATATAAAAATATTAAAATCTTTTTTTGGATTATTTGATAGAATTTTAACCAAAAATTCTAGGCCTCATTTTTGCATCTCTGCTTTTTGCAAATGATGTAGTACTGTTGGCTTCTTCAAGCCGTGATCTCCAACTCTCACTGGAGCGGTTCGCAGCCGAGTGTGAAGCGTTTGGGATGAAGATCAGCACCTCCAAATATGAGTGGGAAAAGGGTGGAGTTCCCTCTCTAGGTCAGGGATGAGATACTTCCCCATGAGGAAGAGTTCAAGTATCTTGGGTCTTGTTCACGAGTGAGGGTGATGGAGCGTAAGATTGACATGCCGATCGGTGCAGCGTTTGCTGTGATTTCCTCCGCCGGGTGTCCGGGCTCTTCCTTTGAGATAGGGTGAGAAGCTTGGCCAGCCGGGAGGGACTCAGAGTCGAGCATCAAGTCGAGGTGGCTCGGGGATCTGATTAGGATGCATCCTGGACGCCTCCCTGGTGAGGTGTTCCGGGCAGGTCACACCGGCAGGAGGCCCCCAGGACACGCTGGAGAGATTATGTCTCCCGGCTGGCCTGGGAACGTCTGGGGATCCCTCTGGAAGAGCTGGAAGACGTAGCTGGGGAGAGGGAAGTCTGGGATTCCCTGCTCAAGCTACTGCCTCCACGACCTGACCCCAGAGAAGCGGCAGATAATGGATGGATGGATGCAATTTTAAGTAAGGATATCCGAATGCTAAAATATTCTATAGCGGCAACCCCTACTTTTTACAACTGGCACCATAAAATGTATATTTCTGAGCACTTTTTGATTGTCGGGTCACAATGGGTTCTCAAATTTGACAATGGGGCCAGACCAGGCGCAGATGGATGGAGTGTTTTGGTCACCTCACCTCATCGGAGAAAAAAATACATTTAATTATAAATGAAAGTGAATAAAAGCATTACAACAATATATATGTCTTTGAAAAACCGCAGTATTTAGAAAATAAAACATTAACAAGGTTTATTCATTTATTTTTTTTCAAGTTCGGCAACGTTTAACGTAGTTTGCCCACGCCTGCTTTAGAGGCAGTCACGACAATAAAACAGTTTTTGTAGCTCTCAATGAGACTCGTGAGCAAGTCGACAAGATATTTTGAGCCACTCCTTGTGAGCGAACTGTTCCAGCTCACTCAAGTTTGAAGGTTGCCTTCTGTTCCTGTTCAGTCGGATCCAGACCAGGGCTCAAACGAGGCCACATCATGGACGCTGTAGGCACGGAGTCTGCTTTGTTGCAATTGTTTGAGAGGACACTTAATTGCACTCAATAATTTGGTTTGTGTAAGTTCCAGGAGCTCTGTTACTTATCCTCCTGGACTGTACTGTGTGTGCCAAGATGGACTGAAATTCTGCAGCACTAATAAATTATTAAAAGCATGTGACAAATCAAATTTTTCACTGTATGCAACTGTCAGCAGTCCAGACTAAATCGTTGTTTCTTAATGGACTGAAAAATAGTATGACTTGTAAAAATATGTTGTCATATATTTAATTGTGTTGGCACGTCCAACATAAATGGTCACATGCCTTTGGTGTAAATAATTATATTTTATCAGCCCTGACATGTACCTTTAAAGCACCCTCAAAATTACGGGAAAAAGCATAATATTTCTTATTTTTTCCACAAAATTGTCTGACATGAGTGCTAAGAAATAAAAAACTGATCCCCAAAAGAAAAGCAAAATACTGACGATCATGCGGTATCATAAAATATCCAGATTAATTTGATTTTAAAACACCAAAAACTTTCCACGTTGAATCTGGGTTGACAAATGTTTCATTGTATGTACGACCAAATTTAGCGCAGTGAAAACAGCAAATAAAAACCATCAAAAAGTAATAATCAAGAGAATATGTTTTAAAAATCTGTTTGTATATTGTTTTTATTTTTAATAATATTCACTTTATTGCTTTTCAACTTTACTTTTGAGAACAAAAAAAAAAAATAAAAACCAAACTCCAAATTAGGGAGATTATCTATGACTTGGATGAACAAGTCCTCGGTGCGGCTGCTTGAGCACACGTCGAGGATTTTAGTTGAGTTGATTTATTTATGAGCTCTGAACAGTGTGTAACAGTTTAATTGTGATTCAGCAGAAGTTTCCGCTCAGCACTTTTAGCGGTGGAGCAGCTCTGCTGGAGTGTGGAAGTGTGTCAAGCGGGGAAATCGCTCCACTGAATTAGGAACAGCTCGTCCCATCTACTGTCATGCCGAGGCAATTTATGACTGTGTCACTTCCTCTAATAGGAGCGAAGATAAAGAGAGAGAGGGGGAGTGGGGGGGGGCGCTTACTGGCAGCTGCATTTTTAATATTAGAGTTGATCGATAAAAAAGGACTGCCTTACTTAATAACTGCGGCCTTTAAGGCAAATTGGCCTAGTTTGGATCATATTGCAAACGTAACTGAGCACTGCGACCTTAAATATTGCTTCCTCTTCATTCGTTGTACATTTCTGTCTCACCATTTGGGAACTGACAGTCATTTGAAATAAATCTTTTTATCACTTATTGCTACCACGATGCTGTTAACTCTCTCGTCGGCTTTTGTTTTGCTTTTAAATATTTCATCTTTTCTCTCTACGTTTTCTGTGCAAGGGCAATGTCTCCCTTGGCAAAAAATGGAATAGCACACTAACACTACTACGACTACAACTAAAACTATCTTCCAACTATCATCATTTTAAAGTCCCGGTAATGACATGTTTGTGTTTTCGAAAAATTAAATAGCATATTTTTCCCAACTATAAGGCGCACCCAAAATCCGTAAGTTTTCTAAAAAATCAAGCACGAGTCTTATAATCTGGTGCGTCTTATGCATGAATGTCAAACGGAAGTGGAATGAAATTTGACTTAATTGCTGTACTGCTTTGTTTCCCTTAATGTGTAGTAATAATAATGATATTATTAATTAATAATAAAACTATTAGTAATAATAACTCTGTGCACCTTATAACTGGCCCATATGAGGAAATTTCCGCAAAATTTTCATTGAGTCTGCACTTTATTTTTCCAGAGCCAGAACCGAACACTGCTTTTCGTAACTCTGAGACAAACGTGCTAACCAGTCGTCCACCGTGTCGCTTAAGATGATCTTTAAAATTAAATTACGATGAGATTCTATTCAATTACTGTTTTTTGTTTTTATTTTGATAAGTTCAGCAAACTCTTTGGCGGGCTTCGTGGCTTGCTCACACATGCCTGTATTTTTATGCGTGTGCACTGTTGTGAAAATCACACAGTCGTGCATACCTTAGTGAGTGCGTGCGTGTGTGTGTGTGCATGTGTGTGTGTGTAATTATCAGTGCAGAGAGCTTGTCTTCATTCATTTTTAATGAGCTATGAGGCTGTGTTGCCTCCATTAATAGAAAATTAGACCGACCATGAGCCAGCACGACACATAAAAAGCCCGGAATCAAGGATGTGGAGTGCAGTGCTAGAGGAGGTTAATGACATGTTGGGGCTCACTGTCTGCTCTGACAAAACACACACCGGAGCTGGAGATGGACAGAGCAACGTGAAGAGGGAGAAGGGAGGGGAAACACAAGGGAGTCCTTCGGCACTCACAACAGTCAGCGTGAAGCAATGAGGCTTAACTACAAGAGCTGAGGTTTCAATGGGATTCATTAGCATGAGACTTGGAACTTTATGATGTGCTCGCATCTCATCTGTGTGTATGCGCGGTGATATTATCATACCAAGTGGACTTCATTTTACTCCGTGAATTGCTGAGGTCAGGAGGAGAGCGATGGGGTTTTGAAAAGTTTTACGATGTCAAAGGCACCAGTGGACTCTAGTGAGACCAGAGGGTTGAAGTTGAGGGATTGACTGAGGTATGAACTACGTGAACTACGTTTAAGTGGAGCGATTGACCAGATATTGCAATTTTTTATTTTATTTTTTTTAGATTCAGACTCGCAAAAATATCACATACAAGCTCTGTATGGGGGCAACTCAGCTCAACGTAATTCACAGCAAGAAGCAGTTTGGCAGAGAGTGAACTATTCTTCTAATCAGAAGCCACTCCCACTTCAGGTTTACTGCCAAACGAAACATAAAACAACAAGTATTACACGAGTACATAAAACAGTGCTTCTCAATCTTTTCGTCACGCCCCTGAGGAAGAAGAAGAAAATTTGTGACCCCCTCAACTTTCCACTGCAGCAATAAATAATATCATTTGTCGAAAAAATTGTTAAATGTACACCTCTGCATAACATTGTACCCTTATTAATATTCATGACCCCCCCCCAAATTTATTTATATTGTGGAATTTTTCCTGAAATAAAAATGAAAAAATAAATGAGAGTGCTACTGCCACCTACTGTAGTGGATGTGCAATTGCATGCTACAGTGAACCCTCGGTTTTCGCGGTTAATGGGGACCGAGACCACCCGCGAAAACTGAAAATCCGCGAAGTAGCGGCGCACCTTCAAATAAAAAAATAAATAAATAAATACTTATATATACTTCGCACCTATATATATATATATATATATATATATATATATATATATATACGGGTAGAGAGAGAGAGAGAGTGAAATTCATGTTATAACAACAAAAAAAAACATTATTATAAAAACGAATTATTTTTTTATTCCCCAGCCATTATTTTTGTATTTATTCAATTACCTCTTTTTGTACTTATTTATTTACATCGACTTTTACCTGCTGGTACGCCGTCCGGTGTGCACTGTGAAATGAAAGGTGGCATTTTTCATTTATTTATTTATTCATTTATTCATTCATAACTGACAGCCTCGCGCTCCCGTCATGCCCGGGCGGAAGGTGTTCCTCTTCGGCTTAACTGCCACGCACGCCGGCCTCCTCCGGAGCTCTGGTACGGTCCAAACCGCGCGAAACGTCGCCCCAAATCGTGTCCGGGGGAACATGCTCTTCTTCGTCCACTCTGCTCTTCGGCGCACGCCGGCCGTCTAACCGCTCCAGCGCCCCCTCGTGCCGCTCGGCGAAACTACAATGCCCCCGAATATTTTTTAGTCCCGCGAAGCACTGAAGCCGCGAAAGGTGAAGCGCGAAGTAGCGAGGGTTCACTGTATTCTTGAATGTCGGGGGGAAAAAAAAACCCAATTCCACAGGTCACACGCGCACAATTGGCATTGGCTGCCCCACGATTTCAGAAGGGCAGATTTAAAACAACCTCATAGCTTTGCCTATTTGAGTCTGTTGATCTTAATGCTAACCAACAATGCAAAACAACATTGACAAAGAGCTCAAAGAGCATCTTCGTTGTGGTTTTATAACCCTTTGAGCACCACAATACTCACTTTTTTATCCTCTCTAGACAAAAAGACTAAAATAACCCTCTCTCCGTGTATCTTTGTTTTGACCGTATTATGCAGCCCGATACACAAGGCACGCACATGAGAAAAACCAGAACAACATCCAATGAACTGAAGCACAAAAAATTGGCAAAATTTTGAAACATTCTTTACATTCCATATATATATATATATATATATATTTATATATATATATGGCCCCATTGTTTCTTAGTGTGCGTGTAGTTTGTGCTTGTATGGAACTGCAGATTGCACCATGCTCAGTAATTTCTATTGTGATGCAGCACTTAATAAAATGTAGTGCGCTATTGCCATATAATTGCGAACATCTTGGAAAACAACACCTCTCTGGTAGTATTGATTAAAACAGAGCGTCGTTATGTTCTTTATAGTGGGAGAATTTCTGACACCGCTCTTATTTTAGATCTCATTAGATTGCAGATATACCGCTCGTTGTGCTCTCAGTGCGTGTTTCGGCAAAGCGGTGTTCTTTATAAGGCATCCCTCGTGTAAGATATTTAACAGTGGAAGCAATTCATTTGCATAATAGTGAATCATACCTCCCTTCATGGTCAGTCATGAAAAATGAGTCCACCAGGAGTTTCTGCATCAGCAGATTTTCCAGAACTCCGCTTTAGACCTCACGCAGGCTCACAAACAGTTGGTGAGTTGGTAAACACGAGAGCAAGATGCCGCAGCTTGACCTTCATTCTCCATTAAGAGAACGGGAAGCCGCACGAGCCGAGTGATTTGTGAGGCTTCCCTCACCGTGATGTTGATCATTTAACCTGAATTAACACGACTCTTCATCTTAGCCAATGTCAGAGCCTTGCCATTGCTGCTGTCTTGTGAGTTAACAAGATACTGTTGAACTTTCAATGTAGACACTGAAATGACATTGACGAAAAAATAATTTTTTTTTTTTCCTCGTCGGGAGGTCCAAAGACCGTTTAACACCCCGCTAATCTAGGAGACACACAATGGAACAGCAGGCAGCTACGGGGCGGCTGCTTGATCTAATGTACCGTGCAGCGCGTTGCTCTTCCTCTTGAAGAACTTCACAAGGATTTATAATGAGCCTCCTGGAGTAAATCTTGTGCCGATGCGGCCGTCGTCAGGGTGTCCGCCTCAAGGGGGGGGGGCATCTACAGTAAACCCCACTCTTGACGAAAAAAAAAAAAATCAAAAATCAAAGGGTAGACTTGTGGGACAGAAGAGTATAAGACGGATGTGTATTGACAACAAAATTTTCAGTCCGGATCCATTCGGCCAAACAGACGGCGGCCATGTATCGATCGTAAATTTCAAAATCTTCCGACCGCAGCCCCACCGATATAATAATATAATTCATCAGGAACTTATTGCTCCTGTTGTCCTAAGAAACAACTGTAATGAACTTGACCGTTTGTGTGATTCACTCGCTGTTGAATGACCACATGAACCGCTTCTGGAGTGCGCATTTGATCTGCTTGCCTCAGACATTTACCCTCATTACGCGACTCTACAATGCCTCCCAAGAGAGCCCTGCATCTCTAATGTGGCATATTGGCGACGTGGTATGTGTGTGTGCGTGCGTATGTTTGTGTGTCAACATGCTGCGAACGACAACGCGCACACACACGTTACATAATGCGGCCATAATACTTTGGCTTTTTAAGCACGATAATAGAATTCCAAACTGCAATTCAAAGGTCAAACGGGAGCAGAAAAGCTGGTGGTTGAAGCCTTTTTATCGGAAATAAAGACGACATTTATTGGAAAAAAAGGGTTTTTTTATAAAAAATTAGCAGAACCTACTCAGATTGATACTCTGCATCACCCTTTGCCCCTTGCTTCTTGTGAGGATTTCTGTTTAAAGAGGATTTGGGGATTTAATGTGGATAAATGTCCTCACAGTGAGTTTTTAGGCATACAGTTTCATGTCACTGACGTTCGCTTTATTATGTTCTGCATTTATTTTTTTGCGCACACACACACGCACACATATATATATATATATATATATATATATATATATATATATAAAACGTATATACAAAGTATGTGTGTGTATTTAGGCAGACACGATTACCTGTGGTCACAGACAGATCAATACCCTCCGAGAAGCGCTCTAAATAGAACAAAATCATTTTTCCAAATGGATGATTGTAGCAGCAGCACAGGCGAGGACACAACATTCAACATGTGCTCTTGCCCATCCTTTGCGACATGATTGCATCAATATTTGGGTGAACTGATAAAGCTTTAGGCGGCAGCGGCTCAGAGCATCATCAAAGCAATATGTGTCTCAATTCCAGGAAAAGGGACGTGACGCAGATAAGAATTAACAGAGAGAATTGCCAGATATACAATGTATTAATTTAATAATATAATATAATATAATACAATATAATACAATATAATATAATATAATATAATATAATATAATATAAATATCATATAATTAAATATATTTAATTCAGATTTTTTTTATCCTAACAATAATAATCATATTAATTATCCTAATAAAATCACTGCATGTGAAGTCTCTCGAAATCGAGGCATACGGTGTTCCAAAGGAAAAAAGGGATTAAAACCCTAATGCTCAGTATACAAGACACGGTAACTAACCACCGACGTGTTCGGCAAGACACAAGTAAATGGAAGGCGCTCGTTGGCTGACTGTTGAGCATACAAAACGATCCGATGATACCAATGAGACAACAAGCGCACTGAGATGCGAACACACGGTGCAAGATGGCAATTCAGTCATTCGACGCTCGACACGGGTGAACGGAAAGCAAAACATTCAAGAAAGTCTAAATAATGGATTATATCTATCACTGTAAAGTCGTGTCTCTTGTCCAAAAGAAGACAAAAAAATTCACATGATGATGGACCACACATGGATCTGAAATCTAAAGTGTGTGTTTAAAATATTTCACAATGTCATCCATACACTGTATTCAAATGCTTCTATCAATGCATCTTTTTTTTTGGTAAAAGCATGCAAAAAGTCTATTGATGTTGATTAATGTGAAGCGTTTAAAATGACTGACCGGGTGAAGATATTGGCCTCAATGTGGCAAAATATTGATTGATTTAAAGATCCTAAAATTAAATGAGTGGGCTTGAAGTATCCATACCACTTGCGTTCAATTCGAAAAAAAAATTTATTCATTTATTAATTTTTTGCAGGGGCCATTTCCACAGATGCTCTTTGAAGGAATAGCGACAACAGATTTTCTATATGTTTACATTTTTTATGGCTGAAGTTATGACAGCCGCAGGGTTAGATTCTAATTTAAATGCAACCAACTGAGACAGCACAACATGTAAAATAGGAGTTGAAAAGGAGATGAGGGTGAAAAAAGCTGGAACTCTAGCACAACCTAAACCAAATATTGGAATATTGGAATATTGGCCCTTTGTTGCACTTATCGCCTGCACCATATTGGTGAACTAAAACCTCATTTGCAGCTGGTTTAAAGAGAAAAGGAGGATTATCACCAGCATGCAAGCACACGGGAAAAGAAAAGATGTAGCATGTGCTGACTTTTAAACTTATAATACATTTTGTTCATGACGATCAAGCTCAGCGGCTGATGATTTAGTCGGTCAATGAAGATCATTTCACCGCTGGCCTCTCACTCCATCACAGCAGCAAACAAAGTCCGTTTAGCCACCCGGACGCTGGACGAGAGAAGAAAAATTAGCTTAGAGCTAGCTAGCTGTTTCACGGCACAATACCGATGATTTGCTGGACCTAAGCAAGAAAAACACGACAGTTGGCCAGGGTACAACGAGCGAACCTGGAAGTCAAAGTAAGGCTATTTTAAACTGAAAAACGAAAACCTTTTCGGCGGTTAGCATTGCTCCGTAAACGCACCAGTATACCCTTCGGTTCAATACATGGTTGTATCTTCAAATAAGTGACTGAATGAGGCTTTGTAAAGTGCTTTGGACATCATGTGGTTTAGGGAAGGTGATATCTGAGTGCACGCCATTTCACATTTTGACTGAATTGGATGATTTATGAAGTAACGTCAGAGCGTAAATGAACTGATGTTAGCCATATATGCTAGTTAGCCATCATGACTTCCTCAATAGCAATAGCATTTGAATTATACTCTTTATTTCACCACACTAACTCTCGTAGCTGAGTAAAAAACTTCATTTCAAGACATTGTTATAGTCTAATTAATTAATAATTAATATAATATATTAACGTTTCCTTGAATTTGATAAAGAGTAAATCTTTCCTCTACCAAAGGTTTTGCGTATACAAACTAACTGATTGGTTAAAAATGGTGGCATAGTCATCGCACCTGCGTTGCAAGCGTGAATCTGTGTTTTCTACACATCGCGGAGAGAAGCAGCAAGCCTAAAAACAATTTTGTGCCTACGCGTGGACGAAACACAGTTTTTGTACGCGCAAAAAATGAATTTGTATGCGCTATTTAACATAACGCTAACATAATTGTGGCATAAATCTAACGCCATATCAATGCCATGACACTTGGAAAATGGGAAAGAAAAATAATAATGAATAATATATATATATATATATATATATATAAATATATATATATATATATAAATATATAAAACTCTGACTTTTTAAAACCAACCCATGCCTATTCCCGGTACTTCTGTCCACAAAAGTATATTTTAAAAAAAAACAAAAAAAAAACAACAACAATAAAGTGCTGCACTTTGCAGATGGGAGAGTAACATCTTTTGTGTTCATTTTCTGAACTCTTTTTACTTTAGCTGTTTGGATACTTTTTTGTCAGTTCAGTGATTGTTTTTTATTCCCAGCAGATCAATACAGACGTAAATCAACCAAGTATTGTCCACAAAGTCCTCCCGTCGCTTCAAATGTTCCCCTCATACTTCATCCTTATGTCATTTGAGATTGCGGAAAAAAAACGTCAAATGTCAACAGGCGCTCCTTCAAGGACAAAAGGCAATCAACAAATGCTAAACAGCACCTCGTCTGATAAAAAATTTCCAAAAAGGCTCTTGCGATATAGGCGGTAATAGACCTGTCGTCAGGTCGCCTGCTCGGTTTGTGTTGCGCTGTCAGAAGAAATTGACAGGTGTGTTTTTCAGTGAGGCAGATTGGTGCCGGATGTCAGAGGGAGCTATTAGTGGCTGGTATTGACATCATACTGCCGTGCCAAGTCATTCTTCTTCCTGACAGCTAACGAAAAACCTGCTTTTTATATTTATATATATCCGCGTTTCACTTTCACTGGCGGCTGGCACAAATAGAGCAAAAGATGACACAGTGGCCGTGCGTGTGCATGTGTGCGAGGGTGACAAGAGAACCATGTGGGAAGCGGGAAAGATCGGAAAGACTAAATTAAGAAGGGGAGAACAAGAGGAGGAGGTAGAGAGAACGTAAAATGGTGGCATGTGTTTAAACGTCGGCCAGAAAACGTCGAGACATTCAACAGGTCTCCGTGTGCAAATGTCAGGCGCTCGGTTATTTATAGGTCCTCTAATTAAAACGAGAATTTCTCTCCTGCGCTCCCTAATTCTCTCGTGAACCTCATCTTTACCCTTTGGTCCTCGCGCTCTCCGTTTCACTGCTAATTCAAACTCTTTGCCCAATTTCAGTTTTGACCACGCTGCCCTCCAGAGGTTGCCAATTAGCGCCGCAGTGCAACAAATCCAAATTCGTCTTTTGTGGAAGTCTCGTGACAAGAACATACGCTTTTAATCTGTTGAGATTAAAATCCGTCTCGGCCCATCAATCCAGTGACAGACGCACGCGTGGGGGTGTCCGTGTGTGTGTGTGTGTGTGGAGTGCACACACGCACTTTGTCATTTAAACGAGTCTTGATTGTCACATCGGCTCCTCATGGGAGGGGGCGTTACCATAGCAACTCCAGATGAGGCCTCTAATGGTCTTGTGTGCATTTCCGTGGCCTCGCTTTTGTCCCTTGTGTTCCAACTCAGTCATCGAAATGGGACTTTACCAGATTATGCATTGAGAAATTATGCATGCAGTGCACACTGGATTTCCTCCGACGGATGATATTTTACAGGGTATTTGTGGAACCAATTAGTTTGGCACTCCCCAAAAAAATAATGTAATTCATATGTGTAATATGTAATAACAATGTAATAATAATTTGTAATACATAGACACTTTGATGTCATTTTATTGGGTTGGGGTAGGAAGTGCCCACAATAGCATTTTATTGTAGTTGGTCAAAAATGCTTATTTTCTCATTAATTTCCAATATAAGCTTTGCTTTGATTGGTTCGCCGCTCTTGGCTCTATGGAAAATAAAATTGCTCTGATTGGTTATACTAGTGGTCCCCAACCTTTTTTCCGCGGCAAACTGGTTCATACAAGTGGATAACCTCTGCGGACCGACAACATGGAGGGTAGTTCGCCGCATTGCTTGTGGATTTAATATTCGCATAATGCGACTGAGACATTTAGCATCGTGACATGCATCAAAACTCCGATGCAACAGAGAGAATCCAGTCACTTTTAAAAATCTAATATTTTTTTATAAATCGGAAGAAATGTATCTTTTTTTTTTCTTTTTTTTTTCCATCTGTGCGGCCCACCACCGGCCCGCAACCCAGTGTTTTCGAACCACTGGGTTATATTTCCAAGGGTGCATAATGAATTTACGTTTTAATCCCTATGTGCTCTTAATATCTTGGTGAAGCAGATTTGAAAGGGTTGGAATTCTGACCTTACTAATGTGTTGTCGCAAAGTTAATCATGAAAGCTGCAACAACGCCGTTTTTGTTGCGTGGAGAATGACGACGCTGTGATGGTTGCGAGCTTGTAAACTGTAAGGATATTCCCACCCGATGGGGAACCAAATGCGTCCTGGAGGAGATATAAAGTGTGCTAAAAAGTAAAAAAGAAACTCCTAAATGGGACAGGACATTGGCCAGCTTGTGAGAATCCCCTAACGGCCGAACTATCGTCTGTTAGAAAACTCGCTTTGCTTGTTCTCTTTCAAATTCAGCTCATCCCAAACGTGAGCGACGTTCATCTTTGATCTTGACTCCCGTCGTACTGCTCAATGGAGACTTCAATCTTGCTCCTCTCTCCACAGCTTCAAATAAAAAAAAAAAAAAGCGACAACTCTGCACTTTCCTTAAGTGTAAACGGTGCTATTGTGTATTTTGTTTGGCAAAGAATATTTTATCTTTGATTGCCTTCGTATTGTTATTCCGTTTTTTTTTTTCAACAGAAATACGTTACATCTGTGGCTGTCGTGAAAGCGCTGCATAAAAATAAGAGTTGATTTGACAACTGTTAAATAAGAAAAATAAACTAGAGCAACGGGGGGGCTGTTGTTGGATGTTTTATGCCCTTGTAATGGATGAGTGTGCAGCTGTTACTATTTATACCCTTTGTTAATTCTCTGCGCAAGGAAGGACGGGGAAAGGAGTGTAATTAGTTGGCCATGTGTGAAAAATAGAACAGCTGACTGAAACGTTTCGGACTATTTCAATTCAGGCATGTTTTGGGGAGGATCCGAGTCAGGGTAGGTCTTTGACTTCGGCAGCTGTAATCTCTTGCCTCTTCTGACCAATTAAAGCATTCGCAGTGTGGCTCGCGCGCCGCACGGGGGAATTGTGCATCAAGCCTTAATGTTCCTGCTCTGAATTGCATTGTTTACTGTGAAGTCTGCTAAATGGCCTTTTCCCCATACGAGCACGCAACAGTACTTTGTGAGGAAATGAAACCAGCTCAAATGGAATCACTAATTATAGCACGGAGCCTACTCCAATGGGAGAGACGGCGCACTTTGCATCCGAAAGGGAAAGGCTGAACCAGTCGGAATCTTCTTCTTCTAAGTTATCTCCGCAACTTGCTTCGATTCAAAGCCAACCTGGTCACGTAGCGCAGGGCTCATTACTGAGCCTCGTAGCTGCAGCAGTCACACTCTGTCGCCACCAAATCCGTTTTCGGCCATCACAGATGTCAACGTAGCCGCCGAGCCAGCGGCCCGAGAGCTAATCGTCGCTGTTTTTTATTCAAAGTCAGCTGCGATCAAAAAGGGTTGGTTGCGACACTCGGCGTGCATTCTCAGCCATCAGCTGGTATTCGTGATCAGGAGACTGAGCAGGTCTGAGACAATAATGGACACTATTAGGCAATGAGGCTCCTTAGTAAGCGAGGACGGAGACAGGATGAAGTCAGGGCTTATTTGCTGTTACGCTTTAATAAAAAAAGAAACAGGAATTTAAATGTGTGGGTCATTGGTGACATTTAAGTGCCAAGGAAATCAAATGTATAAATGCATGATGAAGTGAACCTTTTTTTTTTTTTAATCATGCAAAGTGTCATGCCCAACGATCAGATTGCATGTTAAAAAAAAAAATATATATATAAGAGGACTTTTTACTACCTAGAACAGGGGTGTCAAACTCATTTTTGTGGACGGGCCACATCGTAGTTGTGGTTTCCCTCAGAGGGCCGGTATGACTGTGAATCCATATAAATTGATTGGAAAGCCAGTTTTGAAATCAGAAGCTAGTAAGTAATTGTTCAACAATTTTTCAATTTATTTTAAAAGGGGAGGATTGGTAACAAATAAGTGGCAATATCTCATATCTCAGTTTTGTTCAAAGTGAAGAAAATATGCTTGAAACAGGAAGTTGATGCAGATGATTTGCCCTTTGCGGGACACATAAAATGAGGTTGCGGGCCAGATTTGGCCCCCGGGCCTTGAGTTTGACACATGTGACCTAGAACATTGGAGAAATAGCATTTCTTGCCTCCCCCCTTACTCAAAGGAGGAATTTCAGGAAAATAAAAATGATAAAAAAAAAAATACAACTTTGTGCACATTTTGCGTCATTGTCAGATTTAAAACTGAAAAAAAGAAATATATTTAGTCGTGCTGTCAAGTGATTCATTTTTTTAAACAAATTAATCGCAAAATAATTTCATGATTAATCGCGATTAATCACATTTTACAGC
Source organism: Idiotropiscis lumnitzeri (assembly GCF_059441095.1). Classification (NCBI taxonomy): domain Eukaryota; kingdom Metazoa; phylum Chordata; class Actinopteri; order Syngnathiformes; family Syngnathidae; genus Idiotropiscis; species Idiotropiscis lumnitzeri. Next base: position 7,589,391 of record NC_142393.1, read on the forward strand.
TACTATTTTTTGCGAAGCTTGTAACAGATATTTACTTGAATTATATCTTGGAATTGATGCAAAATCACCAAATATCAAGTAGATTTAATTCAAAGACTGTTCTTATTTATAGCTGTATAGCTTGATTTGGTTTTTGAATCCGATCTAAATGGAGACAGTCCTAATATTTAGAAAGCTTTTTAGCAAACATGCGACAACTATTCAAGGCCAAGGCCCAGGTACCTTCCTGAAAAGAACGATTATTCCCACTAATCAGCCTTTTATAATCTGAATAGCAATCAACACGCTTGGATGGCTCCCTGACTTATTTTTGCTGTTCAGTGTCGATGATCATCGCCGAAATGCAATTATCAGAAATTTGCTTTTGCGTGAAATGCAATTTGACAAATGCAGTAATGACCTATGACTGGCTCAAGGCTGGTTTTCACTCTTCATGTTTGGTTTAGCAGTTTTATCGCCATGAGGGCAGACCCGATGAAGAGCCACCGGAGGGACTCACTGAATTAGCTCCGATGCATTTCTTTTAAATACAATCCCATTCGTTGGGGATTCAACCACTAGATATCATTTTTAGAGCGGGAGATTTTGCCACGTGTGACCTTGCGCCGGTGACGCTTGAATGGGTTGGAATATCAGATGGCTGAAACTCAACAACTCAACCTAATAACATGGCAATATTTATTTGTGAAGGATTAAAAACGCAAAACTTGAAGCTTAGTTCTGAGCGTGCACCGCTAGGCTGACCTGGCCTTTCTTTTTCCATATTCATCAGCATGTCGTGTTTAATCAGGCCTAATCTCCGCTCCTTATGTTCAACAATTCACTGGTGCAACAGGAAGGTGATTGTTGTCTAACATGCCAGGTTGTTCCAAACGCAGACAATCAGGAGGCTGCCGACTCATCACAGTCCTCTTTTGTTGTGTTTTAATTCCAACATCAACTCCCGCTTTGTTCAGACTTGAGCAACTATATTGTTTGAGTCTGCATGCAGACGCAGATCATTGGATGGGTTTGTATGGCATGTCATCTTTTATTTCTCTTCTTGACAGTGTTGTTTTCATGCTGTCAGGGAGTGTGGAAAATCATTTGGCACATGTGTCTGCAACACAAAACGCACATGATGATATGGAGCAGATGGAGCCAAAAGCCAGAGCAGACGCGCTTGGGAACATTTTATCATCTCTTGTTGGTTTCCACTGTCTTCTTTCTGCGACAGTTTTTTTTTTTTTCCCGATTCAACAAATGGATTTACTGAATTTCATTTCATTGGGAATAACCTCCAGGGAAATTAATATTGGCTTTGATGTTGGCATTCACATAAAAAGCCGTTTCAAGATTTGTTTGACCTCACACAATTTTGTGACCGGCATCATTTTTGTCTGTTTTATTAAAATAACTTTATTCCTACACCACGACTGCGAGCTTGAAAAATATGACAAGAACAATAAAATCGTAGTGCAGGACAAAGAATTAATCCGGAATTCTATTTGGGTTACTTTTGCATCCATGTAGCACGTTGTTTCATGCAGACGAAACATGTGACTACAAAGATGGCAGGAAAGGCCTACGAGAACATCTCCACTTATGTGTGTTGTAATCATAAGCAGTGTAAATGTGATTTTAAGACAGTGTGAACAATAATGCGACCACATTACTGCTAGTTGTTTACTTTCCCTTCGAAAAGTAATTTTTTTTTTGCTTTTAAATTCATTTGTACAAGATATACACTAGGTTACATCAATGGAAGAAAAACGTTTGAAATGATTTATCTGAGTCTCATTGGTTATATCACAAAAAGCTGACATTTGAACGAGGGCGTGTGTAGACGTTTCATATCTACCGTATCAACTAATTGGGTTTTGAAAGGAACGTGTGAAGATCCGTGCGTATGCATGAGTGTGCGGCTCTGTGCCGATTTATTCCTTCTGTCTCTGACTTCATACTCCGCCTGCTGCATAATTCACGAGCGTTCCTTTCACAGCGGAACGCAGGGGTGATTCTATCCATGCTTCCATAATGATTTTGGTCTTGATAATGTAACTTGTCATACTTGTGTGTGTATATATAATGTAATTTGAATTGGAATTGACTTTGCCTGAACAGGAAGTCCCTTTAGCATTGACGTTAAAAGTTTGCACACAGAGACTGCTTACAATATGTCAATATTGTTTCGTGAATGACAAGAAGAAAATAAATAACATATTGAAAATAAGAAGAGACGATAAAAAAACTTTTCTATTTAAATTAGCCTAATTTTAAGAAGGAGGCAACAATTTCAGAAACACTTTATTCATAAGACTGTCATAATCATGTTATAACACATTAACATGAATGAATCCTTATCAGAGATGTCATTCTGTCAATGATGTCACTTTTGATGCAAAGTTGGGTGAGGGTTATGGAATCACACTTAATGACATCTGTCATAATTCATTCATGTTCATCACACATGTCATGACATGATAATAACAGTCTTATGACAGTCTTATGAACAAACTTCAAATAAAGTCATACCACAATTTCTTACAATTAATGTAAGCAAAATCACATTTTTTTTTTGTTTTTAACGAAAATAATTACTAAAAGGTCATTAGTGGTATTTAAAGGGAACTTTTAACATAACGTAGCATCATATTGACTCCAAAAACATGATAGTTTTGTCGCACTGCGTACGTAGTTTACCGTAGAGGAAATAGAAGCAAGAACACAAATCCCCTGCACAGTCATCACTCAAACCAAGGTCAGCTTATTACTGCAGCTTGCAAATATGATTAGAGAAAGTGTGAGGAGAAAGAAGATAACTGTCAATGCTGTGGCTGAGGAGCACAAAGAGAGTTGGCCAACAATGTAGGACAGCCAGCAGAAAGGGAAGAATGTGGCCGTAGGCTCTCACACCACACTGGGCAGGATGAGCGCTGGGTATACTGTAAAAGCAAGGTTGCACAAGTCTCCAGAGGAGAAAGGAATGCATTATTAAATACCTTTTTTTTTTTTGACAGTCTTAGAATCTCTGACTTAGAGTATCAAACCAAAGGTGCATCTCTAATAACTTGGCTGTGGCGTCCATTGATGGAAGTCAACAAATCATCTTTGTTTATATGCATGAGAAAATGGCTTTTGTTATCCCTGCTCAGCACGGAGACAGGAGGTGATGGTTGGTTTGTTAGCAGGATTAGATTTCGCAGATTCAAGAATGCAGAGAGGTGAGAATTTTCTACTTCTTTCAATCACTATGACAATATGCCCGCGCACCGAAATGATAATGGCTGCTGTTCAGTTCACACAGAGTGAAGATTGAACTAGCATCAGTTTAGAAACGGACCGAAGACGTGGGAAACCTTTTTTGGAAGATAACATTTTAGAGCAGATAATCAGGAGGGTATATTTTTGCAGTTTGAGTCACTGTGCTGTCGATGGAATATCCTGAGTGTCCACGCACAAAAAGTCACACCGCCCACCCCTTTGTACCATCTTATGTCATCCTTCATGCACCATAAAGCAGCCGACTAACTAACAGTGCCGCCTTGTTTATGCTCTACTGAGTGTCATTCCAGTTTGTCCTTTTGCTGCATTCCAAGACATTTTGAAGTCATACATTTCCAACATCCCTCCATCCAACCTCGACGACGCAGAGATGCAATACAAAACGTCAATTATATAGATTTTTGTTCCTCGTTTTTTTTTTTTTTTGGACCTTAAGAGTTCCAAGTGACATTTTGTAGTCTGGAAGCAGCTGGAGTGTGATCCTGAATTTTAGTGAGGTCACTACATCAAGACGGAATACTTTTCTGAAACAGTTTTTAAGTAACATACCGTATGCTCTATGGCAGGGGTGGGCAAACCTTTTGATTGGCGGGCCACAATGGGTTCTAAAATTTGACAGTGGGGCCGGACCAGGAGCAGATGGATGGAGTGTTTTGGTAACCTCACCTCATTGGAGAAAAAAAACAAACATTTAATTTTAAATGAAAGTGAGCAAAAGCATAACAACAAAATATACGTCTTTGACACTCTACAGTATTTAGAAAATAAAATTAATTAATTGAATTAATTAATTTATTAAAATTAATTTTTAAAAAAATTCAAGTTCGACGGGCCGGATTAAAACGTTTAACGGGCCGCATGTGGCCCCCGGGCCATAGTTTGCCCACGCCTGCTCTATGGTATCTTGTCCCCAGAGGATTGCTCCACCTATAAAAATGTTCCCCGTGTCTCGGTTTAACGGCCATCCACTTACTACAATTCCAATTGAACACTTCTCAGAGTCCGTTGTGCACCGTTTGAGGAGCGCAACCCCTGCGAGATATATAAAAATATGACTTTCCCAGCACTGGCGTTGTTGCTGACCAGAGGCATTGAGATGTACAGACATTGTGGGTTAACTGTCTGAGGACACTTTGGCTAAAAATAGCCCGCAGCACGGAGGTGCGGCAGCTCCACAGGCTTGAATAGAGATGAGTGTGTGTGTGTGCGTGCATCACGCTGTCTCTCCATCGCGGCATCTCCCGCATACCTGTTTGCTTTGCATCGACGTGTCGGTTTTCCCTGCTTTCATTACTGCGTTGAAGAGACTACGCCGTACTGACAAAATGTTGTCATTAGTGTCAAAGGAATGGAATTCCATGGTCAAGCTGTTTGACCTTGAAACCAACTCGTCGCCCCACTTCTCTAATTTGCGTTCGTGTCGTCAGAAATTGCAGCAGCGGTGGAGAAACGTTTCCAAATCATCACAGATTATCTCCCTCACGATACTTGGCGCCGAAAGCTGAGATGATGAATCACTGTTTAAAGAGGGAGGGTAAGTTAAAAAGAAACGGTGGTGTTGGAGTTGGTAAATGAAAGAAGGAAGGAGCAAGGGGGGGGGAGGAGAAAGAATGAAAGGAGTGAAGGAAAGTTATCAGCCGTGAGAAGCAAGAATTCTCTTTGTTCCAACTTCAAAAGGAGCTTGGAGGCACCCAGCGTCTTTCAGCGGAGGCTCGTTTGCGAGCGCACGCCGGAATATGAAAGTGGGATTTTGCTCCGTGATTGCAAGCGCTTGTAAAGAGAGAACCTGGTTGCGACGGATCGGGCAAACGTATGACCCCGTGGAAATGTGCAAAAATGGGACAGATTTCAAATACTCGTAACTCACTCGCTGTACATGTTAGGGCATGGGTACTAAAGGATTTTTTTGTACGTCTGAGGGTGCTACACATGTCTCCCAATTTTCGTAGCCGTCGGTCAAACTTACCGGGGCAAGGCTTTGATGAATTCCCAATGTACCACACTAGGGGGCGCTGCAGACACATATTTTAGTACTTGTGCATCGCGATGATAAAATATAACATTTTTCGCCAGACCCGATGTGTGTGCAAAATTTGGTTCACGTTTACAACCTCAAAAATGCGAGTCTTTTCGGAGAATAATAATAGTAAGAAGAATTTCTCCAAAAACAAAAGGGTCCTTACAGCATTCGCTGCTCGGCCCTAATAAAAAAATCATGAACATGAAGGACAGCCTCTACCAATGAATACATCTGCACTGAAATCATTATGCCAACTGTTGGCAGACCAGAATGGATTTTTCTGCAACATGCAGTGACTTTTTTTTTGTTTAGGAGGCTGCGGTAGAACAAAAACAAAACGATGGATGTTGCTCTTTTGTCTAGCCTCATAACAAGATGAATTTAATGAAATGATCACGAGGATTAATCCCGTCTGATTCTGCATTATGTGAGTTGATATTTGAGCACAATGATTATTGAAAGTGCCTAATATGAAAAATAACTATCGCACAGCTTGCGTACTATATCCTGAGTAAAGCTTTTTGATTTTGGGACCTCCCAAGCCCAGGCCAGATGGCTCCGTGGTTCACACTACACACGAAAATATTTTATTCGAATCACCTCACTAAAGAGTTACCGTGACCGCAAAAGCTCAAAACGAGCATGCAATATTCAGCCAAAGCATGACAAATGCTCACCAGGTGGTTTTGAAATTAAGTTTTAGAATGGACACGCATATTGATAAATAAATTCCCCGCCGGGCTCTTGCTGACTGCTCGTTAACGCCGTCATCACTTCCACACTTCAACTCAGTCTATGGAGAAAGTGTCTGGGCTGAAAGTGGTACCTGCTATAAGGGTATAAGGTTCGGACCACTAGATTACCGTATTTTATAAGGTGAAACCGTATATAAGCCGCAGCAACTCTTAAAAAAAAAAAAGAAGAAAAAAAAAAAAAAACGATATACAAGCCGCACCAGGCTATAAGTCGCAATTTTCTATGTTGAAAAAAAAACAGATTCTTAAAAACAGATTCTTAAATCCGTGCCTTTTAACACGGCAACAACTTTGCTAATTAAAACGGAACCGACCCAAGAGAAAAAAAAAAATCAAGATATATTTAGCGTATTTTCTGAACTATAAAGCACCCCCTACTGGTGAAAGAAAAATCCACAGAAAAGCCGCACCGTTGTATTAGCCGCAAAAAGTAGCGGTTTATAGTCCGGAAAATACGGTAGATCACTGATGACTTAATAGATGTCTTTCTAAATTGTGCCCTATTAAAATTCACTCATATGCAGATCTAATCAAGCCTCCATGGTTGTCCAAATAATTTTCAAAGTTATAATTTTTGCTTCGTGTCTCCTGCTGTTGTGAACAGCAGACCTTCCGGTTTATGTCCTCGTCACCAGTAAGAAAAGACGGTGACATCACATGGTTGTCATGGTGAATTTTGCTTTGCTTCAAATCACGTGAACAACGACATGGAGTACAAAAGCATCAACTCATTTGGACCTGCGAATGTGAATTGCAGCTGCGAAATATTGCATTCTGCGTCAACTTCCAACTTCCAATTTTTGAAGGCTCTTTTGACGTGACCTATATGCACAAAGCAAAGGGAGAACAAGTCCTCTATTTTTTTTCCTGTTGTGTTTTACTCTTAGAGTAATAGCCTTTTCGATTTGTATTTCCTGTCAGACCTCCTATTTAAGTTAAAACCCAAAGGCATCCAAAGTTCCTTGAAAGTAATCGTCCCCACAAGTGCGTTCACCTGTTATCAGGTTCCCTTCAGGGTACTTTAAGTTTCCATTGACCTCTCTGGACACATTTACTGTCACATCTTTTTTCCCTTTGAGGTTGCCATTCAGGCTTGTGGGAGTCGTCCAATGGATAGAGAATGACCTTTTGGTGTCCACGCAAGTTGTTACATCTCTTACATAGCAAAGGTCGGCAGGTTGTTCATGTGTGTGTCTGCTATTATTAGGAATCGGGCACAACATGACGCCGCAAAAGGTGCTTTGATTTCATTCCATTTGGTGCAGCTACACAATCTACGGTGTAAAACCGCTCAGTGTGAGGCTCTATTGCTTTTGTTTTCAATCTCAGTGAATTGTACAAATGGTATTTTGGGGACATGGAGGGGGAGAGGTTATCGCTGCTTTAAAATGGCTGTTACATTCATTCTTAAGTTTAAATTTCCTACATGGACCCCAGTTCGTCAGCTTCTCCTTCGGCAATGCCATAGACTGCATGGCTCACGCGCCAATTTGAAGAGGATTAAGTCAAGTTTTTTCTTAAGGCGGCAAATGAAATCAGTTGTGTTCACACCCACAACGGCAAAGTTTTAAGCTATGCCGAGCGGTGTGCATCTGCGAAAATACCAAAACATGGTCTAGCCTGCCCCTGCGCAGATTTAGACCTGAGCCAACATCGGACTTGTGCTGCTCATTAATTTTAAGACCCATACAGGAGATCCACTACTGAGTATGCCATAGTTCTTTGTTTTTGCTCGTGCTTTCAGCAGTTCTGATTTCACTTTCCAGGTTGAATACTTAACGACCAAAAAGTGGATGGATTGACTGTTTGTGTGTATGTTCCTGGTGACCCTGTTCAGGGTGTACCCCGACTCTCTCTCAAAGTCAGCTGCCTCCAGAACCACATGTGGCCATGTTCAGGATTAGTATTCAAAAGCAGGCACATCCTTCTCCGCAGAACTCATCAGTGCAGGCAAGCACAAGCGTAAAAGAATCTATTTCAAGAGATGCCACATCATTTTGATTATTTCATTGACAATTTATTTTTTTTCATTTTTCCCGGGCTTTCGCGGCGGCACGAGAGCTTTTAATGTGCGAGTGTTCTTCCTCCTTGATTTCCTGCTTTTGTTTGTTAGCGCTCGCTGTGCCTGCCAGCCTACATAAACCCTACACACACCTCCCATCAGCCCTCTTGAGCGCCACATGAAACAAACGGCTCAGCCGGCCGGTGTTTTCTGCTTTGGAGTCTGAGCGGCGGGCTGGCTGTCAGCAAAGCCTTACAAGGCTATTCTCAGCTGCCTCCGCTCTCACTGCCGATGACCCGCTAGACCTGTTCCGTGCTACACTGATGCAGTTCGATATGCGGCGTGGGCCGGGTAGGAATCACAACACTTGTTTAAACGCTCACTGGCGCTCACCATGAATGCTGAATTTAGCCGCCTGGATTTCACTGCCTTCCTGCTGCAAGCCGTTTCTTGCTGCGTTGCATTTTGCAGCCATGAATCTTGCCGTGTCACTTACTTTGTTCTTTCTGCTTACATGGGATTTGTTCTCATCCTTTTTGTTCTTGGGGTTGTTCCCGTGTCTACGGCGAGCGGATCGTACAAGAATCATTTGAATGTTTGTGCTTGTTTCTTTCTGATTTGTGGCTCTGTTTTCGTCGTGTTTGCCTAATCTCGCTCTGTGACAAGGCAACTTTATTTTTCACGTCGGCACCTTGAGGAAAAATGTGCTTTCTCAAGTCCTGTGGGAACAAAATATAATTCGCAGAAATATTTGCTTCGGTTGACGTCGGTAACACTTCTGCAGCCCAAAGTCAGGCATCGCCCCAAAACCATGCCGGAGGGGGATACAGGTGCAAGACAGAACAGATTAAATGATCCAAAAGCCGCTGGAGCCCCAAGGGCATCGCAATTTGCCTCAATTAATTGAGTCTGTCAGAGCGTGAAAGTCCAAAGTCCCTTCATTGGAAGTAGGGAGGACAGAAAGGTCTGGTGAGGGCTTTTCATCCACATTGCCCGTCCAGATCGGACTATCTGCTGTGTCTCAGCGTCTTGCCTTGGGCTGCTGCTATTTGCGATCTTGAAAGGCTCGTAATTTTACACTTGCTCAACTTTGCACCACTCGCTGATTTAGTGGTTAATTTCAAACAAACTCTAATGGCCTCACTAAGCTGATTAAATTACAGACTTCCAATTATGGGAGTTCTGGACCAGGCAGCTTGAATGTTGCTTAATGGAACCCAAATTTTGCCTGTGTGGGACTTGAGAGCCTCGTGATTGTTGTGAAGGAAACAGCGTGGAACTAAAGATTGCCACATCGTCTTGCGTAAACAGCCTATATTGTTGTTTGCCCAGTGCATCCCTCAACTTGGTGTTCGGGATCAAATGGGCTTCATTAACTCATTCACGACCAGCCTAGTAAAAAAAATGGATTTTGACGTATTTATCCGTCAATGGTATTAAATGAGTTAACGAGTGGCGCTGCCGAGGTTTAGGTTCCCCTGTCTTTGATTTACCGTTATTATTTGTAATTTGAATATATTTATAAAAGCCGGCATAGCCTCGTTGGTCTCGGTTGGGGCACTCAGCGTTAGTCTGTCCCACAGTGTTGATGAGTTTCAGTCAGGCCCGTAAGTATTGGGACAAGGGCGCTGTTTTTGTCCCTTAAAATCACATTTGATTTGAAATAAAACCAAAAACATGTGGTTTAACTGCAAACTTTCAGTTTTAGTTTGGGGCTATTTACGCCCAAATCAGGTGAACGGTGCCGGAATTCCAGCAGAAAAAAAAATGTGCTCGTTTTAATTTCGCCAATTGGTTGCATGAAATTAACTTTTCGGAATCCAGATTTTTTTTTCATATCATGAAAAATAAAATAAAAAATTGTGTGTTGAATTTAGTCCATTTTATTCGGTGAAGTGGTTGCACAAAATAAAATCATCTGGATGCAGATACATATTGTTTTTCAATAGTGTATCTAAATCCAGATGTTTCACTTGACAAAATAGAATTAGGAGAAGGGCGCTGTTTTTGGCCCTTAACATCACATTTGATTTGAAATAAAACCAACAAGATTTGGTTTAACTGAAAGTGTTAAACCAAATCAGGTGAACGGTGCCGGAATTCCAGCAGAAAAAAAGAATTTGCTCAATTTAATTTCGCCAATTGGTTGTGTGAAATTAATTTATCTGAATCCATTTTTTTTAAGTAATGAAAAATAAAATGAAAAATTGTGTGTTGAATTTAGTCAATTTTATTTGGTGAGGTGGTTGCACAAATTAAAATCATCTGGATGCAGATACATATTTTTTTAAATAGTCTAATAGTCTAAATCCAGATGTTTCAATTGTGTGCAGACACTTGACAAAATAGAAATGAGTAAATTCAACGCATCATTTTTTTTATCGTATATATATGCCTCAATATAATGTGACAAGGCAGCAGTCATACATCTTTCTTTTATATTTTGTCAAACTTGCTCGCAAATCCTTCGCAGTTAATTACTGCACATTGATGTACTGCCAGGCCTCTGCTTCAAATTTCTTCAGCTCCTGCTTGTTTTGGCTCAGGGCAATTTACCTTCAGTTTTGTCTTCAGCAAGTGAAACGCATGCTCCATTTCGTTGCCTAAAAAAAAACAAAAAAAACATTTTGTTGCTTTTGTAGTCAGACTTTCAGTACTTATGTCTTTTTTTTTAATCTCACTTGCTTGTTACTGCAATCCTCGTGTACCATATTACAGGAGACAGTTTCCGTGCGGGTTTTACATACTTGGCCAATAAAGGTGATTGTAATTCTGATCATTGTCCATCTGCAGTTCTGAAGCATTTGTCTGAGTATGAGCTGATAATATTGCCCGAAACACTTCAGAAGCAATTCTTCGGCTATTGTCAGCAGTCACAACTCAAACGGGCACAGTCGGCGTTACAAACAGCAGGTCATCAGGGTACAATAGTCGAGGATTATTTCCACTTTCAAACGTATTCTCACGCTCAAGATTGAATGATAGAATTCTAAACCATAAACTACTCTTTTAAGAGGTTCATTTTGTTTTGTTATTCTCCATCCCAAAGAGGATATTTCACGACATTGCACTGCTACATGCATATTTTAGTGCATCTCTTACCCCCCCCCCCCAAGTAAAATTCAGTAAAGCTAACTTTGTGTTAGTGCACAGCCGGAGGTTATTTATATGCTCCAAGCTGACAGGCATTAAAGTTTTGCCTATGCAGTATTTCAGCAGCGGAAGTAGTGTAACGTGATTTTTCACTTGTTTGTTCAAAAACTGTTTGTTAACTACAACTCTGTATCGCTTTATTCACTTATCTATGACAGATGTGGAGTGACAGACCCAACAATTATAAATCCTCTTCCTTTCGACACCATCATACAACAGAGTAAGTCAAAGCGCCCGACGTGTGTATTAGCTTCGCGTCTATTAAAATTTTCACACTGATTAAGTCGATGTGAGAATCCGTTGAGAGATCGTCATCATGCAAAATGCACATGCTGAGAACGTACATAAGGTTGGAAAAGAAAGTCTTTACTTTCAATCAATCAGGCTAATATGGAATTACCACCACACACACACACACACACACACACACACACACACGCGCACGTTCACAGCAGTGCCTTGCAGCCCTGCAGTCTCGACAATGGAAAAGCTTTCAGATCCACTCCAAATGTTTACCAAAGAGAACACAGTGACCATCTGTTGTGTTTCCATAACCCTGTTAGGTAATTCTGCTTTCGGAGCCGCTGACCACATCAATTACGGCCATTTCGACCGCCACTGGCAACCACATTAGTTCACATAATGTGACGCCTTGTATTTTTTTGCCTTGCATAATGATAATATCTTAATTTGAGATTATTGCTCTGTATGGAAAGGACTGACTTCCAAATGTACTTTTTGGAACTATGAAGTCGGCACAGGAAGATATTGTCGGAAGAGGATGTTTCTTGAAGAAGAGAAAAGTGTGCGAGCGTATATCATATCTTGATGTTAAATATTCTTCCCTCCTCTTCTGTGGTGAATTGTTGTGACAGAGTCATTAGCTTTAACATATACACCTCAATGGAAGGAATTTCATAGCACGACATATAAACAACATTATAACTGCATGAAAAATGTAATGATATCTACAAAGTTAATAATGCTCAGTTTTGATTGCCGCCATTCCTGCAGCAGGCTGAGGCGATCCTGATTTAGTCGCAACTAGTTTGTGGCTAGAAGATGTTGCCATCTTTGGGAAATTGCGATAAATCCATGTTACGATGTCTACTATGGAAATGCCTCCATTCGGAATTTATTCCTCTTAATCAACTTTAAATTAAAAATTGATTGTTGAGAAAGACTCATTTATTGGTGATATGTTTATTGTGAGTCAGAGTGACGCAATTGCCGAGTCTGGCTTCCATCACACTTATTGTACAACCTCACGAGTACTTTCTGTTGAGAGGGCCCAAGTCAAGTCAGGAAACATAGAAATAAGAACACAGCCTGATTGAAAAGTAAGACATCATATGGGAGGAATGTAAAGACTATGCATGTATTTAAAATTCGACATGCGCACCAGAATTCTCAAGCAGCTTCTCGAGCCGCCCGGGAATGGAGTCGACTGATTGACTGATCCTTGTGGGATGGAAGAGATACCGTTTCATATTCGCCCTTCAAGTCCTTCCAAAGTCTTTGTCCTTTAATTTACACATAAAAAAAAAAAAAAAAAACTTCATCCCAACCATTTGTTTTTCTTTTTAGCTACGACACAATCTCTAAGTAGTAAGCAGTAAAACCCATTAACGAAAAAAAAACTAAAGTTCTGGACTTGACTGTATTCGAATCTACTTCCAAGTAACTATTAAACATTGCTCAGCTTCTTCACAAGTATAACATTTGGAATTTGGAATTTTAATTATAGTTATAGTTAATTTTAATTTGAGGTTTTGTTTTTTAAATTGAGTTATTTTTAATTAGTCTCCAGTTTTGTTGTTTTTTTATTAGTTTTAGTTTGTTCAAAAATACTTTGTTTCAGTTTAGTTTTGGTATTAGTTTTTTTTTTATTGGTGTTTTACTTGTGTGCAAGCATAGAAAAACACCGTGGTCAGTATTGTGTAGTAAAAACTAAAAGTTCGTTTCAGTTGGTTTTAGATTCATTAGTTTGCCTTTTTTTTTTTTAAAAAAAAAAGCATTTTCTGTTTTTTTTTTTTTTAAATTTTAGTCTTAATTATTTTGTTAGTTTTAATAAACTAAAAAAAAACGGAACTGATGACTGAACACAAAAATGAAATTTTTGGTCATTTTTTTTCTTGAACCAAAAGTTACTAACTAATATATTTTTCAAATTTTCCATTCATCCCAAACCCCAAGTTGTGTTTCAAGAAAAAAATTCATTTAGGTCCAGTGCGATACACTGAAGTCATGCAAAATTTCCTACGACATTAGAGCCGTGTTTCTCTGCAAAACAAACGTCCAACAGAATGCAGCAAGAAAGCAGACTCAGAGAGAAAAAGATTGACTGCAGCGGCTCCGAGGACCGGAGCAAAAGGCTGAACATCCAGCTGTAGAAGGCAACGAGCGGGAAGAGCGCGCGCTTGACAAGCTCATGCACACCGGCTGCCAGGCAATCTGTGAGCATCTCAAATACAGGTTGGCTACGAGATGTAAATGCTTGTGGAACAACTTGAGTGAAATCACGAGTTGAGGGAAAAGGAAGATGCACAAAATTGTGTGTGTCCAGGGGTGTGTGTGCGTGTGGGTGCGAGTGTGTACACACGTCTCTCGTTGGCATCTGTCATGCCTGCAGAACGACAAAATGTATGGTCATTAAACCAAAGCTGTTACCCCAACACATTTCTTCCATACAAGACACATTCTGTCACATCTAAAAACAGAGCAGATTGCGCTTACAGTGGTGCCTTGAGATACGAATTTCATTTGTTTCGTGAGCTTTCCAAAGTTCCAGCCGCCCCCCAAGAAGGGGCGTTGTGTGTGTTCTTTTTGGCAATCAGGAAAAAAGCATATTGACTATAAAAGCCACTGTAATAACTTAATTAATTGGATTACGTAAACATTTTATTTATTTATTTATTTATTTATTTATTTATTTATTATGAACAGTTTGCAGATAAGTCATTGTGACTACTTCTGGCAAGAGCAAATTGTCAGACAAATGAAGAAGACTTTCACAAGTACTGTAAGTGACTCCGTAAACTGAAGTAATATGCGTTGTTTTGCGCAGAGGATGAAGAAAATATGCATGTGGGTGTTGTTATATTGTCTGTTGTCATGTGTCCAAATATCGTTACGGGAGAAGGGGTATAATGCCGGATGTAGCAATGCTAGTCATTAGCATATCCATGTTATAGTTTGTTAGCATTAAACTAGCGGAGGGCAAACATGTGAAGTTCTCTTTAGTTTAATGGTTAGTTTGGCAGTAAATGACTGGAAGTCGGATAAAAAAATAAATAAAAATCGTTCAAACGACAGGTTGTGTCCTTCATACCTTTTATAACAATCATCACAATCATTATTTTTTTTTATTTCAATTTATTCGCTTTTCTGGTTTTTTTTTTTCTTATCGCCAACTCGCTTTTAAAAATGTAACAGTTTTGTTGAAATGATACAACCGCGTTTGTTTGCTTAAACTTTAAAATACCTTCAACAAGACTAGATCCTGAACAGCGATCAACTTGACAAAAGCACGGTGGACCGTTCCTCTCTTATGGTGTGTACGAGCATGTGTGTGTGGGGGTGTGTGTGTGTGTGTGTGTGTGTGGGTGCGTGCATTTTCTGGATGGAAGCCAAGCAGGGATCCCTGCCAAAGAAGGAAGTTAAATACAGAACACGTCTTAAGGGTTGGTGGGGGCAGCTCATCTGCCCATGGAGAGTGACAGAGGTTAATGCAATCCCTTTAAGTGGACATTGAGCCAGTAAAAAGGCCATTTAGAGTGCAGGAGACTAAATGAGTCATCTAGGAAAGCCTTTTGGGTAATAATGTGGTTTTATTTTTCTGATAATACATTTTTTGACAGGCATTTTCAATGAAAATATGATAATCCTTTTATTTAGGCTTTTGCGGTAAAATGGGACACTTAGAGTCACGGCTCTTTTGTTCTTTTCAACCTGAGCACGTCATGAGCACTACGAACATGCTTTTGTTGATGATTGTGCCGTATTGGTCACTTGACCTTTTTGGTGGAATAAAAAGCCAACATGCTTATTGACGCCAGGGAGGTTGTGAGCGACACGATCTGGCAAATTAGCGTTAGCGTTAGCAACAGATGTCTGATACGCTTGACGTGTGATCAAAATTATTTGGCGCGTCCGTGTGCACGTTCGCATTCACTTGCCTGTGACATTTTACATAATCCCGCTTGCTTGTTTTAAAGCTTCCCTTCATCCTCCATCACCACGGTAACTAATTGCCTCATGGTAAATTTCAAAGCCGCGATTTCCGTAGCATCTCATAGGCTGAGCGTGCGGTTTGATTTCAATTTCTCCCGCGTGGGTGAGCCATCCCGCCGAGAGTCTCTCTATTTTTCAGCCAAGCTTTCCTTTGAAGGTTATTTTTCCTCCATGACCATGAAGAAACACTGACCTTTGTCAAATTAAGATTTAACAGTGTCTTCCTTTTGGCGTGCCCTCTTTCCTGCACCTCCGCCCACCCACCGCGCCTTCAGCCTCCCGCTCGGAGATCAGTCAAGATGCAATCAGACAGAATCAATACATGAAATCTAAGAGTGGGCCCACTATATGCCAATACTTCACCGTACATCTGTCGACCGTTTTGGAAATAACAGACGATCAAGATACAGAACTTACTGAAAGCTGAAATCGTTTTGTTTACCATCCTGTGAATCCACAATTGGTGTCACAAAAACCTGATTCCCATTCTGCGTCAGAATACATGACGCTAAACGTACCTGGAAAGCCGACACTCAACGGGCCAACGCGTAGCCATCGGCAAAGATCAAATATTTGCGCATTTACCTACATCTCCATTCTGATTCTGACAAACGAGGCCAGGTCCTGTTGGTGTGGGTTGCAACTCTGATGCGGTATAAGCTTCCAGTGGGAGGTGAGGTGTAACTTGGCCCGGCGCTAAAGGGCCAGCATGTATGTTCAAAGGCGGCCCTTTCTGAGCGGAGGGAAATGCCAAGGATGAATTAGTGATGTGTTACTGGAAAGCTCTGGAGAGGAGAGCCGTGCCGGGACTTGGTTGATAAATAATCTCCGTCATGGTTCTCTAAACACCGCGAGTGGTTGCGTGTGTGTCGGCGGGTGTACGCGTGAGTGTGCTTGTGGAGGATGTGTGCTGCGCATACTTTTGGAATAGTGAATATTTTCAGTGTCACTCGACGGCTTTTTTTTTTCCCCGGCACCCACTCATGGAAACAAAAAACACCCACATGCACACTTCCCTCTCTGTCCTGTTGTGACTCATTTGACCGTGCAAGACTCACAAACGGACAGATGCACATGCGCAGGTAATGGATTCAAGCTTTGCACAGACTTCCTTGCCATTTGGCCTGCGCCTCAGGGATTGCTGGCAATGTTTTTTTCCACACCAGTAAAGAGGTCTGTCTTTCCAACAGGGGTCCGCCCTGGAGCCCCGCTTCCATCTCCCACCCTCTCCCGCTTGAACTTTTCTCCACTGCCCGGGGTGGCACCTGAGCTGGAAAAAAAAAAACAACTCGTACTGTATATGCAAGTCTGGTCAGGGAGGGAACTAGGACAGGAGGCTGTGCTGAAAGACACCTCTCCTGAGTGGCAAAGTTGCCCTAGTTTTTCATGAAGCCTACTTTTCTCTACTAACGCACTCACGCTGACGGTTACCCTTGTTGCGCCCACTTTGATTCATCCTGAGAGTGTAGACATTTAACCGCTATTTTATATTCATGTGTTTAATATGTACTTCGAGGCTTTATCGCTTCGATTTTGAACAGATTTATTTTGACTTTAAATCCATTGGAAATTATGAGCTGTGCTCTCGAGAGTCGCAGGCGTGCTGGAGCCTATCACAGCTCAATTGAAGTTATTGTCTTGGTTCTAAGTGTTGAGAAGCGGCCAATTCCTAATTTCTGAAACACTGATATTTTGTAAGGTACATTATTCAAAAACGGTATCAAGCGTTTTGGTCATTTGACATACAGACTGTTGAGAGGTTGCATAGTTTCCTTATTTTCCTTCGGATAAATAGAAATTATTAGAAAATACTGGATATCTTTATTTGTTTATTTGCGTGAAGAGAGTTTAGCGTAAAAGCAAAAAAAAAAAAAAAAAAGGAAAGAAATGAAATTTATATATTTTTTTATTATTTCATTCCCAAACCCGTTGAGAATAGACAAGGACCCGGAATTATTACATTTGAGTCAATTTGTCGGATTTGCGTGGTGGATTGAAATGCAAGCAAGCAGGAGTTACTTTAAAGTATAAAGTATTTAATCATTAAAAAAAAAAATATATATATATATATATATATATATATATATATATATTTATTTATTTATTTATTTATTATTTATTTTTTTTAACATATTTGTCAAATATTGGAAACCATCACTGACTCTTCCAACAGCAATGTTAAAAATAGAACAACACTGTGTGATTCGAAAACTTCCGGACTGAAATAAAACAGCGACGTAATCAGTGGATTTCCATTGATTCTTTTTCCTGGTCAAATCAGACTCTTGGATAGCACGTTGACCGACCGGCGCGAAGCGGATTTCGCAGCCAGCTGAATGTGGGCGCATTGACCGCCTCTCCATCACACTTGGTCATAGATCAGTACAGTCGATGCCACCAGCGCGGCTGACGCTGATGAGATTTAATGTTGTCCATGCTTACGGTCAATAAATCAGGAAGCATGAAACAGTGTTTGATATCTATATAGATATTTTTTTTTTTATCTGACTGAGACAGCTTTGATTGAAGCAGCAAACTCCTGAGTGTGACTGAGTGTAGCTGTTAACTGAAATGTGTTATATTTGCCACTGTTGACATTAATACTTTCCAGGCTCCTCCCCAAGACAGAAAATGTTGCCATTTTCCTTTATAGGAGAAAAATATCACTCTTACATGCTATTTACAGTAGGATACAATTTCTGTGGCATTTTGGACACGATGCCTCAGCAGCAGCAATATGAGTCATTCTTCGCCGAAAATATAGAATATATGACTGTGAGCTCGGTGGACGACTGGTTAGCACAATGGCCTCACAGTGCAAAGGTCGTGGGCTCCGGCCTTCCTGTGTGGAGTTTTCATGTTCTCCAGGTGCCTGTGTGGTTTTTCTCCGGGTACTCCGATTTCCTCCCACATCCCAAAAACATGCATGGCAGGTTGATTGGACACTTTAAATTGAGCGTGAGCGCAGATGGCTGCCTACAGCATGTGTTGCTGCACCATTGGTGTTTAAATAACCGTTGACGCGTTGAGTTTATCTGTTAGCCTGTCGATGAAAGTTTTCCTTATGTAAGACTAAAGGCTAAGCGTTGTGGTTGTTTTAAATGCAGCATGTGTAACTCTCTTTCTTTTATGTTTAGTTTGACAGGAGACGTCAACCAAGTGTGGCAAAAAAAAAAAAAAAAAAGCAACTTGAAGAGGCTTTATTGCTCAATTCTATCTGACAAACTGAGTCATTGCCACTATCCAATGTTTGTATCTCAAGTTTGCTCCTGAAGCCAAAGCAAATAAATCACCCAAACGACGGCTCGTACCTCAAAATTATTGAATCAGGACAGACGTATCGCAGATTTCGAGTTTTTATTTATGGTACTTTAGATTAGTTTTACCTGAATGAATAAAAGCCAATTGTATATTTATGTAGCGGTAGGTCGTGAGGAAAACGGCCGCGGCTGTGGAGTCCCTCGGAAGCACAGCGAAGGAAGGCAGGACACTTTAATTAATTTATCCCTCCTTTACGTTTTTCATTTAATAATTTAAAACGTTATGCAAGTCAATCATCAGGCTTGCGGCGCCGTACGTGCCTCATCGGGATTCTTCGAGTGGATTTGTGCGCACAATTTGCACCTTATCGGACAAAGATGAATAAAATAACCGTGTCGGTATTTAGTTGAATGCTATCGTGTTATAGGCATCGAAGCAAATTTGTAGATTTAGCACAGGAGATATCATTGTGAGATAAAACTGCAATCATGATCGTAAATAGGAGGAAAATGGCTGGAAGGTATTTGGCCACTCGTTTCATCTTCTGATCATTTCATCTCGGAAGACCCGACCGCCCCCTTTTCCCTCCTCACTGCAGGCTTTCCCTTTTCATGTCCCCCCCCCCCTTCCCACTACTCTTTTCTTCACTTTGATCCATGCCTGAATGCATGCCGGGATGCGTTCGGCAGTGACCTCGCTGTTATGACCTTGAGCTCCTTGTAGATGACCTGTGAACTCCATCCTCTGTGTCACTTCTTTCAGCTGCAGTCTTATCTTTGCGCGCAGCTTTTTCTTCTTTTCATCTCTCAACACTGCTCCCAGCAGAGGCCAAGCACTGGGAGGAGATTGAAGAGTTGGAGTAAACCGGGAAGACGTGTTGCTGAGATGTAATTTATTCGGGTGAAATGACAGCATGGGGTCAAGAGCTGGGAAAAATATATCACTGGTGTTGTCCATACAAACGCTACCACATACGACTTTTTAACCAGACGTAAGACGAAAATGCAATTTTTAATGTAGTCAAAATAAAATCCCATTTATACAATTATATATATATATATTTTTTTTTTTTAATTTTATTTTTTTTATTTTTTTTTTTGCCAAAAAAAAATGTCAATTTAAAGACATCACCAAACATCCTTCAATATTCTCCAAATTTCAATTTTTCCTTAAAATTGACAGACTCACTCACCTGACTGATACAGTCCAGTGTCATGCAGTTCCATCTGCTTTGTAAAGGAGGCGCTGCGGCTCCCCGGCATGGCGAATCCACCAGCCATCAACAACAGCCGCTTTTCCAAGTCGCCATATGCCTTTGCAGCGCTATTAACGGCCCTAGATATGTGCATGTTTTTGGAGGACACACGGGGCGCAACTCCGTATGTGCTTGAAATGGACTGTTAACTCTTGTGGGGAAAAAAAGCGGTTATTTGCGGAGCTTTTTTTTTTAGCTCTGAAACTCCTCACATCCCAGCATGCATTGCTGCGCGGGAATTTTACATTGTTTCATTGTGATCTGGTAAATAGTTATTCCTGGTAAATGTTGCTTCTAGTAGAGCGTACGTGCTTCAATTTGGTGAACAATATCATTGCAACTCCGAACGGATCATTTTATTTTGGGCAACCACTTAATGAAATAAAAGTCAGAAAATTAAACAAACACTTTTTTCAGTGTACCCCCAGAAGCAGCTCATCATCTTACCTGAGGCCCTGTGTGAAAGCGTACGGATTGAGCAGTTTGAAGATGTAAGGTCGTTGAGAGATTTAAAAGTAATGTACAAATTAACTGCACTTTTCACATCCTCTTAAGAAATGCGATCGGTTCCTTGCAAAAAATTGTTCACTTATTCGTAGTGGTGGACAAGTGAAAGTTCATGAATCACTTGGATCATTTTTGACTCCTCTAGATGGCACTCTTGGTTAGATAAAGGCTCGTGTCATGGAAATTTCTACTGCATCTTTAAACCAAGTGCACCACCCTGAGGAATAAAAAAATATCACAAGTGCTTCATGAAGCTTCATTTTTCTAGTCCATCACAACTACACTGTAAAAAATGAGGGGTTACGTTTACTTGAAAAAAATCTAGTCATGTTTTTTTCACTCAGACATTCTAAGTAAATTTAAGAAGATTTTTTGAGTAAATTTCATTGGTTTATTGAATAAAAAAAAAAAAACTTAGCTTTTATTTTTTCACATGGCACATTTCATACACAAATTTACACAATGTGATTGATGATTGAACCGACAACTTTCAGATTTGGCGATCTCCAAAAGGAGGCCAAAAACGCTTTGTAGGATTCCGAAGTTTGCACCTGACAGCAATATACTAACGGACCGTAACAGCGGCAAGGCTTGGCCGTCTCCCAAGGTTGAGATTATGGATTTGATCCTCTGCCGCATTGAGCTCCTTTGTGTATGAAACGTGTATACAAAAACATCAAGTGGGTTCAACCTTGGAGTGACTCTTGAAATGTAGTGAACTTGTAAAATGTACTCAAAAACTCAATTTACTTAGAATTTCTGAGTGAAAAAACATTTATAAAGATGTTTCAAGTAAATATCACTCCCCATTTTTTACAGTGTAATGAGCAGTGTTTGCAAGCATGACGACATTTGTGAAGGTCCCGTCAGATTATCAAAGGGTGCTTCCATCAATTAATGGAATGGTCAGCTGTGGCAAGCACTTGGAAGGCTACAGCACAAGCTGGTAATACGCAAAGTATACCACACGTGATGTGTTTTTATATATCCTATTCAGTATTATTTTCCATTGCACTAACTATTCTCTTATTTATCTCATTTATATATGTATCTGAATTATTGTTGTGTTGCACTGGAGAGGGGAGCTCTCTAATCTAGTTGCACACTTGAGTACAATGACAATAAAGGGATTTCTGATTCTGATTCTGATACTGTACAATTAAACTAATGAAGACAATCACTCAATCACAATCATTTCATGTCAACTTCAATCCTTCAATGAATCTCTTGTTGCTAAAGAGCGAACAATATAGCGAGGCACCAAGTTTCAGAGGCGATCAATTAACTTTAATTACACATTTGCTAATTAATCTCGTATTTCTCCAGATATTCATAATCCAGCCGAGTGCCGTTTTCTCTTGTCGGCAGCCTAATTGAACCACTTTTCAGTGTAATTGTGTCCCAGCTCCTCAGCGTCTCCGCACCTACCACAACGTGACTCAAGCTCACAGAGATAGCTGGCTTGCCGGTTTTAATTACAAACGGCCTTTGCTGATGTTATCCGTACAAAATGGGGCCGGGGAAGCTGGAACGCATTCGAACACTTAGAGATATGAAGTGTGTACACGCAGGCGATGCTCTCCGAGTAGCTTCTCACCTGCCGTGCACAGGGCAATTGAAGGAGCTCCTTTGAATCCACAAGTATGTGACCTGGCATGAGCACAGTTTTGGAGAATCCGTAATTCATGTTTAGATGTGGGGAACCTCTCTGTTCAATTGCACTTCCTGGTTAGTCGAGGAAGTAGCTTTACTGAAGCATTCCGTTGATAGCAGTCTGGTAATTAGTAATTACAGAGGCAAGTGCATACGAACGAACATGCTGGCACATTCTATCAACTTCTGAAATGTAATCACTTGTAGGTTTCTTAGAAAAGAAAGGAGGTTGCTCATTGTGATGCGCGAACATGAGAAAGACATTTGTGCAAATGAGTTGAAAGCCAAGTGGAGCAGTTGGTTATTGTCGCAGCAGCATAGTCCGAGTGTCCTCGCGAAGAAGTGTGTGAGCATAGCCCAAGCTAGACAGAAAGCTAAACTCAAAAAGATGGCCTGGGCAAACATTGGCTTGGGGGCCACATGCGGCCCGTCAAACGTTTTAATCCGGCCCACCGAACTTGAAAATAAATTAAATGAATCAACCTTGCGAATGTTTTATTTTCTAAATACTGTGGTTTTTCAAAGACAACATATATTGTTGTAATGCTTTTGTTCACGTTCATTTAGAATTAAATGTATTTTTTTTTTCTCCAATGACGTGAGGTTAACAAAATACTCCATCCATCTGCTCCTGGTCCAAGCCCCATTGTCAAATTTTAGAACCCATTGCGGCCCGCCAATCAAAAAGTTTGCCCACCCCTGTCTTAAATGATGCAAGACTTCCTCTGGTTGTTTTTCACCTTTAATAGGAAATCTTGACACCGTTGACAGAGTGAAACTCAAAATAAATGAACCTAACAGGCACGTTGATCACTATCATATGCGTTCCAAGATAATACAAGACAAATGAGTTGTTAATTCGACAGCAATTCACTAACATACAACTAAAAGCTTTCAAACGTCAACTTTAGATTTCAACAAACAACAATATGGCGTGTTACACACGAGCGTTGCCTCTGTAGGAGTAAACAAGCTTCTGGTGTATCGCAAATGGATTCGATGCGATCTCTCTTTCTTCCTCTTTCAACGACGCAAATCTATTTTCCCCGCCCACACATCGTTGAGCCATCAACACTTCCTGCTTTACGGTACATCCGCCAAAATAAAAGCGAGATTTTCAAAATAAAAGTGTCGTGAACAAATGTGATAAACAGTTTTCCTTTTTGACTCGTCCCTGCATGGAATGGAGCGCAATTTTTGTGTTAGGACAGGAGCGGACCACTCCGGTCCTGTCCTGCATGTTTGACATGTTTCCCTCCTCCAACACGCCTATTTCAATTGATCAGCTCAGTAGCAATCTCTGCAGAAGCTTGATAACGATGAGGTTCTTTTGGATAGCTTCGGAATTATAAACCCGGGGGATTTTGCAGGTTCACTGCGAAGGAGACAAACCGTAGGCCAGTCAGGACTTGATCCTTGTCCGTTTTTGAAATACTGCAGGATAATTTAGTTAGCTAGGGTCAAAGATTGTGTTTTGTCTCATGGAAAAAAAAGTTTCCTCTTTGCTTCTCCTGTCTGACTACACAGACAAGCGCGTATTCTGTTTTAAAAGTTAAATCCGAAAGTACAGAGATGTGAAAAGTCAGCGTTGCAGGGCGGGGGGAAAAAAGTGCCCAAGTAACTGGAAGTATGTTGCAGAGAAATGATGTTAATCCCTCAGTGTGATTCAGTATGAGACCGGGTGTGAAGTGAGTGATGATAATGACCTTTCCGTGCTGTGCAGTGAAGTGAAAGAGTAATACCCTTCACTTTATCAACTTATCTGTGTGTTTCTTTCTGGAATTTTCTACGTGTCACTTGACAAATGCAAATTGGGAAATAACCTGTCTGTCTGGCCAAGGCACACCCTGTTCAGCCAAGGAATTGGATTTCGCCCCAAGATGTCCGCAGGGGTTGCACAGATGTGTCGAACAATGACCGGTGGCTTGCTCATGCTCTCCTCTGACGTATATCGCAAGATGTTGAAAAGAAAGGAACGAGTTTTCTCATTAATAGATTTGGAGTGGAGTTGTTCCAAGGCACTTTGTTTTTATTATTGAATCTTCCAAAAATGGATTGTCGTGATACTGCTGCTTTGAAATGATGGAACAATGGCGCAGTTTTGCAGGACAATGGCAACAGCAATGCAATACAGCGTGTCAGCCATTCCATAACAGCAAACTTTTGCAGTCCAATTTGAAATCTGGACCGCATTAGAGCATCGACACTCGTAGAATCAAAGTCGCTTGTAAAGGCCTTTGTACAGAAATCTGACGTCGACCATCATAGCCCAACTGTTGCGTCGGCCTCGAAGTGGGCAGGTAAGACCAGAAATGACCGAAGCACACATTGCAAAAGCCGACGGAGACGGCAATTACTCCGGACAAGGGCTGCACGATATTGGAAAAAAATGACATTGCGATTTTTGGGGAGGCTGCGATGTACATTGCGATATTGAAATTAGAAACTAGACTAATTAGCAGGGGGTGTGAGCAAGACGGTTTGTGTAGTCTCAACAATGTAGAGCATCGTGTAGAGTGCTGCTTTTATAAAACAAACAAAGTTTCCGTGTTCTAAAAAAAAAAAAAAAAAAAAAAGAAACATTGCACGTCCTACGATGTGACTATAATCAATCGCGATGTTCAAACCGCATATCGTGCAGGCCTACTCCGGACGTTCTGCGCATTCATGATAAGTAGTATCCCTCAATGTGACGACAGCTTTCATCACTTCCCGTTCTTATCTAGTGTACCGATACGCTAGCTAACAGCCAATCCGAGTGCTAGTTTACAGCCCGGGCCGATTCTACATGTTGAGTCGGCCGAACTTGCCCGCTGCACCAAACAGACGCCATGTACCGACGGCTGACGTCGTATTGCTCTGCAGACGCCTTAAAAGTTGCCGTCTGACCATCCCCTTTGTTTTTAATCCAAACTAAAACATATTCTTGGACTAATCCAGCTAAGCACATCACAGTCCAGAATGTAATTTGTTGCTCCCAATCTCCTCTCATCTCGACCTTCATCTCTTACTCCCTCCTCATCTTCTGTGATTGATCTATGTACCTTATCGTTGCTGGCTGGATCATAGTAGACCTTTTGTCCCCTTTCCAGAGAGCCATGTATCATCCAAGTTACTTCCCCCCGAGTGAGTGGCCATGAAAAGTCAGATGGTGCTACAGATGGATGTTGTTTGAAGGTTAGAAGCCTGGAGAGGCAACCTGTCACTGTGCTCAACAGAGACGTGCTGATTGTTGTTGGGATGTCAAGGTTTGACACGATCCGGATGCAAATACAGTATCGGACAGAGACGAAATGGAGCTTGTGTATGCGAGTCAAGCCTCGCGTGGGAACGCACTTCGATTCAAATGAATTGCACGGAAGTGGTTTACGATGATGTGGTTGGTGTATGGCATGTATCTCTTGTGAAATCTTATTGTGATCATGAAATATACAGTGATGCCCATGTCATTGATTTCATGAGAGCAAACAACTCAATCATAGCATTTATTTCTGGATTTTGACTGATTTTGCAAGGCATACAGGATATTGTCCTAAAGATAAAAACATGGGGAAAAAATAAATAAAAATGCAAAGACGTATAAATACGTCTTCGGGAGGCAGGGACTACAGTTTTGAAAATGAATATATACGTCTTATGGATTGAATGAGTTAATTGTGGCGACTGCAATTGGGGATTCGAGTCCAAGGCTACCCGTCTCTCGCCTGAAGTCAACTGGGATAAACTCCAGCGCAACTTCCACCCTAATGAATATAAGCCGCATAGAAAATAGAAGGATGGTTGAAATAAATGGGTCAAAGGAGGATTAGATCAAGGGCACCCTGTTACTTGGGTGCCTCACATTGCGGTATAAAAGCAAAAACAGACCTCGACACTTGAAATGACCGGGAATAAATCTCTCTCAAATTGTCTGCAGTCTCACAGAAACGCTTCAATTCATCACCGTGTGCGCTTTTTACAGATAATTTTCTCAATTCTCATATCAAATTTATTCAGGTCTTTCGAAAAAGACCCATTTGTGAGCCCACTCAAGAGCACAGAATTATTTCAAATGGGACCGTACCGGGGGAATGTATTGCATGGACTCACGTTATTAGAAAATAGACCCTTCCGTGACATCAATTCTTGTTGAATATTTTGTAAATTCATGTAAGTGAGCAATTGTAAATTGCGGTTCTGAGAGATATTTTGCAGTAAGGTTTTTTTTCGAGGGGTGTGCGTTGGCCCCCAAAACATGATTTGATGTGAATTTTGAGATGTGGGGTGCGGGACGATTCCGGGACCGTTCGATTTGAAAGTGGAATGACTCAGTGGAATAATGATACAGTCCAGGAAAGTGTGATGCAATGATATTTTTTTTGTCTTCTGCAAATTTGCTTTTATGATACAGTGCTCCAATTAAATTGAATACGTATATCGATATATACGATAACGATTTTCCGGTTCAAAATGTTTTTTTTTTTTGGTTATACCCCCTAGTTTCTTCAGAACAGCAACAGCATGGAAGCTTTAAACGACACTTCTAATCTCATCACATTGATTGGACTCTAAATTGTCAGACTCCTAACTCGGAGGCTCCGGACTCCGATTAACTCTTGAAGAAGTCATTAGCCTCGGTGGTTGTGTATTTTTTCACCTTCATGTTGTGTGTCCATACAAACATGGACATTTATACTGTTTGTTGTTTGCGTGGTGTCAGTTCAGAAAAACATAATTTTTCTTGCGACTGTATATTTAATTATTTACTGCTCAAATTGTATTCAATTATTATTTGTTTGACTTTATAATATATTCTTATAGGATTCTTCTTTTTAATGAATAAGCCGTACTATCCGGACATCATCAAAAATCTGTTAGATCACCTCCGTCAAGGCTGTCAATCACACCATCCCAACCGCACTCGGGCCCCACTGGGTAACCCTCACTGCATTCTTCGAGGTTATAAATTTAACACTGACACCTGGATGTGCTGTGACAACCCTGACCGAAGGCTGGCCTTCTCACCTCTACCTCTGATCGTATGTGCGTGCGTGCGTGCGCTTGTATGTACACGGGCAATTTGTTTATTGGTGGATTTGAGAATCTCTTAGCAAGAGAAGCAAAAACGCGCAAAGAGACCTGTCGGTGCATCTGCAAAACAATCTCTCTCCCTCAAGTATGCTTCCCCCTTCACTGCTTATTCATCTTTTCTCTATGTGAAACATTTGGCTCATTCTCCAGCTCCAATGTCATCTTCCCGAGTCGGAAGCAGATGCCAGAGCTCATCCAGGCAGGAAGGAAATAAATTGTATCAAACCTCGCTTATCACTCACATGCGCTTGCATCATGCTTACAGTTTTCTTTTTTTTTTAATGTGTGCAAATCTTTATCCGTGCGCCATGCAAAATGGCTCAGAGATGTTATCATTGGAGACAGGCCAGCTTGACTAAATGGGGGCGGCAAATTGACTATAGTATTAGAAGAGGAGAGCCTCTATAAAGCAATCTGATAGCATCCCATTATAGAAGGCTTGCAGATGAATATGATTAGCTTTTCATTCCTCCTAATAGGAAGATCTTATGAAGAGGGGAGGAGATTAAATGTTATGCAGCGCTTGTTATTGCCTAATTTGGGTAAAAAGACCATTAAAGTTCTCGGAGGGGACGATGAATATACTTTACGGTTTCTGTGTTAGAGTTCAGCATGTGTTGGGTTTGATTTGAGCGCTTTTACATCTCAATTGGCATGTACGTGTGTCAGACTCTTTTCGACATTCGAATATTAAAAATATATATAATTAATTGCCCGCGACCTTACTGAGGAGAAGCAGTACAGATAATGGATGGATGGATGATTCATTAAATTAAATAACCTTAATGTCAGGGGACGCAAGAATATCTAAATGTCAGGATACAATATCGCGATATAGTGGCAAGGTTGGTGATACCCAAAAAAAAAAAAAAGCTCATGATACAGTATGAAAGCTTGTGATATTGTAAAAAAATAAAATCAAATAAAAACTCATATAACTTAAAAACCTCAGCAGCTCAAAGTATCGTGGTCCATGTAGTTCACAATGCCGTGTTTAGTTGAAGCAATTTTTATTTTTTGAAGCAAAGTTTATGGGAATGGGACCTTTTATAACTGGGGTGAGCAAACTTTTTAATTGGTGGGCCACAATGGGTTCTAAAATTTGACAGAGGGGCCGGACCAGGAGCAGATGGATGGAGTGTTTTGGTAACCTCACCTCATTGGAGAAAAAAAAAAAACATTTAATTTTGAACGACAAAATATCTGTTTTTGGCACACCCAAGTATATAGAAAATAAAACATTAACAAGGTTTATTCATTACATTTTTTTTTCAAGTTTGGCGGGCCGGATCAAAACGTTTAACAGACCGCATGTGGCCCCCCAGGCCGTAGTTTGCCCACGCCTGTTTTATCGGTTAGAACATTTGTTCACGTGAGCAATAAACAGACCAGGTTTTCTCTTTGGGATATTTAAAATGCTTGTGTGTGTGTGTGGGGGGGGGGGCGGCGTGGTTTCTGTGAAATATAAAATATAAATACAAATGAACATGAGCAGCTGTATGTAAATGTCTCCAGACAATGCTAATTAGCTGTGGTCCTAATGATACATATAGTTCAACTATTCCAGTGAACATTAACCTAAATGTGCATCAATGCCTATAACACCGATTATTGAGACACTTATTTGTCGGTTAATTTGTGGAGGAATTCAAACGTGTAACGTTCCCCTTCATCTGGCAATTAGCATGGATCTAAAAAATGGGTAATTCAATTTAAACTGTGTAATAACTTAACCAGCAGAGGGTGCTGTAACTGCACAAAAGCTAAACAAATTGGGCTTTTTTTCAGCAGATTTGCTGCTATTAAAATCGTGACATGACAAGACGATATCGTATACATTTTGACATCGCAATATCGCGATATTACCGTTATCGTTACATCCCTACTTAATGGCATACGTTTTGTGCATCAATCTGGCTCATTTAAATAATATCAAAAGGGGCAAGGTCCACAATGGTGTGCTTGGAAGAATTTGGTGTGAAAGAAACGGGTCAGCTTCTATGTACAGCCACGCTGTGTGTTAACACCTGCAATAAACGAGCTTGACTATGTTGCACGTTGCAGACACATCAGAGAAATAATGCCTATAGTAGGACACCACATTGTTGTCAAAACCCAGGAGAGAGTACCATATACTCCATGTGACACTGATTTATATACTGCCGAAGAACCAAAGCACACATTGACTTTTTCTTTCTTGTTTCCCCCAATGAAGCCAACATACAAACTGTTATTTATTTATTTTCAGGACATCCGGGCCGCAGGTGAGCTGGAATCTATCCCAGTTGACATTTGGCTGCACTCTGGAGTGCTCACATTTGTGACAACTTCAATTTCCAATGAAGTTGCAAATTATGGACTGTGCGAGGAAGAGGCAGATGAGCCGTGCTGCCAAAATGAGTTATTGACTGTAATCGACGCGTATGTCTTTAGTGTCACGCAAATCGCATTTGGGTATAGAATTTGCATTTGAACGCCGCATGATGTCATCAATCATGCTCGAAAAGATACACGGCTCTCAAAATGCATTTTCTTTTACTTCAATTATTAGATTGCATTCCCGCGTGCTAGACAGTCAAGACTCAATCATACAAACAAACCAACAAAGGGGAAAGGACATCTGATTGAGGTAGAGATTTGGAGGAAGTCCTCTGTGATTGCGCCTTTATGCATTTTCATCCCCGCGAGAGCTCCCTCACCACTGAAGGATATTTCTATTTTCACCGTCTGACACATCACCTTGCTTTCTGCAGGGGTGAAACAATGATGAGACAAAGGCGAGGCTTTGCTCTATTTCGCTGCTGTCTTTCCTACTCTCGTTCGTGTGAAATTCACCTTCCAGCCTTTCAGGGCATATCTAAGTGAAATTCACCCCCTTCCCCCCCCCAAAAAAAAATATGTTATGAATTATCGATGCTGGACAAGTTGCTTTTCAGTTTTAATGTTGTTCTACTTTGCGGGCATTTGACGCGTGATTTTAAAAGTTAACTCATTCACTGCCATTGACGGGTATAGAAGCCCAAAAAAGTGCATTCATTTTACCTTAATGGTGTCTGTGAATTGTTGAATAACTTGTGAATGATTTGCCAGGGCCCTCTGAAGAAAAAAAAAACAAACAAATAAAAAAACATCGCCATATCATTGCCATGAATCAAAATGACCTTTTTCAAAGGGCCCAAGTCAGTCATGGGCTGATTGTGACGACTTCATCGAGGTTTCGATCCGCTGTCACTACAAATCCGTCTAACATGTTGTCTTTATCCATGTCATCCTCTTGCAGGTATGGAGACATGGTTCCAAAAACCATCGCAGGGAAGATCTTTGGTTCAATCTGCTCTTTGAGTGGGGTGCTGGTAATCGCCCTGCCTGTTCCTGTCATCGTGTCCAACTTTAGCCGCATCTATCACCAGAACCAGAGAGCGGACAAACGGCGGGCGCAGAAAGTACAGGTGAACGCTGTTTTTTTTATTGACTTGGACCTCCAGACTTTGATCAGTCGGAGTTGTCGTTGTTGTCTTCCCTTGTGGATCTGTTAACGTTATACATTTAAACTTTCTGTAGTTTTGAGAAATTCATGATGCAACTTAAATGATGAAGAGGGCCACTATTTTTCGTCAGAGCGATTGGAGGACCACATAAGGACCACCGACTTCCGAACCAGATTTTAAATCGATTGGAAAAAAAAGAAAAGTTACTCTATATATATCTATATATATATATATATATATAAATATACATTTTTTATTATTTTACTCTGACACGGCCGAAGTTTTCTTCATAAGCTCCTTCACGCATGGTTGTTTTGATCATGTGGGATCTGCACACTTGATTCACACGCTGCTGGACATAAGAGCAGGAGCGGAGACATATAAACAATTTAAAATATTGAAAAAAAAAAAATTTTTAATCTGCAAATAGATGAATCCTAGGGTGCTGAACTGCGAGTATTTAATAATAATAATAATAATATTGCCTTTATTAGTCCCACAATGGGGAAATTCGAGATTCGAACCCAGGCCTCCTGGGGAGACTGGGTCCTGAACGCGGCGCCTTAGACCACTCGGCCATCCTGGCAGTATGTCCCCATTAGTAGAGGAAATGTGTTTTTAATGGTTCCCCCCAAAATAAATAATAAATACACTCAACAGTATTTATATCATTTTTTTGGAAAGGTTATTAATCAAGGAGCCTCTCGGAGTGTGTGTGTGGGTCAAGGGGCTGCCTGCTGCCCATCCCTGAATTATGTGAATCAAATCCATCAATCAAAACTGTTTTTAGACCACAGCATTCGAAGATTCAACCGTACTGTCTACGTGGTAACTCTGCATGTCTTTTAAGTTTCAGCCTGAAGACATGAAAAAAAAAAATGGTGTTGCTGTTGTCTGCTTGTGACAAATTTGTTCGCGGCATCAGCTAGTCCAAATACAAAGTGGGGCTGCTAATCATAGTTTGAGGGCAAAACCTGACTGTCCTCATTCTTCTGTGATGCATCGTCAGATTTTTTTAAACATAGCTGACGGTCATAAATCCATTCAGATTTCTATTATAGGAGAGCTATTGATTTAATACTCCAATTAGCGTTGACGGAATTTGCGTGGAGCTGCACTGCATCATACTTCGAGAGCCGTTTCCAATATTTTGCCTTTCTGGGTAAATAACCAAAATGTGTGAAGTTGCACTAAGTGGAGGTTGGTGACAAGGAAGGCCAGAGGCAAAGTGGAAGCGGGCTAAGCAGGCGTACGCTCAAGGCGACATTGGCCCGCCTGTGTTCTTTCCGGAAATAGCCTTCATCCAGATGAGGTGCGATTTCGAAGGTCGTAACATGTCTGTCTGTTCGTGTATGA
Organism: Idiotropiscis lumnitzeri; assembly: GCF_059441095.1. Classification (NCBI taxonomy): domain Eukaryota; kingdom Metazoa; phylum Chordata; class Actinopteri; order Syngnathiformes; family Syngnathidae; genus Idiotropiscis; species Idiotropiscis lumnitzeri. Next base: position 7,621,408 of record NC_142393.1, read on the forward strand.
ACGGGTCGCTGTTGCCCACACTTGGTGCGTCTGCCATTGGGGCCACATCCGCTCGGTCTCACCGAAAACAAACTAAATGACATAAAAGTGAAGTATGACGTGTAGCAATCCTGGCTATTAGCGGTTACAGCTAATTGTTTCATGTACAGATCTCTTTTAAGTAGGGATGGCAAAACAGAGCAAACAAAAAATACATTTAATTCTAAATGAATTTTAAATGAAAATGAACAAAATCATTACTATTAAATATCTGTTTTACACACCAGAGTATTTAGAAAATAAAACATTAACAAGGTTTATTCATTTAATTTTTTTCATGTTTGGCGGGCCGGATTAAAACGTTTAACGGGCCGCATGTGGCCCCCGGGCCGTAGTTTGCCCACACCTGCTCTAGATTGAGCTCTTGGTTTAATGATAAAGCCTAGTGCAATGGAAATTAAATTCCCATTGTATCTTTAAATCAAGAGTGAGGAAAAAAAATATCTCAAGTGCTTCATGAAGCTTCATTTGTCCATCAATACTTTTGACATCATCAACCTCAGTCAACCTTGATACATTATTTACAGTACAACACTGATTCCCAACCAATTAGCGTGTCATGAAAGATCATCAGGTGCGCCGCAGGAAATTATCCGATTTTTCAGCCGCGCAAAACCCTTGAGCTCCGAGGCCTCTGCTAGGGGACGCGTGCTTGAAGGAGATTCAGAGAAAGATTCAATAGGAGCTTTATTTTTTTTTTCTAATAATTCTACCATAATAACACATTTTCATGTCATAACGGAACGCATCCAACAAAGATTATCGGATTTTCAAAACCAAAACTCGAGGTGCCGAAAATGTCTTGGCGGGAAAGAATAACCAGCCAAGATAATCTGCCGTCTCTTACATAAACGGACAAAACGAACAAAATGATGAAGCTAATGTGCTAATTTGGCTGCGGTTAGCTCGTGGCAGCTCGGTGTCATCCGAATGTGGTTTAACAAAATAGAAAACATAGTGGGCAGCGGCACGTGACGGCGTGACGGCGTTGTCCTAACGGTTCTCCAATGACGAGCTGCGGCTTCATCCCACATGTGTTCTGTTGCGCTGCAGGCGGCTGTCAGGATTTAATGATCTTAATGTTTCCATACAGCGTAAAAGCTACATGAAGCTCCAGTACAGATTTTATGCATGAAAAAATACTTTCAAACCTGCACATGAATAACTGTCTAAATGAGGCGGTTATTTTAAGCAACATCATGTTGAGGCATGAAGTAGATGGGTGAGGTAAGAAATTTAAAAGTTCAGTATTAAAAAAAAAAATAATTGAAATCCTTTTTTTCTTTCCTATATTAAAGTAGAGTGTTGAATATACAAAAGTATTAAATAGGTTTTATTCCTAAAAACCATTTCTCAATTTTGATGAACTGTGCAATTTTTCCTTGGTAACCCTAGTTTGAAACCCTACTTTGAAACCCTAACAATAATTTGAAGCCCTAATTGCTTCATCCTGGTTTAATACCGTGAACCTAAATTGAAGCCCTAATTGTAAACCCTACTTTGAAATCCTAACCCAAATTTGGAACCTTAATTCTGAACCCCCAACCCCAAGCCTTTATTGTAAACCCTAACCCTAGTTTTAACCCTTAACACTCATTTAAAACCCTAATTCTAAACCCTAACCCTAATTTGATGCCCTTATCTTAAACCCTAACCCAAGTTTGAATCCCTAATTTTAAAACCTAACCCTAGTTTGAAACTCAAATTGCAAACCCTGACCCTAGTTTGAAACCTGAATTCTAAACCCTACCCCTTGTTTGAAACTCTGCTTCTAAAATCTAACCCTAGTTGGAAACCCTAATCTTAAACCCTAAACCAAATTTGAAACCCAAATTCTAAACCCTTCCCCTATTTTGAAGCCCTAATTAGAAACCCTAACCCTAATTTGAAGCTCTAATCTTAAACCATAACCCTAGTTTGAATCCAAAATTATAAACCCTAACCCTAGTTTGAGGCCCAAATTGTAAACCCTACCCTTATTTTGAAGCCCTAATTTAAACTCCAACCCTAGTTTTAAACCCTAATTATAAACCCTAACCCTAATTTGAAATCCTAGCCCTCGCTTGAAACCGCACTTCTAAACCCTAGTTTCACACTCTCATATCTGTGACAAATATTCCGTCCTTATCCTCTTGTTTAGGCTTCTATGCTGCAAATATTCCGACAATCTTCTTTTTGGTCTTTTTATGCCTTTTCATAAGAAGTCAAATGTTTTCAGCTCATTTCACGCAAAATCACATGAGTTTATTTTGCTTGGAATATGTTAACAGATAAGATTTAATTGCTGAACACGCTAATCACGTCAGAGGAAAAAACATGGACTTTCTTATCTTTGTTCAACTGAATGTTTCGCTTCTCAGTCAACGCTCAACCGCAGCTATAAATTACTTTGGCATGTTATCGATTTCTATATGCCAATATGAGCCACATCGCACGGTTCATAACTTTAACTACGTGTGACCTTCCCGAACATTACGCCAGCCAATTAGCAAGTATAACTGGCCATTAAATATGGCCGGCACCTGGCATTACGCACACGGAAAAATCCATTCGACTTCAGATCATTTCCTAGAATAAATGCAATAAACTGTTCCGTATTTCACAACATTTAAAGGTTGTGGCAAACGCCGCTCGGAGGGCTCCCACATCAAGTTTGGTGTTCCTCCCTTAACTTCTTTTGCTCTCCTCTTGTGCTCTAATTTTATTAATTTTATTTGAGACAGCCCAGTTTCCTGTTACTGTCGGTGGCTGCGCTTGGGTAGCATCCGCCGCTGCAACACAAACTATTACAGTTCTCGCTAAACTGCCCTCTGGTTGGCATCACTAGCGCCGTTTCCGTCCGTTGAACACCGACTTCAACATTCCCTGGCTGTACGTTCTGATTGCATGATTTAATCGTGAACAGTGCTCAAAATGCCGAGGTCAAACTGTGCATGCTCTTAAAATATTAGCATAAAAGTAATGATATGCGAGATGGTTCTAATTATCATTCCGCATACCCAGGCAGCAAGATATTCTCTAAATGGAGACTCACAAAGGCCAAGAAAAGATGAAGGATTAAAAAGGGGCACGGGAGCAGGAAGTGAATTTTAATTATCTTAAATTTTAACTTCACCCAAGGTACGTGTACATGTGTCGTACTTGTGTAATTAATTAATAATATGAATAATTACTATTAATTAATATTCTTCTATAGTGCATAGGTCACTGTTCGTGCTGATGTTGTCATGTTGCGTTTAAAGATGAAATGGAATCAAAATTCCACATCATCACGACGATGGAGACGTCAATTATTTCAGTATTATTATCAGTATTCATGATATTGCTACGGAAAATGTAAATAACACGTGCGTGAAGCAACTCAGAAATACAAAAAAACAAATTAACGAGACAACGAGGCACTCCTGGGCAATTATCTCATTCAATACCATTGACGGCTAAATACGTCAAAGATCCATTTTTTTACTGGACTGGTCGTGAATGAGTTATAGATTGGCGCCAATTAATTCCCTCGACTGGGATGCAAGGACGTAGAGTCTCACTAAATTTGGAATTTGTACTTGATTGTGGAGATTTTGTAAAAACTGCCACAAGTCTAGTTTGCCGTGTTTGGAAATAACTGAAGGCTGACTGCGCTGTTCCTTGCTGGGCATTCAGGCGGACTGAGAGCATGATCCATTAAACGACCCTGGCGCGTCCGACAATTTGGCCACAGAAAGTAATTTAGACCAGCTAAAATCAGGTCTAAGTTGTGGTGCATGTGGAAAAACGCGCAATTAGTAGATTTAATCGAATCGCAGGAAGGCAGATTCTGCGCTGCGCTGATACGTGTGGTGGATGTCATCGTATTTCATTCATGAATAAGACAACAGCGTGTTTCCAGAATGTTCTGAATATTGTGTACACGTGCGTCTAGGAAGCTTCATGAGGGCGCACACACTGACGCCAAAATTAGCAAAGGTCGTTAATAATGTATTTTTCGCTTTAAGTGCCAAATTCCATTTCTTTGTGTCAGCCAATAAACTGCAGTTTGTTGATTGCTCATGTTTAGGTATCCTAACAAATGGTAACATCATTATTTTAAAGGCTTTATCACAACACTGAACATGCAGAATATCTGCCTTGTCCTATACTGGAGCTTGTCAGATGCGTGACCTTTCACACCCAAAGAGCTTTCATAGTACAGTAGTTACGAGCTAATTACTTCCTGCGCTTCTTGTAAACATTCTGCCACTTGGTGAGAAATGATGATGATGGCCGAGCCGCATTCCATTTAAATTGCAGCTTGGTCTCCACTCGTCATCACTCATAAAAGCTACGCACTGTCGTGAGTTTAATGACTTCAACATTGCAGTGTTTATCTTTGTCACGGCGAAAAGATAATCACCGTCAGAGATTGTCGTCGGACTGCACGCAAGGTTAACACTTTTGTTTTGTTATTGAGCAGAATGTCGCACTTTTATGAACTTTAAAAGGTGTGACTGACTATGTAAGATATTTAAAAACGTGTTGAAAATCGACTGATATAGAAGCGCATTCTGTGGCGTCGTGAAACTAAATATACTTTGTGTGTAGGTTTGAAATTGCTTTCCAACACATTATTATAATGTGTTGATGACTCTGGTCATAAAGTGTGAGAGTATGTGCGCATGGATGTGTTCTCTCGCCAGCTACAATTATTTGCACATTAACAAGAGATGGAATAGTTTCATGAATATCATCCTGATTTGATTCTGTCATGTAAAGACTTTTTTTTTTTACTGTTTTGTCTACAGTACATTCACCCGTGTTAATGGAAGCCATCTGCCCATGGTTTCTCACGCTCCAGTAATACATCGGTCTGTAGCTGCACTTTGGTCCCAAAGGGCCGAAAATGGAGCTGGGCTGCAGAAGAAGAAGAAAAAACAGCTTTGTATAGCCTGGCGTGTTCTTAATGTCCACTCCACCCTCACACATCCACCAATGCGCCATCGCAACCAGTCACTGGAGAGACAATCACAGTTGCAACGTTATTCGGGAAGTGCTACACGGTGCAGTATTGTCGGCGTGTAGGAGAGAGAGACAGAGGAGAATTGGACCGTTTAACACAAAAGGATTAAAGATTCATTTGAAGAAGTTGCATTCGAGGAGCATCCCTCCCTAAAACAGTCAATGCAGTTTTTTTTTGTGTGTTTGGAAATTCTGCATTAATTTTGTGTATTTCAATATGTAAAGAATGTATTTATTTAGATTAACTGTTGCTATAGATGTTTGATTTTGAATGACAGCCCATTATTAACTCATTCAATCCATAAGACATACATTTTTTAAAACATAGACCCCGCCTCCCAAAGACGTATTTATACGTTTTTTTATTATTATTATGTTTTTATTGCATTAGAACACAATATTCTGTTGGCCTCGCAAAAACAGTCACAATCCAGAAAAACGATGGAATTGAGGGGTTTCCTCTCGTGAAAATTTCTGGTATTAAATGAGTTAAATATGGTTACTGTGGTTCATTTTCTTGGCTCTGGTTATTAGTGATGGGAAAATGAAGCTTCGTGAGGCACTTTAAAGCAAGAGTGCCATCTAGAGGAAGCGAAAAGAAAAAATCACAAGTGCTTCATGAAGCTTCATTTGTCCATCACTTCTGGTTGGATCTGATTCACTTGAATCTTCACCCGCTGTTGCTGGTGAATTCAAACTGCTGATTCCGTAAAAGATATTTTCAGGTGTTCTCAAGTTCTAATTATTTGGCATTTGTTTGTATTTTGAATAATATATGGCTTAGCATTTCAATTGGTTCCAGTATGACCACAACTTGGCATCATCCACATCAACTTGTTTTATCTGGTACATGGCTACATGTGGATCTACTCGATTAGCCCATGCGGCGATGCATGAGCCACCCTCCAAACAAGCGCACTGACTGCTCATGACTTACACAGCACACATTAGACAAGCAACCATTTTTTTGGGAGATGAATATATAACTCATGCTTTAAAATTCATTGGCGGAACAGCAACGGGAGATAAGATGTGCCCATGCTGAGGAGGAGCAATTTGTTTGACAGGCAAATTTAATGGAAAGTTTCTGGCCTTTGACATGACTGTGATTCTATTACCCCCGAACTTCAATTGCAAAGGTAACACGAGCCTGTGACTTCACGGTTGATTAAAAAAAAAATCCTTTTCAATCCATGACTTGTAAATAATGAGTGACGCTTTAGCAAGCCGTCAGTTCCTGTCTTCTGTTTTGTCTTAAATAAGCATTTGGGTTAGAGATAAAAAAAATGACTTGGTAGGCCGGACCAGCCTTCGACGTAACAAGGATGATGAAAATTTCCACGAGCGTCTATGCATGTGATAAATAAATGCAAAAAAATATAAGCTATTTGATCAATTGTATTCACTGTTCATTTCTTGCACTTCTGTGCTTAATTCTTAGAAGGTTTATCTGCACCAATCCGAGCTGCTTCTGCTCTCAGTCGTTTTCTATCCAAGGAATGTGTGTTGTCGTGCGGTGTCCATAAATCATTCATAACTATAGCGGGAGATCAGAGTGAGTTATCACAGGAGATCAGAGGGAATGATCTAGCAGCGTATGTTTGATTTGATCCCGAAGATCCCAACTAATGCATGAAGCATGTGAAAGTGCTGTAGCTCATCAGTGGGAGGTGTCGGAACGATTCCCCAATCAGTCTCACGCTGGAAGTGGCGCAGCCTCCAAATAACATTATTATCAATGTCTCCCGCAGAAAGCCCGCTTGGCCAGGATTCGAATATCCAAGGCAGGAAGCTCCAGTGCCTTCCTCCACAGCAAGCGCAACGGCCTCTTCAGCGACGCGTTGGAGCTCACGGTAAGACCGGACCGAACGCTTACGCGTCGTTGCTCCCAGCCAAAGGCAAACGTCTGAGCATTACTCAGAAATACGAGTCGAAGCAGAAAAGCAAAAAATAAATAAATGATTAAGTCATTTCTTAGAAGTTGTAGAGCAGCCATGTATCCAATTCCTTGGCAAGATATTTTTGCATAACTGGTCATCGTTGTGAGTTTACTTTTTTAGCATAAGGTTCCTCAATCCTGTTCCTCGAGGGCTGGTGTCCTGCCTGTTTTCTATCTCTCACTGCTGCAACACACCTGAGTCAAATGATCAGCCAATCAGCAAGGTCTGCAGAAGCTAGAAAACGATCCTGATCAGTTGACTCAGGTGTGTTGCGGCAGGGCGAGATGCAAAACAGGACACTGGTCCTCGAGGAACAGGATTGAAGACCCCTGCTTTAATAGTTTTTGTCATTGCGTCATCCTGCTGCTTACAAGAAATGCAAAAAAAAAAAATCTTATTAGCAAAGGCATATATTTACTCAAATTGTGGTTTGCAGATTACTTGAATGGGCAACTTGTACATATAAAAATAAAATTGTATTGGATATACCACACAGCCTAAACATGCAAAAAGTAACTTTGTTATTAAAGATGTATCATACATATAACTGAAAGTTTTGCCTAATAAAACCATTTTAAAAAATATATAGTATGTCCAAAAGTATGACTACAGAATTTGTTGTTCTCCATTTGAATACTCAGACCATCTTTTGTGTTGTTTATTCCATTCACATTACTTTACGTCCAACCACCACAGAAGCAGAAATATTGCCCTTTTGTTCATACACATGACTGAAAAAGAAATAATTATGGAAAACAAGTCGTTATGAAGTCCCTGTAGGCAGCCTTGTCAGAGAAGGAGCCCGAGGCAGATATGTTATGTATGCAATGTAATGCACTGTACATCCGGTAGGGGGCACAAATCAATGTTCTTGCCTCCATTCATCTCACGTGACGTGCCTCCAGGGTTCACGGCGATAATGTGACCCTGCTTCTGCTGCCTGGCACGTCTGTAGCCGTGACAGCTTTCTGATCTTAGTGCTGAACTCCAAACACAAGTCTAACTCGGCCCGTCGCTTCTTTTTTGTCTTGCTCTCCCACTAAAGCAACTTCCGTACAAGATGAACCTCTCTGATCAGGTACTGACTTGACATCGCAGCTTTAACATTCGATGAGTGGTTTCCTTTAAAACAGACAGCATGTCGCTCATATTGGATTTTGTGTGTGCGTGTGCGTGCGTGTGTGTGTGTGTCATCACAGGGTTCTACTGAGGAGGAAAAACGGTTAAGTAAGTCTCCCTCTCTACTCGAGAGCCAGCACCATCACCTGCTGACCTGTCTGGAGAAAACCACTGTGAGTTCAAAAATACAAAATAATGAATCAGCAGAATGAGTTTTTAACAATGTAAAATTTCATTATAATGATTGTGCAACTCCTCCAAAGATAAAAACAAACAGTTTTAAGCTGCAGTCAGTGCATGACACACCAGTCCCTGTAATTGGACATTTTGGGTTGGCAGCGATCAGGTGAAGGGGAAGAAAATACATCCATGCCTTCTGTCAATTATTGTTCGAAAAAAAATAATTTCAAATAAATGAAGCTTCATGAAGCACTTGTGATCATTTTTAATCCTCTTGGTTTAAAGATACATTGGAAACGTAATCAATTTCCATTGCACCAGCCTTTTTAAACCAAGAGCACCATCTAGAGGAGTCAAAAATATCACAAGTGCTTCATGAAGCTTCATTTTAACCATCACTCATTCCAGACCTGTATACACATACTGTGCACTCAGTGGAGTGTAAAGTATTTTCATGCTAAAAACTGTATGTATCTGTCTACTTTTGTCCAATTTGTTTTTCTTATTTTTACATTAATGTGGTATCCGCATTACAGACGTATCTCATTAATGTGAAAATTTCACAAAATAACAAAAGTGGACATACATGTTTTTCCCAGGACAGCAATGATGTATTTTTTTAATATCCGTGTAAATATCTTCTCTAAGCCACTAAAAGTGAAAAACAGTTTAAAAAAAAAAATCAAAACAAAATTATTCAAGGATTTGCAAAGGGTCATATTAAATCAGTCCATACGTGCATTTGCTGAATGTTCCAATAACTGAACTGACTGCTTTCAAACTTGGCCTAACATTTACCGCCTTCACGGCAATATGCAAATATTCATTCTCCAGTCCGAGAAGTGCATTTTCAGACAACAGGCACATAATCCTCCTCTAAATAAAAGGCCCATTTGGTTGAGCTGGCATTTGAAAGAAGCCACCCGAAAATGCACACGCAAGTGGAAGGACATCATCGCATACAGAAAAATGCCCGCCTGAGTACCTCCAAAGTTAACCGATGTGTTTAATTTACCCGATGCCCGTCACAGTATACCTGTTTATAATGCTTAATGAAGTGTGCGCACGTGGGGTTATTAGAGCGGCAGAGTGTGCCTCCCCCAACGTTGGCTTAATGTCTCCCATTTGATTGTGCTCTGAGTAAACAAGAGCGAATGAACACACATTAAAACATTCAAAGAATATTCAATTAATATTTGATGGTATGAATCCTTTGACTACTTAATGCTGCCAAACCAAAAACAAAAAATCACATCTTGGAAGCTTTTATATGTTCGGATATATCTCAGAAAAATTTGGTCAAGGTCACATGATCCACAAGGTCAATTTAGATATTACATTTCTGAGATTTGAGAGTGCACAGGAGTGTCAAAATTCAACGGGCCGCGTGACCCAAAATATTAAATTTGAGATTTATTGTTGTGCCATCACTATCAAAAAGTACACCAAGTTTCATTAGAATCAAAATCTTCTTGGTTAAACCCACTCAGTAATTTCGCATGGAACGATCCAGGGATAACATTATTAGCTTAAACCAATTTAAGGCCCTATTTTCATGCCCAGCGAAAGTTTAGCGCAAAGTGAAGTCTGATTTGCTAAAGGGTGGAGTTTTCTTTCTTTTGGTATTTTTCTACATTTGCGCCGTTGTGGGTGTGAACACATCAGATTTCTTCCCGGGTCAATGAAAACGCAGCTCCACTCATTCCGTTTTAATTTAGCGAGATGTGGCCTGCTCTGGAGTCCATGCAGAAGATGAAAAAAAATATGTTTATAAGGAATTGCAAACAGAAGTAATGATGAAAAGAGCGATCCCAGACGACCGCTGTTAAGTGGCCTTTTAAATTCCTATTAAAAATAAAATGCTTATTGTTATTTGATGCTTGCCTCTGTCAAAATTCTGACTCTCTTTTCCTTTATTGGTCTCTTGATCGCCACAGAACCACGAATTTGTGGATGAACAGTATTACCAACAGAGCTACCTGGAGGCGGGGCTTCATAATTATCCCTCTCGAAGCCCGTCTCTCTCCAGCCAAGAGGGCGTGACGGGCACTTGCTGCACACGCAGAAGCAAGAAGCACCACAGCCCGTTACCGAATTCCAGTGAGCCGGCACACATGCAGCCTTTGACGCACGCGCACCAACAAGGCTTGCAGGAGCTCAGCACCATCCATATTCAGCCCCTCAGCACCAGGTGGGACTCGCTGAGAGAGCGAGGCAGGCCCTCTCCTCCTCCAACATCACCTCACAAATATCTCAGTGATGTTTTGAGATTTTTGGCACATGTGACATTCAACTTTCCTCTCCATTGTCTCACAGCCGCTCCAGTTTGAACATGCGCATCGAAGAGCCAGCCCCTCTCAACTGCCAGGGCAGCCAGATCACCACAGCGATCATCAGCATTCCCACGCCACCGGTGACCACCCCTGAGGGCGACGCCCATCTTCCAGCAGGCCCCACCCACCAGAACGTTGTCAAGGTGTCTGCGCTGTGAACGATGCCGACCTCATACTCAGAGACCGTTTAAGACTCACACAAGCTGACTGAGAGACAAGTGGAGGACGTCGGCAAAATAGGGAGGCATTGTGGTGTTCAGAGACTTAGTTCGGTCGTGGTGGAGCCTGCCCTCTGCTGGCCATGTACTGTAACAACACTAACTCCTTGTACAGAAGAGGAATGGCGTTTAGATACAGTGCACCCATGTCTATGTTGCGTGTGTGTACGTGTGTGTGTGTGACAGAACATAAAGCACCTTTTTTCATGATTTTTGCATCGGTTTGACTCTTCCATAAGCAGGAGGCGGAAGCTGATCAAGAAAGAATCAAAATAATGCATTATTGTGCCCTTTGACTTTGTGTCATTCTGCTGATAAACACATGCAGTATGTCATCATTCCTTATCACTTTCAGGATCAGCCCACTTGAGGGGAGGGAAGTACATATGATGCGTACGTCTGTATTGCCAGCAAACGTGTTTCATCGTGGTGAATGAGCGTGCGTGAATTTTGCTAGATAGAAGAATTGTGATGTTTTTTGGTCAAGGGTATGTGCCTGTATTGGAGCGTCGTCTCGGGTGACTGAACTTTCAATTCTTCTGGAAGTCCATCTATGGCTCTGTATACGGTGTATTTGACTAGCTGCCACTCTCAAGGCTTTGAACTCGACATTTCTGTCCAAAATCCTCAGCGGTGAGCCTTTTTATACAACACGTGCCTGTTTTTGTCAAGAGTGAAGCCATCCATTAATATCCTTAGATCGCAAAATGCCATTTGGCTGGAGACGGACCTCAAATGACAAAATTGATGAGCGCATACAATTATTTATTTATTTATTTTTTTTAAAGGGAAGCCACCCCAATTAAAAGCACAAGGCGTTGGCTGAGAATTTTGGACACTAACATGTTCTGAGCCCAGATCCTTTGTGAATATTGTTAATAGAATATTTTGTAATATTTGACCATCGTTTGGCAGAACCAGTGAAGCTGTGCTTTCTCTCTCTCTCTCCCTCTTTTGCTCACTCTGTCTCACTCTTAATCCTCTATTTGTATCTCTCTCTCTCTGTCGTTGTCCGTTTGTATTCCTTATTCCTCCTGTGTGCACTACAGTATGCTTACAGTAGTCTTTATAGCTGTCAAGCAAAATTCTTTCCTCCCCAAACTCAGTGGGCATTTTTCAAAGTTGTTGAGTATGTGTACTCTGTGTGGTTAAGAAACTTCGGTGTTTGTACTTTTTGTCCTCCTCGATGTTCCATCTTTTTTTTCCCCGGCTTCGTTTTTTTTTTTAGGAGCACTTGACGCAAGGCGGTTGGATCTGGTTTGTTGGTTGCTATGGTGACATGAAGGACACTTATTGAACCAGGCCCAGAGCTCTGTCACCGTCGTGTAACGTTAGATCCCCCACAAAGCCCACTGACATCGGACTTTTCAGGTGTTCTCACCTCGGAGCTGAGCCACCCACTTGGCCTTTTGTCCTTTTGAATGTTCGTCCAACAGCTTTGTGCGCGTGTCGGGGAGCCAATTTTCCATCCCAATCTCGCTCTTCATCGATGGAAAAAAAAAATGTCCATCATGAGCCCACAGGCAGTGCTCTAGTTGTACCGACATGTCACCGGTGATGTTCAAATGTGCACAGCGAGTCATCTTGCTAGCCTGCCTGTGCTTAGCTGATGTGGAACTAGATTTTAGTATCGTCAAAATATCATGAAATGACCTTTTACAAAGATTTATTTAATTAGCATAAGAGGTGAACTTTGGAGTCACAGTTTTACATGTGCATTTATACTTAAAAAAAAAAACATATCAGCGAACATGGATGCTGAAGTGTATATTCCATATCAACATGTGAGGATCCAGATTCCTGCTATATCCCTTAAACCCAAGGATAGTGATTACTCTGAGAAAGCCAAAAATATTCGACAGGGTGCAGCGGGAAAAGTGTCATGCCTCTAGTTCAAGCACTAGTACTATTTTTGGTGTAGTGACAGCTGCAGAATTAGCGTAAAATCACCATGCAGGCATTAAAACAAAGAGACAAGCACAGACAGGCAGTCGTTCTTCTTATTTTGAAAGCCTTGTTAAATACAACAACACAAGGTTCTATTTTTGTGACTCTCCGCGGGAGCGGGTTCGACCCGATGTTGGTAATTTCACAGACATGTGCAAGCTGGTGGATCTACAGGAGGGAGGGCTGCGCTGCTATGGGAGTAGTCACGACTGACTTACCTCATGGTCAACCAACGCAGCTTTATTCATTCTCTTTAAATGTGTCTGTATATCTGCGCCACAATGGTTGCCCTGACACCCTTGATCGTTAGAGAAAAAAAAACATAATCTAAAGATTCAGATGTTTTGATGCCTGCTGTTCATTTACAGTATGAATGAAATATGTTGCGTCAGACCAGTTGTCAACACTCTACCAGTATTAGCCGTGGTCTGAGGAGCCCTTTAAAGACGGACAAATGAAGCTTCATGAAGCACTTGTAATCATTTTTTTACTCCACTAGATGGCACTCATGGTTTAAAGATGCAGTGGAAATGTAAGAAATTCCCATTGCACGAGCCTTTATTTTATAGCCGAGAGCACCATCGAGAAGAGTAAAAAAAAATTCACAAGCGTTTCATGAAGCTTCATTTTCCCTTTCCCTTTTCCCGCAGAGTTTAGAGGAGACCAGTTTGCATAATTTGACAAAAATGCGCAGCAAGCCTTGCACTTGCACGAAAATCAGGATCCGATGGGATTCATGTCAAGGCGCGCCCATATCCTGTCTGTAAAAAAAAGAACCCAAAGGCTTCAGTCCAACATTTTGAATATTGAAAACGAGCCTAGAACAGGAGATGGCAGAAGTGAGGTTTCTTTTCTTTTTTCTTGACAGACTGAAACTTTTAGTTTTATTGTGTCAGCAGCACTTTCAAACACAATTTAACTAAGGCTGAACATGTCCATTGATTTTTCTATACAATGAACAATAATAGCAATGTAGTATTTGGCGCTCTCTTTCTCTGTTATGTATTCTCATTTGTCTTCTACAAGATCAGTCGCTTTTCTTCTCTTTTTTTTTTTTGCTTTGCCCTACTTTGCCACCTGTCGTTGTTGAGACTATTGCTGTGCGTATCTTGTCGTGTTCGATATTATTTATGACCTTGTCTTGTGTCCGAACTGTGAAACGCCTGATAAAACATCTATATCTGCCACAAATAGTCTGTGGACTTTTTTTCACTCCTCAGTCATGCTTAAATCTGTGCAAACGTCAACCATTTAAGCTTATTTTTCAATTCTGTTTGGAAATTTCAGTTGACAGATTTCAATGGACACTTTCGGATCGTCATAAATATCTTGCTGAGTTCATAGCGAAACTGTCTGGTGACCAAAGTGTAGATGAGAGGGTCCACTGCAGCTTGCACGCAGGTCAGGACCATAGCTGATGTCTCCATCTCCAACAGCAGCTGTGTGACAGAGAATGAAATGTCAACAATGTTGTTTAAATGAGGAAGAAAGCAAACATGCTGGTAAACAAAGTCAAAAAAAGAGGGAGTCTGCCACTGGTTACACTGAAGGACAAGAAGGATAAAAAAAAGATTGCTTAAGAAATTTATTAGACCACTTATGTATGGTTTATGCTGCAGCGGTACTGTCCCTAAACATTTTTTTGTTTAAACCAACTATAGTATTACTTCATTATGCTGTACAACCAATGAATCTTTCTAATTTAAGTTATCTGTATTTTATTCATATTTTTTATAGTGTCACTTGTTACGAAAAGCAGTCATCATCCTTTTTACAATTCACAATAAAAATCCTTAAATTCTTGATTAACACGCCAATTCATATTTAAATGTAAAATATATGGATTTCATGACTAGTTTTTCTCAGATTTTAATTTCAAAATTGACCCTCTGAAAATAGTCAAGCAAATTATTATCATTATTAATTAATTATTTTTGTTATTTTTTTGGTGAATATGCAAAATTGCAGTTATTTGTTTGCATTCCTGGTTGCTGATGTTAGATTTAATTCATTTATGGGAAGCCCAATTCCCTCAAATTTGGGATAAAAATGAAAGTGAAAGTTGAAATTGAAAGGGCGCACATTAAAACACTTGATGAGTCTCCGTGGTCTAATAAATTTGATAAGCACTGACAGTAAATCTGAAAGGATTGAACATTTTCTGTTGTTAGTTACAAGTTAACAAACATCAAAAACTGTTTTGATTCTTTTGTTTCCAACTCACTCTGTCGGTGTCCGGCCGTGTGATGAGGTGATTCATAAGCAAAATAACCACCATGGGGAGCCAAAAAAGCGTGAAGGCGATAATAATATAGCCAAAGCGTTTTGCCAGTTTGCCCTCAACTTGTTTCTTCCCTCGCTCTCTGGCTCCAGGTGTCCGAAGACACACCGGTCCCACGATCTCCGGAAGTGTCCTGCGGGCTCCCCGGGCCAGATAGCCCGAGCACGGCACCCCGGACACGGAGTGCACCACCCGGCGCGAGGCCGGCGGCTTGCAACCGGCCAGCGGCGGAGCTGACCGCGGCGCTGAAGCCGGCTCGCCGAGCCAGCTCCACACGTGCTCGGACACCGTGGGCATCACTCGAATACCTCGACTGAATACTTTCTTTCGGTGCTGCCGAACAAGTTTGATGATTCGCCCGTAATGAATGACGATGATAGTCAGAGACAACCCCCAGATGGGTACCAAAACGTAAGCTCCAAAAGGATCCGGGTGACCGTCCCTGGAAGAGGGTGTCCGACAGTGCGTGTAAAAGAGGGCTTGCTTGGAGAGAGTCAGCGCGACGATGGCCAGTACGAGGCCGCATAGCCAGATGAAGAGAATCCAGAGGCGAACCCGAGCTCTCCTGCGTTCGGTTTGGAAAGGGAACGAAATGGCCTGGTAGCGCTCCACGCTGATGCTGGCCAGCGTGAGAAGTTGCACGCAGCTGCACAAGGCCCAGGTGAACTGCTGCAGGGCGCACACGGACACCGGCAGTCGGGCGCCTTCCTCGGATCGCACGAACGAGGCGAGCAAGAGCGGCGTGTCCACGGAGCACTTGAGGAGGTCACTGGCGGCCAAGCTGACCAGCAGCGCGTTATTGCTCGTCTGGAGACACTTGGTGCGGAACACGACCCAACACACCCACACGTTGCCGGGTAAACCGACCACGAGAGTCACAGTCAAGATCGCGCATTTCAATACGAGAAATAATAAATCGGGGTTGCTCTCGAGGTCAGAGGTTGTGTCGTTCCTGGAAATGCGCACGTCCATCATTCAGGCGGTTTCTCGTCGACTTTACATGGGAAACATTTTGTAGCTACTCACATGCTGGAGAAATCAACTCCTGTTCGTCCAAGGTTTCCACTCAAAGATTTCATTTCGAGTACAGTAAAAGAAACAAAAACACATGATTGAGTGGTCTCTCGGCGTGCTGTCCTACCTCCCTCCCTGATTGTCAGCGCTGATTAGCAGCAATCTCGTGAAGATGTCTGACCTTGCTCAAGTCTGAACAAACACGAACATTACCAGATTGATTGCGATAAAAAAAGAAAAAGGCTAAGCTTTTCAAGGATACGTGGGTTGGTATTAGTAAATGAATACAAACAAATTGAGAGCAGCTTTGGAAAAAAAAAAAAAGAGAGCGACAAAGAGATGGGTCAAAATTGCTTTTATTAAACAAAATAGTATAATAAAAATTCAGTGTTTTAGCAGTTCCTCCACATAAACCGCGTTCATACGATAAGCTGCCATCCAGTTGTGAGCTGCTCTGTAGTAGCCTTGGTAAGTTTGCTCTTGAAAAGGAGACATTGAGGCGTAGTAATCATTCCACGCTCTGCAGCACTCTCGCCAGTAACTCTCAGAATTGGAGTCATCTTCCATGTCATAATTGTCTTCATCCCTTTCCCATTTCTGCTCTTTCCTCATTGCCTCTGGCTTCCTGCTGCTCCATTTTTCAATCTGGATTTTTGTTTTTCTCAGGTCTTTTCGAGTTGTTCTGTCCGAAGATGTCTGCTTAGTTTGCGCAGCCGCTTTAACATCGAGCATCGGTTTACAGTCGTCAGGCCGGCGTGAAGTTCTGCTGCTCGTCGCGTTTGTTGTCTGGAACGTTACGGACGCGTCGGGTTTAAATGGCTCAACGGTGCACCTGCGACTTGCTTCTGTGTGAGGTTGAGTGACAGCAGTGCTCTCAGCGCCTGCACTCATGATGTCTTCCGAGTCATCTTCAGGACTTGAAGAACTGTGGGTCGATTTTGCAGCGTTAGGCTCCGAATTCCACCCTCGACAGATCTCACCGTCATCGTCGTCGTCGTCGTGGAGCGTGACGAACTCTTTGCGCTCGTGAGGCTCATCGCCGTCTCCCTGGCCGGTGAACTCCCTGACGACCTCCACTGATCTTCCGAGACCTGTCATAATGAACGCTTGGAAGTCCCGCTCAGCCTCCTCGAAGGTCATAAACCCCGATGTGCGGCTCTTAAACGAGCTTAGCGGCGGGATCTTTGGCAGTGCGTCTTGCAACTCTTCACGAGTAGGCGCCGCTTTAGAGGGGCTATTCTGCGTAGGATACGTCTTCGCAGAAAGCCCTGCCACGCGGTGGCTCGTCGTTGGCTTCCCCGCCTCCTGAGCTTCCTTCGTGACCATGGGAGAAACAGCCGACGCCACCTTCTTCTTTTTTTCATGCACGGTGAACTGCTGGGCTCGGATGCCGGGAGACGAAGCCTCGGCGCAGACATCCCAGTCACATTGCTCAGCCATCAGTCCGGCGTCAATGGTGGCTAAATTGAAAGAAAACAGCTGTGACTGGAAGCGGAAGCCAAGATTTCGCCGTGGAAACAAACCCGATTAAGTTGAACGCTTCTAACTGTACAGCTGGGTGGGAACATAATTTGTATTCATAAAATATTGTCGATACGAAACGCTACAAACTAAAACGCTGGTAAACATGTAGGCGGGGCTTACCGGGCAAAGCCGACAAACTCAGGCCACACTTTTGAGCGATAGACATCATTTTGTTCTCTTCTTCACCATGGCAACAGTAGGTCACCGCAAGCCCCTGAGTGCCTGTGAACAAAGTTTGATTCGGATTAGGCTGAACCATTCATTTTTATTTTTCCAGTTGTTTCAGGCTTTGCTCATGAACTGCGCGGTGTCGAGTCATTTTTAGGGGGTTCGTGATGGAATTCTTGGTTTTAAGATAGCGTGGAAATTCATAAATTGCATTCCATTGCACTAGCCTTTATGGTTAAACAAAGAGCCCCATCTAGAGGAGTAAAAAAAGAAAATTTCACAAGTGCTTCATGAAGCTTCATTTGTCCACAAATTGTCAATCTCATCCCTATTCTCGCTTCTGAATAACCACACTGGACACTGACCGAAGCGCCCGGCTCGTCCGATTCGGTGCATGTAGGTTTCCCAGTCCTGTGGCACGTCTAGATTTATCACCAGGTTTACCTTCTCTGCATCTATGCCCCTTGAGGTCTACCAAAGGGAGAAGAATCAGAAAAAGAGTCAAAGCAATGAATTGAAACGTTCGACTCACCAGATCGGTGGATATGAGCACTCTGCATTGATACTGCTTCAATTTGGACATGGCCTCGAGTCGCTGCTCCTGACTCAGACTACCTGTGTAAACAACAGAGAGATTAATTGTCACACCTGCTACGACAGAGAAGCAATCCGATTCTGACTTGGTAAAGCCAAGTTGGATTGAGGATGATGTCATCTTGGTTGTTTTTTTTTTTTCTCCCTCTGAATCTCACCTGAGATACAAACAGCAGGTAGGCCTTTAGAAGACAAGATGTCTGCCAGATGCTGAGCCCTGGTGGTGAAAAAAAAAAAAAAAAACGCAATGCATGACTATTCCAACTTAAAGTACGTCTTCTTTTCTAAGTGAAGTTCATGTTTCACGTCAATCAAATCTACCGGGATAAATCACCTGGTGTGCAAGTTGGAGAAGACGAGGGCTTGGTTGAAAGGCAGTTTACTGAACAACTCAAGTAAGAGCTGCACTTTCTCCTCGAAGACCTTATGAGGTAATGAATGGGACTGCACCAACTTGTAATACTGCCTCAGACCTGATGTGGACCAAACGAAGAAAAACAGCGACCATTTGTTCAATTAAGTCACGATGCATAAAATTGCAGGAAGTTTGAAAGGATTCACAGCATGTACCGGACCTTTGAGTCCCAAGTCCTTGGGGTTGAGTCTGACAAAAGTGGGCTCGCGCATGTAGCGGGTAAGATGTTGAGCAAGAGATTCTGGGTACGTCGCAGAGAGTGCGAGCATCTGTTTGTTCACAGGCAAAGAGGAGAATATCCAGCTGTAGAGGGACAAAAAAAAAAAATGGTGCATTGAAGGAGGAGATTGTGAATGATCTGCTTTGTTCAACTTACTTGATTTGTTCTTGGAAGCTGCCCTCCTCTAGCAGTTTGTCGGCCTCATCCAGAACAAAGAGACGAATGCTGGCGGTGGACAACATGCCGAGCTCAATGAGCTGCTTAATACGACCTGTGAGAATGACCGGCATGTTACCTAAACTATCAAGAGTGACATTTTATTTTTCTCCTTGGATGCTTTCTTTGGTTTTCTGTCATTTCAAAGATTAGCCATGCTCAAATAGCCCAAGGACCAATTCTGTCGATCTTTTCACAACTTGCTATCCTTTGCGTATGATAGCTACAAAATTTGAACTGGCCTCTTACCAGGTGAGCCTACGGCGATGTGGCATTTCTTCAGATGGAGTTTGTCCTGGCTAACAGGCCGGCCGCCGATGAACACGTGGCACTGCAAGCCATCCATGGCGCAGCCTATCGCCATGACTACGGAGTGGATCTGCACCGCTATCTCTCGAGTCGGAGCCAGAACGAGAACCTGCACGAGTCAGAGGAAAAGTCAACGAGCACTTATGCTTGATTAGGGCAGATTGAAGCCTAAGTCTTGTGGTGGGTGCAGCTAATCAGGAAGACCTTGCAGCTAATCAAATCAAGGTGCACTACACTGCAGAAAGGCTGGATGTACCTCTGCTTTATCAATAATTGTCCACTCTCATTTAAGCATATAAGACTGAGCATCTTACCCTCATCCGATTAAGAAACCCGTAACCAAAGTGATTAACACACATGGACATTTGTTGTTAGTCAAGTTATGGTAAAGCTCAAAGTAAGTATCGTTTTTGGAGGACGGGAAGTATCCAAAAGGAACTGCAACTATACTCACCTGTGTGGCAGAAGTCTCCAGCATCAGAGAATCCAAAGCGATTGTGCAGAACACGCATGTCTTTCCCGTGCCAGACTTGGCTTGTACAATCAAATCTGAAACATGACAATCAAGGCTAGCTCCATCATTTGGAACAATCACAACTGAGTTGATTGGGCACATTATTAGTGAGTAACATGTAATAGGAGCACCAAATGCATCCAATTTGAACTTGTGATGCAAGCTTCGTTTTTCCGCAACGTGAACACAGCCAAGACAATGCCATTTGTTTACATGGCAACATACAGTATGTCACAGGAACAGGAAAATACGTGCAGTGCTCAACATAATATAATTGAGAGAAAAAATTTTAAGTGCAATGTTTAAACAGTGCATGTTATAGTAGATCAGAATAATAATCCATAAACGTTTTAGGACTATAAACCCATATTTAATGTTATCATAATGGTTGTACTAGAAGAGTTTAGTGGGTGGTTATAAGGGCGTACTTGTAAAAAATGGTTTTCTAGAACAAATCTGGGCGTGTTGTAATTTGTATATATTGCACACTGAAAAAAAAAAACAGCACTATAAGAGTGCCCTTTTGTCGTTTCGAAGATTTTAGTCAGTAACAACAGCTGACGTTGTGTGCACTGTGTTAAGATGATTGGAAGTATTTTTAACTCCACGATGCTATTAATCGAAAGACACAGACAGAAACCGAATGAGAGCTACCAAGTCCGCATCGGCCAAGCGGGATCGCCTTGAGCTGGATCGGGGATGGTTTTTGAAAGCCTGCTGCTGACAGCCCGTCCAGCACGACTTCAGACAATAACAGCGACCTGAAGTCGATCCCCTCCGATAAAAGGACATCATCGGTCCTGGTTCGCGTTTCGATATCGTGAGCTGCTTTCCTGACGGAGGCCGCCATTTTTGTTGAGAGCCAGTCAGCCACTGGTCAAAGAGCGCGGCTTAAAAGCATCGCCTAAACAAAGTCGAGCCGAGACTACACTGCACCCTGGCGGCCGGAAGAGAGTGTCACCTTTATTTTTATTGTCAATATCCGGTTTGATAATTGGGTAAAACAAAATAAAATCACGTCTGCGCTAAAAATTGTTTTCCTTTAAAAAATAAATAATATCAAAACCACGTGCTACCTTTGCTCATATTATGTACTGACAAACAAAATAAACTACTTCTACTACTGGTAATGATGGGGAAAAATGCACCTTCTCTGCATTGAGTTTTTTTCTACTTTCGAGTTGAGGGGGTATTTTTTTCTATAAACTGGTGTTCTTTAGGCTGGGGCAATACAATGCCTTCACCATTAATACAAAGTATATGTTGTGTCAGTGTATTATATTTTTGTAAGCTTTGTGCCCCCAAATGTCTCATAAAAAAAACTATGTTCCGTTCTCCCATATCAGCCAATCTGGATATAAATATTTGATATCCATCCATTCAACATCAGACTCCGTGTCACACTCAGTAACACAATTTGTCATTAAATCGAGATGATAACTATTTGTACCTTTTGTGCCATTTTAGTTAGGTAGCTTGCAGTGAAACTTCGGGAGAAATCTAAAATGGGAGTCTTGGCTCAGTTAAGTTTGGGAAACACTACTTTAAACCCATGTTTTGTATGTGACCCTGCAAACATACACACACACACCTGCACGCGCACACCCACACTCACGCACACCCACACACACACCCACATAATCATGGAAAATGCCATCTTAAAGGATATTAGGCAGAATTATTGTCCTCACAATCCGGATCTGCGGATTTGGTAGGAAGGAACGAAATATCATGATCTGGATCTGCTTTCCGTGGACTCATTTAGAGAGTCACTTCTTCTGTTCTCTTTTGTACTGCAACAGAAAAGCAGTCTGTCACCTTTTAGCTCGGCTTTCTTTGCTTATCAGTACAGTAAGATACCGAATTTGAAGTCTGATGATTGCCACACCAATTTTTTAGTATAGCTGTCGTTTTGACCTTTGGACATTTTGAATTTGGTCAGAGAGTTTTGGGCTGCTTATGTCAATGATTTTAACATAGCAGCTAAAACGCCCTCTGCTTGAGCACCAAAATTACAAAATGGAGCATCCCGGTCCTCGTGGAAACTCGTCTTTCTCTGGCAGCGCAGCCGACACAGAAGTCCTCTCTCGGGCTGGTTACACCATACTGGCCGTTATCATGGGTGTCTTCTCTATTTTGGCGATCATTCTCAACGTCCTGGTGATTGTGGTGACGGTGAGACACAAACAGCTGAGGCAGCCTCTCAGCTACGCTCTGGTCAGCCTGGCTGTATGTGACCTGGGCTGTGCTGTGTTTGGAGGGCTGCCCACCACAATCACCACTGCCATGGGATACTTCAGCCTTGGACGACTGGGCTGCATTTGAGAAGGCTTTACTGTGGCCTTTTTTGGTGAGTTTTTCCACTGGACTGTCGTGTGTGTGTCTGTGTCAGGAGTTCACCTATTGCGGATTTAGTAGATTGTAGATTATTATTTTTTTACAATACAGTACGACAGTGAACAGTTACTTAACTTGCTTGTCTAAATTAAAGTAAACTTTATTTGGAAATTGAACAGAAACAAATCTTATCCATCGCAGGTGAGGGTAGAAACAGCCACGAGTGCACTTTCAAGCGCTTTATTTAACAAAATCCGGTACTCAAAAGCATTCTTAGCGCAGTCTCAACTGTGTTACAGTTGCTAATGATTTAGCCAGGAAATCATACGTTCACGTCCATGCCTCTCAACACAGCAGCGGGAACCCTAATTTGGCTTTAAAACTTTAATTGAGAACTCCGCTTTAAAACCCTCGCTGGGAACACCAACTGTGTTTTTAAAACCAGAGCCAGGAACCATAACGTCGTTTTATAACCCTATCGACAATTTTTATGAATAAGGCCAGAGGGTCGAGGCCAGAGGGCGGGGGACTGACTGGCAAAAAAGGGTCAAGTGCCCAGCTCTGATTATTATCCATCCATCCATTATGTGTTCCGCTTCTCCTCACAAGGGTCATGGGGGGTCAAATTTGTGTGATTTCATTCCTCCTTCTCACAGGTATAGCAAGTCTGTGTACGATCGGAGTCATATCTGTGGAGCGCTACATAGTGGTGTGCTATCCGATGGGTGCGGCCCTCTTCCAAACCAGGTAAGCGTCGTTATTCTTTAAAAAAAAAAAAAAAATCAGCTGAGGGCTCAAGCGTGACTGATTTCTTTCTCAGGCATGCGATCGCCGGCGTGGTGCTGTCTTGGGTGTGGTCCTTTGTGTGGAACACTCCACCCTTGTTCGGTTGGGGGAGTTTTGAGCTGTTGTACGTTTTCATGAACAGACAGGTAAAGGCATCAGAAATCAAATTGACCAGAATATGAAATTAATATTGACCGCATGTTATTGTCTTTTTTTTCCAGTTCCGAACAGATGCTGTTCCTTTGGTCCTGTGTGGATGGAACCCCTGGGGCTCAGAAGCAAACATATCTGAGGTCGAGACAACAGTCGCTTCTGCTCACGAAAAAAAAAAATGGATCTATGAAAGGAATTATACATTTACTAGATGGTTCTTGAGGACAGCACTCCCCGTTAGAGCTTGTAAAATGTAAAATAACAGCGTATCAATTTGATTTTCACTCCAAGAGCGGGATTATTTGAACAATCTTTATTGTTGTTGTTATTTGCAGTTATGTGCAACTACGATGCTTCATGGTGAATTACGTTTAATGTTGGCCAATGCAAACTGGCTGCAGAGTAAAATCCTGCAGTTAAAATTCTTTGGGGGGGAGATAAAAAAAAAAAAAAAGATAAATCCTCTCAAAGGATCATAACAAAATCGAAACATTTAATGGGCCGATGAAACCAAGGCTGAACTTTTTGGCTATAATTACAAAAGTATATTTGACGCAAATGCAACAGTGCTCAACGGGCTATTTGAAAGCTAGAACTGGGGCCTTAGACAAAGTGGAAGGAATTATGGACAGTTGGAAGTAGCATAGCTTGTGATCGAAAGCAAAAAAAAAAAAAAAAAGAAAATCAAGTCAGGAAAATCGTACGATATGAAATTTATTATGGATTAACGAATGGCACTTTAAATGTTGGCAGGTGTGTGCTGACTCCTGTTTAAATCAGTGCTTCTCAATTATTTTCTGTTACGCACCCCTCCCTAGCAAAAGGAAAACGATTCGCGCCCCTACCCCATTTCCCACTCAATCATAAATAGCATTTTTGTTGCAAAACAAACCTATACCTTCACTGCGCACAATGAGCAAGGAGAGCGCCACTGCCAACGACCGGAGTGGATGTGCAATTACACTTTATTGCCGTAAGTCCGAAAAAGTGCATGTTCCCCAGAGTCACGCGCGCCCCCCCGCAGCATCGCACCATGCCACGCAAGAGGGGCCCACCCCACTATTTGAGAAGCACTGCTTTAAATGAATACAGCCACATCGCAGTTTCACGGGGGTGTGCAAACTTGTGCAACCAAATTATATCAATATTTTTTTACCAGAACTCACCAAAGGTGCAGTACAGTTTTTCGGTTAAATCAATGGTAGAAAAAAGTTTGAAGTGGTTGATCTTGGTCTCATTTTTTAAGACCAAGGGAGAGTAGACTTTTTATATAAACATTAAATATGCATCATATAAAAAAATTAAAAATAATTAAAACCAGACTTTTAAGACTTCCTAGTCAGACTATGTGAATCCTGCATGTAAAAAAAAAAAAAGAAACCTGTTTAATTCAGTCCACTGTCACTGTGAATTTTCTAATGTTGATGTTGTCTTTCCTGGAAATTGGAGCTGTACGTTTCTTTTTCAATTTACCATGACGCTAATTTGCTCACCATACAAAATGTTTTACCCACAATAAATTATATGTATTCTGTGTGTTTGGTGCTCATTATCCAATGTTGATGTAGAAAATAATTCACAATACTTTAAGTGTCGGATATTTTCTGCGTCAAAACATCCAACAACACAAGTTAATAACACAACTTTTATTTTCAACTGGGTGTACACGTCTCTTTTTCTCCTTGAGGAACCACTCTGCACAACCAGACCTTCATCACCTGATTACCATTATTGCTTTCACCGGAAAAACACCCCAAACTAAACTCGGTGTATTTTGCCACCCTTTTCCAAGTGCCAACCTTTTTTTTTTTAAACACGTTTGCATGTTAAACAGCAAAATCAACAACCTCCTTCTCGCTTTCTTTGTCAAGTCTCACAGTTTAATCATTCACAGTCACCCCTCAAAAGAATCACTGTCACCCTATTACACCCTAGCTTGGCTTTTTATTGATTACAGAAATATTGCTATCACTTTCAAGAAAGAAACACAAAAAGGGCAGAATGTGAACAGCTGTATCAAACCTATACACTTTTCCATATATACAAAGTGAGCGATCATCTATGTACATGCTACATACTGCCACACACTAGATCGCGGAGTAGTCCTGACTTGGCGCAGACCAGGGATCGGGTCAGACCGAACTAACCCGAGGTCAGCGCCAAGAAAACGGCGCCACTCCAATCGATAGCCAAAATCCATCTCAGCGATACAGTACATTTTGACACATAAGTTTGACTGGTGTGTGAAAACGGTTGTGTGCTTGGAGGTTTCCGGCAGCTTGAGATACACAACAACATTGTGTCAGAGTGCTTCAAGTCCCGCTAACAACCTGGTGATCTGCTTCTACGGACTTTTACTACACTTGCACGCACTCAAGTTCATCATTTGGTCCCGAAGCACCGCATCACATTGTTGTTGAATCTTATTTTCGATTATATCGGTCGGGGGGGGTCAATGCGATGCTTGGTGTGATGATTATTAGCTCACATGCCATGCAAATTATTAGGACTCATCCGGTGACATTTCTTTTTCCAGCAATTTCACGTACCATCTGAAAAACATGGGCGTGCGGAATACACGAGCATGCTTCAAGGTGGTTTCGACTATACGTACACTAGGTAGTCTCAAAATAACAGAACGGGGAACACAAAGAATCAATGCGGAAAGATACTTCATAATAAAGCCTTGCGAGGGGGATTTCAGGGCAACATATTCTGCTCTAAGGAGGGGGGGGATTCACCGAAGTTCAGCCGCCACCTTGCAGCACCCACAAAACGACACAAGCAAGTAAGTCCTGAGCTCGAGGAATGTGCAACACGTTCCCAGCCAGTCGCCAACTATAACAGCGGGAGCACAGCAAAGACTGAGAAATACCATTTGTTGGAAACACCATTGCTTCTGAGAAGTACAAAGTAAGATCTTATGTACAAATAGGAATAAAATCAAGTGTAAAAATAGACACTGCACATGGAGCTGGTCTTGGAGAGGAAAGGGGGCTGTTGAATCATCAAAATGTGATCCAGAGGTAAAATTAGGTGCAAAGAACAGTTCAACGACAACGCCTGTAAATATCACGCACAACAAGTTGTGAGTCAAGGCAAAGGGGGCATCTAAGGATAAGCAGGTGAGGACTTGTACACTCTCTTTACTTTCTTTAACTCGTCATTACAAGTTGTTGACTGGAGCTTTACAGTAGTGACGGACAAACGAAGCTTCGTGAAGCACTGATCATTTTCAATCTCCTCTATGGCATTGATGATTTAAAGATACAGAGGAAACGTCATAAATTTCCATTCCAAGAGCCTTCATCTTTAAACCAAGAGTCGTAATAAAATATCACAAGTGCTTCGTGAAGCTTCATTTTGCTTTCGCTACTTTACAGGGTCCAAGATTGTATAGTGACCTACTATTTTCAATTTTTTTTTTTTTTTTTTGGTTTATCATTTAGAGTAATCATCACTCTTCTCTGAGGCGTACTTATAACCCAACTCTGACAGATGAGGTAAAGTACAGTACTGAAAGTGTCCCTGACCTCTAGCGGACAGTAAGGTGCTAACGTTCATCTGTGTAAACTCCGCTGATACACACATCGGATTTTCAAGTGAAACAAAAGCGGTAGTGTTTGTGTGCGCACAAAAGTAAGAGGCTTAGGGGTAGAGAATGAAGCTGGGGTGTGCGTGAATGTGTAAGTGTGTGTGTTGGTGTGTTTCGGATCTTATAATAAAGGGCCAAGGTGAGGTGCAATTTTTTTGTTTGGATTGAGGCTGAGGCATTTCATGAGAAAAAGAGAACAGCTCAGTCTTGTTTATGTACAGCAACAGTCCAGATGAGTGGGAAGAGACTTAATAGTAGTAAGGAAGTTCTTTTTAAATTTTTTTTTTTTAATGGGGCCCACTGTCACTCCTGCGCCTTCTTCACAGTTCAAGCTCTGTTGCGGCCCATATCAAACACTGCCCTCATCTGGAGAACAGCGGTAATAGCAGCAAGGAGAATCACAAGCTCTCCCTCTTTCCTCTTTTGTGGTCGCACACAATTCGAAGAGTACTTTTTCTGTCTTCAGGGGAGAGCATTATTCTGTTTTGTCTGTCGCGTGTGAATTCTTCAGTCCCAGATCTGTTCATGTTTCGATGTGGACAGGTGAATCATTTTCTTCTTTGAGTGAGAATGTGTCGCTCCTTCAGTGCGCGTGGTGTGGTCGCAGAATGTTTGTGTCTGAAAGGACTGCTCCACTGGTCGTGGACCTCCTCACTTCTGGGGCCAGCCGACAGCACTAGAACAACACACTCTGCCGTCTGCCCTTCCCCTGAGCTGAGAGACAGACACAGACAAACATGTTGGGCAAACATGCAGGCTTTACACCAAGAACATCATGGGAAATACTCGTACTGGACATTGTGATCGAGCACATTTTATTCCCACAGCATTGAACTGCCCCCGTTGCATATGAAGGTTATCTGCACAATTTTGACTTGGGAGGATTTATTTTTTATTTTTTGGGGAGGGGGGGGGGTTCGGGCGGTGGGCGCGGTGGATTGGTTAAATTTTTGGGATTTGAGGCCCACAAGCAAATTTGTCTGTTCAGGAGACAGCTTCATCTTAAATGGTGCTAAAGGTTGACAGCTGATCAGCTTTGGAAAATAAATAGATTTCCATGTTGGGGAATAATAATGATGCGAACATTTAACAATTCACATGAAAATAAATATTGGAGCAAAGCAATTGCTGACGTCATGATGTTGCCAAAATTGTCTAAAAAAAAAAAAAAAAGTAAAAAAATAAATAAATAAATAATAATAATAACTATATATAAATATATATATATATATTTATATATATATATATATATTAAAAAATATAAGTTGTTTTAATAGTTGTTAAATACAATACAGGCCCATGTGAATATACTCACCAGTATCAAGTCAAACACTGCAACAAAACCCACACTATAACCATGCTACTAATCAAAAAGGCACACCAGTTCAAGCCCTTACCTACAGGCTCTACAAAAAGACTACATCTCTCACTGGAGAAACCTAAAGAGGACTACAAATACAAAGAATCAAAAGTCACCCCTTCAGTTTCCTTTTTTTTTTTTTTTTACCAGTACATTATTGTTCCTTTCAATCCTGACAGAAAGGCTTCTCGAAGAAAAAAAGAGGAAGATGGGCTAAGCGAAAGTTGAAATGTGGGTGCAGGACGTGAAATGTGGGGAAAAGCTGGAGCCAAACGGGAAAGACAAGACAATCGTAAGGAGTGCATTAGAGTCTCCGGCGAGGGAGGATGAGAGATTATTCTATCTGATCGGCACATTCAGAATGTGGCATCACAACAAAAGACGAAAAAGGGGGCAAAGTGACAGTCAAATGAAGAAAAAATAAACATGAAAAAGACAGTGTGAAAGAGACCGTATTTACCAGAATGGTAGCGGCCACTCAGCCAGTGGAAGTGGAGGAGAGATTGTGACTCTGAGGCCTGGGATTGGCTGCTTCTCTCTGGAAGTACTGCGAGGGCGCGGAGCCTAGCTTATGGGCCATCGCTTTTTAGGGTGAGGAGTCGGGCATAAAGAAGTATGTGGAGTAGGGAGCACAAGGAAGACAGAAAATATTTAGGAAAAGATGAACATTGCGATAGAAGAGTGAATGGGTGGAGAGACAAAGAAAGGGGACTCTTTTTAAGCACAAGACCGCGAGAAAGAAAGAGACAAACACACACACACACACACACACACACACACACACTCATTGAATTTTTTGGTTTGGGTGTGTGCATTCTCAGGGTTGTTCTTTATGTAGCGTGAAAATCATAACTGCAAATTTAAAAACTTAAACTAAACTTAATATTAAAAGCGGCCATCATTCTTAGAATACATTTTTAAAGGCCGACAAGAGGAGCTCGTCAGCTTCTTATCCGACTCTTTCCTTTCACTTCGAACAAAAGTGCAACATCTCAGTCATGTCATACATATCATAGATAAGCAAAAAATGAACGTGACGTAAGACTAGGACATCGTGCTCGGGAAGTATGACCACACAGCAGCATGAGAGACAACGTAAAGCAAAGAGGAAGAGAAAGAAAAAAAAATGGAAAGAGGAGGCCTGTCCTTGTTTTATTCCCACTACGATATCCTCACTTGTTTGTCTTTCTCTTCTAGTTTTCCATCTCAAGAGACTTACTCGACTCCGGGTAGACGGAGGATCTCTTCCCGGGGTCTTTCTGGAGCTGAATGCCTTTTATGGAGAAGATTGATGCAGCTGAAAACAAAAGACAGGAAGTGAGATGGTGCCACGTGTGCAAGTTTGAGCAATATTTGTGCAGTGGTGGGAAAATGAAGCTTCGTGAACCACTTGTGATTTTTTTTTTTCTCGACTAGATGCTCATGGCTTAAAAAAAATAAAGGCTAGTGCAATGTAAATTTAGAAGATTTTCTTGAAACAAACAGCGCCATCTAGAGGAGTCAAAAATGATCCCAAGTGCTTCGTGAAGCTTCATTTGTCCTTCACTACATGTTAGACGTAGTCGACTCACTGTCAGCCAGCGTTTGAACCTGCTCGCCAAGAGTTCTGAAATACGCGTGTCGGAGAGCATCCTCGGCCGACACCCGCTTTTTTGCCTCAAACTGGAATCACACAAAGACAGATGAGAGGTTTAAGGGTCATGTATTTTTCGGAACCTTAATCACTTGCCCGGATCGGAGCTGGATTACCTGCAAAAGCACTGAGAGCAAGTCATGACCATCGTTGTCTATCCTGCATGGCAAGAAAGGAGGAGGGTCATTGAGGTCACAATCTGATTATTATTTCGATGAGATCACGCTTCGAGTTGTTTCCAATTAGAATTCCCCAAATAAATTCATTTCTAATTTTGATCCGCTCATATTGCACGACAATGCAGTTCTGAAATAAAACATTCAACAATCATGATAATATTGTTAAATACCTCTGTGACAATCTCAATTCAAAAAAAGCATAAGGTATCGTCACTTATTACTCTAAGGTACACACATTAGGATAATCTGTCATGGTATAAAATTTAAATTTTCCCTCGAAATATTTTCCAAAATCTTGATGACATCATTTTACAACCTTGCTGCATTGAGTCCATTCAGAAACACTTGGCAAACATCAGCGCAACATATCCAGTAGTGAATTCTTTTTTTTTTGTGAGATCATCATCATACGAGATTCCTGCATCAGAGGACATGTCTCAAGATCGCTGGTGGAACAGAATCTTTGTGTGTGGTGTTCTGTGTTGAGATGAGATCACAACACAGAACATGACTTGAAACTGTTCCATGGCTGATTTTCTTGCTTTTATGTGGGGTCTCTATCAGACAAACCATCTGTTAAAATTAAAGATTTAACTCAGGTGATTAATCCCCCCAAAATTTAACTCAGTTAAATATTTTAACTCAGTTAACTCAGTTTGATTTACTTAAAAAAATATTTGCATACTTTGCAAATATTGTGCCATATTAGCTGTCTTTAGCACGTCTCAGAACAAAACACCGTGTTTAAGTTGCCACTGGGCCTTGCAAACCAACACTGCTGGAGTGTGGCGCTTGTGGTTGCTTTTGAGAAATGTCTCGAAAATAAATGTCTGCAAAGATGTCTACATTAAGATCGTATTCAAGAATCCAAGAAAGCTATTAGAACAGTCTTTGAATTAAATATATTTCATATTTGGTGATTTTGCATCAATTCCAAGATATTATTCAAGTAAATATCTGTTATAAGCTTCGCAAAAAATAGTCGTTGAAAAATGGGATTAATCGCGATTAATTTTTGTGATTAATTAGTTAAAAAAATTCATCACTTGACAGTACTAGTTAAGATATTAAGAAAAGAAAAATCCTAGCGTGCGTAACGGGTCAAATGCATCCCTGGGTTGAGGATACTGCGGAGTGTGTATTTTATTTTGTAGTGATACTACAGTATTGCATGTTGTGATGTTCTTAAACTGCGGATTCAGGTTGTGATTCCTCGACTTGTGTACGCACACATACCTGGGAGCGTGGTTCACCAGCGGTTCCGCTTTGTATTTGGGAAAATTATACGTCTTAAACTCTTCGCTGGTGCTGATGCCAGGCCAGGTCTCTTCGGTGGGGGTGCCTGGGCAAGTGGAGAGTTTAGTTTATTAACCGGTTGCAGGTCAACAGTTTTATCAAAGATGACAAAATGAAGAATTTCCGGCATTGGGAAGTCCCGTGCATAGACTCACCGAGGATGCGGAATATGAGGTGAAGTTCGTCCTCTACAGTGGATCCGGGAAAGAGAGGCCTGCCTGTGATCATTTCATAGAAGATGCAGCCCACACCCCTGCATGGTGACATACACAAAAGCAAATACGTTGATAATGAAAAGATTTTAGAGTAGAGTGTCCATCGATTGATTATCACTCATAACGCAACACGGCAACGTTACATAATTGGGGAGAAAGCCACGCAAATGATTTAGATGACTGCGATGAAACATTTTCACATAAAAGTGGAAATTTTCTGATTATAAGTCACGGCAGTCAAAAAAATGCATCATGAAAAAGAAAAAGAAAAAACATCGCAGAGTATAAATCATGTGCTCAAGAAGCACGCGGCTGAAATATGCTATGATTGGAGGTGGCGGTAATGCACCAATATTAGTTGCCAACTGCCAAAAGAAAGTGGAAGAAGACAAAAAGGGAAAATGAGTCAAACACTGTGTGACGTATCGCTATTTTGCCACAATAAGGACTTACTATTTACAGGATTCTATCTTTGGCCACAATATGACGTGGGATTCTAGTTTGGGTAAGCCACTTTAACAGCAGAAACATTTTTCTGTAATTAGCAGCGGAAGTTTCTAATCCAACCGGAGCCGTGACTGAGTGCAAATGGAAGCTAGTCCGAGCTTGAATTAGAATATACATAAGTCCCACTTGGCGGCACGGTGCCCAACTGGTTCGGACGTTTGCCTCACAGTGTAGACCGTGGGTTTGATTCCGGCTCACCGTGCCTGCGTGGGTTTCCTCCCAAATTCCAAAATCACGCATGGTAGGTTGATTGGACACTCTAAATTACCCCTAGGTACGAGTGTGAGCGCGGATGGTTGTTCGTCTCTGTGTGCCCTGCGATTGGTTGGCTTGAGCATCAGTGGCAGAACCAACTCAACTATAAAAAAAAGTGCGACTCAGAATCCCCAAATTACAGTACATTTTAGACGTAGTGCGATAAAGAGTATTGTTGATGTCTCCAAGGCGCTGTTTGTATATTTTGTTTAACTCATTCACTACGAGCCGAGTTAAAAAAAAAAAAAAGGATCTTTGACGTCTTTATCCGTCAATGGTAGTAAATGAGTTCATTTGAGTGCTACCTCTTCCAGTTGACATGAATGCATTTGTGTTGATTTGACTGAACGCCGCTGAACCTAACTGGTACACTGACAACATAAGGACTGACATTTTTGCCAGATGCAGAAAGGATCACTCCTCCGGTCTCCGTTAACCAGCCAACGATTTGTTTTTATTCCTCTCTTCTTCCAGGCATTGCCGAAGAGGACTTGATGATGCTTCTTTTTCCAACTGTTCCCTCACTGCATCTATCGGCCTTTTCTGGCAGCTCCTTCCACTTCATCCTTCTGCTACTTCCTACCACCCCTCTGAATGTGTCCGAACCATCCAAACTTATCCTGACTCACCCTCCGATGAGCTCATTTCAAATTAATCAAGTCAGTCCTAAAGAGAATCGCAACATCTTTAACTACGCCACCTCCGGCTTGGCTCCCGTTGTCTTCTATCGCATAACAAAAGTAAGAATTTCCTCCACCTGTGACTTTTGGACTTGCTTACTACCTCTTTTTTTTTTTTTTTTTCCTGCTTTTACCAGGCACACCGCCCATTTTTTTTCCAAAACAGATTAATTGTGCGTTTGACATTTTGGTTGTTCATATTTAGTGACACTCTTGTAACTTTTGGTGTTATTGGCAGGATGTGAGTGGTGCTTAATAGCCACAACATTTTAGAGATAATGACGATGGCGCCAATTTATCCAGGTACCAAAATGTCAAGTCCAGTGTAACCTCTGCCGCCCTTCGTTTCAGCAGCAAAATAAGAAAGCAAGCATAATCATCGTTTCCAGCGGCGATTTACATTTCATTTTCATGCCATAAACGTAAGATTGACATTAATATGAAGAACAGCCTCAGCGTGTTTGCTCACCACATGTCTATGGGCGTCGAGTACTCAGTGGAGCCTAGAAGCACATCTGGAGGTCGGTACCACAATGTCACTACTTCATTTGAGTAGGTCTTTGTGGGGACAGACTTGGCCCGGGCCAGACCTTAATTAAAGAGGCAAAAGTAGCACAGAATAATGGAAATATTGACTAACTTGACTCCACACGAGAAATGTTTCATTTCATTCGTAATTCTAACGCACGGTCAACAGATGTGCAAATCATGCATGTTAGGCAAATCAACCACTCTAAAATGCTAGGAGACATGAACGGGAATGGTTGACTCCATGCGTCAGTCTTGTCATGGATGGGATCATTCCATGGTGTTCGCCGCCTCAGTCAGTCAGTTGGGATTGAGTGTCCCTGTGATCCTGAACTGGTCGAATGGTATAGAAAAGGGATCGATTTTTATTGGGAGTATTGGAGAACATGTCACAATGTAGTATCTAGAAATAGACGGTCGCGGAGGCCGATGACCGATATTTGACGCCGATATTGATTTCTAGAAAAAAACGGGGCAAAATGGTGTCAAAAGTTTGGAAAAAATAAAAACTCCAACACTTGACTTAGTTTAAGTTCCTTCAACTGCATGTTTGTTACACTACTAGTGATTAACAACATGTTTTTTTTTCTTAAAATTTCAGCAAAATCTGCCGATTTATCTTCTTCTGCTCGCGGGACCTCTACCGTAGTGCGTGTGACTTGAGGTTAAAAGCAAACAGGCTGCTCACTGCTGATTGGCTGCACAAGTAACCAATCTGTGGTTGGCCCAATCTGCCTCTGCAGGCAGGGCCACGAGCACAGCAGAGAGAAAGAGAAGTGTGCTGTAGCGAGCCAAAATAAAATAGCTTTTACTTTGAATAAAAAAAAAGGTCGATGCAGATAAACGACAAAATGCCAAATATCCGCCCAGATAATCGCTACGGCCGATAATCGGTATGTCACTTGTAGTATCACCACCAGAAGGCAGAACTGAGTGAACTGTTTCTTTTCACTACTACATGGCTTGGTTTCAATGGCGTAGATTTCAGCTGAACAATAATTCACATTTTAAAAAAAAAAGCAAATAAAAACTTGAGTACAGTAAGCATTTGCGGTTTGCGATGATAGTTTATGTTTTGTGTGGTATATTTAGAGTTTAAACTTTCAAAAAGGGCAATTTTAAACATTTCTAGGAGGCATCAATTACTTGGGGTTACCCGCTATGCTGAGTGAATAGCGAGGGTTTACTGTAAAGAGTATATCAAAGTCACAGTCAAGGAATTTGAACATCGTCATTCGAGTAAAGGTAGGACTGTACCAAAATCGGCAAGTTTCAGCTCTCCTTTCTCATTGATGAGCAGGTTCTGTGGTTTAAGGTCCCTGTGCAGAACCTTCCTTCGATGGCAGTAAGCGAGGCCTCTCAACAGCTGGAATAAGAAGATCTGGAAGGGAGATAACCGATTCAGCAGCTGAATTCCGACCCAGTGCTGACCAAGCAAATGACATACCTTGACATTGTAAACACTCATTATGCTCCCACAGTCGTCCATGTACTGCTTGAGATCTTTTTCCTGATGAGACAATTCAGTGTTGACATTTAGATTTGCAAAACACACTCGTACAACGCTACATGTGCAGCACACACACACACACACCAGATACTCAAACACGAGTGTCAGGCACTTGTCAGTGTGAATAATGTCATGGAGAGTGACAATATTGGCGTGCTTCAAGTCTTTCAGTAGAGACACTGGAAGGAGGAGACAAAGAGAGCGTCAGTCAAACCCAGATAACAAACTCAGCAGAAAAAGCAAAGCTGCTGGCGGTGGTGTCAAACCTTCTCTGATGGCTGTGCAAGGAGCACCCTCTTCGTGCTCCAATCGGATCTCTTTCAGAGCCACTAAGTTGTCTGTTAACTTGCTTCGCCCCTTAAAAACCGTAGCATATGTTCCCTGGGGAAAATATGCAAAAGTGTGCTGAATATCAAGAAGGAATTATTGGGGAACCAAAATTCTCAACTCACCTCCCCTAATTTGTCCAGTTTGATGTAGGTCTCAAGTTTCCCAAAGCCAATTTCAGACTGAAAGAGACGACATTTAGGGAATTGAATAAATGTAATCTGAACGTGATCACTACAGCCGCATCGCTCCATAGATGTGCCGCTTGTGTAATACGTGAGTGTGCTGAAGCCTCAGCGTGGTTTCGCCAACATTCTCAGAGTGTTACTGGCCTCTCACCTGAACATAAGCTGACACATTTCAAGACACAAATACAAGCAGTCAATGGGGCACTGTCGGTTGCCCGGCAATTCAAATATTCTAAGCAAACTGACCTGGAACATGCGTCTAATCCACCCGTCGACGTTTTAGCTTTTTGCGGCACCTTACATCAAGCTTATGTTTGGAAATAAGTAATTATAACAAAACAAGTCAGAGCTGGCAGATGTAACACAACACAATGCATTTGTGCGTGTTTGTGGCATTGTGCATCATGTGGTCTATTAAAAGTGGTGTGAACAACTTCTTGAATTCTTATTTTCTTGCACAATTGTCACACCTAGTGGAAAATATTTCCTATCATCAAATCAATTTAAATATTTGTCAAAGACTACACAAGTCATTTTTAAACAAAGGTTTTTTTCTTAAATACTAATTTTACTAAAAAAAAAATAATAATAGTTGGGGTTTTTTTTGGCGGGGGGGGGGGTGCTGGAATGAATTAATGACCATTCGTTGACGTGTATCTCGAGGCATCACTGTATCGTTCCTCCCAACAAAGAACACCTCCCCACCTGAGATGCGCTAAATGGCAAGTTGCAAATGATTGCATTCAAAGGATGAATGATAAATTGCATTTGTGATAATATTGTGCTAAAACGCAATTTAATTTTCAAACTGTAAACATATGTCATGAAAACTGTTCAGAGAGAGGAGCATCCAGGCGCAACGGGAATGCATAGTATTTATCAAGATCGGATGAATTCATTACACCCAAATGAAGATAATAGAGACGTGTCAGTATAATGTATGTCCTCCGGTTTAGAAGTAATGAATAATAGACGGCTGCAGCTATGTCATGCTGTGATACACACAAGCCTGGCAGTGTTTATCCCACTCACTGTCAATTCCCCTCATCTGTCTGTCAGTCCCTGTCAAGGCCGTTTCAGGCGAGTTTTTATCATTTCCAGCGTCCCAATCCATCCTGCAGCCCTTTAAAGCGCTTCTGTCCTTGCATTTCACCAGTCCTTTTTACCCCCACAAACAACACAGCTATAGTTACGGAGCATACCGGAATGTTTCTCAGAATCTTATTGTCACACAAGGCAGATTCACAGATGAGCTTGGACTGGCGTCGCATTTACGAGTTGGCTGCATTTATTGCACTTCATCCCTTTGCTCAAATTAAATGTAATTTAAGATGCTTATTTTGGCTCTCAATTGCTTCTTCACACGGGCGCGCATATCACTTACTTTGCGCATAAGTTGAACTCTCACTTAAAGGACCAGTACATGCAGCAGGACGACAAGATTTCATTCCGCTCCAAGTGCAACTATTTGAATTTCATACATGCGGTACTTGACCCGGTTAGGGTCAAATAAGGGCGCGGACAAAAACCCACTTGTGGCCTTGATTAGTCCGTCTGTTTTTGCAAAATTTCACATCCTCATTTCATAAAAATGGCCAAAGATGGATGGGCCGTTCCGTAAGTGGGATGAAATACCCATCGATAGGACAACTCCACATGTGGATGTACAGGTAGAAGCCAAACACATGCAGTACATTATTGCCAACGTGGCTTGGCCATTTCTGTCCGCTGTTGCTCACCTAGGAAGGGTGGCTATAATAATAAGAGATGTTATCTGCGACGTTAAAAAAAACTAAGCAAAAAAACAACAAAAAAACCCCACTTTCCTCCCTCGACCAGTGCCGCCCACATTCTCCACTGGACTGTTATGAATAATTGATTATGAAAGGCAACAAGCATTGAAGAAATCTGATAGCAACCACCTTTGCTTGAATTACAGCAAAGAAAGATCTGATTACGGTTTCAAACGGGCACATATGTTACGTGACACCTGACACTTGCTGGTGGTTTCGGCAACAAAGAACAAGCACACTCAAAAGTCCATGGGCCATTACCGTTTGTGTGCTTGCCATTTCTGGGCTTACAGTTACTGATCACAAATGTGACTGGGCAAGCATACTAACTCGTTTATAATGTGGTTTGTAAAAGCTGTATAAAAAAAAAAATAAAAAAAATTCCGCCTCTACAAATAAACTTTTGTTGAGTTTGTTTTGATAAGATTTTGTTTTGTTTGTTTTGTCACATTTTCATGTCTTGTCTTCTCGTTTGGTTTGCATTTCCACTTGTTCTCGTCAACCCATCAGTTCCCTCCACCTACCCGTGTCTTGTACAGGTGTGCCTCGTTGTCTTGTCAGATTTCTTATATTTACTTCCCTGCCTTCTTGTCGTCAATGTCAATTCATTGTTGCTGTTATGTTGATCGAGTCGTGTTATGTTTTTGTTTTATCTTGAGTTTATTCCGCATTTTCTTCGTTACTTTGTACCTTGCTTTTTTTTTTTTTAGGGGGGCGGGACTTAGATGTAATTGTCATGGCAAAAGAACATAAATTAAACATGAATGACTTTCAGAAAAAAACGTTTGAAATCAGCTTTTTTCCCATAGAGAAAGTTTATCATTAACTCATTCACAACCAGCCCAGTAAAAAAATGGATCTTTGACGTATTTAGCCGTCAATGGTATTGAATGAGTTAATAAAAATAAATAAATAAATAAAAAATATATTTTGCCATATTTGTTGAAGCTCTTAGCTGACAGAGATACGTTAATAAAAACAAATCAGCCCTCTCTTGCCCCATCTTGCACCTTTAATTAGATTTTCAAGAAACCGCCATGGCTGAGAAAAACAACAAATCTGGCATGTCAATTATTTGCTATGCAACAACATAAAAATTGATGATCAAAGGAAGTGCTTTTCATCGGTGAAGGGAATTCAGAATTTCTACCTGATAATTAAATTTATCACCTCTTTTTGATTTTTAATTGAGTGCACAAACTTCAAAACCAGGCACATTTAGTGTGATATTAAGTCATGCCACCAATGGCGGGATTAGCGAGGTGCCTAGATTTAAATCTTGCGAGCATTTTTAACACCGCAAACTCCCCCTTTAATGAAGTCTGCTTTCATCTCTCCTTGCATCTTTGCCTCTACCGCCCTTGTTCTTTTTCCTCTGTTGAAGGTGTCCTCGTGTTTAATCCAAGCCGGGATGGGACACATCTGCTGAATAATTGATCCCCCGGTTACATCACGTATAAACAGCAGCCTGAAATAAGTCAAAGTCGTTCAAGAACGCACGTCTTTGACGTTGTTAAACGTCTCACGGGCGCGTCAGCGTGCCACCTTCTTCTCATCCGCAGTAAACCTCCCGTCTTCCTTACAAAGCTCGCTTTAAAGATCCTTTCCTTTCATCTCCAGCAAAATAGCTGCGTCATTAAAGCGCTTCAAGCAGGGAGCCGGCGGCAGGCCACTGGCCTCGCTCGACAATAATAGATGATGGAGCGCCGAACCTTTCTACTTTGTCAGAGAGTATCAAGGCTGTTGATAAAATGTGTTATGTAAAATGTAAATCAGGATGATGAGCAGCGAGGTGATTCTGTTCACATGTGAATGAATGGAAGGAGGGGATTGTGTCTCCAACAGCGAGAAAAAAAAAAAAAGAGCGAGTGAAAGAGCAGCATTAATTCAGTCGCGGCACAATGAGGCATAAAGGGATACTCTGCATATTCATGAATATTTTCCAATTTCTCCCCATCCTCCACCTCGCTGTATCTGTAAAGCAAACATCTCCCCTCCCCATCCCACTTTCTTCTCATTCTTACCCATAATGCTCTTGGCCTGGATACGTAACACTCATTCATCCGCTACTGAGCCATTGTTAACTGTAAGCCATAACTCAGAAGGCAGAGTGCAGATTCATGTATTTGAAGTGTGTTCATCATTTTAGTGTACAAAGAGCATAAGGGTGAAGAAAAAAAAAAAAAAAGAAAAGAAAAATCAACATTTGGTCATGGATGCGCCTGAGCAGACATGCACAGCAGACCCAAATAATATGCAGCTGTTTAGCACGCCGACGTGCAGATGCAAGCACACACACATACACGGACACACGCACGCTCGCTACTGACCAATGAAGCGCGGCGTAGCCTGCGGCTCATGGGCTTGTCAAAGGGCGGGCTGTTCATGGCAAACTTCTCTAAGTAGCCCTCCGGTAGCCTGATATCAGCTGGGAGAGACAGACGTTTGTTTATGTCCTGGAACACAAGAAAGAACACGAGACAGACAGGATTTTGTGAGAGGGACGAACAACAATCAAATGTAGGACATTTAGCGTCTTTTCAGTCTTATTGAGTACTCATTAGAAAACATCTTGACAATTATTGAAGAACTTTAAAAGTCGTTTTGTGACTTGTAGCTTTGTGGTTTGTCAGGGTTAAAGCTGCCGTAAAACAGCAGCTGTGAAAATAAATAAGATGTAATGTAGTTGGAAAAGAATGAACAACAAGAATGATACGCTTAACGTTGGTATGAGGGGAAGTTATTCCAAAATAGTTTAATTTGTTCTTCGGACACGCTTGTGAGTGAAAACAAATTCATCTCAAATGATTTTCCACCATGAAATGAATGGAAAAGCCATTAATCAGTTGCAGGCTTGCACCCGCCCCTCCAAAAAATAAAAATACAAACAAAATGATTGTAAAGTGTGTACAAAAAAAATATTGACATCATTAAATCTGTGACAAGCCGTGCGGTTCATGACTGGCGAGGCACTCTGGAGACAGACATAAAAATATGAACCCAAAATAGATGAGCCTATATTTCCCTTTTAACCTTAAAGGGATACATTAATAATTTTTCAGCAGTAAAAAGTTATTATCTTGTCTATAATGAATTTGATAAGTTCATTATTTTTCATGCGCAATTAACACCTTTAAAAACACTACTAAAAATGGCGTCACAAGTGTTGAGAGGAAAGGTATCGACTAATCACGGATCAGCTTGTAAACGTTACGTGAGCCGTGAACGACTTATGCTTCAACCAGTTCCGAACTGTTCACACCATCTAGAGGAGGGAAAAAAACCCCACAA
This sequence comes from Idiotropiscis lumnitzeri, assembly GCF_059441095.1. Classification (NCBI taxonomy): domain Eukaryota; kingdom Metazoa; phylum Chordata; class Actinopteri; order Syngnathiformes; family Syngnathidae; genus Idiotropiscis; species Idiotropiscis lumnitzeri. Next base: position 7,662,061 of record NC_142393.1, read on the forward strand.
ATACTAGAATAGAATATATTATAGAAGTTTGTTATTATTATTTAAAAAATTATATAAAAATACTAATAATACAATAATTATATAAATAAAAAATTATATTATTATAATTATATATAAGAATATATGCCTGTGCATATTGTTATACTCTCTTTACATGTGGTGTTGCTCCACCGTTTGTGTTCAAATGTCTCTTATTTAAAGGGCAACACCTATGGCAGGTGTTAGCCTCTCTATGGTGATTGGAATTGTTTGTTAGCATTGAGCTAAACAGATCTCAACACGGCAAAGCTACATGGTTGTTTAAAATATACAACATGGAATCGAGTACTTGTCTCTCAGATCTGCGCTGGCAAGTCATAGCTAAACAAAACGGCCCGTATCTCGAAATACTTGTACTTGTATCTCAAAGCACAATGATGACATTTATAAAATTTAAAAAATGCAGTCCTCCGTGAAAACATAACCATTTGAATACAGTCTATAGTGTACAACTGTTCTCCATGTTGCCTCCAAATGATGTCACGCTGGTGATTATTCACATCAACACACATTGTATGTTGGCATTGTTCGCAAGCACGCATTTGGCTGGGGCGCCGTACTGCTCGCTAATGTTGTCATGAAAGCCAGCGAAGTGAAAGCGACAGCTGAGCGTAGAGAGGCCTCAAAGCGGCCTTGGAAGGCTCCGGGCCCAAGTGCATTCTGGTTGTTGAAGGCTTTCTACAATTTCAGCTCCCTTTCATCTATTTTATTATCTCAAATTTCTAGGAAAAATAGATCCAGTGTACATCCTCACTTGTCGGTCGACTTGCGGCAGCTCAATCAAATGAAAGCCACAGGTATCATCCTCTTTTATGAATGGCCGTAAAAAAAATAAATTCATGCATTTAAGTGTCACAATAAAAGACTAATTTTCCAACTGCGCATTTGGCGGAGTGACGAAGTTCCAGTCCTCATCTGGAACACATCTGTTTGGTCTCTTTGTGGGTTTCCTCTCACCGTCACTTTTCTCTTCTATGAAAGAGAAGCGGGCTTCTGTGTTCAAATCGGTTTCGAAACTGTGATCGCTTTCTGAAGTGAGACGGCTCCGACATGAAAGGTTTCATTTCGTAGTGTTTGCCTCTACTCTACTTATACAGCGCAACACGTCATCTAGAGTGAATATTTCAACCAAATAAGCACATTTACTTGAAAAAAATATATCATTCTCAAAGGCGTTCTGTATGCAGCCAGTTTGCCACAATATACAACTCGTATGTGACATACATGTAGGATGTGTGAAGTGGTTAGACGCTGATCACACGTTGTTTCCATGGCAGCAGGGTTGGCTGGCTGGCATCGTCCCAGCAGCCTCGGGGTGTTTGTGTGCGTGTATTCAAAATGTGGTTATTATATGTGTGTTTAAATGTGAACATTAGCTGGACTGCGTGGGTGTGTGTGTGCAGGAAGATGAAAAAAGCAAAGGGTGTGTAGCTTTCTCTTACTAGCTAGCATAATTACAAGCAGAGTATAACCACCACACACCCTTAGCAAATATCCTCCATTGCTGCGACAACATCAGGCAATGTTCTGCAGACTAAATCCGAACACAGAAGGAACAAACGAGCCTTAAACACATTCGCTGACAGGCTTTGACCTGAGTGATTCACACAGTTTAAAAGCATCAAAACACCGAGCGTAAACCCAACAAGCACGTGACTGTGATATAAGCATCCCTGGAAATACCCTTTGGATGCACATAGTGCTTTGAATCGCAGCGAATAAGGCCACACATTGTGCAATAAGAGAACAAAATAGACACAGGCTCACAAAGAACAACGCTCATGCCCCCCTTTTTACTACTCCTATTGAGCGAATAAAGATCCCCACGCGATGAGTGCGTGCGCCCGTACTCACAATGCAGAACAGCTCCAGTAGCTCCCTCATTGTCCTCCTTAAACGTGTCTTTTTCTATAATGCACTCACACACGCGCGCGTTGCCCCTTGCACATCCCGCTGCTGCCACATGACTGCACGCACGCAGCGAGCGAGACCGCTGTGCCATCCACATGCTCAGCGAGAGAGTGAAGGGGGGGGGGGGGGGCAGGACAAAAAGAGGAGGCAAGGGAGGGAGCGAGAAGGAGGAGGGAAGCGAGGAATGGACAGATTCCTGAGAGGAGGAAGGCACATTGGGGGAAGGGGGAATGGAAGGGAGCTAAGTGAGAAGGGACATTGTTTTTCTTCATCTCTCGTTGCCATCTTGTCCTCCGGTTCTCCTTATGCGGCGATTTGCCTTTTCTCCTAAGTGTTAGTTCAATAATCATATTTCCTGAATTATTTCCTGCCCCAAGCTCCCTGTCACTCGGCACCCCTCCTCCTCTCGCTCACTCTGGTAAACATGGTCTAAATTAGTCTTTTCCACTGTTCACAGCAGGCAGAGGCAGCAGCAGCATGTGTGTGTCCAGAGGCATTTCCCACAATACTGCTGTGCTCATCACTCTCCAGCTTCTTTTCACAGACGTACCGAGACGCACGGTCTGGCCACGCGACATGAGCGCAAACAGAGAGCTGGCAAAGCAAGGCGCATAATCATTTCTGCAGCTAACAGGTACACTCTCATATACAGCAGAGATGACTCAGCATGAATAACATTATGTTGTCAGAGTGTGCGTGTGTGTGTGTGTGTGTGTGCCTAAAGCATGGCATCGTTTACTCAGTACTAACCCTAATTGGATCCAAGAACAAAGCTGTATTTAAAAATACATACGTGACATCTCTTCAATCAGGGGTTGAGCTTTGACCCCATTGTTAACACCGAAATCTTGATTCCTCATCTTAATGAATACATTTCATACAAATCTATCCAAACAACTTTGTCTAGGCAATGGGGAAACACCACCGAGATGTTTGATGCATGATGATATGTTTTCCTAAATGTATTTTTGACGCTAAGTCAAAAAATGCCTTAATTTTTTTTTCAAGCAAATGATGTTTCTGAGTTTGACCTACAGCATGAAAGCTTGCGCAATACGGATTCTATCATGCATTGTAATTTAAAGCTATGACGTGTGAGAAAAACATGAAAAAAATATATTAATCATGATTATTTTGAGAACAATTGAAATCATGATTATTATTATTTTTTTTTTTTTGGGGTACAAAACAAAAAACTGGTGAAAGTTTAAACAAACCCAAATCAAATTCTTTTGGAATGAACAAAATGTATAAAATTTGTTATTTTAATTTTATGCACATGTGTGTGTGCGTCTGTGTGTGTAATTGAATTTTGCTAAATTAACATAAACATTCCAACCTATATTACATATTATCACTATTTTGGAGAAAATTCAAAGGCGATTTTAGAATCAGCACACAAATAAATAAATAATCAGCAAAGTTTACATGCATCTCTGATTAAAAAATATAATTAAAAACTCAGGCAAGCACAAGTATAATATGCATACTCAACACCGAACCTCTCGACTGTGACGGGGGCGGGCTTACCATCACTCATTTTATTCTTACCGTACATAAATTTCTGCATACTTAATAAGCATAAGCTAGTGCACACTGTTCGTATCTTGCTCCACGTGCACAGGCTCGACGTTTTCACATACTCGTCATAACATTTGTACCATGCATACTTTAACCACCGGACCATCTGAAAATATGCTCATTTTTATTCGAATTGATACCTAGGTTTACATTGTGCCCCTTTTAAATTGCAGTTGTAAATATTCTCTTCTTTCATCGCATGTGTATGTTGCACAATCACAATAAAGTTAACCGTACAGGGCGTCAGTGGTGGGCAGGATGGCAGATGGCGCTTATCTACGGTACTTTGTGATTCCACTTGGGGTTTGATGGCAATGTGGGTTTTGGTGCAGACAGTCATTAAATAGTCTGTTTTATGTACGAACGCAGCGGGGGTGCACATCTGTTGGGTAGTGAAACAAGTCCATCCCACAACCAAGATGTAATCCAGCGTGAAGAGGGAAACCCACCACGAAATCAATGGAAGTTTTCCTTAAAGGAGGATAACGTCCAACATGGCTCATTTTTCACGAACAAGCTCAGTTTATTTATTTTTTAATCAGGAAACTGAAATTAGTTAGTTTCCTTTTTCATCTATTAATTTTGGAGAAATTAGGAAATAAGTGATGAAAATGGCTATTTTTGATGGGAATATGGCCGCGTCCCTCTCTGCTCTCCCCATGGTACTGTAGGAGTCACTAAAAGGACTGATTATAAACTCGCCATTGGAAATAATTGTATTCTCATTGCTTATGACGTCCAAATGATTTGATACTTGAGAGTTCACACATCTTTAGTGTAGCTATGTCAGAAATACAACCAGTCGGAGTTTGTGTCAACGTTAGCGTCAATGGAACTTCCCTTTAAAGAAATTGACATTGTCTTAAAAAAAATCATCTGAGAGGTATGTAATGACTGCAGTATATTATTCAGAATCAGAATCAGAATGTCTTAGTCGTACTCGGTGTACAACGAGACTAGCGAGCTCCCCTCTCCAGTGCAATATAACAAATAATTTATATATAATTATATATAATATAATAGTTTTCTATTATATTAAATTATATATATATATATATATATATATTTCTTTTATATATATATTTTTATTATATATATATAAAATATATCAATTAAATTAATTAAAGATTAAATAATTAAATAAATACAATTTTTATTCTTAGAATTTATACAAATATTTACAAAAATTCAAAACTCAAATAACTTATTAGAATGCATAGTTTTTACCCCCTAAATCACAAAACATATATTTTTTTAAATCAACACAACCAGCTGCATGAGATGAAAACGGCTGTGTGTAAACGCTTTGCCGTTTGGCCAAGTCACGTCAAAGCACGTGCAATACTTCTAGTTGCTGTATTTTACAACTTCTCACAGAAACCGAGACAGTGTCCTGAAATCATTAACTCAATGCAAGCAGTTCCATTGCACCACATAAGGCATTTTACTGAACCCGGTCATGTGCCAGGTGCACTCATCGTTTATAGCGCTGGACTTCCTGTACCTCATTAGAGATGCGTCGATGGTGGTTGTTCCTCATACGGACTCTTACAGGACTCTGGACCTCATCTGAAGACGTTCCGGAAGCCTGGTCGCTCTCGCCATCTGAGCCCATCTTCACATTCTCATGGACGATACCTGCAACAGGCAATATGTGAAAATTTGCACAACTCAAGGCAAATTGTCATCCTAGCTTAAGTTTTTTGAGCAGTCGGGTTGTCGGAAAATGGAGTAATGTCGCGGTCAATGTATTGGGCGCTAGCCAAGTGAGTATACATTTCCGTTGGTAAGATGAGGAGATCAGAGATCGATATTACCCTGAATGCAACGGGAGCTTTCTCAGCTCTGCACCACACACACCCAACACAACCCCCCCCCCTCCCTCAATCCATCTGATTAATGAATCACACTGCAGCAAGCAGGGCTGCCTCCTCCAGAATGGAGTGTATTAGTAAATATGTGTGTGTGTGTGTAGGGAAAGGGCTTCTCTCTTGAAAATTTGTGACGTCCAAAGCTCTACAGTTGATGAGAAGTGTAATAACATGCAGATGTGTATGTGTGCATGTCTGTTTGCGCTGCAGGAGGCGGCATTGGCTGCTGGAAAGCCAAACATTTACGCTCACAGAGAACACATGAACTGCAAAATTGTCAATAAAAATTAACTACATTTATCCACTAGATGACACAATTAAATGAATCTGAAATTGGCTGTTAGTCAGCATTTAATGCCTGATACGGTGATACCGGATGCAGCTAAAAGATATCAAGTTTCAGGAGAAACCTTTGCATTGTGATGCATACTGTGTGTGTGCGGGCGTTGGCGTGTGTGTGTGTGTGTGTGTGTGTGTGTGTTTTCCCAATGCACAACTTTTATTTTTATATAAACAACTGCATACTCTTTCTGAAAAGTTCTCACATTACTACATTTTCAAATCGCTCATATGATTTATAACAACATAATAAATGTGACTATTTTCCAAATTTTAATGATTTTTCAACCAAAACATTTTTTATTTATTACAACTTAAAAAAAATATAATATAATATTATACTGGTCCGGCCCACTGGAGATCAAATTGGGGTGAACTAAAATGAGTTTGGCATCTGTGGACTAGAGCGACAAAGAGGCAATGGGAGGGAGGATGATGTCAGAGGCGACGTAAAGGGATGGAGAAAAGAAAATCACATCTGCAACACATCAGCCATACGACAGATTGAGGGCGAGACAGCTCAAGCGATTCGTTCGGGTCAGCTGTGGTGTGGGATGGCATCTGAGGGGCTTTTTGCTTATTTCATGCATGTGGTCATGTCAGGAATAGAAGTACCAAACATGAAGGCCTGCGTGATAATGTTTGACTCCGCTAGAGTAAAAAAAAACAGTTAAATACATTTCCATAGCACTAACACTGAGATTTAATCCAAGAGCACCATCTAGAGGAGTAAAAAATATCACAAGTGCTTCATGAAGCTTCATTTTCCCTCTGACACGAAGCAAGAAATGTTTCATTCTTTAATTTCCATTTATTTTTGTCATTACTGTCCATTTTCTAGGAATAATATTTCATGGTGTTAACATTTAGCTCTTGAAAAGTATTTCATGAGTAAACTTTAGTACATTTTTTTTCTTAATTAAAGCACCATTTCTCCACTTTTTCCCAAACTCGTGTTCTTCTACCAGTGGCTACAAATGAAGCAAATCTTCTGTCGAAAACGCTCTGTAAATTCTGTCATGGCTAGCAATTATTGTTTGCAATCGATGTACAGCATTCTTCTTCCCATGGACTAAAAGCATGAAAGAGGATATGCGGCTTACAGAATTGAATTTCTTCAGAAAGCTGAGCAGCCAGTATTGATATCAAGCATTAGCTCACACCACCTCTGCGGTGAAACATTAAACTCAAGTTAACTGCCACCTGACATTTATCCTGGATAGCTAACCAATGACACACACGAGTCACTGAAAGGGCAAGCAGCGCATACTTAGTAATAACATGACTTTATGGGCCTTTGTCACGTATCCAGAAGTGTTGGTTTGTATTTGTGTAAATAGTCACGCAATGTGGGTCATGATATAAGCCATCTAACGTGAAAGGAACATTCCAACACTTGTGTCCCAAAACACGATGAGAGCTCAAGCATGTCATTCTAGCTAACAGCCTCAGTCGCTTGCAATTCCCATAGCAGACAGTAAATGTCAGAAGAACCTGCTGGCGGCCCGTGTGGGGCCTGGATGGCTTGCTGTGGGTTGTTGACATCCCGCTACGGACATATGTGTACGGGCTTCTTATGAAACCATCTTTATGTCAAACAACAACATTAGCTCCACGTTGAAAGCGGATGCTAGCTAGCATGGTCCCGGCAAGTAAAGCCGCAACATTTTCTAAGGGTGAAATTCACTTTAAAAATCACTTGAAAGAGTTTTTGGATTTCTGGTCCCGTCCCCACATTCAAATCATTACCATCTGTTATCACCACACTTTGAACCAAATCATCCTTTTAAGATCCTCTGGCTCTGAAAGTAAGTTTCAGCTATGGACAGAATGGCCTCTAAATTTAGAGTGTGCAAGAACAGAGATGCTGCAGTCATTGTGCTGACAAGAAAATGTGTTATTAAAATATTCAAAAGAAGAACTTGAATAACTTGCCGTATAACCCGATACACTGTCTGGAAGCGGCCTACGTCATGGACACAGGAATAATATTTCGGAGTGGATTGATTCAAATTAAAGAATGAACACTGGAGAAAGTGAGCTATTACCACGCCTTATAAAATGACACGGATCTCGTTAAAATCAAATTCATCAAATCACACATATCGTTACACTGGTGAACAATTTGAAAAAAAAAAATGACATTTTTGACTTAAATTTGTCTAAAATTGCAGTAATTTTTTTTTCCAGCATGTCAATTATTTATTTATTTTTTTTGCAGTTTACCAGATAGGCAAAATTCCATTGATTAGCTATAAAAAGGCTTGGCAGTTTATTAGGACTGGATCAATTTACAGCTACGTGGCAACTTGTTTGTACAATCACACTTCAGACAGTGTGGTGAGAGGTGTGTGCGGCTCCCAGTAGGTCACTCCTATCAACAGCTGCAAACGGAAAGCTAGAAAAGTAGAAATTAGGAGCATTAGCGCTGGCTTTTGTCTAAACCTTGGAACCATAAGCATATTGTTCTATTTAATTTTATGCTGTTTTTTTAGTTTTCAAAGCTTGTAACTATTCAATCTTAGTTTTATTTACATACATGCACATTTATTTTATATTCTTTTAATAAACGTGACATTTTGGAGAAAGAAACAGAACAAATGTGGATTCTATGCCCAAGCATTTGTCCGACCTCACTCAACAAAAATGAGAATAAAATAATTATGTATATAATACATCTTTCAAATGAGGAATTCCAAGAAATGTGGCCATCCAATCATATCCTCCGGAGAGCAAATCAATAATAGAAGGGAAGACAAGACACTCACCGATACGGCTTCCCGGAGGACGGCATGAGTCAAGCACACGGAGCATACGGAAGGGTGACATCCTCAACGGTGGCTCTCTCTCCCCCATTCTCACCTCCACCATCCGAGGGTCTCCCACCCGAGGACCACTTGCAGGACACGCTTTGGGGTTGCCTGATGCATCCATTGCTTCGTTTTCAAAAGTCCAAAATGAACGTGCCACCCAAAAACTTCAGTCCAGATCCGCTGTCCAATTTTCAGGCTGCTTCGTACGACCAGGTGAGGAATGCAGTAAATGGTTTTTTTTTGGAGAGGGTGGGGTGGGCTAAAGTGAGTGCTCCTCTTGCGATGCAACAACTCCCTCAGCTTCTACTCCACTTTACTAGTTGCACCCGTTGACACTCCCTTTTATGCTTCCCTCCTTTTCCCTGCGGTCTCTGCTTGCTGACGAAGGAAGGTCAAACAGGACAAGGAGGCGAAATGCTCAGAAGAAAAACATCAGCGGGACAAACACGACAGGTGATTCCCTCTCCAAACTGCTGAGTCATCTTGAAGGGAGACTTTCTGGTGTCTCAACTGTGCGGCCAGCGCTTCTCTTCACACCCAGGTGGCTTTATCATTCGCACCATGCCGATGTCCTGCCCTTCTTCCTTCCTCTCTCTTACGTTTCTCCGTCTCGTCCTCTTCTATTCATCGCAGCACTCTCGTCAGCCTCTCCCTCTTTCCACTCCCCTCGCTCGATGTCGTCCTCCTTGCCTCTGGCGCTCTATCAGTGCTTTCAGTGTTGTTAGTCGTCCAGCTCTCTCCCTTCACCTTGCCAATACCCTCCTCCCTCTCGAGTGATACCAATCTTTGGCTCTCTCTCTCCTTTTTTTTTTTTCTATCTCAACCACTCTCCCTGCCTGCCTCCCATCCGTCTGGGTCCACAAATGATGCTGTTCCCGTTCAGGGGGAGCCAGCGGTATCATTTTTCCTACATCATCATCATCATCAGCCTCTTTCTTGCAGCATTTCTGCATCATTGTTTTGTTCACCTTCACTTTGCATTATCTTTGCGGTGCAGAAATTAAAGCACTTTGGGGTCGCCTCTTTGCCCCCATCTTTGCTCTGTTATCTTCTTTCCACTTTGATCGTTCTCTTCTAATCCTCCCCAATGGACCTGAAGCACAATCCATTATCAGCGGGTGTGCACGTACACGCCCCCCAGACGGACGTGTGCCACTATGCATACAGATATTGTATAACAATGCCATAGCAGAGAATAGAAACAATGAGCAACGACGGACATGTTTATATTAAAGATAACGGGAATGCGAAACATGAAGGGAGGATCAAGAGCTTGTTTTGAACATATGGTTAGATAGTGTGAGCAACATAGGTAGAAATTGATAGCATAATTGTCTGGCCAGGGTTTCGAGTAACTAAAAAAACAACTAGACCAGCGGTGGGCAAACTACGGCCCGGGGGCCACATGCGGCCCGCTAGACGTTTTAATCCGGCCCGCAGAACTTGAAAAAAAATAAATGAATAAACCTTGTTAATGTTTTATTTTCTAAATACTGTGGTTTTTCAAAGACATGTATATTGTTGTAATGTTTTTGTTAACTTTCATTTAAAATTAAATGTATTTTCTTTCTCCGATGAGGTGAGGTGACCAAAACACTCCATCCATTTCCTCTTGGTCTGGCCCCTCTGTCAAATTTTAGAACCCATTGTGGCCCGCCAATAAAAAAGTTTGCCCACCCCTGCTCTAGATGGTGCTCTTGGTTTAAAGATAAATGTTAGTGTAATGGACGGTTAGTCAATTTCCACTGAATCTTCAAACCAAGAATGCCGCCTCGAGCGGTCAAAAAGTGATGCATTGAGCTTAATTCGTCTATCGCTAATAACGGCTAATGCCGCGTGAAAACAAACATATACACACACTGCACCCACCCTCATTTAGTTGGATTCTTTTTAAAAACCTACCCATAAAATAAGGAGCGTAGAGGAGACAAAAGAGAAAGTGAGAGTAACCAGTGCAGCAGCTGAAAATTTTTTTGGGGTGGAGATATTGAAAATACATTTAAGAAAAAAAATCTTTGTAGTTTTACGTAAATACTGTTTTAAATTTTCCTGCCTTTCCTTGTTTACAATATTTAGTAAATGCCGCAATTTAAAAGAAAGTGCAGTCATTTTAGTGAACGTGTACGACCATGAGCTACGGTCGATGAGCGCACCATCCCTCAGTGAGTAACCATGTAACGGCGTGAATGTGAACCTCGAGAATGAATCATGAACTGAATGACTAAGCACTGAATGATTTGGTGGCCAAATCTTTTGAAATAATCATCTTTAATGAATGGCTTGAGTGTTCCCATCACAAACTCACACTCACCAAGTGCAGATCGTTGGGGCGGGGGGAGTGGCGGCGGTTGACAGATTAAACTTAAAGTTTTACTTTTCATATATTAAGGAGCAGAAAATACAGATATCATTTTTGGACTTCTGGGGGTTGCCATGGGACTTGTCACAAGTTAAAAAGACTTCACAAAAAATAATAAATGAAAAATAAATACTCAAGTACTGTACAGGCATCTGGAAAATCTACTTGAGTACAGGAAAAAATTATGTTTACTTTTCTATTTCCAACCACTGGTGATGACAAACATTTACAGTGTAATGACTGACAATGATGTACAGTTGTGCATCCTTGAGTCACAGACGGTTTAAAAGCCAAGGACAACAAAATGGCCATTAAGCTATCATCACCAAATGTGCGCCATACACACAAATCAAAGCTATTTTTGTTGTTCAGCATTAACCTCGACACTACAGACTTTTTTTAAAATCAGTATCCCACTTTGGGTGAAAGTCAGGGTATAACCTGGACATACCATTTGCACTCACATTCACACATATGAAAAATTCCCACTTCCCGATGACCTTAACATGCATTTTTTTTTTTTTGGAAGGTGTGAAGAAATCAGAGTGTGAACTCGACATTGAAAGGTCATGGACAAGATTAAAATCTAGATCGGTATCTCTAACTGTGAAGCAGACATGCTAGTCACATGCCCCACCAAGTCCATTACAACTTACTTCCACTCAATGTATTGTTTTTCTATTTCAACAATAGATTCCACAACCTGCCTCCAGACAAGACAGATGATTAAAAAAAAAAATCAAAGAGCATATCATCCCAAAGGACACAAGCATGCCGAAAGTGGTTTACATGGCTACGGGTGAATTTAGACTAAGGTAATTACCTCTGCATCTGTGGAAGCTTATTATTTAAATCACTGGGTCTAGAGGGTCTACTCTAAGCTATCGGTTCCATATGTGCTGTTCACCGATGCTGCAAGCACTCATTGGAACTATCCCGCAGTATGAGACTCTTTGTTCAAATACTTTTCGGAACATAACTGCTACTTCAAGTTATGTATTTATTTATTGTGTTACACTCCCTCGTGAGTAAATTGAAAATAATTCTACTGTATATATTTGCGTGTTCACAACACAAAGAACCAGGAGAGACATAATGAAAGGGGCAAGCAAACAGTAGGGGGACTGGGATGGAGCCTTGCTCACAACAGTCCTGTTTTTTTTTTTTAAACAAGAATTAAGTTTCAGATCATTTACTGGCAGTCTTCGACAAACTCGTAATATTCCATCTTAAAATAACTTGGCCTTTCTGGGAATCCACATTTCAGTTTCACACTCGAGCCCAAATCATTGCTGACCTTCCTGCAATATCAGTCACATCTCTCTTGGACCAGCTGCACATGGCGACGCAGTTTGCATTTTGTTACAGAACAATCTGCCGGTTTGTTACAGATAAAACCATGCATGATCAGTAAGCCCTTTTTAATTTTTGTATTTCAAGATTATTATGTGAAGTAGCGAATAATAATGTTGAGGCAAACAAGGTCAACGTTTAAAAAAAAAGTTATGATAAGTTTAGTTGTAATCTTGTCTTTATCAGGGGCCTTAATTACCAGTCAACAAATACATTTGCATTCTGTCGTTAAACAGTATTTATTAGAGCTGGAAAAAAAAAAAACATCTTGCGATGTATTGCGATATTTTTGCGCCAATACCAAGTATCAATACGTCCGATACCATGTTGCCGTGTCATATGTAAATCTTCCAGGTTGATAGAGGGCAGCACTGCACGGCGCTACCGCAGCCTAGAAACTGCTCAAAAAAGAGACAAACAAGACTATAGTCACAATGGAGGAAATCAGAGCATGTAGATCAGTTTTTATTTTTGTACTAGATCCTCTCTGTCCCTCAACAAAGCTAGTGCTCTGAGAATAGTTAAGATTTTAGGGGAAACTAAGAAGCTGCTGTTACTACACATTTAAGAATTACGTTTACATGTTCTATACCAGGCGTGGGCCAACTATGGCCCGGGGGCCACATGCGGCCCGTCAAACGTTTTAATCCGGCCCGCCGAACTTGAAAAAAATTAAATGAACAAATCTTGTTCATGTTTTATTTTCTAAATACTGTGTCGTGTCAAAGACAGAAATTTTGTTGTCATGCTTTTGTTCATTTTCATTTAAAATTAAATGTATTTTTTTTCCTCTGATGAGGTGGGGTTACCAAAACACACCATAAATCTGTTCCTGGTCCGGCCCCTCTGACAAATTTTAGAACCCACTATGGCCCACCAATCAAAAAGTTTGCCCACCCCTGTTCTATACTGTCCTTTTTGGAATAACTGAAGTGCTTAAAGTTGAGCTCAGTGATTGGATCCATTTTTCCCTGTGGAAAATCACATAAAGTTGATCTATATTCCTTAGCCAACTCTATGCTGGCAGCAAGCATGTTGCCAACAAGGAATCTAGATTTACTCAAGCTTTAACAAAGCACTGATATAATGGGGTCAAACGCTATCCACAATTCATTTCCACGTCTCTGGTGTTAAACTACTCAAGAAATAATTTCTATCAAAAATGCTTCCCTTTGCAGAAAAACCCATCTGACTTTGATTGAGGTTCATTTTTGTTTTTTTTAATAACTGCAAGTAATGAGCATTGGAGACAAATGTTTATGACACCCCAAGCATTTGCTGGCCTTCATAATAAACGCACAAAAGAAAAGCTTACAAGACCATACATCCACAGACTGAATGCTATTGTTGCTAAATCCAGTCCGCAGTGAACAGCGTTAGTGCACGCAACCGGATGTACCGGCCACTCTCGGGAGTGGTGGGAAATAGAGACATCAGTTAATGCAGCGTTAATGCAGTAAATCTCATGCAAAGGCAAGGTCGTGATGTACACCGGGGGTGACGTGAGCGCTTCATTTTGCTTTCATGAAATGACGTTTAAAATCTGGACTATACAAAAATCAGAGACATTCTGTGAAGGATGGGGAAAAAAGCAAGAGAGGACACTGCATCCCATTTTAACTCATTCACTGCCAGCCAAGTAAAAAAAAAAATAATAAAAACAAAAAATAAACGGCTTTTGACGTCTTAAGTCGTCAATGGCAGTGAATGAGTTAAATAGGCAGTTTCAATATTATCCTTTTTTTTCTCAGTCAAACAGAGACGGGGGTTAACTCATTTGCAGTGCAGGTACTTAAGATTCGGCCCAGTTACCAACAAATTAATCACAAACCCATTAAGGGCACTCTGGCTGCTGGCCAAAACGACAGTATGCATACAATAAAAGATATTACTCCACAGTAGGGCCCACTTACGTGGATGAAAAGTGTATTTATATTAAGACTCGTGCAGAGCAAGTTAGCAAATGACTGAAGGAGGACTGACATCGTTTTAGTGCAGCAGGAAAGTGAGATTGCATCATCGCGTCTCATAAAGGCTGGAGACGTGTTCTGACTGCAGAATGGCAAAGTGAGTCAGCGAGATCAACTCATGAACACACACACACACACACACACACACACACACACACCCGCACACACACACATTGGAATCTTTTCAGAATTTTAACAATAGAGTAGCGTTAGTGCTGGCTACTGCATCATACGAGATCCTCGGCTTTGCTGCCTCAGAGACTTGACAGAATGACGTCATCCGGTGCACAACTGTTTTCACTGTTGACTCAATTTGTGAGTGGCTGGTGAAGCAACACACAGCAAATTAGCTGCATGCGCTGTCCTGGATTCCGACATGTGTGTCAGGTTTAATAAATATGGCAATTCAGGAATGAACAAGTTGTTACATTTGATGGAGCCTATCTCTGCAACTTTCTGTTTTTTTTGTTTTGTTTTTTTTTTAATTACATTGAATGTACTTTTAATGAAGAATTTTGGGCTTCAATGTATTTTTATTGTAGTGAATAAAACAATCAAAGCAGTTGAGTTGTTTTCATACAATAAGGTAATAATTCTTTCTAGGACAAAAAAAATAATAATTTTGTAAACATTCTTCACAGTTTTAATGACAAACTCTCTTTACCGTGATGTGTTTCATGATTTGCAACATGTTTTTGAAGATTTTTACATTTTTGGGTAAACAGGATTTTCCTCCTGTTTTTTCATGTTCAATTTCAATGACAACTAAAACAAATGCACATTTGTGTCTTGCGAGTTGCTTTTTGTGTTGTTCTTGTTTTAGAAAAGGTGTCTTTAGAGTTAATGCCACTGGGAGAAGCCTCATGTTTCTGCAATACACCAGAGGGTTCTGCGTCCAAAGTGCCAGGATGTGGCAGCCATTTTGCTTTCAAACGATAGCAGGCGATTGTGTTTGTTTTTTATTCTGCACGAGAGCTATTAACTAAATTATATGACTATGACTCAGTTGCGTTCAATTATTTCCGTTCCGGAATGACTATATTCAATGGCATGATCCCTGCCTGCACAAGACTAGTTTGGATAAATTGAATACTGTCGAAGTCAGTGTGCAGCTCACTTAGCCAAGGACTCAGGGGACGGAACACTCTGATACCACTGATGGCCTTCCATTCTCGTCTGCACTCCTCATCCCCCTTCTTTATTGCTTTATGTAAATCAGTTCTTCTCACATCTCAAAATCCTCTTTTCCCTACTTCTGTCCCAGGGCATCATCGAGACCCACAAAAGCCATAAAGGAACAAATTACAGGTTCCATTTCAAAATTTAAACTGCCAGAGGGAGGGAAAAAAATGTGATTGTGTGAGCTGACCGTGTGCATGTGTTTGTGTATGTTGGATTAAGGTCATTACAGTTTTAGCTTTCCACATTCACAGTAAACACTGGATGACCAAGCAGTGAGTGGATGCTTTATTCCTACATAAGACCCACTCACAAAAAAAAAATGAACCGAAACAGCTAACCTGGCATTTCCTGTAACTGTATTATGCCTTCAACGTGTTTGAATTAAGAGACATTGCAAAAGAACCGAATACACTGAGGACATTAACGATGGCTAATACACGCAAGCTTATCACAGTAATCTCCAGATGCTGCGAAAAAAAAAATGTAGCCAACAGGCTTGCAAGCAGTTTAGGAGTGACATCGAAGCAATCAGATTGTGTGCTAGGAAGTGCGATAATTTTCTGGAAATTGTTGCATTTACGTCGCCTTATCTTTTGGCAGAAGAATCCAAATAGCGGTGCCTTGAGATGCAAGTGAGCCAATGCGAGTTTTCGTGATGTGACTTGTCATGCAGACGATCTTTTTTTTTAAGCAAAAACTTCAGATATGAACGCTCTATTCGGGAGTAAACTCAGGTCGAAACAAGTAGCTGATAGTAATTAAATCATCAAAGAGAGGCTTCGAGCTGTTTCTTGCAAGTCCCAGTTTATGTTTGCTGTCAAATTCGACCTAAAAATAAGACTGTGTATTTAATATAGCCGCATAAATTTTCTTTTAAGTTCACTAGCCTAATGCAAAAACACATTGGGAAACGCCACATGAAGTCTAATGAATATCCTCCCTTTTAAAATGATGTATACTTGAACATAAACGGTAGCGCAAAACACATAGACAGACATTATGGTACAGTATATTCATCTGTCTGTCTTACACTGCCCCCAGGTGGCCACGCCAGGCACACCAGAAAGAGCAGCACAATGTCCATTGAATTGAAGCACAAAATTGTGACAAAAAATATTTCATTTGTTGATATTCTATTTACATATGTCTTTATTGTATGTTGTTTTTTTTCCAAAGTGTACATTATGTTATTTTCATTTATTTTACGCGCATGGTTATGGAACAAATTATTTTTCAGAAGAGAAAAAAACTCAAAAATAACAATAATAGCATTGATTTGACATGTATGAACGCAATTTTTTTTATGTACAGTGGCATTATGAGCTCTTGAATCTATGCAACAATTAGCAGCATTGTTGTTTCTCTGAACCAACTGAAAGAAATCCAGCCTCAATTACAATATTGCCTGCATGGTCACAATGTACACTGTAAGCAAACCTTGTGTGTGCGTGTGTGTGTCTGTGTGCGCGTGTGTACCCAGAGATCCAGTCCTGTGGAGGCTTAGATAGGCTCTGTCTCTTTCCAGCCCCCCACCCGGCTCTCTGCGCAGGGCAGTGCGGCCCAGATGACCGGCATAGTGACGCAGGAAGGAGGGAGCGCTGTGGGAGGCAGGATGAATGGCGCTCACCACCATCGGCTCTGAGGCACACCATTGCAGAGGAGCAGCCAGAGCCAGAGAGAAAAGGAAGAAAGAGAGAGCAAGAAAAGGTGTGATAAAAGAAGCCACAAAAGAAGACAAAGAGAAAGACAAAAGGAAAGGGAAGAGGAGCACCACAATAAAGAAACGACATGGGGATGTGAAAAAGACAAAAAAGGAATGGTACAAACAAAATCACACGGAGATGTTGGGGGGGGGGGCTTTGGAATAGAGTGTCAACTTGGGAGATAATCGCTACCTGGGATGCATGTAGCTGTAGGATTATTATAATGCAAAAGGAGTGAAACTGAGAAAGATTCAAAGAAAAATAAAGTGGGAAAGGAAATGTGCACATCAAAAAATTAGCAGGACCAAGCCCAAGAGGCATCGGAGGTAGAACTAAAAAATTTATAGGATGACTAGAATAGCTACCGTAAGATATACTGAGATATAATCTTAGAAATAAATTAAACATATGTAGGGGATGATGTCATGTCTCCGCAATTTCCATCGTGATGATTGAAAATCATTGTGCGTGCGCACAAGACCACATGACCCATCTCCTGTTGTTTAAATAATCCCTAGTTTTCTCCACCACCGTATATTCAGGCTTAGCATTTACCCTGAAATCCACAAAATTCTCTCACAGAACACACTCAGCAATCCAAATCTCCTCGAGGCAAAAAAATGGAGATCAAGGCCAGCAAAAGCACTTTGATTAGCACTTTGAGTAAGGGAGGAATGCTTCGCCACTCTTTCACTTAGCCGGATCAAGCAGAATGTGTGTGCAGGAGGGGTTGGAGGGGGGTGTGGGGGGTGCGGGGAGAGGAAGAAAGATGTTAAGTAAAAGATGTAGTACACTAGTCAAAGTTTAATGGCCTCCACCATCTACGTCATTTCCTCCATCCTACTGCCTTTCTCCTCAGTGCACATTCCGGAAAATAACATCTGCTATCAGGTCCAAGGAAAGGACTGTTTAATCAAATATGAGGAGATAAACAGAGAAGTTAAATTAATGTAGTGACAGTGAAGTTATAATGATCTATCAATTCTATTTCCACCAAGTTGTGAAAAGAACAGCAGCCGAGTATTAACAAATTGGAGCGCGGCCATCATCTTGCCTCAAATACAGCTCGACCAAAAAAAAGAACACTGAGAATTTAATCTTTGTTTTCTCAATTTCTAAGAATGCGAGGGAAACATTCCTTCATTCTGACCTGGTTCATGTTCGAAGCCATAATATGGCTGAACACAGTCATAAACAAACGAACTATCTCAGGTGAAGCTGCTGGCATCATGCAAGTGCAGTCCTTCAAAATGGCCAGCAGGTGGCAGCACTACGCACCACAGTGACAGCACAATTTGCGTAAGTGAATAAAACACAGATCCTTTCAATCTAAGACAAGTGAAAACTGAAAAGATGGCGATGAAGATGATGGATGGTGAAGAAGGTTGCAGTGAATGAAATAATAAAACAATGTTCCAACAGTTGAATGTTCACTTACAATAATATGTGCATTTTATATTACTTTTGTGTTGAAAAGCCCCTAAATGGTGTCTTACAATATGTATCAAAGGAAAGAAAGACCAGGGCCAAGAAAGGGCCAATTTCCACCGGGTGCAGTACATTTTTTTATTGCTTCCTATCAAATTGTGTGAAAGTTTTGCGCTCTACTGTTAACGCAATTTTACATCCGTCCATTGGGGTCCCACCAGCAGTGGCACGGTGGTATTTTTCCAACAGCAGTCTGTTGAGTGTACTCAAAAAAAAAAAAAAAAAAAGTTGTTTTTCTTGTGTACCGAGAAGAAAGGATGCTGAATGCACTACTTACAAAGCTCACGCAACAATCACCATCTCACCTCCACAACCCATGATAGAAATTTTTAACAATGCTGACTTAGTGTCCAGTTTGTAACTTAGTGGAGGAGTGAATGTGAGTGTGTGTGTTTGTGCGTGTGTGTCTCACCATTATCCCTGGCTGTTGACGGCTCATCCAAAGCGATCTGCTCCGCCAGTTCAGACAGGGAGTCATCAACGGGTCGAGCACTGCGTAAAGACATGGACAACCTCCGTTTGATGATCTTCATCCGGTCCATGTTCTCAGGTGCAACTCCAGCACCCACTGGCCTGAGAAGGAAAGACAAAAATCATCTTTATGCCGTAGTCATGCCTGCTGTGCTCATTAAGATATGTAAATAAAACCATTCGTCTTCAGTTTACAGTGAACATACTGCAGCGCAGCCTTTGTGCATTTTCAACAGTCAGATGATTGTGTTTGCTCATACAGCATGAGCTCTCATTGTTATGTATCCCAAGTGCAACCGTTGCAGGCGATACAAGCGCAGAGACAAAAATAACAGCGAAAGACAGCTACAAATGAAAATACCTTCTCCTAGAAGACTTATGAGTGACACTTTGCACCTCCACTTACAAAGACCATAAGGTGACAGCTCTCGCAAATCTTCGTGTTCGCTCACAAAGGTATGTAAAAGTTTGTGAGATCTTGCAACGCGGTCAAATAGTGTAGTCCTGTTTGGACAGAATCTGTATGTGTGTGTGTGAAGTACAGATATTTTGTTGTCCGCTATTGTGCCATGATCCTTACATTCTACTGTAGTATCTGTGATTTGGCTTTAAAGCACATGGCCTTGCCTGGTGAGTGACGTGGGCGTCAGCGAATCAGAGTGTAGAGCAGGGGTGGGCAAACTTTTTGATCGGCGGGCCACAATGAGTTCTAAAATTTGACCGAGGGGCCGGACCAGGAGCCGATGGATGGAGTGTTTTGGTCACCTCACCTCATCGGAGAAAAAAAAACAAACATTTATTTTTCAATGAAAATGAACAAAAGCATTAAAACAACATAAATATCTTTGAGAAACAAAATAATTCGAAAATAAAACATTAACAAGGTTTATTCATTTAATTTTTTTTGAGAAACAAAATATTTCGAAAATAAAACATGAACAAGGTATATTCATTCAGTTTTTTTTGAGAAACAAAATATTTCGAAAATAAAACATGAACAAGGTTTATTTATTTAATTTTTTTTTTTCAAGTTCGGCGGGCCGGATTGAAACGTTCAACGGGCCGCATGTGGCCCCCGGGCCGTAGTTTGCCCACCACTGGTGTAGAGTGATCTAGCTGTTAATTAGCTAACCTATTAGCAAGACTCTTTGCTCATGTCGTTCTGCTATTGGAAAGATTTTCTTTCAACTCAAAGAGGAGTGTGCGACTGCATGTGGATTATATTATCGCTGTGAAGCGTTGAAGTCGCGATTTTTAAATTATTCGAGTTATTCAATTAATTATTGCAGCCATTCATCGTAAGCCTTTTTACACACGGAAACAACTGTATAGATTTAGAAAAAGTTAAATTGTGGGTCAGCTTTGTAAATGTCTGGTGGTTCTGGTGTGCAGAGCTGTATAGCATCGCCCAGAGGGAAATAAACAATTCATATTTGCATGCGTGTCTGTGTGCGTGAGTTAATTTTTGAGTGCTAGTTCCCTCTACTTTGCGTCACTGGCCCGGAGCAAGAGGCCTCTGCAGCAGATTATTTTTGTATCCATCCGCTTCCTGCTTCTTCTACCTCATCCATAAGTGCTCGGCAGCTAACATGCACGCGCACACACACACACACACACACACACAACGGAACACAGACGTACAAGCGCATATTGCCTTTCTCTTTGTGTTCAACCTCAGAGGATGGAACAAAAGCTATTCATTCTTTCAGGCTCTCAGTCTTTCGGGCCTATTAGAGACAGCCAGTGCTCAGCTGTGAGGGAATTCAAACCCTGTGAGCCGCAATCATGACAATCGCTGCTTCCCACAAGAAGATGCTCTCAGCTAACAAGCAATTTTCGCCCGGTTGTGGATACTCGGCACCTCGAATACGCTTAGGAAAGGGTTAGAAAAGCGCAAATAGGCAACAAGATAGCATTTAAAATCACCCAAGGATTAACCAGGATACCTCCCCCCTCATTTGCATGTTTTCCCAGACTATACTGTTCAGACAAGGAGATTAGATTCTCCTCATGAAACCATGCCATCATTTCCAATTTGTCAGGAATAGACATGTTACATATTGGCGAAGCAGCTGGCACGCTATAATGATGTCATTTATTCACTGTCAGTCTTCATTTTTACTGCGGTGAATTAGCATTAACACAAATGGAAGCAAGAATATAATTAGACTGCACTCCACCCAAAAAAAAAAATGACCATATTATAACATATAGCGGACATTTTCAGTTTTAGTCGAGTTTAAAGATTACCGTATTTTGAACCATGTGGCTAATACAACGGTGCGGCTTTTCTGTGGATTTTTCTTTCACCGGTAGCGGCGCTCTATAGTTCAGAAAATACACTAAATAAATCTTGATTTTTTTTCCTCTTGGGTCTGTTCTGTTTTAATTAGCAAAGTTGTTGCCGAGTTAAAAGGCACTGTGTTAACAATCTGTTTATGTACCTTTATGCGCATTCACAGTAGAAAATGGTTCTGTACATGCAGGAAACAACTATTTTTTTTTCAACAAAGAAACGTGCGGCTTGTATATCGTTTTTATTTTTTTATTTTCTTTTGTTTATTCACCTTTTTTTATTTATTTATTTTTTTTTTTTTTAAATAGTTGCTGCGGCTTTTATGTGGGTGTGCCTTACATCCCAGAAAATACGGTCTCGCTAAAAGGGCATAAAGTATCTGAAAAATGTAGAAAAGTATACAATGCATGCTTGAAATTACCAAAGTATGCTTCCTTTTAGTTAATATACATGAAAAGCTGCACCATACCATTTTGTAGGTCGGTCAAAAGGAATTTTTGTTTTAAGAAGTAAAGTGTATCTAATGGATGGAGTCAGTGAATAGAGCAGCACAGGCTCCTCCGTGCGTGGGGGAAAAGACATGTGGCTTCAGGCAGCAGCATGTACGGGCCACAAACACCAGATACCCGGAAAACCACTCTGCTGTACCTCCCACTAAACAGACGAGGGGTGGATGGCAACTCCAGATGATGGAGTCTCACAGACGCAGTTTTAGCACTCTGCTTGTAAGGTCCATTGTTGCGGAATACATAAATGCGCTACATAGATGGAACGATAAAACAGAGGAGAGCAAAGGTTTGTAGGTTAGTTGATCGAAAGGGGAAAGAAAATCATCAACAACATTGCCTTGTAATGTTTAGTCATCGCCCTGAGGATGTGTGTCACTGAACGTGCGGGTGGGTGCTTGCAGTGCGTTCGGTAGGACGGAGGTGAGGTGGAGTAGCACACGCCAGAGGAAGGCAGGGGACGAACGCAGCCTGATTTATTCAGGACGCGCACCATTTGGGTTGCTAGGTTACAGGCCCATACTGAAACCATAGTTTCTCTCTCTGAAGTGAAAAGAAAAAAAAAAAAAAAGAACTATCGCCACATCACCAGCCACATCACCCTTCTCGCTATGCATACGCACACGCAGATAGATAGATGAATGTTGCAAAGTATGATTCGTGCCAGTCTGGCATTCCTCTGCCAATTGAGTATGCTAAAAAGAGGAAAAACGGGGACTCAACTAGCTGCACATTTGACACCCTCGTAATGATCATAATACAAGTTTTAGTCAGCTATATTTTCTCCCTGAGCCTCGCTAACTTCACAAACAAGCATTCCTCTGCACAAGAATGTGTGCACGCACGCAGATCGAATCAGCCAGCGGAATAGGTCTTCAATAGCACCCACAAACTGCGGAACAGGGATGCATGACTAATACTAATCCAAATATTCACGCTGATATTTATCAGATATTCTAGCCGGGACTGCATCCTACACAAAATTTCTAATGTCTCATCTGGATCTTCTCAGTCACATAACATGTGTCATGCATGTAAAAAAAAAAAAACAAACAAACATCAAACCTAGTGAAATTACGCTGCTGTCTATGGGAGACAACAACACACAGAAAATTAAATCCGTCTTTGCCACAGTGAAAAGGTTGCCCAAGTTCAGAGGTCAACCTACTAATATCCTGAAATCACGCCGAAAAATAAACACAGCACACAAACAAACATCATGTCACACAGATGGAAATAGTTGTGCTACAAAATGTCCCCGTGTTGGATAGTAACTTGATGATGATGCCATCATGTAAGTGTGCACACATCTTGTCACCTTGCTAAAATAATGTCCTTGCGCGGGACACTTCCCCCACCGTGCCTCCAGTGTCTCGCACACTGGAGTACGCTTGAAGTGAATGTTTGATGGCGGTCGGAGGGGCATTGTGGCAGCCACGTTTGCGTCGGCCAGCCCCAAGGCAGCTGTGACTACAGAACGTAGTTTACCACCAACAGAGAGTGAATGTATAAATAATGTACCCGTTGTGAAGCGTCTTACAGCACACTGAAAAATGCGGTATAAAACGGACACATTATTATTATTATTATTATTAAAGTACTATTAATAAAGTATGTGTGCTTGCTGACCGGTTGGACAATGACAGGGTGGACATTTTTGGCTAATGTTATAATTTATTGAGCACAGTATTTATGAAGGTTTTTAATTTGGTTGATATTTCACATTGGCAGAGCGGACATGTTAAGATTGACAACATCCATCTGCACTCATAACATGATTGAAAAACAAACTCATATTGACACTACTAGCTAGTTTCCGCCTCCATTTAATAGTCAAAATGGATAAATGTGTCATTGTAACTGGTATCAGTGGTACGTGTGAAAATGTTAGGCCACTATTCTGCTACATTTCATACATTGTCAGAGTGATTTTGATGAGAAGTACACCAAAATCAGGAACAGCCAGTTCAATTAAAGTGAAACTGTAGAAATAATCTGCACTGTACTAACAAGTTCAATCATGCACCATTAGCGCAAAGGGCAATGTATTGATAATAAAAACACCACACGTTGAGATTTATCTAAATAATTAATCAACCGCTGAGAGAGGCCGCCGAAAAAAGAAAAGCCACACTCTTGTATCAATCATACGCTTTGAACTCGCACGTTTTCCCCTCATTTGTAGAAATGAATCCCTACCGTCACGATAAGATCCCGTGAAAGTCGATATAACCGCGGCAGGCAAACAGCAATCATTTCGTCGGACCCAATATGCTGTTAGATCACGACTGACCAAGCTTGACAAGAGATTCCTCGTCCACATTCCGGGCCCTGTGCTTCCGGCTGCTTCCTCTCTCTCCCCGTTCTTTCCTGACGCAGCTGTCCGGAAAAAGGTGAACCGAACAGGGCATAGTTAAAGTTACGCGGCCCCGGCTGCCAGCAAGTTTCTCCGAAAGCAGTTTAGATGCGGCACAACATCTCAAACTCGTTATGACTGGGCTCTGAAACGTGGGCATACGTAATAACACTGTATTGTTACTTCAGTGCAGAGAGGTTTCGAACAAGAGTGCCACATAGGTGCGCCGGTGTGTACTAAAAACATCTACCTGTAATGACAGGTGATACGTTCAAGTATTCGCGTTCAAGTACATCTATCGTTAGCACGATCAAAACAATGAGTGGAGAACGAACAGAAAATATGCCCGCAACTGACCTGGTTGTGCGTCTGCTGTGTGAGACTATTGTTCCCCTCGTGTATGGTAATCCACGCAGGAGCACACTCGGTTGGATCCACTGCGACAAGTCCTGCAACTACTTTGCAGCAAAACTCAGCACGCTGCCCGTGGGCCGTCGGGAAAGTCTTGGAGTCGGATCTCTTACGCCGCGTCCCACCGCCCGAGAGGGTGCATGTGCAAGGGCGGTCAGCTGGGATGCATTATTGCTCCTGACTTGGGCTCACAAGATGAGCCGTCCCGGTCGGTGATGATCAGCCATATCGCTGCTGCTCCTGCTCTGCTGATGTGTGCGTGTGCGTGTGCGTGTGTGTGTGTCCACCTCAAGTGGAGGCGGCCCGTGGCGTCATCCCGGAAAACTCCTCAAATTGTGTGCGCGTGCGCGCGCCCGCGTGTATGCGTGTGTGTGTGTCACCCCCACCTCAACCCTCAAATGTTGAACGAGGGGAGGGGGTTCAGAAATTCATTCCAGGGGGTCGGGTGTGGGGGTGTCATGTGGGAAATTAACTATCACCCAAGTCTATTTTAATATGCACCTCAAACAAAATCTCGGAAATAATGCATGTAAATATATGCAAATGAAACCATATTATTCATCATTCGTTTGGGGTATGAAAATGAGGGCAAACATTTATAACCTATAGCCGTCAAGTTGAAATTGGCGTTGGGCTGTTGTACAAATGTCCCAAATTCCATATTCTATTTCCCATGTTGGTTATGAATGAAATCTTGTTTTGTCTCGTGTCTTTGAGGCCGTGGGCCCTTGAGAACGACATTTCAATAGGTTTAACACGTATTGTTGATTAAAAAAAGTACTTTAAATCCGAATCCAGAAAACGTTCGCCCGTTAGGATGTTTGGAATTTCACAAATAAGTGCATCCGAACCGCGAGTATGCGGGGTCCACTGTAATCGCCAAGGGCGCTATTGCCTCTAGGGGGCGCCACACAATTATCAGGAGGGGTGACCTTCAACAAATACAATGCAATAGTATTCGATGACTTCAAAAGGTAAAGGCAGTGAAATGATGGGTTAAATTAGTTGTACTGTCAGTTACTTAGCACAATGTAAGACGATCACCTTCAACATAGTGTGTTAAACAAATGACCGGTTTTAGGTTTCTTTAGCTGGACTGTTGTGGATCATTTGTAGAGATTAGTCAATGGCCTAATCTATGCGTTATTACCTCTATTTGCCAGAAGGTTAGTGTAACATGATTCTTTACTTTTAATAGTCAATTAAAATGATATTACAATTTTAACTCATTATATATCAGATTTTAAGAAGCTTGTTTTAAACTTTACATCAGCGTTAAAATGCACATTATGACGTTTTGTAAGGTGGAGGAGTCTGATTTTGTCGCCATCGAGTGGTTTTATTGGATAACTACACATCTTGGTTTGACTTTCATATGTCAACATGTCACTCGCATGCTTTGTTTGTCAGTTTTTATGGGATTACTCCCGCTCCACTGAATCCCATTCTCAAGATCTCTCTCTATTTAATTTTTTTTTTTTTTTTTAGTTTTTCCTTGCCCTCCTGGGGGTTAACGGTCCAGAGAAGTCGTTTATATTTGGCAACTGTGGCATGTGAAGACTTGTTGTTATTAAGGGCCATGTAAATAAATGTGACTTGACCCTACTTGGCAGTTTTTACGCTGGATGCTGTTCACCGAACTGCCACAAGTTCCACAACCTACTATACATTTAAAAATATTTTCATGGTCTTCAGGCTCTCTTTTCATTACACACTTTATTGCACTCTGAGTCATCTGACCTCCAGAATTGGCTCAGATCAGGTATCTTATTTTTATGTCTAAATAGACTTATTAAACAAACATAAAAAATAATACTTTTTCTTTAAAGTGACACTAATACGCCAAAATGCGTCTGCTAGTATTGACCGATAGAGGTCACTATCTGATTTTCTTTGACCGGAAGTCGTTTACGTGTTCATCCTGTTACTACGCAGGTTGTCAGGGGCAGCGGATTAACACCAGCTAGCTAGTGAGGGTTTGGGGATTTAATAAATGATGACATACTTATCAGCGCGAGAAAATAGGCGTTTTCACATCTGCATATTTGCACTGAACAACGTCATTAATTCGGGCAAAAACATCAGTGGCGAGGGCGTCGTTTTTTTATGGAAACAGGCAAGCTTTCGGCTAGTCACCAGACAGCCTTAAATTACGAGCATCAGTAAAGATCTCACAAAGATCCCAAAAGTTTCTAAATGGACGCAGAAATGGAAAACTTTCCGGAAAATCTACAGCATGACGAGGACTCTTTTGTCAGCGGCATTGCATCCTCATCGTCCGGCATGCGCTCGGTACGCTCCACTCGCCTGCCTGTCCAGAGGAGCAGCATCTGCTCTCGGGCTTACTTCGTCGTGGTGATGGTCTTCTTTCACGTCTACATCCTGAATGTTATCGCCTTATTGCTTTACGTGCACTACAATAACGGCCCTGGAGATCTTGTCAGTGGTGACCGGTCTTCGCCATCTGTCAATCAGGGAGAAAGTACTCTTAAACCCGAGACTCCCCGAAGGGAGCCCCGCGTGGAGGAGCATAGTTTCAGTCTTCATCGAATTGAGGGGATCAGGGTAAGTGAACTGCATGGAAACATTGTTGAAAGGTTTTGTTTCATTTCTAACGTGGGTGCTTGTCCCTAGGGGCGCAGAACAAGGGGGCGGGGTAAGGAGAAGCATTCTAGGGGTCCATGATCGACAAAATAATCCTGACAAAATAATATGACAATCAGTAATAAACGTATAATCGCCCACATATTTCATTTAGAAGGCAGAAGTGACCAACCGCTTTTTACATTATCACGGAGATGGCAAGAAGCCTTTCCAGTCCAGTAGCCAAAAACGGAAAGCGAAGCTTAGGCAGGAGAAATAAGACAAGGGTTGACAGTATGTCATGCAGTTTTTTCATAAGCAACATGGCTTATTTTCTGGTAATTTATCTTGAGGGTTTTATGTTCAATTATTTAAAGAAAGAGATGTTTAGTGATATAGGCCCTCAGTCTTGCAGCAAAAAATTGAATCGACATAAATTCGACAATTTTCTGGTGGAGCCACAGTAAGATTTCTTTTCATGGGTCCCAAAATCCCTGGCAGCGCCCCTGCTTGTTTCTATTTGGCTGTAGATCCAACTTCACTGTTGAACTTTGAATTTCTGCAGCTTTTACTTTCAAGCTAAAAAATAACACCCCAGCCAAATGCAACATATTTATGTTTGTGTATAATATGCCTCCAAAGTGTGTATTTGACCTACCCATGTTATTCACAACACGTCTTAGGTCGGCCACGTTCAGACAGTGTCCCTTGGATCAGACAGAACACACAAGATGAAGACACTCAGTATGAAGCCTCTCTTATTCGGTAAGTGCTTTCTGATTTGAGTGTAATTTGTCTCTTTGTCCCAAAGTCAGACAGATATACAATATCAAAATTTACTCTGAATTTCCTTCGCCTATTCATCCTAATCACGGCTTTTGGTGGGATGTATTGTAAATGTATTCTCCAGACGACAGTTGACCAATCATTAACATAATTTGGGGCCCACAGCACTGCTTGCCATTGCTTATTATTTCACATGTGTTGGTCAGAGGTCCCTGGTTTCCTGTCAGAGGAGGAGTGCCGTGTGCTGGTGCAGCTGGCTCAGCTCAAGGGTCTGATGGAAAGTCAGATGACAGCAGCCAATTGGAGGCAAGGAGAGTCAGACCACCCACTGCTATCTCTGAGCACCGAGGAGGTCTTCAGTCTGTTGGACCTCAACCAAGATGGACTGCTACAGAAGCAGGAGGTGACCATTGCAAACAATTTGTTGCCATTTACATTCCATGGGAATATGGAAGAAAGTTGTTAACGAGTGAAAAGATTTCTGAAGCGAACTACAGTATACTACTGACTCCTTCTCCAGATTGTGAGCCACTCACGCTCTCGAGATGGGACTTGGCTGAGCCCAGACAACCTGCGTCAGATACTCACTGGACTAGAAGCCTGCTCAACAGGTTTGTGCTCCTGCTACCCCATTGCATTTGTGATGTGTTTGTGTTTTTTTCCGTTATGGGAAAAGTGCATTATATTCATATAGTTGTGCAAGTAAAAGGAGGTTTGATTTATTACATGATGTGAGAAATGGAGTGTACTTGTAATCCATCCACCCAAGCTGTTTATCCTCACGACATTTCATTTTTGCTCAGCGAGACATCGATAACTGACCTGTCATCCACATAGCAATGAAAACAAATATCTTGATTTCTTAAGATAGAACCCAGGGGCTGTAAATACAACGAAAACAACAGTGGCCCAAAAATTGAACCCTGTGGAACACCGTACCACAGTGGGGCAGAGCTTTTAGAGAGAGTTTACAGCCACATGTTTGTTCTCTAATGGACTGCATGTGCCCCTTGATAGGAATGCTCAACCTCGAGGAGTTTAAGCGTATTTACGATATGTCCCAAGGCTCGGGACAAGACCAAAATGGCAAGCTCCGGAGTCAGTTCAAGCAGAGAAGCAAAGATACCAGACTTTATCAAGGCCTGGGATCCCACCACGTGCTGCAGACGCTGAGAAGCAGGTAGCCCTACTTACACACACTTTATCTGAGACCTAATTTATTTAAAAAATTCTCTCTGACATTTACTCAGAGTAATCAGCCTGACACGTCTGCCGACCACGTTGGTCGACATGAGCGAGCTGTTGCAAGTGTTTCGGTATGAGCTCGGAGACTTCAGCGACGCTCATTATGACAGCAGTCCTCCCCATGCAGAGGCCGCCTGCTCGCACACGCGACTGGCGGGAAACGCTTCCGCCATAACCGAGGTCTCATGCAGGTGTTTGTCCCATATTCTTGTAGTCATGTAATCCCAGTGGCGTACATTCAACTCAATGATCATGTTGTTTTTTTTTCGTATTTGTAACTTTCTCGCAGGTATCTTACTGTGTTGATCTACCTCAGCTCTGTCGAAGAGGGTGGTGAGACCACATTCCCCGTGGCTGACAACCGTACCTACAATGAACTGGTGAGAATTCTTCCTCAATACAGTGGATAATAGTGGGTTGTAAAAGTCAATAGAAAAAAAAGTCAAACAAATACAAAATGACAACACTCGCACTTTTTTTCCCAGCTTAATTGCTCCTCAGAACACCAACTTATTTGAGTAGTTTTTCTTTATACACACACAAAGCTATTTTCTATATTTAAGTAAAAATAATAATAGTGGCTTCTAAATGGAGAAAAATATTTTGAGGGGCATACATTTGTTAGTCAAGGTTTCACTGGACTTATTCAAACATTCACTGCACTAGAAAATGAAGACAGCTGACCTTGACATGAATTTTGATAATATGCAAATTGTGCCAACGCATGACATGACGCATGAATCTGATACCTTGTAAATTAACTCTGTTGGACAAGAATTAATTACTGCGCACAAAGTGTTTACAAAGAGCTGTTTGTGTGTTCCAGGCACTGGTCCAAGATGGAGTTGATTTAACAGACACCCGGAAGACATGTGGCCGAGGGAACCTGAGAATAAAACCCACTGCTGGGACGGCACTCCTCCTCTACAACCATCTCTCCGATGGCCAAGGTAAGAATAAACCACTTTATAATTTTGATGTTATTATTATGTACTACGTAAAATAATTTGTTGAAAAATCTGAGTTCATCCAACTTATTTTTTTTATTTTTTGTGTAGAATTACAGATATTTGTGTCAAGATAAAAAATACGGTGGTCTTCATCTTGTCCTTCCTCAGGTTGGATGGGCGAGCTGGATGAGTATTCGCTGCACGGTGACTGCCCAGTGAAGCACGGCCTAAAGTGGGTCGCCAACAGCTGGGTAAACGTGGACCCGGACTACCAGCAGCAGGCCCGTTACCAGAGACTAGTTGCTGAAAGGCATCGCGTTAAATCAGGCATGGAGGAACATTCCCAACCACTTTCGCACTTTGACCTCCACCAGGATCTCTAGTTGAGCTCCTTTTACTGACCCATCATGTGCACCCCTTGACACATTTACCTCAGTGTTGTATACATTTAAAGGAAAATCACTCAATCTTCCACAGTTTGGTCTTGAATAACCCCATTGTTTTTTTTTTAAGGGAAGATTATTCTTGTGGAACTCAGGTGGGCTTAGGCCTTTACATACATTAGATTAAAAAAAAAAATACAATTACATTTGATCACGCCTTGAATATCACGTACTTGAGAAAGAAATGAAGAGTGGTTCTTTTGATTTGTTCTTGGTCACTTTGAGTGGCATCTGTTGAAAATTAAATTATTTAAAGATGTAGAGGCGTTCGCCACTCCAATTTCCCATTTGAGGGCTAATCTCTATTTAAAAAAAAAAAAAAAGGAAAATAGCTGCTGATCATCTTGCCACCAGTCAAGTCTATCAAGAATAATTTAAATCTGTATTTATAACACATTTATTTATACTTTTGTAATATTTATTTGAGAATTATTTATTGGCTTTTTGGCCGGTTGTTGGAATGCATATTTATTGATGTTGCTCTGTCTCTGTCTCTCAATTGTGTTTTTATTAAATGTCGTGTGAAAATGTTGAATCAACACTGTTCTTGTTTATTTTCACACGAACCTCGTTGTACACACTTTGTCCACTAAAAGTCAGCTGTTGTTGCGTGTGACAGAGGTGAAAGACCGTTGAATGCTGCAGTGGCTGGAACGGATGGTTGGGGGTCAGCAGGACGTTAACGCATTAATGTTTTCTATATACAATTGAAGTGGACTTTCTCAGCATCTGCTCAGCTATCCTTCACTTTGTATTTGCCTGTTGAAGCTCATGCTCTCGTTCACAGGCGCAAAGTTCTCCGCCTGTCTGGTGGCATTAAATCTAAAGTGAATTTCGGATTCAAAACATAAAATATTCAACATTCACACAAATGTGACTTCTCTTCTATTATTTAAGTTTGCAAACAATGCAAACAGTTTTGCGCCACAATCTTGCATCTTGAGAGGTTTGTGAGTTTCATAGTCATAAATTCACTCTTGACTTGAGTTTCAATCGGCTTTCCCATTGTCATGTGACTTCTAGAATGCAAGATTTTGGGAGTACCGATTCTGATAACTTGAGTCATAGACTTGTGTCATATTTTCTCCCACATCCACCCTGGCTGCCTTTCAACGAGAGGTGGCGGCTGCGGCATCTTACGTGAATTGTCAAAGGCCACAGAGGTACAATATTCCATTTATTTGTTATTATATTTTATAGCTGACTGCAATTTATTTTAACATGCTCCAAACATTTATAAGACCTTGCTTTTCACTTAATCCATATACTGTATATAAACAATATCATAAAGTAGAGAAAACAAAATTATACTTATACCGTACTTATATTTACGTCCTAAATGTTCATATTGTTATAGTTGCATGTCACTGTAAAACTACAATGGCTCAAACTAGCCGAGACAAATTAATTGTGTTTTTAACAAAGTTAGACAATAAAAATGATTTTTTTCTGATTCTGCTGGTCAAAACCCCGAGAGCTCAACGCTTAAACGAGTTCACCAATTACGCATTAAAGCGTCTACCTCGCATTGGAGTTGGAAAAGCAAGGTGAAGTCTTATAGACAGCATATGAACCACCACTGGAAATGATATTTTCTTTACATTTTACATTTTGGAAAGAGGGGGCTCAGCCCGCTGGAGATGTACAGGAAGTAAACAAATCCAGCATGCAAGCCCATTTCACAAGCAGTCAACAAAGACTGAAAATACTGTGGAAAAGTTGAAAGTCAACAGATTCGCTACGGAACGTCATTTCGTTTTGCTTTTATAGAACAAAAACACATTTTTATCTGTTTCGATTGCTTTTGGTTTAGGACACAAGTGTCAAACTCCAATCCCGGAAGGCCGCTTTCCTTCATGCTTCCAATCTCTCCCAGCTGCTACACACCCGATTCAAATGATCAGCTCATCAGCAAGCTCTGAAGAAGCCTGATAAGTATCCCGCTCATTTGAATCAGGTGTATTGCAACTAGCCGAGATGGAAAACTTGCAAGAAAGCGGCCTTCCGGGACTGAAGTTTGCCACCTGCGGTATACCTCCACAGGTGTTTCTCGTTGTCTCATTAATTTGTTTGTATTTAGTTTCCTGTTTCTTTTCAGTTCTTGACGGTGCTTTGTCTGTCAGTTGTCCTCTCCCCTCATGTTTTGTTACTTTGATTCTGGTAGTTTGATTTTTTTTTATCCAAGTGCTTGTGGTGGGTCGATGAGGCGTTGTGAAGCCTGTTGACACAATGACACGCTGTGTTGATCTAGTGTCACTGACGGCTGCTGGACTTTGAAAAACCCTGCAGGCAACCCACAGACTGAACTGACTGATTTTTATGATGTGTGTGTATATAATATCATTCAAGTTTTTGCATTCATGTATTATTCCATGTTTGAATAATGTGAACATGTATAATCATGTGAAATGTATGCAAATGAGGATGCTTGTGGGCTTTGTTTTTGTACATTTTTATTCCCCCCAAAAAATAAGATTTTCCAATGTTTTGAGTTTCAGCTTGATGCGTTTTTTTTGCACGCAATTTCCTCTGCTGTGGGGTACACACACTCACATGGCCCTGATCTCATTAGACAGGACTGGCAGTCCTTGAGAATGAAGTTCAGTAGTGCCTGATCAAGCAACTGCTTCCTGGAAGCTTGATCGTCAAACATGAAACGTAGAATAAATCAATAATAATTACTGATTCCCAATTAATCATCAAAAAAGCAACTGTGAGAACAAATGTGAATGGCCGCGTACCTGATGTTATCCTTGGTGTATCGGGAACTTCATGCTGCTGTGATTAAAAACTCCAGATAAGCTGTCAGTGAAGTCATGTATTTAATTAAAGTTTTACTTAGCCTGGCAGGTCAAGTTGTAGACAGCAGAGTAAAACATGTCAAAATAAAAGCAAAAAAACATATATTCATGTATAAACATCCTGATTTACTCACAAGCTACATATTACGTACGTATTCATTTCCATGACAGGGTCCTAATAGGTTCAACTATTATGTGTATTAAGGGAAAACAAGATTTCTTTTCATGGGGCCCAAAATCCCTGGCAGCGCCCCTGGATACACACGTTGTCCACTAGATGGCAGCAGATCTTGTGGGCAGGCTGCGAGTGTGAAACACTGCAGCGGCTGTAATGAATGTGGTCAGCGGGACATTGGCGCACATTATAAAACCTGCAGTCGAGACACTGAACCAAGGCGGTGGTCCATCAATCTTAGATTTATGCAAGTCTCTGGAATGAGTCCCCTATGGATTGTGTAGTGTTGCGCGTAGGGCGGTAAAAGTAATAATTCGTATCAGGATCACTGGAAGACGTGGAGAGGATCGGTTTGCACCTGCAGGTTGATGTGGCGCAACATGGCAGCCGCCATGGTGGTGCATTTTGAACGCCTCCTTAATATGCGTGATTGTCTTGCAATGACGTACGGATGCGGCGCAATCAAGTCACGCATCGGCGGGATTCTGCCATAATGGCAGTGCCATTGTATTGTAGTGGGTTCTAATGATGATGATGAGGGTGAAGATGATGATGACGACGTGTACGTGCGCGCTCCCATCAGCCAATCACGGCGCAGCAGCGGGGGAGGGGGGTGAAGGGGTGACGACAATGTTTGGAACGTCACTTGTTCTCTCAGTCTGCACCGCGGCATCACCAGAAGGTCCACCACGGACTCCTGAATCGGCTTTTTTTGGGAACAACTCGTTGGAAGAGAAAAAAATTTAAACGCACCCGTTCACCCACAGGCACCGGCTCTTTTTCGTCTAACGGTCCTCCATGAGATTCTTCAGGCTTACCTTCAAGTGCTTCGTCGACTGCTTCTGAGTCTCCTGAGTCCCACGGCGCCTGCTGACATTTGAAAAAAAAAAAAATCATCTCTTGGCTGTATTTGGGCGTTCCAGCGTGTGGAAAAAAAACGATATATTAATATTCTTGATTGTATTTTTTCTATTTCAAAGAGGCGAAATAAACTGAGAAAATCAGAAAAGAGGGTGCTAAACATATATCTGCCTCTCGGCACGTTCGCCCTCCCTCGTCTAAAAAGCCAGCTCTCTTTTTTCCCCCCCTGAATTTAAATTCCATACTAACAACAACATGACAGCCGAGTTGGAAGAAAGTAAACGAGGTGAGTATGTTGCATCATTATTTGTCATTTGTTACTAGATACGCTCCCAGCTAACGTTGTGCAAAGTGCAGCCTTAGCACTAACATTTGAAGTGCATCGCACAAGTCATCATTTGTCATCACAAGCCGAAATATTTCATCAGTTCCAACAAAATCTCAATTACTGTAGTCTACTGGAAATTGATTTGATGGCTGACATGCAGTCCAGACCCAAATCTTTTCAAACTTCGTCACCCTGACATGCATGTTCCAGTTCCGTTGGATGTAAAATGAATGGAGTGATGTGATCTGGGTTCAAATCTGAGCACACACCTTCCTGTGTTGACTTTATACACGCTTGAGTTTTTTTTTTCCTCACATATTCTGGCTTCTTTCTACAGTCCAAAAACATACATGTAAGGGTGACTGAAGACTTGAGTTGTGAATGTGAATGGTTGTGCCCTGACTGTCAGCTAAAACCGACTCCAGCTCACTTGTGACCCTGACTTGGATAAGTGCTTGAAAATGAATTAATTGAATAATGAGATTCCCCAAACAGAAGTTCAATTTAGAATTATTGTCATCTTAAATCTAGTATAATTTTTATTGTACCATTTGTATTCCTCACAAGGCAGATTTGCGGCCAGGATGTCGCCACAGCCATTCCTTTACCTTGCCCACTTTATGCCTCTTCTGATCACGCACACCCCAAACTGCTCTGATCTGGATTGAGCTGCCTCACTTTTGCATCCACAAGAGTCGGCGACTCTAATCATCACGCAATTGCACCCTTAGGATGACATTGGCCGTTTCTGGTGAACACTCCACTGAGGTGCATCCAAAATGTTGAAAAAGCAAAACTCGTTTACGACCAGCAGAGATGCCCGAGGTGCAGACATAAGCGTGGTCAGTCTAGCGCGCTGTGCTGCAGCACACCAATCATTCTGACTGAGACGCAGACAGGCACAATGAATGTCGGGGGAGGGTTCACTTCGTGATGACAACACAGCCGCAGCATGAGTATAAACATAACAATTTGTCAGGCTAGCACGATGAAGATAAGATGCTGAGCATTTCTTTAAGCCTGAAGCGACAATCCTGCTTTTCTTCCATCCGCATGCATGTGGTTATAAAAAAAACCCGACAACGATACACACCTCGATTCAAAAGCCATTTTTTTGTGATTTTAAAAAAATACCTATCATAAAGATTTATTTTCTGACCATTGAAGTGACCTATTAGTTGTAGAACGCAATTTTAAAAAAAAACTAACGTTTAATCTGTATGAGAGGAGGAGAAAAATCTGACTTTTATTTTGAATTCTAGCAGAAGCCCGAAGGTTCTATCGTGCAATCACTGACTGATATTTGTCTAAGGACCTACTTCCAGTGAAAGAGAAACGGCCCTAAGGCATGATGCTATGCCGTCGCGCTTCACAGCTGCTTTCATCTTCTTACTGATGAGCCCTCTTGTTTGTTTTAAACAGGCATTTTAAAATGATGGTTATGTCAACGTTTGTTTTATTAGACCATAACAAAATCTCGTTTTC
The DNA here is from genome assembly GCF_059441095.1 of Idiotropiscis lumnitzeri. Classification (NCBI taxonomy): domain Eukaryota; kingdom Metazoa; phylum Chordata; class Actinopteri; order Syngnathiformes; family Syngnathidae; genus Idiotropiscis; species Idiotropiscis lumnitzeri. The sequence goes on from NC_142393.1 coordinate 7,698,367, forward strand.
AGTTGTAACCAGCCTTAGAAAAAGTAGAGGGAATTATGAACAGTTCCAAATTACTATCAGTGTAAGCTTCTGCTTGAAAAGAAAACATGCCAAGAAAAGCCTCCTAAAACAGCTGAAATGCATTTGGGGTTACTCAGAGGCACTTTAAATGGTGCCAGGTGTGCGCAGACTCCCATTTGATGAGTTTGAATGTGATTGGTTAATCCAGAACACGGCCAGTTATAACAGGGTGTGTACACTTATGCAACCACATTATTATTATTTACTAATTTGCTTCTTGGAAAAAGGGGTTTAGTCACATTAATGGTGAAAAATGTTGGGAAATGATTTCTCATGGTGTATTTCTTTTCTATTAAATAAAAAAAATCTTACATTTGGAAAGGGGTGTGTTGACTTTATATATATTGTAAATTAGCTTCATGCTAATTTTGGGACATTTACGCAGGTATTTTAATACCAGTGTTTTCCATCCTGCATTGTCCCTTTTAAACAAATGATAAAATGGCAAAAATATTTATCTATCTATGGTTAACGTCAATCAAATTGAAGACTATTCACATCTGCCACTCCGTCAGTTAACTATCTTCCCATCTTTTCCCGTCCAGGTCAAATCACCCTCCCTCAACTGGAGGCTGGGGAGATATCCGAAGGTGAGGGTGGGGGATCGGCTCACCCCCTGGCGTCGGTGCCAGGAGCGGGCCCAGGCTGCGCCGAGGGTGGAGGAGCCGGTCCGCCACTGATCCAGGACGGAACTATTGTCGGGGTTGATGCGGTGCCAGCGGTGGAGAGAGAAACCTGGACCAGACAGATGGACTTCATCATGTCCTGTGTGGGTTTTGCTGTCGGCTTGGGCAACGTGTGGCGCTTTCCTTACCTTTGCTACAAGAACGGAGGAGGTGAGTTTCGCTCGCTCTGATCTACTTTGTCATATGATGTGTAAAAATCATGACGTTTGTTGCATCAACAAACGGGGGGGCAAAGTTTGGTCTTTTTTTGTCATTAATCATTCACAGAATTAAGCAAGGAATCAGAGTTCATCAGAAGAGGGTGTTTGAAATGGACATCCAAATTGTAAAAAAAGCAAATTGTGCTTGATGTGGTTGGCAGCTAATCGCATAGCACCTGCAGCAGGTATAAAAAGTCTGCACACCCCTTCTAAATCATTTCAAAACTTTCTCCATAAGCTGTGTAACTGAAATAGAAATTATTTTTTAAATCTATTCAATAAAGGAAGTCATAAAAAAAAAAACCTCCTGATATAATGTGGTTGCAAAAGTGTGCACACCCTCTTAACTGGGATGTGGCTGTGTTCAGAATGAATTAACCATCACATTCTTTCAACTCGTGTTAAATGGGAGTCAGCACAAACAGACGCTATTTTAAGAGCCTCTACTTCACCTCACATCAAGTTCAGCTGTTCAAGTTGACTTTTCCAGACATTTCTTTGCATTCTAGCATGGAGCCTTAAGAGTCCCTCTCAAAAACAAAATATCAGCAAAAGTCTCCTGGAACAGCTAAACCTTATTTGCTGTTAATCAGAAGCACTTTAAATGCTGCCAGGAGTCTCCTGACTCCCATCTGACATGAGTTTGAATGTGATTGGTTAATTCTGAACATAGCAACATCCCATTCTAGGAGGATGTGCGCACTTGTGCAACCACATTATCCCGGTAATTGTCTAGAAAATATATAAATATATATTTTCAATTATGCAGGCTATTGACCACATGAAATGGTTTTAAAGTGATCATCTTATTTTTTTAATATCACAAAACCCTGGCATTTGAACAGGGGTTTGTAGACTTTTCACAGCCCCCCAAAAAATAATTTACACTCACGCGCACAATTTAGAGCAGAGGTGGGCAAACTTTTTGATTGGCGGGCTACAATGGGTTCTAAAATTTGACAGAAGGGCCATGGACCAGGAGCAGATGGATGGAGTGTTTTGATAACCTCACCTCGTCGGAAAAAAAAAATAATAATAATTTTAAATGAAAGTGAACAAAAGCATTACAACAAAATATATGTCTTTGAAAAACCACAGTATTTAGAAAATTATAATATTAATATTAACAAGGTTTATTCATGTAATTTTTTTTCAAGTTCGGTGGGCCGGATTAAAACGTTTAACGGGCCGCATGTGGCCCCCGGGCCGTAGTTTGCCCACGCCTGATTTAGAGTCTCCTTTTTATCATGCATGTTTTGGGGACGTGGGAGGACGAAATGAAAACCCAGGCAAGCAAGGAGACAGCATGCAAACTGGCCATCCGAGGTCAGAGAATTGAATCAATAATAATGCAAATTTGAATTATTCGTAATAATTTCTCGTGATTTCCTCAAGCGCCCTGCAAAGGATCATTAAAAGTACCCGCATTACACGGAAACAGTGCTCGTTTGTTGTGAGCAAATGATAACATGCTGTACTAATATAATGCAAATCACTTAATGTTTGACTAGTCATGTAATACCTGCTGCGGAAGTTTAAACACCAACAAGAATTGGGTCATGGATGCATAGCCTGCTGATGGCTGTCGTTGCCACAAAGGTCCCATAGACCACAGTCAGGGCAAGGTCATGCCTCCTGTGCGGATATTGTCGTCGGGGCACGGGTGTTATTAATGATCTCTTTTACGATCTGATGAGATAAAAAAAAATGGTGGACTTTGTGAGCTCTTGTCATGTGACTGCTATAAATGAAAACAAAAGTAGACCAACACATTTTTATTGCCTGGCTGTGAGCACGTAGCCAAAATGAACCCCCCCACCCCCCACCACCACCACCACCTCCCAACGCCTCCTCTTCCTCCGTTCACTTTATTATAGCTGCTTAACAGATGTACACAATGTCCTGCAGTCACCCTGGCGTACGCCTCTCCACGTGTCCTTTCCATTTTCATCCATGCCAACGTGTCCAATAGTAGCCCGTTCAGATTATAGCCTTTGCCCTTCTCTTATCCTCGCCCCACCCGCTTGTCCATATTTTTACGATGTGTTTTATTGAAATTAAAACCAACGAGTGGTGGTTGTGTGTGTGCGTAGATCTTAGTCCAGCCCTGCCTCTCTCGTCTATGTGTGTGTGTGTGTCTTGTGACCCACAGCTCTGATACCCACCTTCTGGTATCGGATAACAATGGCCTGCTTCACACAGTCCACCCCCCTCTGTGCTCGTGCCCCACACTGTTGCAGCTTTATAAAGGTGCTCTCTCTATGCCTCATAAGGTGGCATATGGACAAGCGATAACAATAACCTGTCCTGTGCGTTTTCTTCCCGGAGCATCCGCTAAACAATTTCATTTTGTGTCCTTGACCAGCCCAGAGTAGACCTTCCAACACAACAACAGTTTCAGATAAGCGCAGAGTCAAACTCCCACTCGGTCACAAACATACGAATGGAATAAATGCCCCATATTTATTTATTTGTGACGCTGCCGCTCGGCCTGCTGTGTAAGGTCCAGTTGTGATCAAAGAGGATTTACTTAAGCCTATTAAGGTCGCAGTTCCCTGTAAGTTCAGCCAATAGGTTGGCTTGGTGGGGAATCTCTGCAAAAGCCTTTTTCTCCACTCATTCCATTCACGCCTCCCATCTCATCTCGTGCTCTCCTCTCTGGCTCTCGCTCTCCCGCCCCTGTCTCTTCTGTTTGAGTCACGCTCACCAATGTTGCCTTATAAGGCTACAGCCCTCTGCTACCGCAGAATGACATGTGAACGAAGCACCAATTATCAATCGATAACGCCGCTTCGGTGCCAGTCGGCGCCGTGCGCACTATTTGATTTTATTTATTTCATTTTTTTTTTGGACAACCCCCTCCTCCGAGCTCCGACATCGGCCCACTTTTTTTTTTTCAGCATCCCTCCTCTGTGATCCATCCATCTTTCCCTCCTTTGCTCATCGCCAGCCTGTGTGCTGCGTCACAGGCGGTCACATGACCACCTCGTTTGCTCTGTAGTGGCATCACGTCGTTGCAATTCTGTGCAAACGTCATCTTGGATTTGCGTTGCCTCGTCCCCCTCGTGTTTGCTCTATTGTGTCTTTCTTATTCACAGGATGCTTTCTATAGATGCTTTGTAAATAACTCGTGTGAAAAGCAGCTAGCCCCCGGGCCAAATGCCGCCAATCAACGCCAAACAAGTCCTCGCTTTCTCTATCAGGACTAATTACTCATGGACAACCCCATCATCTCATTGTCGTCCCGACTCACTTGCGTCTTTATGTGTAGGACGCTGAATGTAGTTTTGTCTCGCCTATGTTTGTATTTCAACACTTGCAAGCTGAAAGTTTTGTTTTATTTGTCTTTTTGCTGTGACTAGTGCAAAATATTGCGGTCCATAAGTAGATGTTCTATAACATGTCACGATATTTGCTCATCAACATTATTTATTCTCGTGTTGTCAACATTGCACACTTGATCAAAGCGGATAATTGATTTTATTTTTAGAATAAGAGGTACAATTGTTTGGTGATGGTGGTGACAGAGAGGAGAAAGTTTTTTTTTTAAATGCCATAAGAAGAAATGTACTTATATGGGATTTATTTGTGGATAATACAGTCATGGGATTTCTTTAATAGGAAAGAAAGAACATTAAATAAATTGCACTGTCGTGACAGGGAGACTGTTGATTACACGAGCAATATAATGTTTCAATGAGGGCCCGACCGATTGATCGGCCAGACGATTATATCGGATGATATAAGGGCTTATCAAGATAATAATAATTGTTGTGACTGACAATGATTTTCTGTGTGAATCCTTCTTTCCATCAAGACGCTAATTTTTAATGTTTGAAACAGATATTTACTGGAGTAAAATGTTGGAATTAATAGGGAAAAAAACTGAAGTTATATTTCGATTCAAAGACTGAGCTTCACAAATAATAGCAGTAGAAAAAAATGTGATTAATCGCAATTAATTACGCACGTTTTTTTGCCATCATTAATTTATTTATTTATTCATTTATTTATTTTTAATGTTTTTTATTTTTGCTTTTTTTTTGGTAATTATCAGATTTATTTATTTATTTTTTGCATTTTTTTTTTCTCTGGTAATTATCAGAATTGGCATCGGCCTAAAATGCAGACCGGTCGGGCCCTAGTTTCAATGTGACAATTTGTTGTGTTTCCTGTTGCAGGTGTGTTCCTCATCCCCTACTTGCTGATAGTGTTCATCGGGGGTATCCCTGTCTTCTTCCTGGAAATCGCTTTAGGGCAGTTCATGAAGCAGGGAGGGGTTTCCGCCTGGAACATCGCTCCTCTTTTCAAAGGTTACTGCTTAGTGTTCGACGAAGAAGAGGACAAAGCGGATGTTATGTCATTCATTCATGTCCTGATCTGCTTCTCCTCCCGACCAGGTCTGGGCTTGGCCTCAATGGTGATTGTGTTCTTCTGCAACACCTACTACATCATGATTCTGGTGTGGGGTCTCTACTTTCTCTTCCACTCTTTCACCAACCCACTTCCGTGGGCCACCTGTGGACACACTTGGAACACCCCCAACTGTACCGAGGACTTTCGCCGCAACTGCCACAACCACAGTACTGCCCAGTTGTCTCTGCCACTGAACGTGTCCGCGACCCTTTCACTCGTTAATGACAGCTGCATGGAGACGGAAGGCATGCGCTCCCCGGTCATTGAGTTCTGGGAGTATGTATCTCTTCTCTTCAATTTGTAACATTTTGGAAACACATAATGCCAGATGCCTTCTGATCTTTCTGGACATTGCTATGAATTCAACTTTGTTGGAATTGTTTGGTGAAGGTCATTTCCTATTCTTGAATGCACAAAATTCCCACCAATACATTATATGGTGATGGAAATTGTAAATATATATATATAAAATGCTGGTCAGAAAATCACTGAACACATCAAATGCAAAATTTTCAAAATGATCATGAGAATCGACGACACATATATGATCAAAATGACTCATTTTATCAAATAACTTGATGTGGAACGTAAAGCCACAACACATTGCAGTTAACAGAGCAATGTATGGGTCATGCCAAAATCACATTCATGGAGTGGAAAAGAAAAATATTACAATTAGGGAAACACTTTAAGAGACTTTCTCAGCATCTGCTAAGCTATCGTTCACTTTGTATATGCGTTGAAGCTTGTGTTCTCGTTCGCAGACGCAATGTTCTTCGCCTCTCCAGTGGCATTAATGAACCTGGCGACATCAGCTATCAGATGGTGCTGTGTCTCCTTGCCACCTGGGTCATTGTTTACTTCTGCATGTGGAAGGGAGTCAAATCTACGGGCAAGGTAGGTTTCATCTTGATTTACATATCATTAATCATAATGATGGATACATTTTGAGTTCACGGAGCATAGTTTAATCATCATGTTTATATCCAGTCTCTTTCTGCTACCGAAGTTATAGGCTATAATTGTGTTGTTATCTGAAGGCTGGAATAACCGTGGCATTTTACCCTTTGACCCCCAATCAGCTTTGGTATAGTGAAAGGATCAGTGTCTAGACTGAAACCCGTAAGAGCTCACATTCTTCTGTTTATTGGGTGGTTGGTTTTTAATCATGTAAATGTGCACTTCTTCAACTACTTCAGTCAGAGATTCAATATACAGTAATCCTCCCTCCATCGCGGGGGTTACGTTCACTCTCATTTTTTTTTAAGCTATTTAACTTATTTAATCCCAGAAATTGTCACTAGAGGAAACCCCTCCATTCCAGCGTTTTTCTGGATTTTAACTGATTTTGCGAGGCCAACAGAATATTGTGTTCTAATGCTATAAAAACATGGAGTAATGATGCAAAAAAAAAAAAAGGCTAAGACGTATAAATACGTCTTTGGGATGCGGGGACTACGTTTTTGAAAACGTATATGTATGTTTTATGGATTGAATGAGTTTTAAAGACTTTTAAAACAATACACGTTTAAACACTACACACATACAGTAATATATGAAGAGAGTGAAGAAGAGCAATGAATAAGGGTAAAATATTGTAGAAACACTTATAAAAAAAAATCGGAGCGTGACCTACGATATAGCGGTGGGATTACTGTATAAATACACTGATCCTTTACGGTGTGCTATTATGAAGAATTTTCAGTGCATTGTTGTAGCTGCTCAATGCAGTGCCATGTTTACTAGCCTACAGTGTCTGGATAGTCTGTACTTGGTCTCCAGTAGCCAAATCTCAAAACCCAAAGGGGAAAAAAAAAAGATTGAGAATCAGCTAACCTGCTCTAAGCCGATTAGCAACGTTCCACCATATTTGCAATTTGGAAAGAGGCCATTCTATCCCCCCACCCCAGATCAAGGCAAATATGTGCTTTCTCAGTACTTGACTTTTACCAAAGCGACTTAGCCTAGACCGTTACTGGGTAGCAGGGGCAGCGTTTTGCGAAGTTTGAAAAGGTTTGCCAAAAACCCCTGCTCCTGCAGGAGGTTTACAAATTGTCTGGCTTTCCATTTTACAGGCTACCTTTTCTTCAAAGTAACTTGACAGGGCCCATTACACATCTACACCGAGGACCTAATGGGCTTAAGACTTGAGTATTTACAAAGCAGGTAATTGCTTAATCAAAGTGATAAAAACATACTTTGGTGCAGTTACTTTTGACCATAACAAATAGACCACATTGATAAGCACTAGTCTGTTTGTAGTCAATACAAATGTATCTTTTTATGCACTTCATTTAATGTGACAAGTTTGAATGTCTTCAACAGTTTACTGTTAATTTTCACTATGTGAGTTCTGACACATAGTATTTCACTACTTCAACTTCACCTACCCATCAAATTCCATCACGTTTCTCCCGTATCTCCTGTTCATCATCTGTATTTTCCCCTCTTCCTCTAGATTGTGTACTTCACAGCTCTGTTCCCGTACGTGATTCTGGTTGTTCTTTTGGCGCATGGTGTCACCCTACCTGGAGCATTAGATGGGATTATATACTACTTGAAACCAGATTGGTCCAAACTAGGAGAAGCGCAGGTAATCTCATATAAGTATTCACTTCTGTGTATTCGTATTTGTGCTTAATAAACACGTCGCTGAATTTTACAACCAACTCTGCTATTCATAAACATCATTACGCCTTTGCGGTAGGTGTGGATTGACGCTGGTACCCAGATTTTCTTCTCTTATGCTATCGGACTGGGTGCCCTGACTGCACTGGGCAGTTACAACCGCTTTAACAACAACTGCTACCAGTAAGTTTGAACACTGTGTGAAAACAGACCCCCATCCACTCTGGAAATAACTCAGCATAACGCAAACCTCAGCCAGACTTGCATGTTGCTTTCTGTGACCTTTGACGTGAGCACGACAGGACAAATATAAGATTTGAAATGTGGAACACAAAACCAGTGCTGTTTCCGGCAACCGTGTTACAAGTAGTTTTAGTCTTAGTTTTAGTCTTCTGGATGAGAGTCATTTCTATAGATGGGTGGTTTTGTGCAGTTTTATTACAGTTGACAACAACTCAAAATGGCTTTAGTTTAGCTGTCGTCACAAATTGACTGGTGAATGGCCTTAAACTAAACAAAATAAAAATCTATTTTGATAGCTAATTTTCCACATAACTGAACGGTAGCAAAAATGATAATGTACCTGAACTGTTGGGGATGCTGCTAATGTTGCTGAAGTCTTGTGTGGCACTCAATTAGCGAGATAACAGGTCCACAATGTTTCAAGCATGGGACAAGATACAGTATGACAAGCCGCCCAGCAAAAAAAAAATCCCTGCGTGCCCCACGCATTATTATAACACACACATACTGTAAGCTAACAAATTGATGTTAGCACAACAAAGCTAACTTTAGCCTGGAGCTAGCTAGCAGTGCATTTGCGCCACAGGTTACCATGTTTAGGTATTTTAAGCTTACTATGAAATTTATCTCAAGCCAAATGGCAAGTTATGTCGTTTGTATAAGATTTCTTGTAACTTCCCACGGAATCAACAACCACGTGCGGACTGTTTATTTGGAATCTGACAAAAAATGGTATCCATTCTTGTCTTGTAAACGAAAACTCACACATGTCTCGTTCTGTAAATAAGTCCAGTAGACTGTTTTAATATCTCAACGCTTGCCGCTTGAAAACGTGTCGTTAGCAGGCTACAGTATAACCTGGTAAATGTTCTGCCCTCTGGCCTATTCTCAGCTTTGACCTTAATTGGTAGCTAAAAAATGAGTTTCAGATCTTGGTGCCTTTGCTAAGATCTGCTTCTCAAACAGACTTAGGCTAGCTCAGGAAAAAAAACACGTCCAGTACATTTAGCTCCCGTGATTTGGTGGTGTTGTTTTTTTTTTTTTTTTTTAATTTGTTGCTAACGGCGGTGATAAATTGAAATTGATATTCTCATAAATTGAAACACTAGAAGCTTGCTTTAGTTGTTGACATAGCTGAATGACTAATTGACCAATAGCAAGCTTAGCGTGGCGGGACAAGTTTACGTGACTGTTAAGTGTTGTCTTAATTGTTTATTTAACGATAAGTGTGGCAAGAGAGGACATTTAATTTCTGCGGCCTCGATCCAATATGCACTGCTTTGTTAACCCCAACCTCAAATGCTCAGTTGTTTTGATTACTCACGTGCCATTAGGATTCCCCCGAGTGATCTCAGACATGCTCGGACATGCCTCCGCTGGATAAGTGAGGCTTATAGCTGCGCCAATTTGTTAATGACCATCGTCAATTAATACCATTATTTCCCTCTGTCAGAGATGATCCGATTTGGCTCGTCGCCAGCACTTGAAAAACTTGGGGAAAAAAAGGGCGAGAATCGGTTCATTTTCCATTTTTATACACGCATGCTACGAGCGGGATTTGTTTAGCTCGAGCCAGTAGCCAACAGGTCTTTCACCCCGTCTCCCCTCAGACCTTGAGCCAAACTTGCTGTTGCCATATTTGCTGCACATCACCACGAGGACTTGTCGAGATATATTTATCTGCTCTTTATCCCCCATTTATCATCCCGGCACAGCCGCTTCTCTTGCCAATATTCCTTGCGTGCGTCCTTGAACAAATTAGGATGCATACTTCTCTCACTTGTTCTCCTATGTTTTGTCTTTGTCGTCATCTTTGTCCAGGGATGCGTTTGTGCTGGCACTCATTAACAGCGGAACCAGCTTCTTTGCGGGCTTTGTCGTATTCTCTGTGTTGGGCTTCATGGCTGCAGAGCAAGGTGTGGACATCAGTAAGGTTGCTGAGAGTGGTAAGTACTCAGAGGATGCTGGAAAACACGGCATGGGAGTTAGGAACGAAATGCCGTTTACGCTGAGTTGTTTGTTTATGTGTAGGGCCCGGCCTCGCGTTTATTGCCTACCCCAAGGCTGTGACTTTGATGCCTCTGGCACCACTCTGGGCAGCACTCTTCTTCTTTATGTTACTTGTACTTGGCCTGGACAGTCAGGTAAGGTTGTCTGTATCAAACATGACATTTCTTTCTCCACTTATTTTCCTTCACATTACTCCGCTTTTTCCACTTGGCATTTCTGTGCAGCGTGTTCGTTCGTTGTGTGTCTGTGCCTACATCTATTGTCATTTGTCAGTGAGCTACTGTCTGAGTCACAGTCATTCTACTGTCCACTCATGCTCTCTCACTGGCTATTCTTTGCCTAGTTTCTTGTCTGTACTGAATGGATCATGTGACAGTAGCGACTACAGCTGTTGCCTTTCAGGTTATTTTGGAGTCTGCCCCTCATGCTATGTTGAAACGTTGCATGCAATGATAATACCTGGAGAATTGTACGTAGTCAGTAAGACGGTGTCAGTTACATCGGCAGTGCCGTGGTATATTTATTTTAAGGGCTGTCAAAATTAAAGCGTTAACTCTGGTGATTAATCCAAAAAGTTTTAACTCAGTTAAATATTTGAACTCAGTTAACTGATTTGATTTACATAAAAAAATAATTTGCATACTTTGCAAATTTTGTGCCATATTAACTGCCTTTAGCACGTCTCAGAGTAAAACACCGTGTTTAAGTTACCACTGGGCCTTGCAAACCAACACTTCTGAAGTGTGGCACTTGTGGGCAGTTTTGAGAAATGTTTCGAAAATAAATGGATGTAAAGATGTCTCCATTTAGATCATATTCAAGAATCCAAGAAAGCTATTAGAACAGTCTTTGAATTAAATATATTTCATATTTGGTGATTTTGCATCAATTCCAAGCTATTATTCAAGTAAATATCTGTTATAAGCTTTGCAAAAAATAGTAGTTGAAAAATTGGATTAATCACGATTAATTTTTGTGATCAATTAGTTAAAAAAAAAATCATCACTTGACAGCACTAATATTAATACATTAACTTTATTAGTATTATCGCGTATATTCTATAGAGCTGGAAAAAAAAATCTAATGACTTTTTCATATACATGTTTCAATGTGACTCTTACATACTTTCACTTTTCATTTCAAGTTTGTCGGAGTCGAGGGTCTGATTACCGGTGTCATGGACATGCTTCCACCCAAGTCCGCCCTGGCCTCCTTGCGACGAGAGGTGGTGGCAGCCATTTGCTGCGTCATCTGCTTCTTCATTGACATGTCCATGGTCACAGAGGTACAAATTCCCGTTCATCACCTCACATGGTTATTCGGGCTTGAAATGAATATTAACCTTTGAGAAATTGGACAACAGCCGAGGTTTATCATTAGCAAAGTCCTGTATGGTTCCTGTTGGCTAGATTATTCATTTATACCAAGCCACCAAAACCAAAGACAGACAAGTGTTACATTAAAAAACATTGATATAGGTAATTTTTACCTAAAAATATGAAACAATCTACCCTCAGGGCCGCTTTGAGGATGTTTTTCCCGACACGTCTCAATGGGCACATAAAACCATTTCTGGCATGACTAAGCAGTCAGAAGGCTCCAAATAGGTCACACATGAAATATTAACTGCAAATTCGTAACATTAACTATGCTTGTGTTCTTTCCTCCTGCCAGGGAGGGATGTATGTCTTCCAGTTGTTTGACTACTACTCTGCCAGTGGCATCACTCTGCTGTGGCAGGCTTTCTGGGAGTGTGTGGTGATTGCGTGGGTCTATGGTAAGATACGAGCTCCGCATTCACTGTGTCTTGATTAACAATCGATGACTTTCTCATCGTTTTTGGAACCTCTTGTCAGGCGCGGACCGTTTCATGGACGACGTGGCCCGTATGATTGGCTATCAGCCCCTTCCGTACATGAAGTGGTGCTGGTCCTACATCACGCCCCTTGTCTGTGTGGTGAGTGCCATTTTGTATTCTTGTCATAATTTGGTGTGCTTGCTGGTGACATTGAAGTGTGATTCTAGGGAGTGTTCCTGTTCCATGTGGTCAACTACAAGCCCTTAACCTACAACACTGTGTACACATACCCATGGTGGGGTGAAATGCTCGGCTGGGCTTTGGCCCTTTCTTCCATGCTTTGTATCCCACTCACTGTTGTCTACAAGCTGCTGCGCAGCAAAGGATCACTGCGGGAGGTCAGTATGTTTGATGGCATGTCCAGACAAGTTTTCTTGTGTTTTTTCTCCTTGTAATTGTCAACTGTGAGAAAGAGTTTGTCACCGTAGTAACTGTTCTTTGCTACTTTTCATTTGAATTGCTTTATGGACAGCATTTGTCAAATTAATATTTATCAGGGGTTTTGAATTTAAGCAACTGGACTTAATGTTTCATTGTTTTCCCAAGAGGCTTGACTACTCATGGAAGATGGTAGCTACGTGGTGTTGTAGGTTTTCATTGTGCTGACAGCAAACATGTATTGGAGTCAGAAATCAATCAACTGTTCATTGTCTATCATCTTCCCATCTTCCTAGTGTTTGGATTGTGATAAACATATCTTAACATTTTCCAAAGATGCACAAGAGCGTGCCTTTCACGTACACCAAGCAGCGTATAGAAGCTAAAGCATGGAGTCAAAATCCCGCCATTCATTTCCCTGTCGAAACATCAACTGTTTAGCCCAACAATATTCTCATCCAGATTTAACGGGGACTCTTTTGTTTTCATAAAATTGTTAGCGTCTCAATGCTATGCTATATAACACTTCTCCAGTCAAACCTTGAACCGAGTACAATAATTCCAAATCAATGTCTCCATTAAATATTTCAAGGAATCGACAACCCAAATATGCAGGCAATATTAAATTTGCCTTTCATTTTTCCTCATGCAGCGCTGGCAGCACCTGACCACCCCAATTTGGGGAAAACATCACCTGGAGTACCTTGCACCAGAGAGTGAGGCCAAACTCCTGCCCCCTGCGGGATCTAAGAATGACCATCTCTTCGAAAGTGCCGTCTGATAGTCAAATTCCCCTACCCACCACAACCAGGGAGCTTAAAGTCAAGGTCGTCCTTTGAACACCAGCTGTTAAATTAGTTAACCTACTGAGAATCAAACTTAGTCCCAACATTGGCGTCAAATGTTACAACAATGCCCAAGCCCTAGGGATGTAATGATTCACTTAAGTCCCGATATTGATTTTTTTATTTTTAAATCGCTACCATGTTTGTCTCGGTACGCTCGTGTGGTGCTGCAGCCATCGACAAAAGCAACTTGCATTGATGTGTAAAAGTTTAGTGTATTTGAAATGGAATCAAAAACTATACACAATGCTGAGTTGCACTAATTCTGTGAGACTCCTTTTAAATAAAAAATAAATAAAATCAAAATACTTTAACATATTTCAATTTACTTGGACACCAATTTTTAGTGTAGACGGGACAGAAATCATATGAATTAATTTAGGGTAATGTACAATGCTAAATACAACTAAAATAAACACCTTGTTTTAATTGAACCTTTATACAAAATGTTTTGATTTGCTTGTAAAATCAAAATACGGTATGAACCTGTGGACATCGCGTGCGGCGTTCCATCTGAAACACGCGGTTGGCTGTGTGTGCTAACTACAGCTGGCTTCCAGATTAGACTATCTTTATGTTGGAAATTAAATTGGGCATCATCCGCAATGTGTTTCGTTTTTAGGGTGCTCGTTTATCACCGTCGTGCTGCTATGAAAGGGAGCTTTACATTGTCTTCAGTAATTTGGTGAAATGCGCCCACTTTCGGACTCTGTTGCTAAAGCTAACACGGTTCAGCCATAAAACTACATTACCCACAATGCTGCTGTTCTGCATCGTGGATGACCCGGATTACCACTCATACGTATATGCTTTGCGGACAAGGCACTGTATGAATGTATTTTTGCAGCAGCAGCAGCGGGCACAATGGCGACTCTGGTTAACATGGCGTTGCGAATCGGTACTTTTTTTTTTACGATGCCTATTTTAATTAGTTTAAATCGATGTTATATCGATTCGCGATGAATCTTTACATCCCCACTAAACCCCACACAAATTGACTTAACATTAGATCGGAAAATAAGTGACGCCCCTCCCATTTATGACAACTGTCTCCTGCCTCTTCTGCTCCTTGACTCTCCTCGACTCACCAGCTCTCCCTTTTTCTGCTTCCTGTGCTGTCCTGTCTCGCGTGTGATCTGTCCCTTGTATTTGCACTTAGGCGCTTTCTGTCAGGGTGGCAGCAACTTCATCCAGTTCGATACAGTCAGAAAAAAAAATCGCCATGTGAATATCAAATAAAATATTAGGGAAACCTCACATCTTCTGCTAAAATGACAGTTGGAGATGTGTGTGTGCGTGTGCCAGAGCTTGGCAGCTGTCTCCACGTTGCTTTCCTCCAATTCAATTCCTTCATTAATTGTACAAAAACACTTAAAAGAAAAAAAAATAAAATGAAGACAATCCATCTCCAAATCCGCTATGAATTTATGTATCCGGTGTTTGTGTAGTCTGTGATTCAGTGTTACCAATATTAGGACTGTATCAGTATTTCCCACCCATGAAAGTTAGACTAGGACTAGAACAATCACAGTAAAGGTGACAGTATGGATGACTATGAGAGACTGAATAAAAGACCCAACAATGAACAGTTTTCATTTTTTTGTATGCATTGATATATTTGTGTTTTGGGGGGATCCTTTGCAAAGTACACCTACATAAACTTTTTCAAGCCACTGAACATTTTAAAGTCACCTGACACAGCATATGAGATATTCGCCAATGAAGAATCGGACGGGTTTATTGAGTAACTAATCTCGCTGGTTGCGTTCACTTCACATTTGTTGAAATTTAAATCAATAATTGCTTCACTCAAAATAGAAATGCCGTAAAATAAAATGCCAACATGTCCCTGAGTCCTTGAAATAGAAAGCTGAAGAAGTCAGCAGAATCAGACGCGTGAATAGGCCTACCGACTATAAATACACCCTCGCTGAGTTTAGTAGTTCCTGCCATCTTAAGCATAACTATGAATGCAATCCCAGCCCATTCTTCAACTTTTGTAGTCATATATTTATAGGATAAAGGACACACCGTGATTGAATATCCCTAATTTTATGATTAACATAATATCTACATGTGATTAGTTGTTGAAGGCAGAAACCAGACTGCATACACCACGAAACACTTACACGTGTCAACATTGTAGTTGGTGCCATTGACATTTTCGTTTTCCCTTCTGCCTCTAATAATAGCTACAAATATACACGCCTATTAGTTCTGTGCAACTTTGTCCAACTCGAACCCCGTCTCTATAAAGCACAACATATGAGCGCTTCACTGACGTATATGTGGCTTATCTCATTCGGCAATATCATAAAAACCCTGTTGTCAGAGCAACAGCTCCCTGCGTTTCCCAGGCAACCAAGTCAAAGTGGCGGACTATGCCTGTAAAGGGGAGGAGACAATGTCAACCAATGGTGAGCAATGGAACGCCATCAGTACAAAAACAGAACAGGGCCAATTGGAACAGGCTGCCCCCTGGTGGTCACATTGTGCACTTGAAGGTGACGTGAACAATTCATTTCAGCTGAGAATGAAAGGTTATTTTATTTCTGAGTATGCGTATTTTACCTAATTTAGGCAAAATTATCCATCAATAAAATTAGAAAATTTAACTTGGTCAGACTAATATTGATATTTTATTTGTTATCTTCACTTAACGATGAAGAGAGTCAGGACTCTTAGTGTCAGCCAAGAGACATTTCAATGTGTATTGTAAAACTGTCATCAGATGACAGTCACAATACTAATGACGCAGTTTACGGCATTCAAAACACAGGTGCTGATTGACCGAAGAGATCTATTCACCTGGAATCTATTGCTCATCCGCGAGGCACCCTAAAGTTCCCGTATGTCAGTCACCGAGGTTTGAAAATTTACTCTCCGAACTACATGAGAGCATATGCAGTATTGGATTTTTACTGAGGTGCACCTTTTTTTATGAAGAATTAAAAAAAACATTTTACAGTCTTAAATTCATTTTTCAAGTTTATTGGGATACAGTTCATAACCCCCCCCAAAAAACAATAATAAAGATCGAAAAATTCAAATTCAAATTAAACTTACACTAAATATACAATTCAAATTCCGTTCATCAATAGTCCAGTTTCAATTCAAATGTTCAAGTAAAGCAATTCACATCCAAATCAACAATATTCAGTTCAGTTTCTAGTGGCACAAATATCAGACCATTCTGGAGCCAATCCCAGCTAACTTCGAACAGCAGAACGGCGATGTTGAGCCAAAAGCTAAAGAATAAAAATGTTTCAAATTCAGTTTAAACTACTTTCATGCTGACCTTCTTTGCGCTGTAAATCATAGCTGTATTTATTGGGGGAAAAGGTAACTTCCTTATTAAATAACAGAAGTCAAGAAAATCAATTATTTTGTCAGTCCCCCTCACTCACCTCACCACCTCCCTTAACACCGGAAGAAGAAAAAAAAAAATCCGTTCAGACAACCACTCGACAGAGAGAGCGAAATTGACAGGGCATAACATGATGACGACGAATCTAAATAGCACGCGCCGTTAAACTGCGTCACTAAACATCATTTCGTGGCACTTTATTGTTTGACGAGCCCTTCATCACAATCCCATCGTAGTGACGACACAAGCAGAAACGTCCGGAGCATCGAGCGAGTGAGAGTCTGTAAGCAGTAGCGCCGAACACTTGCTATGTCCGATCCCCGCCGATACTTCTGCAAGCAAAAGGCATCCCCCCCCTCCCCTCGCTGTGGATCTGCTGTAGCTCGGGGCCATCAATGAGATTCTTCAGGCTTACCTTCAAGTGCTTCGTCGACGGCTTCTGAGACACAGCCCATCTGGTCCGAACACTGGCTGCCTCTTTTTTCACCGCTATTGACTGAGCTCTCGTGTCACATAATCATATTGTAAGAAAACTGCGTGACTTCAGTTTGAAGTGTTTCAATAACAAAGTGGCAGCAATCAGGAAAGAAGATTTGTGAGAGAATTGAAGGTAAATCTGGTGTTTGGATTGTTTGACACAACACGATTAGAATGTAAGAGTACAGTAGCCAAGTTTACTGTTAAGAATATGATTAAAGTCAAAAGTAGTAGTCCAAATGACTACTTGAGAAAGAGGGAGAACTCACGTCCACTATCGTCAAATCACGGCATTCTGATTCATATTGCGTTTGTGGAATATGAATTAAGCAGCAAAATCCACCTGCTTTAATTCCCAATGGGCAGCCGTTTTGGAAAATGACATAGGCCCAATCCCAATACCCACATTTCCACCTTTGCCCTTTGCGTGTTACCATTTCGCCCTGCTACTTTTCTGCCCGTTCCACCCTTCGGCTAAGGCCTCCTTCACGGCTCTTATCTGAAGCATATTTGTCATAATTCATTGTAAATTTCACCAAAATAGCGGCAAACTGGCAACGTTTCGCGGAATTCCTGTGCCTACATATCATATTCCATATTTCATTATTTGTATATGTGTAATTTCAATTGTTTTCAAGTCCTTTATGTATCTACAATCTTTACCTTGCCCGGCGTCCCTGTCGCTCCTTCGCTAATCTGAATTGATTTGAGCAGATTTTTCGATCCGGGGGCGCTTTTAATGATGTTTGAGTGAGTTTTATTTTTTTTCTCTCCAGGTGAAAACTGCCTCTGGATGGAAGCAGGAGACCTGTCTGAAGGAGAGGCTGGTGGATCGGTTCATTCCCTGGTGCCTGTGTCTGGAATAAGCCCAGAATGCGGTGAGGGTGGAAGTGCTGGTACGCCCCAGAGCCAGGACAGCGCTTCCTCAGTGCCTATTGTGGCAGAGAGAGAAACCTGGACCAGACAGATGGACTTCATCATGTCCTGCGTGGGTTTTGCTGTCGGCCTGGGCAATGTGTGGCGCTTTCCTTATCTTTGCTACAAGAACGGAGGAGGTGAGCTTTACTACAAACTGAGATGTAATTTAGTTTGATCAAAAAATGGTATACCTTCCTTTGTACAATTACGTTGCCTCTATTATCCCCAAAAAATGTCAATGTTGAATTTGAATAGGATTGACCATATGCAAAGTGAAAGACACATGGGCTCCCCCTAGTGGTATGTGAAAGAATCACTGAATTGAATGGGAAAAAAAAACATGATGATAAATTGACTTAGGTTTTAAGTAATGTTATGTTTTCAAATATTAAAGTACAATTTTTATTTACTCATGTGTTAAGAAATTTTTATTTAGGTGGATATTGAAACTGCATAATGTTCTTTTACAATTGTATTACTTTTAGGAATGAATGTTCTTCCGGTATTTTTGATTAACACTTTGGCCTACACTACACGAAACTGTATTTTTATGTTGGCCATGATGGTGTTCTTTGGAAAACATGAGTATTTTTTGAGGAGGTAGTCAGCAAAACCCACGAGTTTTTGGCCTTGCTAGCGGGCGGCCATTTTGTCCCCTGAAAAAAGTTTCTCAGAACTCAAGCAACGACCAATCAAGGCTCCCCTGTTTTCTGAATCTGAGTCATGAATGGTCATTATCTGCGCTATGACCAACTATGATGTCATTTTTAGTCGACGGCAAATGGTAAAATGGTCGCACCTGAGATGGACAAAATCTGGTGGATTTTGCTACTAAACTCAAATATTTTACAAACGCAATATTAATCAGAATAACATGTTTACACCATTTGAGGCAGATAACATATAACTGAAAAGAACATTTTTGAGTTGACTTCCCCTTTAATATACATAAACCTGGCATTTGAACATGGCTGTGGAAACTTTATCCACTATACAAAGTGGATGTGACAAATTGTCGCGTTTCCTGTTGCAGGTGTGTTCCTCATCCCCTACTTGCTGATGGTGTTCATCGGGGGCATCCCAGTCTTCTTCCTGGAAATCGCTCTGGGGCAGTTCATGAAGCAGGGAGGCGTTTCCGCCTGGAACATCGCTCCTCTTTTCAAAGGTTACTGCTTAGTGTGAGATGAAGAAGAGGACAAAGCGGATGTTATGTCATTCATTCATGTCCTGGTCTGCTTTTCCTCCCGACCAGGTCTGGGCTTGGCCTCAATGGTGATTGTGTTCTTCTGCAACACCTACTACATCATGATTCTGGTGTGGGGTCTCTACTTTCTCTTCCACTCTTTCACCAACCCGTTGCCATGGGCCACCTGTGGACACACTTGGAACACCGCCCACTGCACTGTCAACTTCAGCCGCAACTGCCAAAACAACAGTATTAATTCATCTGCTGCTCAAAACGTGTCCGCAAACCACTCACTCCTGAACAGCAGCTGCATCGAGACGGAAGGCCTGCGCTCCCCAGTCATCGAGTTCTGGGAGTATGTCTTGTGAAATGCGATTCAATTATCTCAAATCTGGGATGACAATCTGCGATTCCACTTGCACTTACTACCCTTTTGAAATAGTTGACATCTTTTATGTATCTCTCACATTCTTGTGTTCTCGTTCACAGACATAAAGTTCTCCATCTGTCTAGCGGGCTTCATGAGCCCGGTACCATCAACTACGAGGTGGCGCTGTGCCTCCTTGCCACCTGGGTCATTGTTTACTTCTGCATATGGAAAGGAGTTAAAACCACAGGGAAGGTACTGTTTTGTACAAATCATAAAATGGATTGCCAAGTTTGGCAGCATTTATTTAATACAAATTAATTACAAATACACAAAAGCTTTTATAACCGGCGACCGATTCATAATTGTTCTTGATAATAAAAAGTTTCTCAGAATTCTCAGTAGTGTGGAATTGAGTAGGTTATTGTAGCCATGTCGCTATTAGCTACATTTACAAAAAAAATACTCAATCCGATCAGAGTTTAAAATAAAATTATGATCAATGGACTGTTTCCATGAACACTTAAAATATGAATCCGATTAGGGCTAGCGTCTTCATGCATCACACTTTCGATCGAAACAAATTTTGACATGCTCAAGATTGACCAAATCTACCGGAAATAGTAGTCGAAGAAACCGTGACGTCCATGTCAACATGGCTCCATCCATTTCTACTTTAAATGTTAGCGTTATTTCACGTAATTTGTCTTTGGTTTCCAATGCTTCCACTCTCTTCCAGGAGAAACGTACACTTATACTGACATCACAGACATGTGCGGTAATGTCGCTTTTTTCCCCGAAATTTCAGAAAAAGTTTTTAATACGTGGTGATCGGATTATATATCGACATAAACCGCCCCTCTCGTTCAGAATAAAATCTTGGTCAAAACCGGCTTGCTCAGGTCCGAATATTCCGAATGGGGTGTGTAATTGAATTATTCCAATCAGGTTTTTAATCCAGATGAATGTGTCCATGTAAACGTTGAATGTTTCTTAGCGGTCTTTCAAGAATTTGGTGGGTTTAAAAAAAAAAAATGCAATGCATTTCAATGACCGTGACTTATACACGAGTCTGCGAATCCCCTATTTTACATTTGCTAATTGCATTTTTATTTACATGCCATTTAACATGACAGAACTTATAGCACACCTAAAAAAAAAAAGTTTTCCTTCACTAACTTTTAATGTTACAGGAAAAAAATCCTTTGCATTATTCCTCAAGCTCCAATATGTTCCTTCTTCTTCTAGGTTGTATACTTCACGGCTGTGTTCCCATATGTGGTTTTGGTTATTCTATTGGTGCACGGTGTCACCCTACCTGGAGCTGTCGATGGGATTGTATACTACCTGAAACCAGATTGGTCCAAACTTGGTGAAGGACAGGTAAACTCAGACTTGTATTCACGTCTATTTAGTTTTATGTTTTCTTGGTTAATAACATGGCAGAATTGTCCACACAACCAAACCTTTGAAAACATTGTTACTCTTTTGTGGTAGGTGTGGATTGATGCTGGTACCCAGATTTTCTTCTCATATGCTATCGGCTTGGGTGCCCTGACTGCGCTAGGCAGCTATAACCGCTTCTATTACGACTGTTACCAGTAAGTTTAAATATTAACATTGAACAGCCCACTGCTAGATTGCATTAGAATCTTCTCAATCGGGTACAGAGTTGAATATAAGATGACACAAGGCAATGTGTAATGCTATGGAGCATATTCCCAACCTATTTTTTTCACATTTATTCCATTGGCCAGTCCCCATGTTGGTGTGTTACTTTTTCAAAATTAATCTAAAGTGTTGAAAATGACTTTTTCGCTCGTATTAATGGCTCAACAAAGATGCAGTTTTTACAGTTTCCTAAAAAAATGATGATGTCGCAGATGTAAGGATTCCGCCTGATCCCGCTGATGTTTCTCATTTGCAATCTTTCTTTGTTACTAGGGATGCGTTTGTGCTGGCGGTTATTAACAGCGGAACCAGCTTCTTTGCAGGCTTTGTCGTGTTCTCTGTGTTGGGATTCATGGCTGCAGAGCAAGGTGTGGACATCAGTAAGGTAGCTGAGAGTGGTAAGTTATATCTATTGATTATGTGTACTCTGAATGTGGAGTTGAATATTCAGGGCATTTTGTTTATGTGTAGGACCCGGCCTCGCGTTTATTGCCTACCCCAAGGCTGTGACTTTGATGCCTCTGGCACCATTCTGGGCAGCACTCTTCTTCTTTATGCTACTTGTACTTGGCCTGGACAGTCAGGTAAGATATCCTGCATATCATTCACAAATCCTGCTCACGCCTTCCCCTCATTCTTTTTCATTTCAGTTTGTTGGGGTAGAGGGTTTCATAACCGGACTCATGGACATGCTTCCCCCCAAGAACGCCCTGGGGACCTTGCGGCGAGAGGTGGTCGCAGCCATCTGCTGTGTCATCTGCCTCCTCATTGACATGTCCATGATCACTGAGGTACAATTTCCCCTTTAAAAAAATTGTAATCACAGGATGATAAAGAACTGAGAAATTATGTTACAGGCCAGTGTCAGGAAATTCATTGAGGAATGATCAAAGTGCAAAGTTTATGGATGTTCATAGTTTTTCTGGGGCTGTCGAAATTAACGTGTCGCAAAATTACCTTTAACAACACCATTTTTTGGGAGTTAACATGCAAATAAGGTACAACTCTTAGTTTGTGAATTTCAGTATTCGCAAATTGTAAAGAAACTTCATTAAACTACATAATTACAAAACCTTGAAAAACCGTAAGAAGGCTCTAATGCAATACCCCAATTCACATTTTGCTCATATTTCTCCAAGGTGCTCATGTAGTTCCCCAAAGCTTGTATTAACTCAAAATTGTCAGTGTTCACTAACCGTCATTTCTGTCAGGGAGGGATGTATGTGTTCCAGTTGTTTGACTACTACTCTGCCAGTGGCATCACTCTGTTGTGGCAGGCTTTCTGGGAGTGTGTGGTGATTGCTTGGGTCTATGGTAAGATACAAATTCTGCTTTCATGTCTTTTCTACATTCATCCCGGGAGTTCATCCTGTGGACTTGTACTGTCCCTCGGAGCCTTGATGTATGAGTTTAATTTGTTCTGTGACCATGTTCATTGCTCATTAGACTTGTATCTCAAATCATCTTCCACTATCGAAATGAATGGAAATTGCATTAATCTGTTAATTCCGTCCCACCCCTCCCAAAAACGTAATGTGTATTTTAATGAGGGAAAATAGCACATCATAATGTTATCCTTCATGAAAACACCGTAATGAAAGTAAATAGAATTAAATTATTTTTTTTCACACACTCAAAGCGTCACTTAAATGGTCCTCCTTCGGGTGTGCCCGCCTTGTCCGCCCAGACAGTTCATTGAGGCGTTACCCCACTTGAGCTCTAGGCAGTCCTTGCCTCTTTGTAGCAGTCTCATATTGCATATTGGGGTGTTACCGAGGTAGACCTCAAGTGGAAGGAATTCATAATAGCGTCTCAAGCTCCTCTTTGAACTCATCAGTACAGCGCTAACATTGGTCATTCTACGCTGTGGATCTGAATGCGAGTATTGTATTGTTTGCCGACATGTTGTTGCTGAACCATTTGCGTTCAATCCATTTCGAGGGTTAAAGCACCTCGACAGATGCTAATTTTTGTTAGCATCGAGTCAGCAAGGCCTTAGCATCGAGTCAGCAAGGCCTTTCTTCAGGCAGATTAGCTGTTTGAAAGATGGTTTTGTGTTTGCCGACAAACTTCAACTGCTAGGCTTCTTACGATGAGCTGTTCACTATTTGCCAAACTGGTGCTAACATTGTAAATTGTGTTGAGTTGACTGCCACTATAACGCGTTTGCTTCTCAAGGCTCCACTGTGTATCTTGTGACCTTTTGCCAGGCGCAGACCGTTTCATGGACGACGTGGCCCGTATGATCGGCTATCAGCCCCTTCCCTACATGAAGTGGTGCTGGTCCTACATCACGCCCCTTGTCTGCATGGTAGGTGCTATTTTGTATGGTTTCACATTTGGTAGGTGCACTGCTAGCAAATTTGTGACATTTACTTCCAGGGAGTGTTTCTGTTCCATGTCATGAACTACAAGCCCCTAACATACAACAATGTGTACACATACCCATGGTGGGGTGAATTGTTTGGCTGGACATTGGCCCTTTCCTCCATGCTTTGTATCCCACTCACTGTTGTCTACAAGCTGCTGCGCTCCAACGGATCAGCACGAGAGGTCAGTTTGTTTGCAGCATAAAGTTTTCTTTGCTCTTTTTTTAGTTCAGAGGGCCCCAATCACCGGCCGCGCAGATGGCCGCCGGACACTTTGGTCCGTCCCGAGGCTGGCTGCACTGATGAAAGAAAAAAAAAAACTTGCAGTACTTCTGGTTTATTTATTATTTGACGCAAAAGAATATTTCATTTTGAAAAGCTACAGGCTCTCTGTCACGTCCATCTAGGATGGTGAGTCATTGATGCCAATGCAGCCTTAGTAAACTTTTACTTGGAATTTGGCCCTCGTGGTGGCTTAACGGCTACGTTGACTTTATCGGTTTTTGACCTTTCGGCCTTAATTGACATGACATGAACGCCGTCTCGAAATCATTCATTCACTAATTTAGCATCCTAACGAACCGCTAGTTAATTACGCCGTGATTGTATGACACGACACAAGTCTCCAGCATTAGTGGCTAATACTGGCTAGCAGCTAGCTGTTAGCATTAGCAACAAGTATCTCCTCAACACCTGTTGCCGGTCCACAGAAGTTATGAACTTGAATGTACCGGTCCGCGGTGCAAAAAAGGTTGGGGACAACTGTTTTAGTTCACATATTTAAAATCTATAGAAACGTGTCCCCTTCCCCTTCTTTCCGAAGCATCATTTGGAGTACTTACAAGAGTCGATTATTTGTTTGGGTTTGCAGCGGTGGAAACGCCTCATAACCCCACGATGGGGCAGACATCACCTGGAGTGCCTTATCGCGGAGAATGAAGGCATGCTGCTGCGGGCAGAATCCAAGAATATTCGTCTCTCTGAAGTGTCATCTGAAGCACAAATTAAGTAGCAACGTGCCAAGTGGCTACCATCTTGGTGGAGTTTTCTAAAAAGATAGAATGAGCACTTTTGCCTCTAAAATCCTTTAAAAATAAATTTGAGAAAAATTAATTAATGTATACTACTCCAAGCGTGGTTCTTCGCACAATGTTTTAATTGCACTTTTTAAGTCCACATCTTGGAGAAAGTAACAGTTTGAAACATCTCAGGAATTTTGAGGCAAATATGTGCACGCGTGTACATTCCATTGGCATGCCCTCATTAGACTGTTTTACTATTATTTGAAGGTGTGTTTTTTTAAATCAGATTTTCTATTGTAAATATCCCATGTCTTCATTGGTAAAAATGTAGAAAAATGCACATGGAAGTAAGTACTCCGATATCTTAACAGTGACGGTGATTGAGCGTGTCAGTATTTCACCCTGTTTGTAAGTACACTGAGAAAAATGAGGATGCAAGGAACTGGGGGTGTAACAAAAAGATGCATTTATCTGATAAAGCACTGTACAGAAAGAGAAACTCAACAATATTAACAAGTATTTTTCCCATTGACTTTTAATCAAGATGACCACCGAAAGCTATTATGGCAGGACCCAAGTCAGACTTGCCGACTTGACTATGGCTTGATATTCATGATATTTCGCCTAAAATTTTATCTAGAAATGAATTAAGTCTTGCCTGTTTATGTATGAAAATCTGCATTTAACAGATGGTGAATTTATTTGTTTTTGCGTACCTAGCCAAGAGTCAATTTCCAAGCAGTGGCGGGCCATGCATTTCACACGTAGGCCTTTAGTGAAATCCTACTTAAGTCTGAAGTGAATAATTATCCCTGATAATAGCATCACGTATGACACCACTGCTGTAGAAATAATCTACAGACACACTCACGCACTACTGCGTGTTGGACCACCTCGGCTCACGAGAGCAAGTGTCTCTTGAAAGGTCCTTGAAAATGGCCTCGCAAGTATATCTGCAATCAAATCCACACTTTTCCCAACTTCGTCCATTGTGCGTTAAAGGGAATATATTTTAGATTTTAGAACAGTCGCCGTGCATAGTGCTGCCCTCAAGTGATTATCATGCCTCTGGCTCTATGAAATCTGCCTGGCAACAAGCTAGCTGAATTGTCAGTGGATAAAAAAACTCATCTAAAAATATAACTAAATATATATTTTTTTTATTTTATATATATATATATATATATTATTTTTTTTTAAATAAGATTTCTTGGATATGTTAGGCCAGCAGTGAGGACCTTAATGGTCGGTGTGTTTTTTTTTTCATTACAGTGTTACATTTATATTTAAGGGTTATGTTTTGTGGCAAATCAGTAAAATGTTATTGGTAAGTAAAATGAGAGGCAACATTTATGGAACCATCATTATCAAACCCACAAAGACGGGTAAGCTAGGGATACTGGTGGAGTTGTACATTACAAATCAAATGGAGGGAACGTTTATTAAATGGTGTCACATTGTCCCAACTCAAGCTGTGGACAAAAGAGAAATTACTGCATACCTTTCACAAAACCGATGGGAAAATGTACCAGCATACTTAACAGTTTTGTTGCTTTGCAACCAGTGTAAATTATGAGCGAGTTTGCAACGGGCCGCCGTCGTACTTCGGCCTACCCCGCGGTGCACATACTGAAAAAAAACTTCATTTTAAAAGTGCCATTACTCCAATCTCTGGCAGGTAAAGGCCATTTTGCACGAATTAGCACAGCAGTGGGCCATCAAGCAATCAAGTCATTGTCTAAGTTGACATAGCGCAGCGCCGTAGGGACGCAGGTGGGCGTCATTCTTTTGCAACGCTTTTAACTCAATACTCGGCAGATACTAACTAGCACTAACCAATGAAGAAATCGTGGAATTTAGGGAGATACAAGTGAATGAGAATAACAGATGAAACATTCAATCACCTGCCTGTTACACAAATGAGAATATCAGAAAGTACAAACGTGTAAATAATTCAGCAAATAAAGTAAAAACAAATTGACTTAAATATATGAATTTATTTTGTTGTTAATCCTATTTCTCAGTATGAATTAACCTCTGACCCTTACACTAAAATACTGTTTTTAATCCTATGACTACTTAACTCTAAAGCTAAATAATCAGGCCCACATTCAATGCCACACAGTAAAAAATAGACATCTTTAATCCATCAAAAGTTTAAGAAAAAGCACCAAGAAAAGACTCAGTCTTTGGTTTGTGTGAAATCCACTATTTTTCTAAGGCGTCATATATTTATATTTGTATTTATATACATAGTTAAAATATTTGTCACGTGTCAGTGACAATGCCAGTTTGTCCTTGAAGTAGAAGTAAGCTCAAGATGTCAGCAGAGTTGGACATGACAATGCTGACCATAAATACAGTTGAACTCATACACATTTTGTAATGTCAATACAAATCAAAGGTGAAAAAAAAATCCGGCATGAGGAGATATAATAACAAATATGTACATGTGCTCACACAAGCTATAATTGCATTTCAGTGTCAAATTCTCCCACTCGACCCCTTTTTTTGCCTCACAGTGTGAGAGCTTCAGTGACGGAAGCTGCCTCATCTCATTAGACAAAACAAAACGCTTGTTGCCACAGCAACGGCTCCCTGCATTTCCATGGCAATTGTGCCGCCATGTTAAGGTCGTGGACTTGCTCCTGATATAAGGGGGTGGGGGGGAGTGGACCAATGGTGAGCAAAGCCATCAATTCAAGAGAAAAAGGATAGAAAAAAATGGCGAGTTGCAACAGGCTGTCCCCTACTGGTCACATTTTGGTGTTGTAGGAAATATCCTGGAAACACGAAGGAAGAAACCATTTGAGCTGATACTGGAAACGCGACACAAAACCTGAAATGATGAAAATGAACTCACGAGGATGATGTCGGTCTGTCCAAGTTTGTTAAGGATGTGGAGCACCGCGTCGTGAATTGTGACAAACAGCCTGCTCTTTGGGATGGACTCTGAGAAGAAACCCGCTCCTTCCAGCTGCTCCACCACACAAGCTAATATTTGACCAAATAGCCGCAGTAAGATATTTGCATTTCGTTGAAATTGCGCAATATATTTCCGCTGAGGTTAAACCTTTAAATATTTCTGTACATTTCGCATCGCTTGTTGTAAGGAGCTGAATGAACATTGTGAATTTTGCCATTAAATAAATTTTTTTATCATGCGGTTTTGGTTAAATTTCACGTAAATTATCCCCTTTAATCATTCACTGCCAGCAAGTAAAAAGAAAAAATGGATCTTCGACGTCTTTAGCCGTCAATGGCAGTAAATGAGTTAATAGTATGTGTTAGTGAACCCAATTCTGTAATTTCAAGTTTCTCAATTATGTTTGGAGGACCACTAACCTTGGCAGCCAGAGAGATAGACTTCCATGCCAATATCTCTCATGTCCCTGAAAATCTGGAAGAAAAAGGCAAACATTGAAAATAAATACAACAAAACTCGCTCCTCATGGCACTCGAGTACATTTTTCAAGGTCTTCACGGCGACGGTGTCCACAAAGCTGCTTGTTGAGAGGTCCAAGATGACGCTGTGCGGATCGGATGCATCGGTGGGTCCTTCCTTGTCACGGCTGTCTTTTGAAGGCTGCTTGAAACTGTCAAAATGTTGGAATCCCGCGTTGGAATTTGCGCCAGACACGGTGTCGGATTGGAAGGCCCAGTTGACTTGGCCTTTACTGAACCCATTTGCTGGCGATTCGGTCAGCTTCAAGGCGACGCCGTGCTTAAAATTCTCTCCTTCCAGTTCGCCACAAATGTTTTTGTCTTTCAAGGAGATGGTGCTATTCGGCAGAAGATTGCTGACCGTCTGCTGGTGGGTGGGGGGATATGTTTAAGTCCTACTTTAATTGGAGGGAATATTTTCATGCAAAATGAAATGGACCGTACTTGTTTTTTCAGTTCCTTTTTGTCTGCCTTTCTCTCCTCCTGCTTCTGTGTTGCATCTTGTTTTTTCTTAGCTGCCAGCAGCTTCCCAATTTGAATGCCGCTCTACCAAACAAGATTGTAGAGTGATATAGAAATCAGGTGGGAATCATCAAAGCGTGCAAGGACAAATGCAAACCTTTTCTTGTAAGGCCTCTAAGTACATCTCAGCATTGGTGTAGTAGATTGTTGCAGAGGAATGGAAGATTTTGATTCCTGGAATCTCTACAGCCTGAAGGCACAAATCAAGAAAATCTGACTCTGAAATTGTCATTTTTTGCTTTTATTTTCTCTCACATCTGGTAAGTTATTCTGTATCAATTGTTCTTAAAATAGTGACAAACGCGAATTAAAAAACAACAACTGTCCGGTCCATTAATATTGGGACATGGAAACAATTTTCATGGTTTTGCCTCTAAACACCACAACAATGGATTTGAAATGAAACAAACAAGATGTGCTTTAACTGCATTTGGTATTTGCTCCAAATCAGGTGAACCGTTTGTATAAATAACTCCCAATTCTTTTAAGCGGAAAAAAAATACTTGTTTGCAAATCCTATTCAGCCAATTAAAATTCTCAAGTCTGGAACTCAACAACAACATCACCAGACATTAGACCTCTGCTGCAACTGTCTGCCTTCCTACTTGCCCTTCCTTGGAGAATTTTCCTCTTAGCCGCTTTTCAGCAAGTGAAACCACAATTCAGGTCAGGTGACTTGACTTGGCTATTGCACAACATTCCACTTCTGTGCCATTAAAAACGCTTTTGTTGCTGAAACACTTGAGAATCAATCCTGCCGTGTTTGTCAGCAGTCACATCACCAATAAATAAATAAAATATATATATATATATTTTTTCCCCACACAAATCACCTGATTTGGATATAAATAACATCAAGTTAAATCTGGAAGTCTATAAAATAGTGTATTGTTCAATGTTGCAATATTTACGGACCTGACAATTTGCCCTTGGACATGTGCAGCAGTTTAATGACCGACGCATTACTGCATTGATATTCTTATTACCTCTTTGTACTTGTCTACGTCCAGATATAAGTTGGTGGCTGGCACTTGGCCCAAGATTGAATAGCGTGGCCTGGGAGAGATGATAGCACAAAACGTGAAAACACCTCACGTGCATAGCACGCTTGTGTGTAAATAATGATGTGCACGTACAGCTGGGTTCTGAAGATAACAGTCAGCATAGAAAATCCGATGGAGACAGCCAAACCCAGGTCCAAGTTGAGTAGAATGGTGCATGTGAATGTTACCAGCCACACGAGCTAGAGGGCAGTAAAAGGAAATGAGTTAGTGGTGCTAAATAGAAAAGTTGCTTTTTGAGTACGTCTCGAGTCATACCAAATCAACCTTGTTGGTCTTCCACAGCGTCGGTACGTCTGTGAACTGCTTGAACATTCCTTTTAAGTTCACAAACACGATTGTGGCTAAAACGGCCTGAAAAACATGCACACATAGGCACAATATCATTAAAACTCATACAATCCCATTGACGGGTATTTACGTCAAAAGTCCATTCTTTTTTACCTATGCTAGCAGTGAATGAGTTCAAACCTCAATTGTTTTTATCTTTGAAAGCAGCGAGAGAAAAAAAAGTGAAACATTGCAGCAAACCTCCAAGAAAGGTATTTGACCTCCTTTGAAATGTAAAAAGTCATCTGATAATAAAAAAATACCTTTGGGAGAGCTTCAAAGAGAGATCCTATTTTTAAGACGGTAATCAGAACGATAATAGAAGAAATCAGCCCTGCAACCTGACGAAACACACACACACACATGATAATTTTCTTTCAACATCACACGAGGTTAACAAGTCATCTAAGGTGTTTTTCTGCTCAGAACACGTCGGTTTACTTGTGTCTTTCCCCCGGTGCTCTCCTGAACGAGGCTTCGCGACAATGAAGAAGTTACGGAATAACACTGGAAACAGCCGCCGATGGCATTGCTCAGTCCGAGAGCAACCAGCTCCTGGAAGTACAAATAATAAGCGATGCTTAACACTTAATTATATCAACCTATATGGCATGTGAGGAGTGTGTACCCTCTTGTTCAATAACATTAGTGTACTGCTCGTTAACTTTATCGCCGGGTCAATACATGGTTGCCACACTAAAAGCATTGGCAAGCATATTTAAGCAGCACAAGTGTGCATAGAGCTTGTTGGGCATTAATGATTAATCAGAGTGGCTCTAATAAGCCTAAGTGCTCCCAATGCTTCACATGCCTTCACACATTACCGTGAAAAGTAATGAAAGATCTCTTGAACTGAAAATGTCTGGATTGCCAGGTTGACTTTTTTGAGAGGAATGTTTATAATATAAAAGCAACAACTGCTGTTCAAGCAAAAGGAACGCAACAGTGATCTGGCCATGATAACCCACAGATGTCTATTATGTAATGTGTAATAATTGCAGTCTAATATCTTTAACAGTCTGATAGATATGTACTAAGTACATCAGGATTAGTTCAAGTGACAAAAATGTAACTGGACTGCAACTGATTAATTTCACAGAAATTCCAACTAGGGCTGTTAATTAATCGAAATTCCATTCTGATTATTATTATGATTAAAATTGGTATAATCGTAAAAAAATATGATATATATGTATATATATATATTTTTTTTTACATTATTTTAGGATAAAATAAATTAGATTTGTTTGAATATTGTTTCTATTTATACATTTTATTGTTTTGTTTTTTTACCCCCAAAAAATATATATAATATATTTGAATAATTGTGATTTCAATTATTACTAAAATAATCATGATTAATAATTTTTTCATAATCGAGCAGCCCTATTTACAACTTTCATGTTTGGCTATTCAAGAGTTAATGTAATTTAATGTAATTCCAAATCCAAATCACCATCAAGTGCTTGACTGTATATTTTCACATTAACTGAGTGATTCTGAGGACACCAAAGGCACTTTTAGTGACATCACAATGTTTTCCTCACCTGATTGCTATCCACCTTGTAGCCATGCTTGAGAGCAAATGTTTTACCAAGAGAAATGTTGATGGCGTAGCCCACGATGGCCACAGCAAAAGCGTCACCAATCACCGCAGAGAACAACGTCACATCTGGAGCTTTGGGGGCCTTCAGCCTGAAGAAGTCGGAAAACACTCAAGATAAGCGAGGATTAGGTGGAACACAAAGAACGTTTACTTGTTACGCTTTCCAGGCGTCTCAAGATGTGCGAAACTGCGGGTAAATCCATATTTGCCAAATTCAGTTGACTTATCTTATGGAGAAAGCTACCTGGTATGCCGGTCGTTTGTTTCGTTTTAACTCAAGCATGTGCGGCTGTGGGCTGACTTAAGCTATTGTAAATATTTGCCTCACACATTCTGCAGGTGTTCTTTGGAGCTAACATGTTTTAATAATCCCTCCTGTCATGTCTGTGCTCTCAGGTTCTGTTTTTTTTTTTCATTTTGTTTCGTTTCAGCAGTGGCCTGGTCCAGGTGGGTGGTTCCTTTGGCAACACAGTTGTGGGGAGTTTGTAATTGGCACCTTTAAAAGGCAGCTGAAGCGGTCACCTGCCATCATTTGCTCTCTCCTCTTTACCACAACTTGAGTCTTGAATGAGTGAACTTGTACCTGGATGTCTGTGCCCAGAGTTTTTTTTTAACATTGCCTCTTTCCCTTATTCTAAGTACATCCTGTAGTTTTTTTTATCCTTCTTTCATCCTTTTTGCAAGGTCCCTTTGTGCCATGGTTGTGTGTGCGCTTTTTGATAATGTCCTTTACTTGCCTTTTGCAAATGTTTTTTACTGTGTAAATCAATCTTGTTGATGGCTGTCGGCTATTGTAAAATCACAGAAAAGATTTACTCACCCACTGGGGATTTCGCCGACGACATCAATGCTGTATTTTGCAGAAAGGCCACAAAAATGAGTAATGATCGTTGCTGCTATAATCTGCAAAGACAAGGAGTGCGTGCATGAGCGATCTCATGCACCTGCTGTTCAGCGAAAATGTGACGTCCTAGACATTCAGATGAGATTTTAATTATTGGGATATAGAGCACCAGAGCTGGGCACTTGACCCTTTTATGCCGGTCGGTCCCCCGCCCTCCGGCTGCAATCTCTGCACGGTTCCGACCTCGACCCTCGGCCCTTATTCATAAACTGGTCGGCCCCGACTACTTAAAAATAAAAATAAAAAAGGCGTCCGTGCATGTTGCCGCCGCGGGAGAGATGCTAATGGCAGAGGTTTATTTAAACATCATTAGCTGACTAAGTTACCATTCAAATCCGCTTCCCTTATTATGAGCCTATTATGGTTTTATTCGTCTCCTTCTTATTCATTCTTCTTCTCCACGAACATGCCCAATGCAAGTAAGTACTCACAGTTGGTTCTTGAAGGGATTGTGGTATTCCCTCGTAACCTCCCCCCCCGGCGCCTATTGTAATGGTATGCCCCAGTAGCAGGCGGGAGGCGCAGGTCACGTGAATAAGGAACTATAGGCACACTTGAACTCACACTGCTAAAATTTGTCATCTCTTTGCTCGCCGCCCAAAAATGACCGTTCCGCCCCCGGGAATGATAGCCCAGCTCTGTAGACTATAGATCACTATCAAAAAGATTGTCATGGTAATGTCTTACCACAAAGAGTTCTATGGGAATAGGGAGGGGCAGCTTCTTCCTGTAGCATTGATTGAGTTCTTTAACCACGATGAGAACAGCGAGCGACACCAGACTCACCACCAGCTCCGGAACAACCGTTTGAGGTAGCAAGCGGCATATTTCCACCAGGGTCTGTAATGGGAAAGAGAAACATTGGAGAGGTTTAAATGTGTCATAGAACACACACCAAAAAAGATTGTTTCAAACGAATGTCCTGAAATGTGACATACTCACGTAAATGAGTGATAGCGGACCCGAGAAGCGAGCTGGAGTTACCCCGAACAAATATTTGAGCTGGGAGCCTAACACATGGCACGCAGATGCTGTGGTATATCCTCGGACCAGTGGCTCAGACAGGTAGGTGACCACGAAACCAAACCTCACCACACCCAACAGGATCTTCGGGTGAGAGAACGAGAGAAGTGGTTTAAAACCTCACCATGGTAGAGAGTTTTAGAAAAAATGGAAACACACCTGAAACACGCCTGCCAGGACTGTGAGTGAACAGGCTATCTGTACTCTGTAAGCATCCCGTTCATTGATATTGACACTTCCTGTCCCATTTGTAGCGTTAACAAAGAAGTGACTGTCTGGAGCCAGCCGCTCGGTCACACTCCCAATCATGATGCTGATCACAGCAAAAGTACCTGAAAATACAAATGTCAATGCATTCATGAAGACTCACACAACGGTGTCTGTGTCTGTTTTCCACTCACCAATGGAGATGTGTCGAGACGTGCCAAAGATGAAGTAGACCAGCACCGGGTAGAGTGAAGTGTACAGGCCGAACACAGGACGTAAAGAAGCCAGAAGAGCATACGCCATGCCTGGTAGGAAAAGTATAATCGACTCGTAATAATCGACTGCCCATTTTTGACTTTTCATGTGTCCTCTGTCAATCGACTTTCTGTCTTTCAATCCTTTGACTCATCTTAAACCGAACTGAGCCTGGGTTTTCAGTATGGTTTCTCTTTCCCCTTAGAGTTTTTAACTTGACTCCATCGCCAAGTGCTTGCTCGCTCATGTGTGAGGAGTTTGGTTCTTGAGCTGCTAAATGTCTCAAGATGACTTTGCTTGTGAATTGATCAGAGCTGGGCAGTCCGTCCCGGGAGCTGAACGGTCCGATAATCCAGCCCAGGTGGACGCCCCAAATTTTGGGACGTGGGGTGGATTTTAGTCACGAATCGGCCCTCGTGCGTGTGATACCTACTCGCAAAATGGGCAAATGACAAAAATTGCCTCGGAGTCAAAAAGCGCCACTCCCAACTGTTTCTGTTTCTCCTGTGGAGGAATCATGAATGCATGTTTTTTGTTTTTTTTTTGGTTGGCAACAATTTTTATGAATAAGGCCGTAGGGTCAAGGCCAGATGGGTGGCTGGAGGGTGGCGGTCTGACCGGCAAAAAAGGGTCAAGTGCCCAGCTCTGGAATTGATGCTATATGAATAAAATTAACTTGAGTCTAATGACCTCATACAGTCCTTTCTGCTATTTCAACATCTTTAATATCAGTTATTCATTGGCCCTTATAAGACACTGAATGTGCAAGAATTTGAACGAACCAAATGTCGAATTCCCGCCACTGTTTAGAACAGGTGTGGGCAAACTACGGCCCGGGGGCCACATGCGGCCCGTTAGACGTTTTAATCCGGCCCGCCAAACTTGAAAAAAATTAAATGAATAATCCTTGTTCATGTTTTATTTTCTAAATACTGTGGTTTTTCAAAGACATATATATTGTTGGAATGCTTTTGTTCACTTTCATTTAAAAAATTTTCTCCGATGAGGTGAAGTTACCTAAACACTCCATCCATCTGGTCCTGGTCCGGTCCCCTCTGTCAAATTTTAGAACCCATTGTGGCCCACCAATCAAAAAGTTTGCCCACCCCTGGTTTAGAATCAAATACTTACCCTGTGGCAGATGCATGATGCCCACACTGCAGCCAGAGATCAGGTCCCCGAGTGCATTTTCTCTGATGGCGTATTTAGGCAACCAGCCGAGAACAGGCACCCAGTTCAGCAAGACTTCCTTGGCTCGGGGTACAGAGCACCTGGGACAGTCGGGCGAGAAATTCACATTCTTAGGTGGTTAGTTGGAACATCGGCCTCATAGTTCAAAGGTTGCCGGTTCGAATCTGGGCTCCGGCCATCCTATGTGGAGTTTGCATTGTGGGTTTTTCCAGGTACTCATTGAACCTTTTAAATTGTCCGTTAGTGCGAATGGTTGTTTGTCTACACGTGGCCTGCAATTGGCTGGCGACCCAGCCCCCTCTCCCCCAATAAGCTTGGACAAGCTCCAGCACACCTGTGACTAAAGTGACGATAAGCGGTACTAAACGTGGATGGATATTCCCTGAAAACAAGTATAAAAAAAAGTCTTGGTCCACTAAAATGTAACAATAGAAAATATTCCATCCTGAGAATTGCAACTCATGTTGCAGATTTTTTGCAAAGGGCCTCAAAAATGTGTCACTGGCTGACACGTCTGTGTGCAAATACAAACAAGGTTTTTCCACCTGAATGATAAAATGCAGTAATTGATAAAGCCACTTGTTGGACCTGCCACACAAACTTGTGTTTTGGCTTCAATGGAGCGCAATACAGATACATACTCACACTGGCAGCGGTTTGCAGTGATGGTTCAGTAACAAGAGTGAGGCAAAATATTGGCGCTTGCTCGCAGTATGGTGAAGTGCAGCTCGGCAGCACGTGGCTGCAAACTACATCCACAGTAATAAAACTCTTGTTGAATGAATATTTCAGAGTGAAATCGGTGTGAAGACAATTGTCTTTGTCACATCGGTGGGGTGTACCTAAGGCTTTGATATTCAAACATCCAAATGCCGTCTTTTATGGCGTGTCATAGGTTATTCTGAAATCTTACAACTAAGCGATACTGCAAACTTTGCTTGCCGAGGCATATTATCATTAATGGCCTTCATCAATCACCAGCAATTTGTCTAGCGGCATATTTACAGCCATGCAAATAAAATAACACATATAAATCATAAAAAAACCTAAGCGCATTTAGCTTCAGGTCATTTCATTATTTTTGTCTGTTGATGTCGTTGTTACCTCATGGAGCCTCCGAGACGTTCACTGAAAGTTGGCTTTGTGGACCACGACCCTTTTTG
Source organism: Idiotropiscis lumnitzeri (assembly GCF_059441095.1). Taxonomy (NCBI): domain Eukaryota; kingdom Metazoa; phylum Chordata; class Actinopteri; order Syngnathiformes; family Syngnathidae; genus Idiotropiscis; species Idiotropiscis lumnitzeri. The sequence continues at coordinate 7,734,774 of NC_142393.1, forward strand.
TGCCACCTCATCCAGACATAACTCATCCAAAACCTGCCGTTTCACTGAATACTCCACAAATGAACAGTTTCTATCCTCCATGTCTGTGTAGGTTTTTCTTTCCTGGATGGAGAACTGGTTCTTTATGCCTGAGGGTCCTCTAAGAAATAACACTTCTACAGTTGCACATCATTTGCTGAGAAGTGAGTGAAGCCGTCTTTATGTGCTCTACTGATTAACCCTGCCTCTTCCTTAAGCTGCGATTGGACAGTGGGAGTGACTGTTCCTTTCCTGCCCTTATATGACAACTCCCATCCCGTAAATTTGCTTTCTGCACTCACACAAATATGCTTGAGGTCATGTGAGAGTGTCTTTTTTTTTTTACTGTTAATGTTACTTAATGATATGTTAATTTGATTTAAAAAAAAAAAGATTGATACTACATCAATGTGATAATATAAGGTGGTGATTTGAGATACAGGTTTAAAAATGACTTGACCACTTAACTTAAAAAACTCATATCGCAAATCGTCTGAGCCATTAAAATGAATGGAAAGGCCATTAATCCGTTGCAGCCTCCAAAAAGATAAAAATAAATAAAATTATAATCTCTGCTTTTTTCAGGAAAATTTACTCTAAATGTCTAAGATTAAACATTAAATTGAATTAAAAAGAATTCAAGTTTTTGTCAAACATTCCCCTCCAATGCATATTGTGCTTCTCATTCTGGTGCACACAAACAAGACAGACATTCTGCACTCTTGGTTTTCTCATTTAGGCAGGAATATTAGCTTGTCTTCACAGAGGATAAAGAATATATGCTGGTGAAAATTGTTATTATATCTGTCTATTTGTTCCTGCACCGTTGGTGTTCACACACCACCACGTAGATGCTAATTGTTAGCTCGAGTGTCAATGGAGTTTCCTTTTGGATGTTAGCATTAAAGCATCATTAAATTGGACAATAATAGTAGACAGTAGTAATGATAATAATATACCGCGGTGCCTTGAGATACAAGTGATCAACATTTTTAACTCATTCAATCCATAGAACATACATATACGTTTTTAAACACGTAGTCCCCACACCCCAAAGACGTATTTATACGTCTTTGCCTTTTTATTATTTTTTTTTTTTTTGCGCCATCGCTCTGTGTTTTTATTGCATTAGAACACAATTTTCTGTTGGCCTTGATCACATTCATCCATCACACAAAAAAAAAAATACTCAATAGGGCCTAAAACATCACTATTGGTTAACTGTTGATATTATTAAAAGAGAATCAACACTTCATTAGGCAATGAGGCAGCATTTTAAAATTGCGTTGAGAACCTCCATGCTGGGGCCCATTTACTTTGCATCATCTGTTTGATGTTGATTTTGAGCAGGTTAATGTTTAGGTAGGTACTTGTAAAAATGACAAATGTTATTGATTGCTGTTTATCTTGAATAATGAGAGAGGAGGTGATAAATGTTAAGACGAGACATTTATTTTGTTGCACAATTTAGTGCTGCACTAAATGTGAACGACTCGACAAGAAAGCCCCCGCGACTATTGTTTTTCGACTGGCAATTCAATCACTGTTAGTGCGCCGCACAAATGGTAAACTAAGACATCAAAAGGCTGGAGCAGGTGTGGGCAAACTACGGCCCGGGGGCCACATGCGGCCCGTTAAACGTTTTGATCCGGCCCGTCGAACTTGAAAAAAAATTAAATGAATAAACTTTGTTAATGTTTTATTTTCTAAATACTGTGGTTTTTCAAAAAAACATGTATATATTGTTGTAATGCTTTTGTTCACTTTCATTTAAAATTAAATGTATTTTTTCTCCGATGAGGCGAGGTTACCAAATCACTCAGTCCATCTGCCCCTGGTCCGGCCCCTCTGTCAAATTTTAGAACCCATTGTGGCCCGCAAATCAAAAAGTTTGCCCACCCCTGGTCCAGAGCTATGGGTGAATTGGTTGTCTTTGATCAGAAGCAACTATTGCCTTTTTTCTCATTTCCTTTTGGAGTCTTGCTATCACTATTTTGCACCCTTAATTGTGGCCAATGCTAGCGTGGAAGCGACTTTATTACTTTAAACTTTGTTCCGTATCAAAGAAAACAAAAAGCAAAACACGTTTTATATGACTCTATTGAAACGTCTCGTTCGAGCAATATCTTTCTTTCATGATGTGTTGTTATTGTGACCTTGTGCAATGTGTGATTTACCCCGCCCCCCCACGGGAAAAGAATGTCCATGATGCTCTTGGTTTTACGTAAAAGAGCAACCGACTCATAGAAGGGGGAGTTACTTCTTGGACGGGAATGACTAACAATGTGAAAAGAAAGAGGAAGCATTCCTGCACATATTAACCCTGGCTTTTGTAACACACATGTAAATGTGTGCAGTTAGGAACATTTTGATGATCAAGTGAAGCTGCAACCAACCAGGGAGACGACGGGAAAACATGAATATCTCACTGGAAGATTAAGGAACTGATGAAGAGTATTAATGTTTAAATGGGAAGGGGGAAAAGGAAACAAGCTCAAATATGCAACCAGCAAATACATATATTGATTTACATTTAGAGATGCGTGCTTCTCATTGACGCGATATTTTACTTACTTACTTATTTGACGTGTTTCATAACCTATTTGTAGTTATGAAGCACCCTTATGGACGGAAAGACAGTCAGGTATGTTTCCAGATCTAGTTTTTCAAAAAGCTTGACGATAGAAGACATAATTAGGAGGCCAATTATATGTTAGGAAAGCCTGGTATGAAAAAAAAAAATTATAATAAGTGAAAGTTATTACCCCTGTAATTGGTGATTAGCACACTTACTCATCCGTGAAGTTCCGGGTCCAATCTATGTTCTCTCTGTGTTTGTGTCATGTCTCCAGGTTCTTCAATATCTACCCCAAACCCCAGAAAATTGATCTCAAATTCACTGAATTTTGGAACGAATCACCCATTAGCGAGTTAAAAAAAAAAAAAAAAAAAAAGAACATAAACAATCAGAAGATGGCCTACTAAGCCATCCAATTTATCTAAATAATTTATTTACTATACGGTCGACCGCCGCTAATCGCAGCGGATTGGGACGAGTCCAGCTCACGTCTTGTCAAAATTTTCACATTATTGATGTCCATTGAAATGCATTGGGAAAAGATGGTAACAATTAAACCTTAAAATTTCTCCCAGAAACATTGACAAACATTCAGTATTTCTAATGTATAGTTTTAATTTTAAAGTAGTCAGTCTTTTGTGAAATTTTAGAACAAAAATGAACAAAAGAAAAACCTGAATTGAAAGCTTAAACCTGGTGGTAAACCATTACAACCTCACAAACACCCGCAAAAAGGTTACGTTAGTTGATGTTAGTGGAGTGTTATTTCAGGAAAACTGCTGTCCTACTTTTTCCACACACAGTGGAGCGAGCACACAGTGTAAAAAAAACAAACTAACCATTTGTCAGCGGGTCTGTTTAATCAGTGACACCTAATCAGGAGCTGTGTGTGTGTGTGTGTGTGGGGGTGTGTGTGTGTGTGTGTGTGTGCAGTCACACTCTGTGCCCTTTAAGTTAGCCACAATTATAGATAGAGACTTGAATTTCGGGAAGAAAATTGGTTGTTATTTTAAAAATAAATTTGTAGCAATTTGGTCAATGTGGATACACGGAAGGCGCTTGATAAGAATTTAATATGTCACATGATCTCATGTCCAAAGTTATCTCAACTGACTTTCACTTGCTGCACATTACAAACTATCTGAAAACATTTGATACAGACAGATGTCAGTGTTGCCAGATAATGAGTACTTGAGAGTTGGGAGGATGTTCCCAGGACATTTTGTCCACCGCTGACATCTGTGACATCGCATTATGAGAGCAGTTGCTTACCGGAAGTAAAATAGTTGTGACTAATATTATTTAAAAAAAAAAAACATTAAAATATAAAACATACAGAATTAAATTTCTAAAAAGTAAAAAAAAAAAAAAATACAAATAAAGTGTAAATTGTCTCAAGTCTTGTTATGTTTCAGCTACTTTAACATCCACTGTCTCTTCCATTGGTGGGTATTGTGAAAGATTGTAAACAGAAAATAGGATTATTCCTAGTGGAGCAAAAAATTAATTTTGAATGATCACCTTTAGTGAACAAGTTTGTATTTCGAGAGCTTTGATGAAAAGTGATGCTCATTTTGTCCATTTCTGAAGTAAGCATACACGAAACCCTCCTCCATCATGGGTTGTGGGTTTGCAGTTTCCCTATTTTGTGGATTTTGTTGTTGTTGTAACTATTTTGTTCTTGACTACCTTGTGTTTTGGTCGCAATTAGCCACTAACGACCACTAGATGACAGCACACGATTTTGTTTGGTTTATCCTTATTTTGGCAAAAAATGCCTGAAATCCTCTACAATCCTGCTTTTTAATTCAACAGAAAGCAACTGCTGTAGGTTCATTTTAAAATTGCTCAGTATAAATCTTTGAGTGTGATTTTTTTTTTGTATAATCTAAGATGATAAATTTGTTAGTTTGGTACAAAATACTCTGACATCATATATTTTGTTCTGATGCGTTTGTGTTATTTTAAAAATGTCTGAAGACCTTTTAAAAACGTTTTGTAAAATGCTACAAAAACATGCAACTTATTTTTAAGATTTTCTATTGCATATTTCACTCCTTGTGCAGCTGGTCCGGAACATAATCCCCAAAGTGGAGGTAGTATTAGTAGTTATTGTACAGCATATGAGTCTACACGCAAAGCTGGAAAATGTAGAAATAAATATATCCTGATGTTTATTTGATGATTGATACCATGTTGGCCGCCGCTTGTGGAAACCTGAATAAACCAAAGGCGTGAGTTGTCTTGCTGGTCTATTTTAAACCCTTCCGCCAGTCAACATTTGCCCACCGCCCTCCCCTAAGAACACAAGACAGAACTAGCAAAGATCACAACTACAACAGAGAGCTAAAAAAACGAGCTCATCTTAGCCCAAAGATTCCTGAATGATCTGAGGAGGACACTCCTGGTATGGTAGCCACAAACTGCATGCTTTGCTAAAAAAGTCCTGCATGCATGTGGCTGCTGACATTGCAAAATTGGCCTGATAAAGGCGGCCTGCATGTTGCCACTCAAATATGTTGTTGTCGTTTCTGTGACAGTGTGATTTTGGTGTGAGGGGTTAAAGGCAGGCGCCACAGTGTATGTGTGCTAAAAGCTTGGGGGGGTCTAATTTGAGCTTGCATGTTCTCCCCTTTGCTTGTGAGTGTTTTCCCCAGATAGTCCAACTTCCGTCCACATCCGAAGAACTTGCATGTTTGTTTCACTTTACACTTTAGATTGTCCTGTAATTGGGGATGTGAATGGTTGTGATGGCGAAATGAAACTTCATGATGCACTTCTCATTTTTTTTACTTCTCTAAATGGTGCTCTTGGTTTAAATCTAAAATCTGCTATTGCAATGGAAATGCGCTGAATATTAAAAATAACGTACTAAATTTCCATTGCATTTTCATGATGCTTCATTCGTCCATCACTAATGAATGGTGTTTGTTTGTGTTTAAATGCAATTATTTAATTCTGAACACAGTTACATCTGTAATTATGTGAGTGTGCACACCTGTGCAACATGATCTCACTTAAATTTTATTTTGAAAAAAAAAATATATTTTTTTTTCAAATTGTATTGGGCAGAAAATAGGTCACATAAAGGTGAGAAAAGTTTTTAATTGATTTGTTTTGGTTTGTTTATATCACAAACACCTGGCATTTGAACATGGGTGTGGAGACTTTTTATATTCACGTTAGGGGTGCTGCGATTGTGCTCCAGTGTGATCATGGATGGTATCATGGTTATGTCACTGGTGTAAAGACGTTCGGTAAGTCTGAATGCACAACATAAAATTTTTTTTTTTAAATAATCCATGTGTTTCTATTGTTTAGACTCCATTCTGCTAAGAATTCTGTGCCCCAAAAAGAAAAAAAAAACGTGCTGACAAAGTCCAGTCATCATCCCAATGGACACACTCCTGGTGGCCACCGCTCAGGCCGAGCATGAAGCACATCTTAGGCAATTGGAGAAGATGAGAGCTGGTCAGGAGCTCACTGATGAGGTTCTGGTTGCTGGCGGCATTTCCTTTGCGTGCCACAAGGTGGTGCTATCTGCATTCAGCCCTTACTTCCAGGTGCGCGACTGTAGTAAAAGTAGCAAAAGTAGATTTACGCTTGAGTCGAGGTTCAAGTTTGACAAACAATTGAGTAGTTTCTGTTTATGTCCAGGCTATGTTTACATGTGGTCTGAAAGAAACAAGGGGGGGGGGGAAGTACCCCTGAGAGATACTCCCGCTCACAGCCTCGAGCTTCTTCTGGGTGACATGTACCGCGCTGAACTCCACCTGTCCAACGACAACATTCAGGCAGTGTCTGCTGCCGCCTTCCTGCCCCATGTCGACGGAGCCATCCATTACACAGGTGCAAATTTCTTTTCTCTCTGGTCCTTTAGCAATGATGGCTCTGCAGAGGAAATTCAGGATAAGGGCTCAAAGATCATTCAGGCAGGAATCGTTTAGATCAGAATGCACATTATTATCATTGTACTCAGTGTTCAACGAGATTGGAGAGCTCCCCTTTTCCATGCAATATAAAAAATAATGTAATTAAATATATCAATTAAATTAATAAAAGATTAAATAATTAAATAGAAAATAAATATGAAATCAAACAATAATTATTATTTTATTATATAATAATATTTTGTAACAGTTTATTATTTATGCAATAATATAATATATAAAAATGTAATTATTATTCCTCCGAAGCATCAACAATTTTATTCAACACATAGTTGCAAGCTCTTTCGATTTAAAAGAATACTTAGTTGCCTTTTTTTGCTTCGGGAATCCACTATCAACACTTGACACACTGTAACAAGAGCATGGTGTCCAATCTTGAACTTTTCTACAATTCACAAAGAAATAGAGTGTGCAAGGGCGCCGTCATCGCTGCATGCGGCTTTAATTGATTTTGGTTTTCCTCCAAGGTTTGTGAGGAAGAGGAAGTCCTGGATTTGGATGCTCAAAGTCTTGCAGATCTGCTGGCCTCGGACGACCTCAACATTTCCCGGGAGGAGGTATTGCTGGAGTTGGTGTTGCGTTGGGTGACGAAACGGCGAGGGGACTCGCAGTGTGAAGCTCAGGCTGTGGAGTTGCTCCGGCGTGTCCGACTGGAGCATGTGGATCCCGTGTTCCTCCAAAAAGCTAGGAGAAGAAACCCGGTGGGAATAGAATAGAAGGGAAGACATGCCCTCGTGTTTATCATGCGATCAAAACAAGATGTTATATGTTGTGCATCCAGGTTTTGCGCCGAGACTTTGAGTGCTTTCGAATGTTTGACGCTGCCCTCCAGACCTCAGACCTGTGCGAGGCATCGTCCCCGCCTCGACCAACCCTTCGTTACGGAATGGAGACCACCAACTTCCTGATCTGCTTGGGAGGCATAAACAAGGATGGAATTCCTTCCCGTCGTGGGGGCCGTGCTGATCTCAGTTATTGCTTTGCTCCACAAGACAGAAAGACTTACTACATCACCTCTCCTCTGAAGGGCTTAGGGGGCTTCGGTCAGATCTCAGGGGGGGCTGTGACTCGTGACAACAACATAGTGGTGGCTGTCCAGACAGAGGATGAGCACAGGATGAAGAGAGTGGATATCTACAGGTCTGCACGAGAAGTAAAAATTATTATTTCAATTCACCACCTGACCTGCTCGATTTGTTTACGTTGCAGGTACAATGAGGCAGGTACAAGGAGTCCATCTGGGTCGCGCTTTGCTCAGCAGGACACAGGGACATGTATGCTTTGGGGCTGCTGGGCGACGCAGTCTACATGATAGGTGGTCAGATGAAAGTGCACCATCATTACGTCATCACAGACAGTGTGATGAGGTGGTCGCTGAGGAGAGGAGGCAGCTGGATCTCTTTTGCCCCGCTGCCTCTTCCTTTGGCTTGCCATAGGGCGGTTAGCCTAAATGAGCGTCTTTATGTGCTGGGAGGATGGTCGCCACAGGTACAAATATATATTTGAAGAAAAATGTGAAAAAAGAAAACATTTGTCGTGTTAAAACTGCTAGCAACAGCGTCAACAAAAGAGCACACACAATATTAAGTTAGCATTCACACTGTGAACAAGCCACAATTAGTCATGACTGCTAAGTTGGTAGCATGACTGAGTCATAATATTATCAGTATGAGGTTTTATTTTTTTGAATGTATAATCAATAACCAATCAAAAAGAGGTGATGGATTTACCCGTTGATCATAAAATGCTGTTACTAATGATTTGAAAATGAAGCACTTTGATATTTTTCACTCCTCTAGATGGCGCTCTCTGTTTAAAGATAAAGGCTAGTGCAGTGGGATGTTGTTACATTAAGACTGCATCTTAAACCCAAGAGTGCCATCTGGAGGAGTAAATCGTTATCACAAGTGTTTCATGAAGCTTCATTTGTCAATTACTCACTGCCAAGTCAACATCAATGTTTACATTTGTGAGCATTTTCTTGTATGTAGATATTCCGGCGTAGTTTCAGCAAATGTCCTGAATGCCAAAGTAACGGGTCAGCACGAGGCCCTTGGGAATCAGCTGCTTTGAGTGTGCACGCGAGTGCACAAAACACAATTGAGACGCCTTCAGTCACTCTTTTTGTCTCTTTTAGTAATTTTTATTAGATAGGTGGTTCCTTGCAACTCAAATTAGAGGCACGAGGTGGTGACAAAGGGGGACATTTTTTTTCGCAGATTTTAATTTAGTTTTTTCCACATTGTTTGCTCCTAACCAAAGTGTTAACAATGCACTCAACCCGTTTCCTTGTTCTCATATTTTCCCTCTGTCGGAACCATCCAGATGAAGAACCAGACAAGTTGAATAACCGAGTGTTCCAGTTTGATCCCGGTAAAGACCGATGGAAAGAGTGCGCTAGGATGAAGTACTCGAGGTATCGCTTTGGCTCTGCCGTTCTCAATGGAGAAATCTACATTTTAGGTCTGAACTCAATGCAACGAATGTGTATGAGTGACGGGCTTGAACGGAGTAAGGTGATACTTTTGTATTCTTCAGGTGGTATAGGGTGTGATGGAGAGGACTGTGGCCAATCACGTCGCTCTCTGAGCTCTGTAGAGATTTACAACCCGGAAACAGACACATGGAGCCCAGGCCCAACTTTGCCCACGTCCCTACTGTCTCTCCGAAACAACACCTCTAATGCGGGAGTAGTGCAGGGCAAACTGTATCTGTGTGGATACTACAAGGGGGCGAGTAGGTTTAAAATTCTCTCTTAAGCCCGTCGCACACCACGCAATGCCACTGAACCCGACTTGCTGCACATATAGTAATTTGTACTTAAACCATTAAATCAGGGGTGGGCAAACTTTTTGATTGGTTGACGGGTTCTAAAATTTGACAGAGGGGCTGGACCAGGAGCAGATGGATGGAGTGTTTTGGTAATCTCACCTCATCGGAGAAAAAAACCCATTTAATTTTAAAATGGAAATATGAAAATGAACAAAAGCATTGCAACAAAATATCTGTGTTTGGCACACCAGAGTATTTAGAAAATAAAACATTAACAAGGTTTATTCATTTATTTTTTTTCAAGGTTTGGCAGGCTGGATTAAAACGTTTAACGGGCCGCATGTGGCCCCCGAGCCGTAGTTTGCCCACGCCCCCATTAAAAGATTGTATGCTCGCAGCCGGGTGGCTCTTGCTTTCTAAAAACCCGAAAAAGTATTTTTGGAGTGTATGAAATCTCATGTTGACTTGAATCTGCCACGTTGCGGCATCATATAACTGCGATTGAATATATGAATTTCTAAACAAGTGGCCAAGAGATTGGCGAACAAACCCTGCACACTCAGCTACAGTTCAGACGTGTTTGGCCGCATTGCTTGGTGTGCGACTGTTCTGAATTAATCATGTTATGGTTACTTGAGTGCTGGGCGATTTATTGATTAAAGAAGTTGATTTAAGTTCATGCTTGTAAAAAAAAAAAATGTACAGGGGAAATAAAACAAAACGCAAAAGTTGGTTTGATTAATGTTTAAGTTAAGGAGGAAAAAGTTGCTTAAAAATCAGATTTTAGTGGGGGGAAAAAAACATCTCTAGGTCTTTATTTGTACACTCTTGTGAACCATAGTTTACATATTGTCTGTTTTGGCCGCAGGCCGTCATGAGATCATCACCAAGGAGGTTTTGGAACTGGACCCTGCCGAGAACGTGTGGGCAGTGGTAGAAAGACATGCCGCAATGCACGACAGTTATGATGTCTGTGTGGTGGCTAACCTCAACCCTCGTGACCTCATCACACAATGAAACATCCCTTTATGGCTCGGAGCGACGACGACGTTTGAACCAAGGACTGAGGGAGGTGAACTTCCGACCTTCCAAGAAAATTTACGGCCTGAGTAAGTAAGATCTTCAAATGTTAGAGAAGAAATAGATAGTCAGACACAAAGTTATGAAATTTACATCTCATTAGTGTTCTTGACAGTTCTTTAAAAACTTATGGATGCAATGCTATTCTTGCATTATTGCAAGGAACAAATATTGTTTAAATCAATTATTCATTGCGTGTAATTTTGTTGATAATTACTTAATGGGTTAATACCCCCAAACGTAACTGAATCACAATGGTCTGAATGGTCTTGGACCTAAATAAATCAGAACACAGCATTCTGAGGAGCAAACTTCCTGAACACCTGAGAGCTGCTCAAAAATTTAAATATGGCCTGAAAACTGAACATGTTTACTTCTGCTTATTTATTTATTTATTTTCTTGTTTCATGTTTTCAGTAGTTTTATTGTGTTATGTGAATTTGATCATTCATGTGTTGTTTTACTATTTTGCTTTATCCTGTCGTTATTTTGCGATAAATTCTTAACTTTTATTTTTTTTTGCATTTAATCTGGTTTTTAATCATATTTACTTTGCCTCTCTTAAACACTAGGATTTGCTTTAACAGTGCTATGCAAATAAACCTATCTTGCCTTGAGATAATGGCTATCTGGTTGTAGCTCAACAGTGGTGTGGAGTAACTAAGCACATTTTTTCAGGTATCTGCACGGGAGTATTTATTTTTCTGATGACATGATGCAAAAAAATACAGAGAGGTCAAGTCAACCATATTTGACAGGGACAGCAGCAACATGAAGGAAGGTGAATTATGTGGTGCCAACATATTTCGAAAAGCAAAATATTCCCGTGGGCATTATGCAAAAATACGTCATTCGCAAATTTTGCTGTTTTAGTTTTGCTTATGCAACACATGCTGTGTGTGAATCGAATTTATCCTGTTGGCTTGAAGCAAAATGCATCCTGTAATACATCCATGTGATATTTTCTGTATGAACACTACGTAAATAAAATAAACATTTTTTATTTTTATTTTTATAGTGCCAAATTCTCAAATGGTATTGCAATTAAGTGACATGAAAAGAAAAATCACTTTATACTTTATACGGTACCTTATGGAAGCGTATTGCATTCACTTGAAAAAAATGGAAAAAAAAATAAAAGAAAAAAAACGTTTATTCCAAAATACAAAGGGCCCCCCAAAAATATGTATAGAAAAACAGGATTTTTTCTCAATTGAATGCAACACGCTTCAGTATTCAGAATGTGTACATTTTAAATTTAAGTGAGTTTTATATCAGTCAGTCAATAGTAGCAAAGCCTTTCTTTTACACACCAGCTCTTCTACTTTCCACTTTTTGCAATCAAAGAACAAATAAATAAAAACGAATGCAATTAACTGTCAGTTGGCTGTTGGTAAGACAAGGCCCCGCCCATCGGTCACCACCACGTGACTTCTCCCACTCTTGCCTGTTGCTCGGAGTTTATTGGTGCAGCGGTGGACTGTCGTGTACGCTGAGTGCTTGTCAAGCTTCCGAACGTGCAACATTGTGAGTATGTGGGACAAGTGAGTGTGTGGTCTCGCGCGATGGGCAGAGGCGATGGCGACAGCAGAGGCGCAATGAACACTGGCGACCGCTCGGAGCTCGGCTGCCCGCAGGTCTCTCCTCGGAGGCTAGGCGGACGCGGTGGCGGGTGCGGGTCGGAGGCGGACACAGACATGGATGCGGCGGGGCGGCCAGCGATGGAGGTGAAGAAGCACCAGCACAAACATAACTTGAAACACCGCTACGAGCTGATGGAGACGCTGGGGAAGGGCACCTACGGCAAAGTGAAGAAGGCGGTGGACAGAGCAAGCCTCCAAACGGTAAGTGCATAATTAATTATCTTGTCAAATAACATTTAAGCACGAACCCTCCGATGAGGGGCCGTCAAGCGGAAACGTTGTTTTTTTTTGGTGGTGTGTGTGTTTCAGTTTTGTGTCGATAAATTATGATGACGAAAGAATGCATTTTGTTTCGAACAGGAAGAAAATAAGCAATTACCATTATCATATTAATAACAGTAACAATAAAAAAACAACAGCAAACGAGCAAAAATAGATGACGAGAGTATCTAGAGCAGCGATATAACCTTGCTGTCGTGTACGTGGGACAAAAAGTGTCAGTATATTGTGCGAGCATATGTAAGTAAAAGCATTTTCAGTTTGTGTGAGAGCATTTCAGATGTGCTTGTGAGCAAAAATAAAACGAGACAGTAAGTGTGAGAGTGTTAGTGTGGGACTCAGTTATATTTCAGGTCAGTTGTATGTTAGTGAGAGTGCGTTTCTGTTGTACATTTGACTGCATTTGTCATTTGTGTGTGTATTTTAGTTGTGTATGAGAACGTTTCCGAAGTGTATATGAGAAAACAATCAGTGTTCTGTGAGTGAATTTAAGTTGTGTGTGAAAGCATTTAAGGAGACTGTGTGAGAGTGTTTCAGTAGTGTGTATGGGACCGTTCCAGGACTGTAAGACTAATTTAAAAAAAAAAATCTCTGAGTGTTTTAGAATATTTAATATTATTAGTGCCCAGCTGTATTTATTTGAAACCACATAAATGTAATTGGGGTGTAATTTATATTAAAAATCACTGTTTGGTATATTGCTTGGTTTCAAGTTCATGGTTTAGTTCATGTTCAGTAAAAAAAAAAAAAGTACACAAGGCATATATTTAATGACAAAAGAAAACAAATCTTTTCAGAAAAACGCAACATCAATAGTTATTGTTTTTAGTCAATGTGAATGAATAAAAACACACATTGGCATTTATTATTGGTCGCAACCATTAATTCATCTCAACAGCAAGAAAGAGGCTGTTCAAAGGACGCTGGAAGTTGTGTTTGTACCACGCTCATTAAAAAAAAAAAAAAAAGAAAGAAATCATGGCGAGCCATGACTCGAGGTGTTTGTTTGTACCATGGCTAAATTACGGTAAAGTGTCTGACAATTATACAGGGGATTCCAACTGCATGCCATTTTCTCACTGCATATCTGACATATACAACACGTATAGAGAGCATGTATATAGGTGTGTGTGTGCGTGTGTGTGTGCTCATGGTTAGGATGCTGCTCTTGCTTCCTGTGCTACCAAGCCGAGATGCCTTTAGCCTGACTCACTCAGCACTTGAACAAGGGGATAAACTTTTCCACAATAGGTCTCCCTCACAATGGAGTATGACTTGACTCACACACACACACATACAAACACACACAATGATTTGCCTCTGTCCAAACATTACATTCTAAATATCATCCCAAACCCAGAATTCAGGGGCAGAAATTCATGTCCTTGTAGTCATCCCTTAATCTGTTGCTGCATAGAGGAAGCGACTGCATCCGCTCCAAATGCCTTTTGGTCTTTGTAGTAAACAAACCCAATGTGATCGGGATAATCCTTTTTTATATACAGACTGTTGAGGTAAAACTGGTCAAATTTCCCGAGCTGTTTCCGTCATAACCGTGAGATCAAAAAGGATAGCCGGGCAGCCTTGTTGGAAAACTAAAGAATGAGCTTTGCAAACGTGGGCATGTGAGTGAGTGTGGGGTGAGGGGTTTTGGTCGGGTAAGGGTAAATGCTGAATTCCTTGCTCCACTAGTGTGCACATACCAAGGATTCTTTGCAACAAAACGGACATTATTTTTGGAAACGGGACTGAGGGGGCTGTTGTTTGATTGTGACCATGGGGAGAACATTAGGCGGCCCGTACTGCTTGTTATAGGGATGGAAATATGACCAAGGTATCAAATCAAAGAGAACCACGGCTCTCACTTGCGAGGTCAATATCACATTGGGTCACTCATCAGCACAACTCATTAGCACAACTTAAAGGGTTTATTTGACAGGGTTCCTCCTTGTATAGATGAGTAAAGTAAGCTTTTTACGTTTCAAACCAAAAATAGCACCTGCATTGTTTGTCAATATTACATTAATCTGTTGAATTCTTGTGAATTTGAATTAGGGATGTACCGATACCATGATACAGATACTGTAAATGTAAATGTATTTTGAATGTAAAACATTTTGGAGTAGCATCTATGTTGAAAGAGTACATAATGATAGGAGACAATGTATTAATAAGAGAGATAGAGAGATTTGCATCACACGTCAGAGGTTGTGGGTTCAATTTCTGGCATTCTGGTTACAACATTGACAGTATGCCTCTGACACTTAGGAATATCCTTTGAACAATGTCGAATAATATCTTATTACGTTTTCAAGACGATCACCCATATATAGTCGCAGCTAAGTTTCCCCCTTGTTTATTTTTCGGCTCCTATCTCACACACAGGACGTTATTCGGATGAACAATGATATATTGTTCGTCGGACGAATACTTTGGAGGTCACATAAAGACGTGACGCATATGTCACATGTTTTCTTCCACATGAGATCACACGCTGAAATCCATGCCACTGGGCTGAACAATACCCAGAAATGTGTCGAAGCCTCCGAGTCACCGTCACCGTTTTGTGCATTCCGTGTTATCCGCTTGCCTCCCTCACATAGTTTTGTGTCAGAAAAGATGAGCGATCAAGTAACCGTCTCCCTCATTCCCTCTCTTCCGTCATTCTGCGGCGCTCAGACGACCGTCTATAACTCGCCTATGAATCACCTATCATCTCAAAATTGCTTTGTCTCACTGAGAGACGCGTCATCAGTCTGTCTCATTTGAGGATGCGGCAACCCCTTCAAATTACTTTCAGCAGTTGAATAAGAAAATAATTACAATTCCGCTACGGTTTGGAGAAGGTCACATCGGTCCCTAGAGTGTGTTTGCATGGTTGCATAACTGACAAGGGGTGATGGAGCGTGTGAATTGTGCCTCAGAATGCCTCATAAATGTTGATTTCCTTCAGCTGTGAATGATGTGCCGGGACGCAGAGGAAAGGCCCGTTTGCCCGAGGGAGAACAAACTTGTGTCGGGTCAGTCTCGCCCGTGCCCACACTTAAAATAAAACTTTATTGATCCCACATGTATATATTCTTCTTGTGCTGTTTAAGTGAGATTTGGGGACTCATGTTGAGGGTCTGTTCTTGTGTTACGTGTCTGACTCTCGGTTGGGGGTCGCATGGGTGGCGGGGGGGGATGTACAGTAAGTGCTCAGGATTAAGGAAAGGAGTGTGAACACTGCAGCTGTCAACCTTCTGCCCCCCCCCCAAGCGTGTTTGCATTCACCATCCAGGCTTTAAAACCCCATAATCATCTCTAATACCCAGGGATTGTATTTATGTCCGTGTAAGCATCATCATATCACTTGTGATGATTCTTGTCTTTGTCTACATCTGTGAGTTTAGCTTAATGTATGAAACGTGTTTGTTTTGACTTTTTTTAAGTGAATTTATGAGGAAAGTTGAAGGGGGGAATAGTATTCAATTGGTGGGTTTGTACAATGGTTGTAGAACAAAATGTAGTATAGCTCCATGTTTGTTTTCCAAAGTGCCTCTAGGTAGGTTTTATTTGCTCAGTGGCCATGTCCGCAATTAGCATAATTGGTCATAACATAAAATAGAGTTTAATGAATTAATCCTCATTAGTTCATTATGATTTTTCTACTCCTTTTGTTGTACATGCCTTGGCCACCTGGGAGCAGTTTAATATAGACATACAGATGCAGTATTGATACAGGGCGGCCATTTTGTCACTTTCTGTCAACTGAATATGACAGGTGCTCAGGGCTGAGGTAACGAGCAAATAAGGCGCACCTGTTTTCTAAAGCTGAGCCATGATTGGTCCTTATCTGAGCCCTGAACAACTGTGATTTCATTTTCAGTCAATAACAAGTGGCAAAATGGCCGCCCCCTGATATGCCCAAATACGGGTTGATTTGACGGTTTAACTCATAATCCACCTATGCAATAATAATCAGAATGGCGTCTTTTGACTATTTGGACTACATAGAACAAGGCACCACTGTAAATTTGGCATCATGACTGACATGTCTTTGTTAGTCAACAAATGCTGACCTTGTTTTTTTTTTTTTCGCAGGTGGCCATTAAGACAATACGTAAGGAGCGCATCACTGACGACCTTGACAAAATTCACATCCAGAGGGAGATTGAGATTACATCCTCGCTCCGACACTCCCACATAATAAGCTTCCTAGAGGGTAACGTATATCATAATCAGTACTCAAACCAAATACAAAATCAAGAAAATAAGTATTGTAAATATTTATAAGTATAAAAAATGTTTATAAATAATATAATGTAATTATTTTTTTTTTACATAACCATAATATTGATTACAGTTTGCTAATGGTGGGGCAGTGCGATTTGTTTGATCCACATGATCACATTTTAAAGTGCTTAATTGTCATCAAGGAACTAGCAATGCTACAAAAATAGTAAACAGTATTTTAGATTACCTTTAAACCTTTCAGTCCAATCACGCCGGTCTACAGTTTCTTTTATTACATTCATATTGACCCGGCCTTTCCGGGCTTCCAGCTTCTTAATATTTAATGGTCTTTGCAGTTCTAGTTTTGCCTCGCAAGTGGAATTGATCAGAAATGTCTCCCATGTGTCACTGCAGTGTTCGAGAGTCGCGATAAGATAGTGATTGTGATGGAGTACGCCAGCAAAGGCGAGCTGTACGATTACATCCTGGAGAAGGGGAAACTTGCGGAAACAGAAGCCCGCAGCATCTTCAGGCAAATCACATCGGCTGTCCACTACTGCCACAAGGTTCCAACGCAATCAGTGAACTCAATGAATGTAGTGATGGGCAAATGAACCTTCATGAAGCAGGTGTTATATTTTTTTATTCCTCTAGAACAGGGGTGGGCAAACATTTTGATTGGCGGGCCAAAATGGGTTCTCAAATTTGACAGAGCGGGCGGACCAGGAGCAGATGGATGGAGTGTTTTGGTAACCTCACCTCATCTGAGAAAATAAAATACATTTAATTTTAAATGAAAGTGAACAAAAGTATTACAACAAAATATATATCTTTGACACACCACAGTATTCAGAAAATAAAACATTAACAAGATTTATTTATTAAATTTTTTTCAACTTCGGCGGGCCGGATTAAAACATTTAACGGGCCGCATGTGGCCCCCGGACCGTAGTTTGCCCACACCTGCTCTAGATGGCGCTATTGGTTTAAAGATAAAGGCTAGTGTGAATGGAAATTTCCACTGCTTCTAAAAACCAAAAGTGCCATCTAGATGAGTCAAAAATGATCACAAGTGCTTCATGAAACTTTATTTGTCCGCCACTAAATGAATGCATTTGCAACTTGCACCGTCCTCATTTAATGTACGCGATCTGAACGACAGCAGCAGATCAAGTATTCAACCCTGCAAGCAAATACAGTCTCGCTAAATCTGCTAAATCCTAATCCTAATACTGCAGAAAAAAAAATTGACTTCAGTTCTCTTTGGGTTAAGAGCGCATTAGGCCGAGATTGTATGCGTACAGTCACACACTGACACATTTAACAAGCACGTTTTATTTAATCAGCTTTATTTCGACTTACATGTTTCTGTAGGGCCTTCATTGGACACAATTAGTTTGTGTTGTTTTTACATGTCATCAGCGCCTGTGCCAGGAAATGATCACTCCTATTTTAGTATTTACGAGTGCATTTTTGTCAAAGTTAGGCAGGTTCGCGTCATTGTTCCTTTATCTCTTTCTTTTTCACTGTTCTTTTTCTTCGTGAATCCCTCACATTAAATACAGAGATTATCATGCTGCTTTTACAGCTTTAGAGCATTCGGGAAGGTGGATTTTCTTCGCCTTGTGCACCAAAGAGGTTGCCCCAAAATAGACTTGAGTGTTCCTGTCTGAGTGAATTATTGAACGTTCCGATCGTCTATGCAGGGCACAGCTAGAGAATGTTGAGATGAGCAAAGCTAATTCATTCTCCAGTCGAATTTAGTTACCGCTAATCAAATTTAAGCACTAATGCGATTACGCTTTCTCATCGCTGATGCTCTTTTTAAATATGCCGCAGTCATACATGTTTTACAGAACATTCACTCAAGTCTCTGAGCTTTCGTTACATAAAAGGGACCTTGAGAGGATATTATTAACAATGTAATATAATTTAATGGGCTCATTAGCCAAAGACCGTGAGCAGATTTCTGCTTCACAATCACCCAACTTGCAAGGGCACTTTGGTGAATGATTGTCTCTTCTGTTGTTTCACTGCTTGCTTAGCATCATTGTGACATAAAAAAAAAAAAAATGATGTCACAATTTTCTGTTAAAAAATGCAAGTAGTTGATTTTTACCTGAAAATTGAAGCCAACCATAAATGTGAAAAAAACAACAACAAAACAGCATCTCTTAAAGACGTGATGCAAATAAATCAGACTTAAAAGTTAAATACGAAAGAACGGCTTCGATTCTTTCGACTACCACTAGAGGGAGTCCATGTAAAGCGCGACACAAAGAATCAGGGTCCGTTTTAAATGATGTATTTAGAATATATCACAAGATACAGGCTGGATATGGCCTGATGGCTGAACTTTGGACATGCCTACATTCAGCCAAACCTCATGCCGGATAATTATGAGATATTGCAAGGCAGCGTGAGTCCCAAGAGGACTTTTAGTGGTTGTAAAAGAAAGAAAAGTTGGATCGCACGTAATAAGCCTCTCAGGGATTTTTATGAAATTTGATGTTTGCATCATGTGACATGTTTGTGATCTCTTGCAGAATGGCGTCGTGCATCGAGACCTTAAGCTGGAAAACATCCTTTTGGATGAAGATCTCAACGTGAAGGTACGGAAAGGCAGCCGCAGCATCCAAAACCTGATGAACGATCTTGCCTGTTTGGGGATGATAAACCAGTCATGAGTCACAAAAACATTTGATTGAGCGAGTGTTTTAAATGAAAATGTGTCGTCTTTAGTCCTCGTCTGTATAAAATGTTGACGGACACGTTTGGGCTTCTGAGCCAAGCGAGCACAACCAGAAGCAATGTAGCTCCAAGGCTTAAAATCAAAAAGCGATTTCCTGTCTTTTTGGGATATTTCATGCCTTATATGGCAGCTGAGGGGAATGCCGTAATCAAAGGGTTCCAGTATAAGTGAGGACGTGTGGAGATTGCTCAGCTGGACTTGGCTGTTTCCAATCCTTGGCAGCAAAACACTTGAGTGTTACCAGCAGCACTCTGCTGGAAGTGATCAATGCATGGACATAATTTGTCTGCACTAGAAGGCAGTGAGTTAGATTTTGTGGTTGTTGTCATCCCAAACTAAATGTGACTAATGCAGTGTCATCCCATAATCTGCAACTCTCTGTCATGAAAATGAAGCCACAGCGCTGAGTATTCTTACCCAATGAGACACTGAGAGTGTGATGGTGTGTGCATGGTAATAATCTCTCCAGATAAAGCGGAGCCTCGGTATGTTTGCATATGGCCCTCGTGATTGTTCCATTACGCGACTGACTGTGAGCTGTCCGACATCTTTGGACCTCCTCTCTCACGACCGAACATCTTTTGTCTTGAATTGTAAATTATATCAAGTTGGTGTTGTGTGACTATGCATGCACAAATATAAGAGTGTCAGGTCATTTTTTTACTTTGTAATTTATTCCACAAAAAAAAAGACTGATGCATTTTAGACACTTCTGAATTACACACAATTTATGTTTCATTAAACAAGCCCCATTTATATGTCTTAAACCGTTTGTCCTCTCTCTTGGTCACTTTGCAGCTCGCCGACTTTGGGCTTTCCAATCAGTACCAGAGTGACACTCTGCTGCAAACCTTCTGTGGAAGCCCACTCTATGCCGCCCCAGAAATAGTGACTGGGCTGCCCTACCAGGGACCAGAGGTTGGTCAGAATAACATGAATCAATACATGAGCCATATATTATTATTATTATTATTATTGTTATTATTATTATTATTATTATTAATATTAGTAGTAGTAGTAAAGGTCCTGGTCATTTCTTTCCTGTTTTCAGATAATATATAGATAATTTCTAATTCTCCATTCTTTTAATTATTTATTTAAGATCATCATTTTATCTGTCCATTGAGCTTATCTTTCAAATCACCTGTTTCTGTGATCGGTCTGCTCCAAATCAACTGCCCGTAGTCGTGTGACCAGAACAACTTTTTTCTTGACTGCTCGGCTTTTAAAGTCCTGAAACATTTGATGCACCAAAGCTCTGTTTTTCATGTTGTATGATTGTGTGTGACAGGTAGACTGCTGGGCGCTTGGAGTGCTGTTGTACGCGCTGGTGTACAGTAGTATGCCGTTTGATGGTGCCAGCCACTCCCTACTCAAAGAGCAGATATGCCAATGTCGCTATCGAAGACCCGACCCCCCCTCAGGTGCAAATTTACAATATCCTTTACATTGGCCACTACTTACAAACGTATTGGTATACCATCCGGAAATAAAAAGGGAGCTGGGCACTTGACCCTTTTTTGCCGGTCAGTCCCCTGCCCTCTGGCCGCGACCTCTGTACCATTCCAGGCTCGATACGTTGGCCTTATTCAAAAAAAAAATTGTCGCCCCCTCCCCCAAAAACGCGTCCATGCATGACACCACCGCGGGAGAGATGCTTAACGGCAGAGGTTTATTTAAAGATCACTGCTTATGTAAGAAGAGACGTGCGACAGCAGCGTGTGTTCAAGCGTGCCTTTATTTCCTTATTCTGACATCACCCAACCCACGCCTCCCACTTGCTATGGGGCATACCATTACAAGAGGGGGGTAATACCACAATCCATATAACAATCATTAGCTGGCTAATTTACGATTCAAATTCGCTTACCTCATTATCGGCTTTTTAGGACGGTAAGTGTTTCGTCAAACTGAAGAAGGTTAACGGTTTGACTTCCCCTCTGTTCTCTGTCTGTTTGTTGGTGTCCTTCTCCTCCTCCTCCTTCTTATTCGTCCCCCTCTTCTTCTTCGTCTCATTCTTCTTCTTTCTTCTTCTCCACGAACGTGCCCAATGCCAGTAAGCAAGCACAGTTGGTAGTGGCGCTTTTGACGTCTTCGGAGGCGATTGTCGTTTGCCCATTTTGCTGAGTAGGGTGAGATGAACTTTTGGCCGCCTCGCGACACATCGCCTTGCTTAATTGAGCCCTTTTTTTTTAAATTTGTCACCCCCCACCACACCCCCCTTTCTTAGTTGTAAAGTTGGGGTAGATGTGGGCAGGTTGAGACAAATGTAGGAACAAATTATTCAAATTTTGAATAACTGTCAATGAGTTTGGGCAAAAATAATTGTAATAGCATATTATTTGATTTATATTGTAAATGAGACCCAATTTTGTAATTGGGGCGTACGCTATTTAAAGGTGGACACTTGAGTGTATAAACAATGAAGGTAGTAAATAACTACGTAACTCCTCATACCGCTCGAGCAGAATCTCATAGAAGTGAAAGAGCGCTTTGCAGCTGCTGATGTTTGCCTCGATAGTAAACAAATTGCTTTCGACTCGCTTTTCAGGGAAAATGGTAAATTGCTGCCAAATGAAACCAAAAACACTTTCTTTGGAAAAAAGTTCGGTCAAAATAATCTCATCAGGAAGTATCCCTGTCCACACAAAAGCACACTTAAAACTGCAGCGCTTTAATGACCAGACAATGTCGAAGGCAGACGGCGTAATCTATTTATTGACTTTCCCTCCCCTGCCAGACGCCTGCGCTCTTATCGACTGGCTGTTGACGGTGCGTGTGGACGAGAGGGCCACGGTCGAGGATGTGGCCAACCACTGGTGGGTGAACTGGGGATACGAGGAGAGCGTGTGTGACTGCCCTTCATCCCCACACCCAGACTGCCCCTCCCCTCTGCTGGCTCGCTACATCGACTGGCAGAATCGGGTTGCCAGCAGTTTGACTGCCGAGCCAGGATGCCTCCCTTCGGAATCCAGCCGTCACCCCCTGCCGCATCCCCGTGACTTCAGCTTACCTCTTCGGGCTGAGCGAGGAGTAAGAATGCGAGGAGGGACGTCAAGCGTCAGAAAGTCTCGCAAGGAGAACGCCATTCCCCAGACGACACAAGGAGCGTGTGGTGGTGCAGCAGCTTCCGCCGGCGCTGTTGTGTCCTCCACCACCTCCGCTGAAAGAAAGAAGCCCAAAAGTATTCTGAAACACCAGAGGAGTTTTGACTCTGTTTTGCACAACCCTCCCAAAGAATGCCCCCTCCCAGGTACTGTCGATCCCCATTTTTATCAAAGCACACATGCTGAAGTCCTGTCCACTTGTCTGCCATCCACTTGTACATTTAGACAGCCCTCCTCTAAAATGCCCAAAAAGGGTATCCTTAAGAATCTGTATGAAGGGAAGACGCGTCACGTCTCCTCCTCAAGTGGAAGAGAGTCCAGACCAGGCGTCCACGAGAGTGACACTGAAGACTCGTGCTTGAAAAAACAGCACATTTTTGTCCCAACAGCACAGGACAGTCCAACCATGCGCACAGAGGCCGTGAGAAGACGAAAGGGTATTCTTAAACGTAACGGCAAGTTCTCACGCAGTCTGGACCTTCCGGATGAACAGCGCTCACCGCCGCCTTCCGATCGGGCGTCATTCCCAGAAACTCTGCAGCAGTTCCTCCGGTCCAAAATGGCCGCCGATGGCCACCAAAGTCGCCCCTCCAGCGTGGTGAGCGAGGACAGCCTTTTCTCCAGCGACTCCTACGACCTGCTAGACCTCAGCTCACAATCGCGCTGCCGTTTCTTTGGGCAGGAGATGCAACACAGCACGTGTAGCTCTGAGGAGGACCTGAGAGGTGGAGCAGGTGAAAGTGAAGGACATGAGTCCAAGTGGTGATGTCAGTCATCAGAGTTGCGGCTAATTTAAAGATCCTGTAAAGTGAAAGCGTAGATTTTTTTTCTAAATATTTTACACTTGTTTGAGGATAATTGATGAATTCAAGTGCAAAGTCTGAGAAACGGAGACTGTAGAGTTTAACAGTTTTTCTCAACATTTCAGTATTTTGATTTTTGAGTCTAGAATGTATTCGCCCCCCCCAAACTATCTAAAAACGTCAGCACATTTGTTTGCATCAGTGGTTATCATGGCAATTACAAGTCACTTAGTAAAAAATTACTCGGCCGATATCGACATTACAACATGCAGTTAGCTAGCTAGCTATAGCCTTCACCCTGAAAATTCATCTTCTTGGATGCCACAATTTCCAGAAGAATTCTGTGTCATTATTTAAATTCCCAAGTGAGTCGGTGGTGACACAAATCCGCCCCCATCACCCGTCCGCCAGAGCACAGGAAGCCTGTTAGCTCACGAACTAGCCTGGTGGCTAGTGCCTCTTTGGTGGAATACATTCCAGTCACCAGAGGCTTTAAGTGGGTGTATTTCCGATGAAGTAGCATTCATTTTTCAGCGGGGTATGGTGTCAGGCATTCAGCTGATTACAGCATTTGAGAGCAGAGACAGTGGCTTGAATTTTGAAGTTTCAATTTAGATACATGGCAATATTTTGTGTAATCATTTAAATCTGTTAGGATTGTTTCCAAGACTTCATTGTGGTTGTCAAATTTACAAGACATTTAACTTTCACTTTTCAGGGACTTTATACCCACTTTATCTTTGAGCAGTAATTTTACAGCACTTAGATCTTTACAAGACTGACTAACTGCGTTTGAGTCCTGCTAATGTCAAGCACTTTTTTCTGGACATGTTTGACTTTCTTGAATGCCGAATGGGTCGCTGTCAATTCCGCTGTATTTTGGATGCAAGACATTGAGTGCACTGACTTTTCAGTAAAGTGGAGTTCTGTACATATGTCGAGATTGGATTCAAATCAGTGACCATTCACACGTCTGCTGCTTTTTCTTAGGAAAGCCTCTACTAATTCCTGTTCAAATGAGCTTTGCACTGTGGCTTTTGTCCGCCACCACTACATAGAGGATGTCACACACAACACTGTGTCAGTAGGGACAAAACAATATCATATTGACAATTATGATTCACTAACCATTAAAATGCATCAAAATGCCTCTGCTCTTTTGCGCAAAAGGCCATTTACACAAATGTCTTTTTATTAGTTTCATGAACAGTATCTTTTTCCTGCACTGATCATTTATCCGGACAATACAAGCATCATAAGAGAATATTTATGATCATAGAAAGTAGCTTGGGAAAAAATCTAAATGTGCTGTGTTATGTAAGAAATTATGAAAGTATTTTTTTTTTCAGATTTTCTTAGCTTGTTTGTTTTTTTCTGTACGGTTAATGGAAACTGTATTTGAGACAGCACAGTATATAAATGGCCATCTGTTGATGAGGTTTCATGATTAACATGCTAAATTGATGTGGAAATAGACTTGTAATTTGTCAAATATATATAGATTTTTTTAATCAGCTACATTATTTGTGGCGGCACAGTGTGGGTAAAATGTGTAAGGCACTCCCAACAGAAGCTTAGTCTTTGTTCTCATGATTGGTTTTGGCCCAAATATTCTACTAGTAATAAGCACTCTATTTTGTTTTGAAAGCATCATATCCAATGGTTCAATCATTTATTTTCCTTTGTGCTTCGCGAGCTGATGGGATTTTAATCCTCCCAATGTTAAATAAACATGATTGATACTGTCTGCAACTGGAACATAGTGTCTTCATCCCTTCATCCCCCAACTTTTGGACACCTAGTCATAAACAACCAAAAGATGAAACTGAGCAGAGTGGCATTTTTATGACTGCTATGGCGACCACCCACTTCCAAGCATTAAGTCACATCCAGCAAACCTGCCTGTTATAATACATATGCATATACAAGTCCGCCACGCTTATGACACTTGATTCACTGAACTTGTAAGGTTACACGGCAACGACATCATTATCTCCAAACAGTCACACAACGGCCAGTCAGTTACATAACTACAAGCATTTGAAGTGATGGGGTAGGATCACCGTGTCCTGTCTGTACTAGTTTTATTGGGATTGTTTATTGACAAGATGTAGATTTTTTTTTAAGCTGCCCCTAGCCCTCAGTATTGGGATCATACATTAAGAGGTTCAGAAAGTCAAAACAATACCTTTTGAGTACGGTAATAATGTGTGGGCTACTGCCAAATCCCAGTGACTATTTTCCTTAAACAGCATCAACTAATTGCCCAGAAACCTTAAATATGTAAAACATTCTACTAATCTGTGCTAATGACTAGTGCAAACCAGGGTGAAAATAATTCATGGCTAAGATTTGCAGCCAACAGGCTTTTCTTATTTGTTTCTCTCGCACGTGAGGATAAAGTACCATTGAGGGAACAATAGCGGACATTTTCTTTATTCACATTGATTGCTAAAGCACAATTGTCATGATGTCATGATAGTCTTACACACTTGAGAAATATGCAGGGTTGTCTATATCTTGCCATATACAATACAACTTTATTTGTATAGTGTACAGTGGAAAGTTTGACCCATATACAATGGAAGGAAGTAAGAGCTTCGAAATATTTGTTACAAAAATCTGAGTTTTCGAAGATTGTACATATATTAATTTCCCTTAAAATAAATCAGTTTTAACCAACTTGAAAATTGGATTCGATTTGACTCTAGCGGCATCTTGTGGTTGTTTGTGTTAACACATATACATCGAGCGAACTCGAATAATGCGATACATATACTGTTTTATTTTACATTCTCTTGCTTTAACCAACGCAAGGCAATACGTTTGGGGTGACTTAAGCGAATTCCCGATAAAATAGGTCTTTCCTCCTGTACAATAATTTCAAACAACGAAGTCTGGCTACTTTAAAATAGATGTTGACAGTGGCGTGTTCTCAAGAAAACGAGCCTACGCAACACGAGCCCACGGAAAAACTGCAATATTAAATAATTCACAAAATCCGTTTCTGGAAAGCGAATGGGACGCATTCATCCCTCGCTTGTCTCCGATTGTTTCCCAAATGGTTGCCCGGGAGACTAAAGTGCGTCAACAATAAAAACCCGGAGTGAACACTGCACAATGGATACATGGTTCCTAGCAACACCAAAACAGCGGGGCTTTTGCAAACTCGAGAGACAGATTCGTTAATATTCACAATACGCCCAAGTTGTTGTTTCATTGTTTTCTTCCATTCACATTTGTTGAAGGCGTTTAGTTTTTTTCAACGGAACATATTCGGTGCATTGCACGGAAGCGGCGGGGACGGAAACGCAACCAAGTGGAGCGTGTTGCCGTAGCGCAGTAATCCCGTACACGAGATCCGTACACAACGCGAAAATCATGTTTAAAAACACATTCCAAAGTGGATTTCTTTCTATTTTATATAGTATCGGTAGCAAACCTCTTCAGATATGGGATAAAAAGGTAAATGTACTTTTTGACCACGTCGTTTGTTTCATTGCGCCTCCTCGCTAATGCTAATAAATTTGGAATGAGCTGTAATTATGGTAGTTTGTTAATAGTTAAGAAAAGTATGGAAATGCTTCTTAATTGGTTGGTAGACTAAATTTTTTTTGTCACATTACTGCTGAACCTTTACATGTATTTTTTGTGAATAAGCAACCGTGTTTTCCCGTTGTAGGTGAGGAATGGTCACATCAAGCGAATTACTGATAATGACATTCATTCACTGGTTTTGGAGGTCGAAGGGACAAACGTCAGGTGTGTGCTCATTGAAAGTTTTCTTCTGACCAGTGCTGTCTACTTTGCGCCTACTGTATCGATCACTTACTTTTGACATTCTTGTTCCCTGTTTTATTTATTTGTTTCATGTTTTATGGTCCTCCTGCAGTACTACCTACATAACCTGTCCAGCAGACCCAAAGA
Source organism: Idiotropiscis lumnitzeri (assembly GCF_059441095.1). Classification (NCBI taxonomy): domain Eukaryota; kingdom Metazoa; phylum Chordata; class Actinopteri; order Syngnathiformes; family Syngnathidae; genus Idiotropiscis; species Idiotropiscis lumnitzeri. Next base: position 7,761,898 of record NC_142393.1, read on the forward strand.
AGACACTGGGTATCAAGTTACCTTTTCTTGTAATGATCATCAAAAACCTAAAGAAGTATTTCACCTTCGAAGTTCAGGTACAGATACCAGCACTTTCCGTGTGTCGACAATAGAGAGGCACAATTGACGCTCTCTGTGCATTTCCCCTTTCAGGTGTTAGATGACAAAAATGTTCGACGGCGGTTTCGGGCAAGTAACTACCAGAGCACGACGCGAGTAAAGCCGTTCATCTGCACAATGCCAATGAGACTTGATGATGGCTGGAACCAGATTCAGTTCAATCTGTCAGACTTCACCAGAAGAGCCTACGGAACCAATTATATTGAGACTTTGCGTGTACAGGTGAGTTTGCAGCCACCCGATGCTATTTGCGATGCATTTCCAGCTTAGTTGGCTGCTGTATGAGTAGTACAAAAAAATAATACAAATGGAAGTGGTACAGTTTAGAATTCAACTCAAGTTGTACTACCAGAGGCCATACTCAAGATGAGTTGATTTTTGAAAAGTTCCAAATAACACTTTGTGTTAGCACTAGGGGTGTAAAATAAATTAAAAAAAAATAAAAAAATCACTATAATATAAAGAAACCAAAATAAATTAATTGTCTGCTTCTTTCCACGTTTTATTTTCTGAAATACATCCTTTGGATTTGTTCTGATTCATACCCATGACATATATTTCACTGGGTTCGACGTTAATGGTGGTCTGTTGGCCCGGGAGCACTGTGCACTGTGTCGGGCCACTAAATATTGTTCGATGCTGGCCCAACGGGGGTAATGCGAGCTATAAATAAAGTTGTATTGTATTTTATTACCAATTATTCTACCTAATAAGTCACTGTCATGTCGATTGAGAGCTGGGTTTGTATTTATGTTAATTTTCCTCCCTCTGCTGGCGGTGTCGAATTATCGCTGTTAAATGCCAGCCTCGTTCTGAGAGGTAGATTTAATAACCATGTGACACCTCCAGTAGTACACTGCCAGCGATAGTGGAAATGCCTGTTTTTCGCCATTGCCTCTGGCTATTTGTGGTCGGGAAAAGCGTAGCTTTTTAACGAAATATTACTGTGAAGCTACAGCAACAGAATGAAAGAAAAAAAAAAAAGACTGCAGTCAAGCATTCAACTTTCCTCCAGGTTCTGACTTTCTCTTGGAGGCTCTTCTATATTTGTTGATGTGTGTACAGACATGCATGCATCCTTATATACATATTGAAGGCAAAATAGTCACCAACATTTGCAGGTGCCCAAAAGTCCATTTTCGGACATAAGACTTTTATCATAAAAACAAGCCAGCCGAAACAGGATTTTGTGACAATGCAAGAAAAAAAACCCAACACAACCGGCACACACTCCGCTGAATTAAAGGGCATGAATCAGGTTAGCCTCCTGTTGCTTGCTTCGGCTAGCGCTATCCCGATCGCCGCTACGAGCAGCAGCGGACCAAGGAATGGTCGCGATGTGGAAGGAAGTGAGGCTTCTTTACAATTTGGCTAGTAAAGCCTTTTCAAAGTTTTCCATCGTTCGTTTGAGGTCGACTGCTGTCCGATTGTGAAATGCTGTCTTAAAGATGAATATAGATAGTAAGGGCGCGAGTTCTAACGCTTTTCAAAAACAAAACTTGTATGTTCAGTGAGTAAACAGAAAAAAACAAAAGTCCTTGAACACTTGAGAACTTTCAAAACACCTCTTCTCTAAGTCTTAATCCTCAATTTGAATTTTTGGGAGAATTTAACAACAGAGTTGGCTAAATGACATCACCTGGCTTAACTCCAACAGGTGTATCAAACCAAGGTTTGATTAGGCCTCTTTGTCGCCTATAATTAGATAGGCGACTTGAGCGAAGCTGTTGTATCGCTGTGACCTTCTCGCTTGCTATGCCCTTCCTGATCTGTGGTACTCTTTGGCATACTTACTAGTTGAATCTAGTTAAGATGGTGGAGTCACACATTGTTACATTCGGCTAGGCAAAGTTGACCCCTATGTGTAAATTGGACAGGACAGACCTCTGCATGTGGCACAAAAGGCTCCACTGTCGTATACTGAAACTTTTTGGCATCCATCAAATAGTTCAACTGAGAATATACAGTCTTCTAGTAGTTCATGTTCGAACACAACAGACAATACAATGATTGCTAATGTGTGACGACTTTGTCTTTCAGATTCATGCTAACTGTCGTATCAGGAGGGTGTATTTCTCAGACAGGCTCTACTCTGAGGATGAGCTCCCAGCAGAGTTTAAACTCTACGTCCCCGTCCAGAGCCAGAAGGCCAAGGTGAGAAGAGAAATACACTTCAATGCTGTGATTGGAAATAATGTTTTGCATTCATTGGATGTACGTCTCATACCCGTTTCTTTTTTTTTCTTGCAGCAATAGAGGTCCCAAACTAACATGCACCATTTCCCAAACCTGATGCATGTTTGAGTTGTATAATAATGTGTGTGTGCGTGTGTGTGTGCGTAGTTATTGTTTCTTGTGCTATTTTCATGAAGTGTTTTTTTCATTTTTGTGAATAAAGGAGAGATTAATTATTTTGTCAGTACCTTGTTTGTTTCCAGCGATGGACCTTAACAACAGATTTCAAGAGCATGCTTCAATTAAGGTTAAACGTCAACAATAGAAATGCAGAGTTTACATTAGCATGGTGTGACACGGACGTGAGAGAGTATAAGTATCACGCTTTTTTAAATTAACCCCGCCCTACAGAATCACGCTTTTATCAACTGTTTCCACGCCCCTCTAACATTTCCCCGCCCTACAGAATCACGCTTCTGTCATAAATGAAGGGTGATGTCTCCACCCCTCCCGCCTCCTGCTCCTACTAGCACCCTCCTATTTCACTGTACGTCACATCCTTCCTACTTCCAGCAGCCCCCATGTTTGTAGTCCATGTCTCTGACGTGAAAGGCTTCTAATGGGGCAGGCTGGTGTTCGTTGCTGCTAGAACGAGATGGTGTGTTATCCTTTGCTCACATTCGGACAAATGAAAGAAAACTGAGATGAAATATGCTGAAACTGAAAACCTAATATAGAGGTTGTCTGTTTGTGGTCTGTCAATGGCCTCGGATATTTCAATTCAACCAAACTTGGTCACCATTTTGTACGTTGTCATTTTTGGTTTGAGGCGGGTATTATACAGCTTTGGAAAAAAATATTGTCGCTGTACAATTTTGTAATTTATTTAAATTGTCCTCTTTGATAGGATGTCTGTAACGTAGAAACCCTATTGTAAAAATAAAAATAGACCTAAGTGTTTTTTCACAAGACAGCAATCATAGGTTGGTATTCTTTGGTACATGTGTGAGTAAAATAAGCATCTTTGTTGTATTCTGTAAACTACCGTCAACATAACTCCCAAATTCCAAATTAAATATTGTCATTTAGAGCCTTTATTTTCAGAAAATTAATTACGGGGGGGGGGCCCGTGTTTGTTTGCTTTCTAAATTTTCTCCAAAGCTTTTTATTATTTTAGGAGAGTCCAGTAATTCCCAATTTAGCGTACTGTGAGAAATCATCATGGATGCCGTGTGTAGTCCCTCTCCGTTTTTTCGTGAAAAATGCATATTGGAGGTCGTTTTATCAGCGGGTTTTGAAGAATATTTAGTGTTTAAAAATATTAGTATACCAAACAGAAAGCGTCAAGCAACGTGATCTTTTCTTTATGTGTCTGGCTCCGCCCATCGCAAAATAACAAGTGACAAGCACTAAATAAAATTGTCGGGTGTATGACGAAAATAAACCGGAAACAGCATCTAATTTATGTAAAGATAAAGCAAATCCACAAACTAATTTACCTGATTTATTTAAGGATAATCTCGCCTGTGACTCAAGTGAAACGTAAACTTGCAATATACACACATTAATCAGTCCAACATATAAAGCATATGTTTAACCGCGAAGCGACAAAATCTGTTTTATGATAAACACGAGTGCGGGAAATGGCAATGAATTGTATTTTGAAAACCTTAACCGGAAATGAAACACTTAGTGAATCCTTCGCGCTTAGCATTGCGAAAACGAGAATGGAAACCGGGATGTTTCTCTTTGGCGCCCGGTTCTTCAAGTGTCAAACCAATCGAAGCTTCTACTTCATTCTTGGCTGCCGTGACCAGCAGCGTCTCCGTGGATTCAATTTGCTTCACCCTTTTGCTCTGACAAATCCTCGATAGAATTGTCGAATTGGTTCATGTATCAGTATGGCGAGCCGCAAACGAGAAGCGCCAGCGATTAGCCCTGGAGATAGTTTCCAAACGCCGGGGAAGAAAGTGTCAGTGGATCGGACGACAGCTTCGGACTTCTCCCGATGGGGCATAGAAGAAACGTGCCAGTACCTGCGTGGTGAAGGTCTTGGAGAGTGGGAACATGTATTAAGAAGTTAGTGTTATTCAGTTTCGCGTCTGCATTTGCTTGATTGTAGCTCACAACAACACTTGCTGGGCAATGGCAACAACAATGTCACGTTTTTGTCGTCAGACCATAAAGTCACCGGTGTCGGGCTGCGATATCTCACGAAGGATGATTTGGAGACGATGGGCATTGAGTAAGTCTTGGTTTTCCCTTTTAATTAATTTGTTTTTATGGACCATGTGTTATTTCAGTCTATCAGTTTGTATTGTCTTGTCTTGTGGTCAACAAAATTCCTGTCACCAGACTCAACATTAGGTAGACGACACATAATCCTTAACCCTGACTGAAAACAAAATTGTATTCAGTTCTTGAATCAGATGGAGCTCAGTGGTTCTCTATATTTTCCACATGAAAATGGCTGGCATTAAAAGTTAAATACAACTGAATTATACTTAACACATTTGCTCTGGATTAAGAAAAACTAAATTCAAGACACATTAATTATAAAGAACATTTTGAACATTCTGTGATTCTTACCGAACACCAGAGCGAGCTCGTACTATACTCTGTAGCAGTATGAGTCAAAGTAGTGCTATGTATCACTCGTTGGCGTTATTGCACTACTGTATATTATGAGTGATGCACCTAATAAATTGGAAGCGACTTGTAAAAACGTATTTTTCTGATTCAAGGCCTCTTGGTGATCGACTGCGGATCCTGCACAGTCTGAGGAAGCTGTGGCTCAGAGATGACGGTCCTCAAACAAATAAGGTATATTCTCACACTTTCAATTTCACGTACTTGTATAAGAGAAAAACTTAACAAACAAGTTGGGTTTGTCTGCAAGGCAGTGAGAGGATGAGTAAAGAAACAATGGAAAATTACAAAAAAGTGTGACGTATCAAAAACAGGTCATTAGTTCCGTATAAATTGAAACTTAACCAAAGTATCTGCCCACTGCGTTTGTCTTGCCAGAGATGACTTCCTTGTTTAATCGACAGTGCAAATAAATCATGTGCATATATTTATTGAATGATTCACCTCGGCTATCACGGCGTAAGATAAACCTTGCTTGATTAAAATATCTTTAACAACCCATCAAGGCTTTCTACAAGTGTAACTACCGGGGACAAAATAGCTTGCTCTTTGTTTTCTGTTCTGCCGTCTGCCAGGTGTTCAATGATCCCATCCACGGGCATGTGGAGCTACACCCGCTTCTTGTCAAAATTATCGACACCCCTCAGTTCCAGAGACTCCGAAATATCAAACAGTTAGGAGGGACCTACTTTGTTTTTCCTGGAGCGTCCCACAACCGCTTTGAGCACTCCATCGGGTATGCCAGTGTGTCTTTGTGTGTGTGCGTACGTGAGAGAGTGAGCGCAAGATCCTCTGATTGTATTTCTCGACATCTGGGCGATGTGGCCTTCAAATGAAATGTCCGACTTTGTGTGCTTTTGTAAATGAGCTGGTATCTTTTTGCACTGATTTGAAATGTTTCAGAGTGGGTTACTTGGCAGGGCAGCTTGTGAAAGCACTAAATGAAAGGCAGCCAGAACTTCTCATTTCTCTGCGAGACATCCTTTGTGTGCAGATTGCGGGGCTCTGTCACGATCTGGGTAGGTTCGGCCCACGCAGTGGGTGTGTTCTGTTTCCATATAAATGAAAGTAAAAGCGACTGTGAATGACTCTTGCATTTTATCCTCCAGGACATGGGCCTTTTTCACACATGTTTGATGCCAAATTCATCCGGAAAGCTCGCCCTAATATTTCCTGGAAGGTAACTTGTTCTCTAATCTAGTCTAGAGTCTTAACAGGTGATGTGTTTTGTTGCTGTTCATGTCACGTTAGACCATCCAGCTGAAGATAAATATTGTGATTGTTATGTGATGCACTGATAGCAAAACATTTGAAATGTAAGTGATGGACAAACCAACATAAATGTGGAACAAATCCTTTGGCTTGGTGGAGGTCATCTCTGTGATGAGTAACGATGCTTTTATGACATCACTCCACAACTTCATGAAGGAAAAATAGCCCCCCCCCCCTCAATAACAAAGGCCGTACTTCTTATATTACGCACTCAAATTCCAGCACGAGAAAGCATCGCGTGAGATGTTTGACTACCTGGTGAAGCAAAATGATCTGAAGCCACTGATGGAACAACATGGCCTGGTCTTGCCTAAGGACCTGGACTTCATCAAGGAGCTGATTGCAGGACCTCTGGACACAAATGAAGCCCGCCAGGTAATACACACCATCAATCTCATCATGTGACGTTAAGATTTGACGCTCCTGTTGTGCTGGCTCCCTTTACAGTGGCCTTACATTGGCCGTTCCAAGGACAAGTCCTTCCTCTATGAAATTGTGGCCAACAAGAGAAATGGTATTGACATGGACAAGTGGGACTACTTTGCCAGGTATGATTTTTGTGATTGTGTGGTAAATTAATTGACTGTACCTCATTTCAACTCTACTTTTCTTATTTTGTCAGGGATTGCTACCACCTGGGCATCCAAAACAACTCGGACTATCGTCGCTACCTGAAGTTTGCGAGAGTGTGCGAGGTGGATGGGGAGAAGCTCATCTGCACTCGAGACAAGGTGCCGGCAGTCTCGCAATGGGCTTTTCTTGTTTATTTTTTCCCCCCATTCAGAGAAATAACATAAAAAAGCAATGGCATGGAGCCCCAGGGAGGTAGCTTGAGAGGAGCCAAGATTAGATTCTTTTTTTTCTCCATTTATTCCGTGCAGTTGTATTACCGAGTTGCTGGGTATGCGTCGGGCCTAAAATAGTTCGTGGACAGCAACATCAGCGGTACAAATGACAAGAATGATGGAAGGACTTATTTTTTCCCTTCAATGAGAAATGCTTAGTGAACTGCAGGTTGTTGTTTTTGTCACAGGAGGTGGGCAATCTGTATGATATGTTCTACACACGGAACTGTCTTCACAAGAGAGCCTACCAACACAGGGTGGGCAACATCATAGAAATCATGTGAGGACTTACTTTTTTGTTTGTTATTCTGTTGGTTTTGATCAAACATGCTGGTAAATGGGACTTAAAATTCTGCTCATACAGGATCACTGAGGCCTTTTTGATGGCCGATAAGCACATTCAGCTTCGAGGCTCGGAGGACAAGATGTTCACGCTCTCCACGGCCATAGATGACATGGAGGCCTACACCAAGCTGACAGGTTTGTCACTACCTCAATGTCTTATTTGAGTTGCAATATGTCTGTGCACAGTTGCTTTGTTTATGTTTGTGTACAAGCACACTGTGGGTCACAATGTAGAAACCGCGCAATTATTGAGAATTTGATTGTCTCAACCAGGGGTGGGCAAACTTTTTGATTGGTTGTCCACAATGGGTTCTAAAATTTGACAGAGGGGCCGGACCAGAAGCAGATGGATCGAGTGTTTTGGTAACCTCACCTCATCGGAGAAAATAAATACATTTAATTTTAAATGAAAGTGAACAAAAGCATTACAACAAAATATATGTTTTTGAAAAATGTTATTTATTTAATTTTTTTCAAGTTCGTCGGGCCGGATTAAAACGTTTAGTGGGCCACGTGTGGCCCCCGGGCCGTAGTTTGCCCACACCTGGTCTAAACCATGTGATATACGCTGGTGGTTCTCAGCCTTTTTTCAGTGATGTACACCATGTGAAACATTTTTTTCAGTCAAGTAACCCCTAAGTAGCGCAAAACATTTTTGGTTGGAAAAAAGAAAAAAACTTAAAACAGACTGTTCCGCCTTCATTGTCTGATTTGCTCAGCTTCGGCGCTCCGTTTGTATAGTGAGTTCTCTTGAGCTATTTGCCAATTAAAAAGATAAATGTAAAGCACAAGAAAATTGACTAAATAAAGGTTTGTGCACGTAAAATTATCATCAGTAAAATCCTGGCGCGCCACGGTGGCCTACTGGTTAGCACGATGGCCTCACAGTGCAGAGGTCGTGGGTTCGATTCCGGCTCCAGTCTTCCTGTGCGGAGTTTGCATGTTCTCCCCATACCTGTGTGGGTTTCCTCCGAGTACTCCGTTTTCCTCCCACATTCCAAAGACGTGCATGACAGGTTTATTGGGCACTTTAAATTGCCCCCTAGGTATGAGCTGCGGATGGTTGTACGTCTATGTGTGCCCTGCGATTGGCTGGCAACCAGTTCAGGGTGTACCCCGCCGACTGCCCGAAGATAGCTGTGATGACCTCCAGCACCGCCCGGGACCCTTTTAAGACGAAGCGGTACAGATAGATGAATGTCCTCATATGGGATTACTTGAAAGGTCTGTGATGCTAGAAGGCACAGAACAGGTTGAACTGAACCATTCTGTAATCGGCGAAACTGTGTTTTTAGGATAATGAAATTGAATATTTTATCAACTTACATTTTCCTGAAATATTTACATAGTTTAATAATTATTGAAATGAAATTTGCGGGGATGCTACATTTTAAATATACTTTAACATAGCACATAACTCCTGGAGTGCATTCACGTACCCCCAGGGGGTGTCTGCGGGTGGGGGTTAAAAAAAAAAAAAAGCAGGGGGTTTGAATCACCAAAATGTTTTCAACAAATTATAAACGTCCAGTGTGCCCTTGCGATATAGGAAAAATTCCCCCCAAATATTTATTATATTAGGAAATATTTGCCAAAAATTATCCTTTTTTTTTTTTTTATTCACAAATATGCAGGTGGTGAAACGCTCGTAACGTGGAGTCCATGCGAATATTTTAAAGTGGAATGATTCCATTTGATGCCCTCACACCATTTTAAATAACGACTTTCTGATTCAAACCAGATTTCAAGATCCAAATTATATTATGTTGATGCAAAGCGTTAACAACAATTCCACGTGTAATGCCTGGCAGTAGTTATTGAGGTTACTGGCAGTAAGGTTGTTATGGAGCTTGAGTTAGAATGAAGGAGGTGTAACAACCACAGAATGACCCAACAGCAAACCTCAAAAACATTTATATAACGATTACACAAGACTTATATAAGGGTGGGAGGTACAGGGGAAAAGGAAAAGGAAATTTTTTTCATATGCTTAGTGTGTATCAATTTACGAAAGCCATTCCAATGTTGCTATACGTCTCATAAACACTAGGTGAAGTTTCCCCGGCCCCCTCTTCCTTGCCCCCCCCGCCCCCCCTCCTCCATGTGGCTCTCAGTGCAAAAAGTTTGGACAGCCCTGGTCTACCTCATTTCTCAGGAAAAAGTCAAGCTTTGATTCCAAATCTCTATTTGTCTGTCTTTCCTGTAGATAACGTTTTCGAGCAAATTCTCCACTCATCAGACCCGGAGCTGGCGGAAGCAAGCAAGATTCTACAGAACATTCTTCTGCGCCGTCTCTACAAGTGTTTGGGTCAAACCCAAGCTGACAAACCCCTGAAAGTCACTCAGGTGTGTTTTGGACTGTAACATCAACAGCATTGATAGGTGCTGTTTTTGTGTCTACCCCTAGGTGGCAGCATTAACTCCGGTATGGAGTTCCACATCCGATTGTTAAAATATAAATGTGCAGTTTTGCTGTATTGAGGGTCCCTGGGGGTCAAGCTCCCAACCTATATCGGATGTTACCATTTTAGAGTTGACTTTATTGTAGACAGCCCCAGGCCTACTGGTGCAATACATGCATTACATTGCATAAATAAAATTGTATGAAGTAAATGGTAGTCACACCAGATACAGTTCTACTTTCTGAACCTTGCCGCCTTGCCGCTTGTCATCCTTGGCCGCAAAGAGAGCAGCATTGTGATTTAAAACAGTCAGATTATCTTTGCATTCTGTCTCTTTTGCGAAGGAAATGCTTCACGCCTGGGAGGCGGACTTGGCTAGTTCAGTCCCTCAGACGGGCCCACTGGGGGTCACTCTGCTGCCTGAAGACTTTGTCGTGACCGTGAGTTTCTCCGCTGCTTTCTTCCTGTTTCGCTGCCTTTGTTGTGTCTACTCGTATCTTTTGATGTTACCTTTCCTTTTAGGTCATCCAAATGGACTACGGGATGAAACGGGAGAACCCCATCGACAGTATGCGTTTCTATTGCAAGACTGATCCTACCAAAGCCGTTCCGATTTACAAGCATCAGGTCAGAAGTTTTCCCAAGGATTTGTTGAGCATTTCCTCAAGTTGAGTATAGCCCAGAAGACCTTCGGCTGTTTTTCTCTGTCAGGTGTCCAAACTTCTGCCCGAGCGCTTTGCAGAGCAACTCATCCGAGTTTACTATAAGAAGATGGATGTCGAAGGCTTGCTCGCTGCCAAGAAGCACTTTGTGCAATGGTGCATGACCAACAACTTCACAAAACCTCAGGTGACCATTTATGTGCCAACATGTCTGCAAACGGTTAGTATTGTGTTGCTTTTTCACATTCAAAGCTTCAGGAATGACGGGTTTCTGTAACTCGCAGGATGGAGACATAATTGCACCTGAGCTGACTCCCCTGAAAGAAGGCTGGCAGTGCAATAAACAAGATCGAGATGATGATGATGAAACTTTGGGCTGTAAAAATTTGAACGGAAAGGTTGTCAAGTCTCTTTTTGAGGATTAGATCTAGTACTGTTTGTAATTTTGAGAAAATGGCGAGCCAAACGGTATTTTCTTTTTTAATGGAGTGATGTCTATTTTGAAGAGCGTCATTAGATTGTCACGGCAAAACTGTTTTTTTTTTTTTTTTTTCAAGAATTGATTCATGTTGTCGTACTCAGGGTTTCACTCAAATTAGAACCTCGGCTTAGGTTTTTTTCTTGGCATACTTTTAATCAGAGTTTTATTTGATTTTATTCTTTTAGGATCAGTTGCCGTTTCACACTATCATGCATTTGCAACATGAACAACCATTCAGTAAATAACCTGCTAACTTTTTAATGAACAAATAATACGCTGTATTATTTCCATTGCACACCCTCTGCATGCATACAGTTGCAAATACGACGACGATTGTTCCGTGTCTCATAATTATCAAGGTGCTCTTCATGTTTGTGTGTGCTTTGCATGCATCTATCATTATTTAAACGTTTTAGTGTTATTTTATTGGAGATGGGGTTTTTTTTTCCTTCTTGCAATAATGTATTCAACCCCCATTATTTATCGGTGTATGTGAATTTAACTCATTTACTACCAGCTGAGTAAACATTTAAAAAAAAAAAATGGATCTTTGACGTCTTTAGCCGTCAATGGTATTAAATGAGTTAACATATCTATATACCCTGGATACTTCCTTCCTTTCACAATATTTAATTCCATGTACAAAAAAAAGAAAACAGAGCAAAAAAAACAGACAGATATGTAAACTAGTTGTGGCAGTTGGAAACAGTTTGAAAATAAAACATTTTCATTCAAGATTGTCTTGGACAAAATGTTGTCACGTGTTTGTGGCTCGCTGTTCTCTTGGTAAGCAGACTCATTGCTTTCAATCAGTTCATTTTCATTTTAATTGAAATGTGTTCCATAAACAAACATTGGTCTTGAAAACGGTAGAGGCAATTCTACAATTCTAACCTTTGAAACATGGCAATTTTCTTTTTAATTTCGACACGCAAACAAAATGTGAGTTCTTTTTTTAGGTTGGGGGATGTGATAACTTATATATTTCTTATTATTTTGTTAGTTGGGTTCCCAAAAATAGTATCACACTCAATTTCCTTATGAGTTTCATGAAGTAAACAACCAGCAGTTCGATTGGACGGTGGTCTTGTAATAATAATAATTCAACACCAGATGGCGCCCTAAACACAATCAGCGTCATTAAAAAAAAAAACATCAATGGTCAACTTTTCTGTTCTTTATACAATACTTAAATGGACCTACTTGGAAAATGGAATTCATTCTTTTCGTAACACCTCACATTGAATCGTAATTAAATTGTGGCTAAATCACATGATTTTCACTCTAAAACATGAGACAGAATGAGTGTAGTTACTCGTGTTTTAAAAAAAAGGGTCGAAGGAAGACGTTGAACTGATTCAAACCTGAACTCACGCAAAGATGCAACAGACTGATGTTATATACATGTGTATCAGCCCTCTTTCTGCTCTTATCCGTTCATATTCATATCGTCACATGAGTGCTGATCCCACGTGAGCTGCCCTAAAGTCAGGCCAATGTATACTATCGCTGCAACATCAGTTACTAGGACTTAACCTTCCTATGATCCTTGGGGTCGAGTTTGACCCTATTCAATGTTTATCATTAAAAAAAATAACCCTCTACCTAAATCATTCCACATTGTGCTCTGATCTGCACGCTCTTCAACTTGGAAATGTCCAACTCTTTACCATGACATAGGAGTAAAAGTAACAAAACAAATACATTCTTTGGATACATACGTGAAAAAAAATAATCTATTAAAATACAATAGCAAAAAAATATATATATTTCTAGTTGGTTACTTTTCACCTCTGGTTAATATTACTTATGGCTAAACAGGATGTAAGCAGGGACACACCACCATGTGCACTTTGGGCAAACACACGCTCTTCCTCATCCTGTGGCACTGTGCGGAGGTATGTAGAGGGATACCAACACACACACACACACACACTAACTGTCCACAGGCAGGACCAAGGCCATCAGCCTGCTAGTATTTTTATAATCTTCATCCTCTCTGACCTGTTACTCCCCTCCTGGCGCCAGTGGTCTCAGCCCTCCCTCTGTGATGCCTCAACGCTACACACACGCACACACACACACACACTCATGGTGCTGTACGCTCAGGGTAATTGAGACCAGCTGCTGCAAGGTGCCTCTTCCCCGTCCCCCACAACCACCTCCCTGCTGCTGCACTTGCTTCCCCCCTCCCCAAAAAAAACATGCCTGTCCTCTCCTTTCTCTCTGCCCACTCCCACACACCTCCCACACGTCCCTCGTAGTGTTTGCCGCTTTCCTTCACTTGTGCTGACTGACTGATGGGTGTGTTTTGGTTGCCCTTGCCCAATATAGTAAAGTCAGGGGATGGATTGTCATTATGGGATTAAATTGCCGAAGCAAAAAAAAAAAAAAAAGACATTTCTTTAGCAGTGTGTTTGTGTAAGTGTCCGGTTTCACATACCAAATTTTTTATATTCAAGTCCCGCGGGAAAGCCTGTGAGAGTTTTTACAGACGGTGAGGCGTGACAGAATATTTATTTATTTATTTTTTTTTTTTTACTCAATTGCAACATTTATTAGGAACGAGAACCACTATAAAACTTAATTGTATAATAAATTATACTAGTTTAATTTTTTTAAAACTCAGAAATGCAAGTAAACTTTTTTAGATTTTTATATCTGCTGGTTCCAAATCTGCCTTCATTCCTTTTCTCTCATATCAAATTTTCATAGTAATAATAATAATATGAAGTATAATTATGAATTAAGGGTTAAATTCTGCAACAGAGGATTTTTTTTTTCCTGGAATGTCATAGCTTTAATTTACAATGCATGGTCAAATGTGTATTGTGCAAGCTTTTATAAATCAACAAACAAACCTGATATTTTTTTTAAAATAGTTTAAAGCCATCTCTGATTCAAATTTGCTCTTTGCTGCCTTGCTTCAAGGTCACTGACCACTTCTCTCAGAGAGCATCCTGTTTGAATCCTGTTTGATTTTTGTCATGTAATATATATATATATATATATATATATGCCTTGGTTCAAAAAGCGCTGAGAAACACCGCTGTAATCCACCACCTTGGCCGGTAGCGATGGTGTGAGGTGCACCAGGTGGTTGGAATGTGTGAAGTTTTGAGGCAGAGGTGTGTGGAAGTGGGGGGTGGGGGAGTGTAGGAACCAGCATGTCAGACTCTCTTTTCCAGCTGGTCGGAAGGGTTAAACTGCGTGTGGATGTGTGTGCGTGTCACGGCCTCTCATTAGGGGGTGAGACGCTGCGGCTCCAGACCCCCATGGCAGGATTGGCGGGTGAGTCTGCCACTTTGATGCCCCTGACCCCCAGTCCCTCCAGTGGGAGGTTAATGAGCCACCGAGCGCTCTGCGGGCCCGCCTGCTGTTGTTGTAAGATTGGAGGTGCAAGGGAGCTTTGCTACGAGGAGCCTCCGAGCCACAGAAATGTTTTGAGGTGGTCCCTCGCTCTGCTCGGATCGGATGACCGCATTGGCTGTGTGTATGTTTGGGCGCTGGGGGGTGGGAAGGATATGAAAATAATGCTGGAATACTTCAAATGGCACCTGCACCTCATGCTGGATTTGCAAATGACACATTTTCGTGAGAGGATCGTTTTCGCTTGAGGAAACCATTACAGCACATTATGGCAATGACTTTCTTTTATGTAGGAATTTGTGCATCACAATTAATTAATTACGGTTCCTTACCACCGGGGGCAGTATAATACATTCATGCAGGTACAAATAGGAGTTTCACTACTGCAAGTAAACTGCGGTCATATTAGTCGTTCTTCACAGAGGATAATGAATATATGCATGAGCCTTTTTAGATTTTCGGGATTGTCAGCAATTGACGCTATTCGTTAGTCTTTCTATGGAGAGTTCGCTTGATAATCCTCTCAAGGTTTCAATTATTGGTGTTGCTTGTGCTTCTTTATTTGAATATATAGAATATTTGTTGAAATTGTCTCTTTTTTCACATCATGTCTACTTTTCTGTTTCCACCTGTTTTCCTGCTCCGTTCTTTGTGTCAACCAATCAGCTTCCTCCAGCTACTCGTCACCTGTCCAGCTGTGCCTTGTTGTCTCAGCAGTTATTTTGTATTTAGTTCCTTGCTTTCTGTCTTTATCGGCTCATTGTTAATGTTGCTAATTGTGTGTTGTTGTTGGTCATGCTAACAATGTTTTTTTTTTTTTGTAATTTTGAGTTTTTCTTTGACCCTTGCTTGCTTTTTAACAACTTTATTTATTTAGTGTTCAGCTAATTCGGTCTTGTTTGTTTTTAAGCAAACATGTTTTTTTCTTTTGGTTGGAATGCTAATACTTTATCAATTTGAATTTAATTTTTTCAATTTAACGGCTAAATTGAATAGAATATTCCATCTTATTAGAATGGATTTCTTTGTGATGCACTTGTGTGTGTGTGTGGGGGGGGGGGTGTTTATATAAATTGATTTGATAACTGGACATGTTGAGAATGGCTAAGACAACATACACAAACATTTTTAACATGAATTTGAAATTGTGTGTCTGCTATCCACTTTGCTGCTTAGTTCCAAGTCCGCAGTATTTTTGAAATGGAAAAAAAAAATGGAAAGTGAAACTTTAAACAATAATAACTCTTAAGGCAGTCACTTCCATCTCTCAGTCATGGGAGAATCTCGCAGCTTGCTTTAATGAAAATGTTTAATGACAGCATCCATCCCCATGAATCAAATAGAGGAGAAAAATGTTAAATGTTAGTTCCCCACATTTGCGTTCTATCTCTTGCAATCTGTAATTACCCAGCCTAATTACCAGTCTCTCTTGATTCTTTCTGGTGTCTGTCTCTGTGGCCTGAAAATTGACCTTCGCACTCTCGCGCATTGCTGAGCAGGCGGCGTGAGACGTGTCGATCTGGGCGAGGCAGCGCAAGTCTCAGCCCGCAGGAAGGAAGAAAAAAAAAACAGGTGCTCCTGCTTTCTTTCCTTCCCTTTCTTCTTCTTCTTCTTCTCATCATCATTCACACAGTTTGCCCCTCTTTTCTCTGCACACCTGTTGGCGTGTGAGGCGTCATGCTGGCAGCTTTGAATAAAGTGACAAACTGCTGTCAGTCAGAGTGGTTCCTTTCCTGACTTGGAGAGCTACCGTAGCATCCCTGTGGCTCCCCTGAACTTGGAGTAACTTCAATTCAAATTAGTCCGTTTTTGGCTTCATTTGATTTCCGTGATTTCAAACGTGCCCTGAGAAAAGTGACGACAGAGATACCGATCTGGTGTGACAGAACGAGCGGCGACAGCTGTTGCAGCACGGCAGGGATCAACCCTGCTGGGATTACCCAGCTGTTTGGGATCTGGATGTGAGGCTTTTTTAGTACCTATTGCTTTGACTTTAACCACAGGGCAGGGTTAATCATTTGTATGTTGTTTTTTTAATTTTAGAAGGAGCACTTAGTAAGGATCCACAAATACACAGCTTCTCAGTGGAGACTTGAAATTGATGGCAATGATAAAACACAGATGTTTGGAACCTCTTCTCCAAATCAGTCTAATTGAGTGCATAAAATTGAGTAAATTCAACACACCCATTTTTTTTTTTTTAATGTCGCCGACTCCTGGCCAATCATAGGAGAGTTCCCTCATTTGTATTAAAATTACAGTAGTCGTTTTCTTTCTTTTGGTATTTTCCTTGACTTTAGCCGTAAGGGGCATTTTCACCTTTGTGTGCTGTTGTGTGGATGAAAACTACAAAATTGATTATTCATTTTACTAAATTATCTCAAAGCAGTCTACTTAAAAAAAATGTATTTGGATCCAGATGATTTTTTTTTTGTGCAAGCATTTGAGAAAATAAAATTGTGTAAATTCAACACAGCTTTTTTTTCCAGTGTAGCCGACTCCCGGCCAATTGTAGCGGATCCCCTCATTTGCATTAAAATCAGGGTGGTTCTAGTGACATTGCACGGTTAGAAATCCATTATATATTCGCTGGGGTCCGTGCATGACATTTACAGGTAAACTGCAAGATCTCCCCTTGCGGATGATGTAGTCGGCGGACGTAGGCAATTGCACCCATGACTGTGCGTTCCTGTGCGGAATAAATTGGACACAAATATTGAAATTATTATCAATCTCAGTAAATCACTTACATAGTGTGCAAAATACACCTTGTTAAAAACGGCAAAACTTCCTAATTCAGGTGATGGGTATTTTATCAACAACTGTAGTCTCCAAGCAGCTGCTGTGTAAACCAGATGTTGCCATTTCAATCGCCCACGACTGTACTCAATGGCATATTCTCTTATCAACTGGCCATTGCTTCAATTTTGCACACAGAGCCACTGGCCAACATTGTATGACAATGAGAATTGTTTCTTAATTGACTTACCTGATTAAATAACGATGTAATCCATCGACCTTTAGACCACTTAACGGGATAATCAGGTCAAAGAGGTGAAATTCTCAAATAAGGCCCCATTATTTCAATGCGTGTTGTTTCAAAAAGTACCAAATTAGCACCATGATTTTTATTTTGGCCATTTTGGCTGTGAAAGTAAAGTGTGCCCATCTGGAAAGGCTTTTATTGGAGGCTTCCAATAATTACGGATTGTGTGTGCGTGTGTGTGTGTTTTTGTGGCACTGCATGGGTGATGACATGTGGGAACCCTCTCAGGATTCTCCATGGGGGGGGGTTATTTTCCTAGGTGTTTAAAAACAATACCTGTATCCAGGAAAGACCAGTAGGTGAGTGTGTGCAAGTGTGTGTGCGTGTGCGTGTTTGGGCACATGTGCGTGCATGCATGCCACTCTCCTCTCTTCTCATCTGGTCAGGCCCTGGAGCTGGTAATCTGAGCATTGAGATTAGAAAGAAAAACAGCGGAGAAGAATGTCTTTGGTTGAGCCAGCGAGGAATTTACAATGGCCTTCAGGCTGCTTTGACCTCTCCCTCCCTTTCTCTCTCCCACTCTCTTTGTCTCTCGCTCGCTCTCTCTCAGTCACACACACACACACACACACACACACACACACGTGGATGACAGTTTCATTTCTTTTTATGACAGATGTCTCATTTTATCATTCTGACCATTTTGTATCAGTGAGATAACATTAGACACATTAAGTGTAAACAGTGATGTCACAGAGGAGTTACTCTCACAGTTCGGACACTCGTTTGTTATCCTGAGGTTTGCGTATCACTTGATTTTCTCACGTTTTTGTATTTTCTTTTATTTTTTCCTTGAAAATTATATATATGTATATCTGATAAGAAACTGGATGAACTTAAGGAAAATACAATACATTAGGCATTTAATCTAATTTAATTTAATTTAATGTTAAAGAAGAAAAGATTACTTTCATGACTGGTGGAGCTTTTACGGAACCGAATAAAGCCTCTTATTATTCTTACTCTTGATAAAAAGCGACATTGTCTTGATAAAAAAAGCATGGACACAATTCTTTGACCTGTGTGACAGCGCTAACATAAAATAAAAATGAGTATAATCGTTTTTTTTTTTTTTACTTATGATACTATACGGCTGGCAAATGCTTGAGTCCAACAGTTTCTTTTATTGTTTTTAACAAGAAATAAACAGCAGTTAACTTCTTACTGCCCTTTTATGATGGTTAACAACCAAGCAATGTCACATGTGAGTGCCTGTTGTTGTCTTCTACTCTACCATCACGCCTCTGGTTTGGTTGCGGGAACGGGGCTTCTGCTTTTGCTTTTTTGTACAACAATTCTTCAAGTGCCGTTTATTAGTTTGTCATAGTTAGTGACAGCAGATTATGATGAATTTTGTTTTATTTTTTTCATTTTAACAGTTGTTTAGCTGTGTTAGCGCCAGAGTTTGCTGTTAGCGCCACATGCTAACTAGCTAAAGCATCAGCATCAATACTGACAAAAAAAATAAAATGCAGCAAGCTTGTTCTTCCGTTTCGCTGTAATGGAACAACTCAACTTCACATCGCGTCACGCTGTTTATGTCATTCAGTGGCTGCTCCAAGTGGAGCAAAAGTTACACAAAAGCAGCAAATGATGTGAATTGATGTGTGGCGTTAGTTGCATGTTGACCTCTTGTGTTGTTAATTATCATTCAATCACATTGTGACTCCTGTCGTCCTCATTTTATAATCATTCATACTTAAAATTAAATGTTATTTCCGGGAATAACAGCGACAAAGTTGAAACAATGCCATTAATGACATAGGCCCAGAAAAAAAAATATAATAATTGCTTCTGAGCTAAACAAGGTGTTTGATACACTCCCATCTGTTTCTCCGACTACCTCCAGCTTGAGTTGAGGTACCGCGCGGGCCGGGATGACACCACATAGACATTCATTGAAGTTTGAATTTCAGATGAGACAGCTGTGCGGATACACAAGCCGGACCCGATCCCCCTCGCCTCGTCACAGCCGAGCAACCTGCCTTCCTGTCGCAGCGGTAAGTGCATGCTGGGGGGGCGGGGGTGGACGGGGCGCCAACGAAGGGGACAGGTGTTGGGGACAGGAGGTGCCGTGTGGCCGGGGGGTGTGGTCAGGTGGTGGCACACCTGTCCCGACTTGCACAAGGGGGTCCAGTTACACGCATGCAGCGACAAGTGTGCACATGACACTGAGGTCAGAAAATGATGATTTGTAACTAACTACAAAAAATGGGTGCTTTTTTTTCTGTGTCAGTTCAGGATAACAATTTGGGATAACGTGCTGGACCTTAACTAAAAAATCTCAAATCCACCAAAAAAAAAAATTCTATAGCGTTTATTTTACTCTAAAAAGATGATATTTGGTCCCGGGTAAACAGAGTAGAATTAGAGAGGACAATTTTCAACGTAATATTCGCAGAGTGAATTTTATGCAGAATTTCACGTTAACTATTTTACTCTTGAATTTTACTCTGTTTACTGGGTCCAAATTTAAACATTTTAGAGTAAAATGTAGTCAACAACATTTACTGTGTACATTCAAAATTATTTACTGAGTTAAGCATTAATTTGTGAAAGATTGTGTGTTCGTGGCAACAAAGAACAGCTCTACAAATACAATGGTGCCTTGAGATACAAGTTTAAATTGTTTTGGGAACTTGATTGTAACTCAAATCACACCTAAATGTATCTGAAATCATCTTTCCCCACTGAAATGAATGGAAATAACATCAATCCGTTCCTCCACAAAAAACAACCTCAATGTACATGATATAAACCCACACCAATGAGTCCATTATACATAAATAAAGAGAATTACAAATAACTGAACGTTTTTAGTCACACTTTGCTTCAATTGAATGGCCATTGTGCTCCTGACCGCCTTGGCGCAGCACTTTGCATACACACGGATATCCACAGACATCTCAACTCCTCACAGAGGATAAAGAGTACATTGATTGATTAAGTGATGGATTAATTTTATTGAACATATAAACATTATGTAATATAAAAACAGAAAATGATAATAGTAATAAAAAAGATCATCAAAAAGATTAAATTGTTCAGCGCAGTATACATGTTAGTTTGACTGACATATATATATATATATATATATTTTTTTTTTTTTTGTCCACATTTTTCCACTATTTTTGTTTAAAAAAATCTGTTGCTTAAAGGGTTATATATGTGTTTCCCATTAACTGTTAGCTTTAGCATTAAGCTAGCAGTGTACAGGCTAAGCTCTGTTATTATTTTGTTTGTTATTAAACTTTAAGTGGGAGTGGCAATAAACTTGCTAGAATGCTATTTTTGAGAAATCATTGACTTTTCACTACTATTTGTGAAGTATCAAGTTTGCACTTGCAGGTCATAGCAAAGAAATTGGCCCATAAAAAACGTAATATTGAAAGACATTTTTTTCCACCGCATTGAAGCAATCTCAATTTACATTTATCATGTTTGAAGTTAAATATATCTGAGAAGAAACCACAAGTCCCTTTTTAAAGTGCGTAAGTGGACACCAATGTGCGTGGCACATGCTGTGTTTGTGTAAAACGTCAGAGATGGGGGAGACAGGCGTCTGGCCCTCGGGTGTGGATTTCAAGCAGGTGCACTCACCCGCCCCGCAGCTTCTCGAGCGACAGGATGGAACGGGACGAAGGAAGACAAAATCTGTGCTTTCTGCACTCACACGCACACACAAAATCCGTATTCAACAGTTGATCTCCACCCGTCCCGGCCCTTCTATTGAACCCCCCCCACCCACCTCACCCACGACCGTATTCTTGGATGAGTGGAATGTGTAAGGACAATAGAATCATCCCCGTCCTTCGGTCGGCACCCCTCCTTGGCCCACACAGGTCCTGACAAGAGAACAAAAGTGCACCTTGCACCTCTCAGCAGCACCAGTAGCACCTGGGGGGCAAATACCTGAATACCTGCAGTAAATAAGAGGGAGGGAAGGAATGGCAGAATGACACAACGTGAAGTGAAATGCAGGAGGGGGGTTTGTGTGTGTGTGTGGGGGGGTGAATAAAAGCCTTTAGCGCTGACGCTTTTCTGCTGCGTGCGCCTTGCCAAGTGTAACACAGACTCACCCAGAGGTCCAAACTAAACAGAAGCCAGCCTTCATCATAAGAGAACTGTCATCCTCAGTCTCTTCTTCTTTTTTAACACACACACACACGGGTTGAACTTGCTTGGACCTTGACACGTCTCCGGGGTGTGCGTGAGTGTGTGTCAGAGTTTTAATAGTTGGCCATTTTTCACTGTATTACATTTTTATTTCGTTTTGACTTTTTTTTCTCGAATTATGTTAGTTCTAACATTTTTTTAGAGCAGGTTTGTTGATTTTTATTGAGGGGTGGAAATTGCAGTTTTACTTTAGTTTTTCTTAGTTTTGTATTGTTTTTATTTTTTTCTGGCCTATTTCTTGTGTGCAAAATAAAGAATAATGGCAGTGAATGAGTTAATTGTGCTACCCACTTTGGCCATAATACTTTTACAGTCATGTAAACACAAATAAAGAAGGATGCTAATAATTTTCTACTACTACTATTATAAGTGTCTATGTAAGATTTTGTAATTTCGTTCATTTTTTATAGAGGATAAAGAATAAATAGCTGTGATGTGAGTCGCGTTATATTATTGGTTTTCATATGTTGTTGTCTTCAATTATCTTTTGCTTCATAAACTAGCAATACGCCACACTTTTAATTCAACTTAGTGCTACGACTGCTTGCGTTTCTTCTTCTTCCGTTTCTTCTTGTTCTTTGTTTTAGCGGTTGCCAAATACCTTTTGTGCATTACCGCCCCTATACGGTCAGCAGCGGTATTGCATCAAAAGTATTTGCTTAACGCAAAAATGAAAATCAGCACAATTATGAAACAGCGATTTTGCTCTAATATTAATACAATTCAAGTCACACATGAGGTTGAAGGGCCAGTCAAACTATGACAAAAATTATTACTTACAGTCTGAAAAATACAGTCATTTGCCGGAACGCTCTTGATTGTTAAATGAGTAGAAATGAGTTCATTCCCAGCATAGTACACTTAAATTTCAAGTTTGCGATAAAAGGAGAAAAAAAATCCGCCTTATGACAGTAAATATCTTGAATAATGCTTATGTCAGGTCACTCTTATCTGAAGGCACCACTGTCCAATGTTGGAGTGGGGATTCAGCTTGAAGCTTCCACGAACACACCGTTCCTCCTTTTCGCACATCATCTGTTTACCATCACAGCCTGTTTGGCTCATCCTCTCCCCTTCTGACCCCAGTGGGACAAAAAAGGTCTGTATTGAAAAGCAAACATATCTCTCACACACACATGTGCACACACATCCCATTGAAAGGGACATCAGGAGTGGTGGACAGGAAATGGCGTGTCCACCCGCTCGAGATTATCGAGAGTTGTGTTTTGAGTTACGAGCATGGTCACAAAACAAATGAAGGTTGTATCTCAAGGTACCACTGTACACTAAAAAAAAAAAAGTGGGGGGGTACGTGGGTGGCTGGCCTGGAATCTTCCGATGGAGCCATTGTGTAACAGCACTACAGTTTGGAAAAAAGGCTTGAAACTTTATCCCGGTGACTTAACACCCCCCCAAGCTCGAATTGGATCTTCCAGTGGATCAGCGCCACAAACCTGCCACTTGTGCTCCCAGCGACACAACACGACTGTCATCTGTGGGCAAGCAGCTCAGCATCCCTCAAACAAAAAGAAATCCTCCGGTGCGTGCACAGCAGCCGCACCCAGATGCTTCACATCAGCACTTTTTTTAAAAGCGCTGCGGCCAAACACTTCTGACAGGCCACTTCCTGCGACCCAAACATTACCGCAAATTATGTACACTGAGTCAAGCAAAAGTGCTGGGGAAAAAAATTGTATCGCCGCAAAGTTTGCTTCACTAGTGAGACAAGGGAAGTTTTTTACTTCTGGTTCCTGGTTAAGGATAATACTTTTTTTAACACAGGTATTCTATTAATATAATAATATATAAGCCAGCAATTCTCAAACTGTGCGATGTTATGTCGTGTTGTTGTTTCATGTCAAATGTTACAGTGTCTTAAACATTTTTTAATCCAGTTGAGTCCATTTTTGTTTTTTTTACAGTTCAGTTGTATTTCACTTTTGAGTACAATACATTCACCTTTTAACCTCCAGCATGATTTGTAGGTGTTATTACATTTTTATTTAACTCATTTAATGCCAGAAACGTTCGCTAGGGGAAACCCCTCAATTCCTGCGTTTTTCGGGATTTTGACTGATTTTGCGAGGCCAACAGAATATTGTGTTCTAATGCTATAAATACACGAAGCTATGACGCAAAAAAAAAAAAAAAAAACTAAGACGCATAAATACGTCTTTGGGAGGCAGGGACTACATTTTTTAAAACGTATATGTATGTTTTATGGATTGAATGAATTAATCATTATTCAATTATAGTGGTAAAGATCTAACTGAGAAAAAAATTACAATGGCTTGCAATTATATTAAACATCCTTGTTAAGACTTTAACCGCTGTCTTGTTTTTGATGGACATTAAATAATGCGCGACTGTATTTTAATTTCCGGCATTGTGGTGGGACTTTGGAGAGACAAGTATTTTTTTTGGAGGTGATTCAAAGTGTGTAAAGTGTGTAAGCCAATGAATTGAGCAATTAAGAAATGTCACTTGAACTTGTCACTTGTTTATAAGAGTGCTTGTTTGGCATCTCAAGTGCAAGTCAAATGAATTAAAGACTAAATTGGCGAGAATGTGAGTTGTCTGCCTTCCTGTTGCTGCTGTGATTGGCAGGTGATCATCTCGGGGTGAGCTCAGAGAGGCCACACCATTTGACCCCGCAACCTTCCAGAGGAGAGGATGTTCTCAAATGACAAGATTTTTTTTTTAATCAGAGATGCAAGTAAACTTTAAAACATGGACTTTTTTTATTTTTTTTGCACTGATATTGAATCTGCCCACTTTTTTTTTTCTCGAGCGCATTCGTTTTTCACATATATATATGATATATAATTTTGTAAACTATTTAATATCTATTAAGGGTTTTGGTTTGTTTCAGCAACATGAAACGTCATAGCTATAAATTATGGTAAATAAAATCCTTGTCGCACATGCTGTTGTAAGTTAAACTTAAACAACAAAAATTTAAATACCTCAAAAAGATCAATTGCTCAAAAAAAAAAAAAATTGAAAATATGTTTAGGGACGCAAAACCATCACCATTTACAATTTATTGTTGACCAGTGTTCTAAGCAGTAATTGCATTCCTTCATTGTGAAGTTTCTAAATGGTTGGAAATACCCTATACAGCCCCCCCCCCCCCCGACCCCAACCCCTCTTTTTTTTTTCTTTTTTTTACACCCGCTTCACCCTAATATGATTTCCTGTTTGGGAGAAAATCACATTATTACTTTGAATCAAGAGCAGCAGACGGAGCTGCGGTTTCTCTGTGACACAGCAGTATTGTATGTCTGTCACTAATGGCTCAGGAATGTCACATTAGTCAGGGGCTGCATGTGTGACGCTGCCAACACTGAAGCACTTTGAGGCAGACAATATGATATTCCAAACGTGGATGCACACCCACGCGGCCATGACCTCATTGCCTCAAAGCAACAACGTGATGGACTGCCTTTACCACAAAGTATTGAGAGTTGCATTTCAAAACAGCCAGAATAAATCAGTTTTTTTCATTTGTTAAGAGTACGCTTAGAAAATGCAAGAAAAAAAAAAAGAAATGTCCAGATTAATCAACGTGTGCTTTTGGTCGGGTTTCCGGTCGTGAGTGTCGCATGTGCCCATGCACATGTGTATAATCTGTCTGGGGGTGTTTACATTGGGCAAGATAAGTCATGCAATATGAGATGCCGCTTTCTGAACGCCCCCTGCCCCCCCTCCACCACCAACAGACACACATGTGCATCCACCTCTCAACACCAGGAGCTATTGCAGGAAACACGTTGTTACCTCAGCAAGACATGCTGGCGTCAGTGCGAGTGGGTCAAGAGGGCAGCGTGGGATCGCAGACACATTGCTGCCATATGTGCACCCTGCGTGTTCACCCTCGGCTGTAAGCACTCAGTCTACACTTCCTCCCAAAGTTCCTCTGAGGTAACAAGAGTTTGTGGAGCAGATGCGGCCACTGAGAAGACCTGTGCCAGTGTTGCTCCCTTTGGAAGTGGTACTAATAGTATTTCACACTTGATTCATATTAACATTCTCGTGTTGAGAGCGGTTTGTCAAATAGACCAATTCTTTATTAAAAAAAAAAAAAAGAGACGGGCTGTTGAATGCAACTCCCAATTTAAGTTTACTGTCAATGTAATAAACATAAAATCAAAAATCATGATCATTGGCATCAATAGTGACAGCCCTGGAAGCCTAAAAGCAACTTTTTGATTGGTGGGCCACAATGGGTTCTAAAATTGGACAGAGGGGCAGCAGATGGATGGAGTGTTTTGGTAACCTCACCTCATCGGAGAAAAATGAGACACTTAATTTTAAATGAAAGTGAAAAAAAAGCATTACAACAATATATATGTCTTTCAAAAACCACAGTATTTAGAAAATAAAAAATTAACAAGGTTTATTCATTAATTTTTTTTCACGTTTGGCGGGCCAGATTAAAACATTTAACGGGCCGCACGTGGCCCCCGGGCCGTAGTTTGCCCACGCCTGCCTTAAAGCAACGAATATTTGAACACAAAACGGTGGCACAACATTTAGACATACAATGTAAAAACACTAACAAGTGTACATTCTTTATCCTCTACAAAAAAAAAATAATATGATAGCCGCTTATTGAGACATACTGCCCCCGGTGGCCAAAGCAGGCACACAAACATCTATACATTTCTTTGATTTTAATTAGGTTATTACTCAGTTGTTTTTTTTATTAAAGACAGTATCAGAGTGTTATTTTTCTTTAAAATAAACACACATTAGAAACATGTTTGCTGTTTTTGGGGGGCTGGCTTGAACGGATTAATTGCAATTTCATTTCAATGGGAAGAGTTGTGATATGAGTTTTTCAGTTACAAATATCCCTCAAGGCATCAAGTAGTTTAAGTGAGTCAGATTAAAAAAAAAAATTAAATAAATGGGATTTGCCTGATCACTCGAGAATGGTACTCATTTTTCTGCCAGAGTTTGTAAATTTATGAGCACAACTCTACAACACTATCGTACATGTGAGGCGTAACGCATTTTACTGATTCTAACGACACTCAAGGTCATTTTTCGGACTGATTATGCTGGCTCACCAACAAAAGCTTGTCTGCATTTTAATGATCCGCTTTGATCGAAATCAGCAGTGTTCACTCCCACAGCAACGCAGGCCTCCCTCTCGCAGTTGCCAACCAAAATACGACATCGGTTCTAACCCGCCTCCGGGGGGAAAATATGCCACACAGGATTCATACCAGTCATGAAAATAAAACTCTATTCACATTGTGCATTAAATTAAAAACAAAAATAGCATTAGAATTGTAAAGAAAGAACGATATAAAGGCCATTTCTCTTTCACTTCTCGTCTCCGCTCTTGAATGTGTTTGTCTAAATGCACGTTGACAGCCTGGCAGGTGTGTGCAGGTGCTCCCGCAAATCACTCACTATCACCCCCCCCCCCACACACACACACACACAACTCTATCTTCCCATTGAGAACCTGTCGTGCCTGTCCTGATGAACTCATTTGGAGTTGCAAGTCAATACAAAGCTCGCTGAAATGCTTATTAACACCGGAGCATGTTTAAACAAACACCATAACAGGATACAGTTTTTTTTTTTCTACAACAAAGCTTTTATTCACATGTGACAAGGGGGAAAGGGGAAATGCACAAACATGATGAACAAAATCATTCATAAAATTGTGATGTCAAAATATTAAAAACACACGCGGCATTAAGACACCAGAGAAATGATGGTGAAGCAAACTGGGTCCTTTGGTCAAACTTCAGTGGTCAGTTCTGAGTCACCGGTCGCACACACACACACACATCATGTATGCATCATAAGGAATGGCATCCATGCGTACGCACCCGAAAAAAAAACAAAAAAAAAAACACACCCAAGCAGCTGCAGCATGGCCAGAGTCCCGGACCGGCCGGCACCAATGGGAGTTTCCTGGGATTTAAAAGCGCACGTACAGCTGCTCGCTTGTCATACGTGCTCACGCTGTTGACAGGCCGCTGCACATTTCAGATTCGTTGAATCTCAGTTCTGAAATAAAAAAGGCACTCAAGTAGTCGCGGAAGAGTCCTGCACGTGGAATGAGGGTCCACCTATGAGGCGGGGTTGCCGCATCCGGAGGAGTTGTGTTTGTGCAGCAGAGACATGCGGCTGAAGGTGCGCGAGCAGGAGCCACACTGGTACTTCTTCACTTCCGAGTGCGTCTGCAGGTGCGCCCGGAGGTTGGAGCGGTCGGCGAAGGCACGGTTACAGTGTTGACAAGCGAACGGGCGCTCACCTGAAGGATGGAGGACATTTCGAGTTTAGGAGGTGCAGCAATTATTCCATTAAGCGGCAATTAATCCATTCAATCTATTTTCGGAATCAAACTTTTTACACGGCGTATCACCATAAAAACTTTTTTTTTTTTTTTTTAACTCGTCTCTCGAGGGACCAGCTTCAGGACAAAAGTGAAAAATACAGTAGAACCTCCAATGATCAAAATTGTCTCAATGTATTCCTGTTTTTCTTTTTGTGTTTAATAAAAATAAAATAAGCATCATCTTTTACTTTGGAAAATAATGACTAAGTTTTGCCAATTTTTTTTAAATAAACGGATTAAAATATAGAAAGTTTTTGTCTTGATAAAAAAAAATTAAATCAATATATTATTAACAATTTTTGGCACTGGTGTCAAACTGAAGGCCAGGGGGCCTGATTCAGCCCGCCACATCATTATATGTGGCCCGCGTAGTCAAAACATTATGTTTCTTGCTAAAATCGCAAAACTGCAAATTGTCTAAACTTTTAATAACACTGAGATATTACAAGCATTTAAGCTACTAACCCCCTATTTTTAATTCTTAGTTAAATAGTTTTTACCGGTTTATCTTGCGTAAATCCCACGCAACCCTGTGAGAATGAGACACGTGGATAAAGGATGTTGTGTAAATGTGATAATACGAGGGGATCATACATTGAGATCGGTTCTCCGTCATAATGCCCCCTTGTGGCCCGTGACTTGACACTCCTAACGTTGACGACACCAACCTGTATGCGTGCGGATGTGTCCCCTCAGCAGCCACGGTCTGGAGAAGGCCTTGCCGCAGGTGGTGCACACGCACGGCAACGTGTGGGAACGGATGTGCATCTTCAGGGCGCCCAAGCTGGTGTACTCCTTGGGGCAGTGTTTGCAATGGAAGACCGGCCGAGATGCAGACACTTCGGCGGGCAGCGACGGGACGCACAGGTGGGACGTCTGGTGGCGGGACAGCGCCGAGAGGTTGGTGTAGCTCTTACTGCAGTACATGCAGTGGTAGAAGGCTTGGAGGACATCCGGGCTGGGGGGATCTGAAGAACGGCCGTTGTCTTCGTCCTCCTCGCCGCTGCTGCTGAACGGGGAACTGCTGAGGTCAATAGGCCCGAGTGGAGACGGAGGAAGGGATGCCGGGGCGATCGGGGAAAGGGGAGCGGGCAGTGGTGTGAATGGAACTGAGGGGTAGCATGTGAGGGCAGAGCGGTGGTTCTGGGATGGAAGGGCAGCCCGTGGGAGGCTCTCTGGGACAAAAGCTGTTGAAAAGATCAAAGAGGCTTCTTTTAAAAAAAAAAAAATGTTGAACTCGGTGCCTTTCAAGGGACCGCTTATCTGAATATAATCTGATAACAGGCTAATCTTGTTATGGTCATTCTTGGGAGTCTTTTCCACGTGTTGCTAACAAAAATGTTGCGTGAAGTCAAAATTTCAAGGCAACAAACTTGAATAATATTTTAAGTCGGGCAATTCAAAGTCTTTTATGTTTAGCTGTTGTGAAAACTGGCTTTACCACATTTCTCAACAAAGAATACGTCACGATTGTCCCTTTTACTGGACCCCAATTTAAAGATATACCGCGAGTAAGAACCACTTTCTTGCACTAACATTGTTGCCTTAAATGTCACCAAGTTTAACTTAAATTACTGTCTCAGTGCCTAAAACATAGTACTTGTATTTTCAGAGTTAACATTAAAAATTGCCCAGCTCCCACGTACCAGTTTGGCTGTCCAGCAGGTTTTCTCGGTAGCATGGTTTCTTGCTGGAAAAATACTTCTTGACGAGGAATGACCGAGGCATCTTGTCTTTTCCCCAAAAAAAAAACCAAAGTAATAATTCCCACGGAGCACGCTCGGGTGCAGGAAGAGATTCTTTCTGAGTCAGAAAGGCCACGCACGCACACAAAACCCAGCGAGGCTCAAAAAAGTATGCTAAAGAATCAGTGCACTTTAGTCGCGTCCTCAAATAGTGACCAGCGAGGGGGAAGCAGCGGGGTGGGTGGGCTCGTCCCGCCCCCGCCCAAAGACACACCCTCGTCCCGCCCCCGCCCAAAGACACACCCAGCGTGTCGGGGCGCCACCAACAGCTCCATTCACAGCAGGTGCCCGGTGTGAGTGAATGGCTTCTGCAAATCGCAAATGGCAAATCTAATTGTGCATTTCACGCTGCTAATGGCTCACTCATGAGCGCGGCTAGGCGGACATACTACTTTGAATAAAGGGAACAATGGCGCATCCCCCCCCCCAGAAAAAGGTGTTTGCGACAACCCCCATGACGTCATCTAAATTCAATTCGTTCCTTTGAAACTTTGGCGTCCCCGGACTGATTTGCTGTTTAAATGTAGTGTTGAAGTGTTCGAATGTACACATCTGCCAACCGGGTAAAAAATAGCAACAGGGATTCAAATAACGCTCGAATTGAATATGACACTTTCACATTTTTTTAGGTGCGCATTTTACGATGGCTTTTGTGTGAACTTGTTGCTCGGGGCTGTCACGCACCCTATGAGGAGGAGATTAATAAAGAACGAGCAAAACAGGACCTCTGTTCTTTTTTGCGCCCCGCAAAACAAAACCCACAGTCAACTTCTTCCCAGCGGGGGACGAGAATGAGTAGCTCATCTAAATGGATCCAGCTGACAGAGACAATGAAAAGGCGCAAATTAGCCCGGTGGAATATTGTGGCTGCAGGTAGCGTGAAATAAAAGATGCCTGCAGGTGAAATTCTTCGTGCGTAAGAGGTGTGCGCAATTGGAACAAGAAATTGATTTTATCGAGTAATCAATAACTTGAATCGGAGCAGCCATTTTATTTCCATCGTCTCATGCCTAAAATCAGGTGCCAGTGCTGTTAGAATGCCGCAGTGGTTCTGCTTAACATTGCAAAGAGAGCCCAAAGCTCCCGCGAGTGGGGTCGTGGAGGGTGTGCGTGCGTGTGCGTGGGCGTGTGCGTGTGTGGGGGTGTGTGTTGCACCTGTCTATAGATGCCATTGTCACGACATGCCCAAAAAGTTCACACGTCGTTAGACGCTTGTTGACGCCGACGCCACGGAGACTGGAGGTCAGGGGTCAGCACGCTAATAAAAACAAAAAAGCAAATAGTAAAGCCACACGTGAAAGTCATCCTAGTTGTTCGTCTGCTGTCGTGGTGGACGAAATGACACGGCAAATTAAAGTCATGGATAGGAGACAGATGAGTTGCACTGTTGTATAATTTGTTTGATAAGATCTAGGCCTTGAATTTGTGTGATCCAAGCAGCTCAGTTGACAGCCCAAAATGGAATAAAGACACAATGGACATCAACCTGACACACACACACACACACACACACACACACACACCCACAGGGAGGGAGGGAGTGAAAACAGCTGATTACACACTGTTGCAGTGCCTTTGCATGGAGGAGAGCAGTTTGGCTGCAGACAATTTGTGCTGCAACCAGGCCAAAGTGACCTCGTGAACCAGAGAAGACACGAAGACTTCGAGTTTTCAACTCAGAACAGATGTTTGGCTCCGTCGCCTCAGGGATTAAACGTGACAGCGCACTTACATGAACTGCTGAAATTCATTCTGAGCTTCAATAAAATTTTAATACAAATTGTGACTGTTTCAGCAAGGATGTCCAAATACAAACTTTTCCCACTGCGGGCCACTTGGAAAAGTGGACTTTACTGTGTGTTTAGGGAACATATATATATATATATATATATATAGTGTATGATCATATATATTTTTTAAATTGTTTATATTTTCTAAGCAATTTATTTCCACTTTTTAACAAATTTGAATAGCGAATAATAAATATTTGCTGTCCATTGAGGTGAAAAAATGTCTGGTCCTGAATCCTAAATGAATATAAACCCAGTAGGGCTCTGAGGGCTGGAAACTCAGGTCAATTAGTGCAGCCCAGGTTTCAAAGTAAACACGGTGAAGCGGCATTTAGCTGTTATGCTGCATGCAAATGGAGTAATGGAGAAAATAAGTTGGCAACAGAAGTTAAGTCAGTCCCAAGGAGAAATACTTTTAAATCAAAGTTAAAAACTACTGCATGCTCTTTTCACATTCCTGTTAAGATTTTTTAAGCATTTTAAAAATCTATTTAATCTCTTAGTCATTCCAGAAAGCTACTATGTTTTTGTTCTTTTGGCCGTGCCTTTGAATGTCTTCAGCTGTTCTGTTTGTAAATGCTTTTAGGCGTCGCAAAGCACATTGAGTCGCCTTGTATATGAAATGTGCGAATACAAATCAAGTTGCCTTTGGCTCACCAAATCGTCATCGAAGACAAAAGCAACTGCTGCCATGGAAGTTAGTGATCGAGTTCTGTAGATGACTATCTTTTTTTTCCCCTTTGTTGAAAACGCAGGAAATCCAATTTTACATGAACAAATCTTAAAATGTTTGGTTCAGTCGCCCATTTTAAAATTGAATCCCAGTTTTTCAACTTTCAACTTTTTTGTCTTTTTACAGAGAATTTTATC
This sequence comes from Idiotropiscis lumnitzeri, assembly GCF_059441095.1. Lineage (NCBI taxonomy): Eukaryota > Metazoa > Chordata > Actinopteri > Syngnathiformes > Syngnathidae > Idiotropiscis > Idiotropiscis lumnitzeri. Next base: position 7,794,209 of record NC_142393.1, read on the forward strand.
AGACGCGCAAAAACAGTTGAGTGAACTCAAAATTTCATTGATACAAGATTTTAACCGGGGCAATTAAATGTTTTAAATTTTGCTGTTGTGAAACTGTTCGCGACAAAGAAATACGACATGACAGCACCGTCCTCCATTTTTTTTTTTTTTGGAACCAGGGTTAAAGATTTAAACAAAAAATAACTTGCTTGCTTTGCTACGCTGACTAAAATTGTTGCCATAAACACCAATTTACTTTTCCAACTTAAATGCTTTACGCCCAAAAGTACAAAATGTGTGAGCGTTTTTCAAATGTGCCATTCATCGCCATGTCTGGGCTATTTCCTCAAAAAAAAAAAAAAAAAGCCATCGCCCTCCTTGAGTTGAGACGACTGTTTTGTATGCAGTTTGCAAAATCCCCAAGTGAGATTTAAAAAGCAGATGGCTCTCGAATAATCAAGCGCATTGTTCACATTCGACACATTGAGATCATTCGTGAAACGACCACTCGGAAGCATTTCCATTTGCCCACCTGCTTCTCTGACGAGAGTACAGCCATCCTCGATCTGCGATGGCCTCATTGCATCTGAAAGAAAGGCCGAGTCATCTTTGTCGGCTGTGTTCAAGTGGAGCTCGGCGGGAAGCCGCCTATCTTGTCTGTTTAAGATCTTATCAACACGAGAAACAATAGACAAGCGGATAGAGTGAGCGTGTCGTCAGCGTTTGTTGTTCTTGCATATGCATATACTGTATATGCATGTGTGTTGCTCCGCAGTTCAGCGCTGCGTGACGCCAGCAGGAGGGAGATAAGGTTATCCCCGAGGAATGCCCGGTACACTCCCACATGTCGAGTGCAGCCATCTCCGCTCAAACATGCGAGCATTACTCCCATCAGATTATGAGATGATTTATACCGTCCACAAACTGTTGAGTCCTGGAAACTGGCCTCGGTCTAAATGAATGGAAAGGCCGGGAATCTGTCGCAGCACCTCAGAAAAAAAACATCAAACTTAAAATTGTGGTTTAAATTGGAAAAAAAAAAAAAAAATGGTGGTGTGGTGGGGTGGTCACAGCGTGGATCAATGTTATCTGGCGGGGGAGGGGCTTTCAATGTCCAGCCTCTCAGGTGGATGCCCTAACCCAAACCGTTGACCGCACTCTTACCGTAGTTTGAAACATTTATTTAAAACCCTACCGCTTGTTTGAAACCCTAATTTGAAAAAGTAACTCCAGTTAAAAGCGTTTCAAATTTTAAACACTGACCATAGTTTAAAACCAAACTCGTACTCCTAATACTAGTTAGAATGCCTAATTTGAAACCCTAACCTTATTTTAAAACCCTAATTTGAAACACTAATGTGAAATTGTAATGCTAGTTTGAGGCCCTAACCCTAGTTTGAAACCCTAATTGGAAGCCTTAACTCTGTTTTGAAACACTACTTTGAAAATCTATCTCTCTTTAAAACCCGAATATGAAAACCCAACCACAGTTTATAACTCTAATTTAGAACCCTGACCCTCGTTTAAAACCCCAATTTGAAACCATAACCCTAGTTTACCCTTAGTTGAAACCCAAATTTAAATCCCCAATTTCAAAACCTATCACCTGTTTGTAACCCTAACCCAAGTTGAGAACCTAATTTTAAAACCCTAGGATTTATTTGAAATCCTGATTTGAAACCCTATTGCTCGTTTAAAATCCTCAATTGAAACCCCGATCATAGTTGAAAACTGAAATTTGAAACCTTATATTGAAACCCCAATCCCAATTTGAAATGCTAACCCTAGTTTAAAAACCTAACTATAGTTTGAAACGCTGATTTCAAATCCTAATCCTTATTTATAAACCTAATATGAAACCAAATTTAAAACCCCAATTTGAAACCTTATCCACAGTTTGAAACCCTAACCCAAGTTGAAAACCCAATTCTGAAACCCAAAGCCTAATTTGAAACCCCGATTTGAAACCCTGTCACTATCTTAAAACCCTCATTTGAAATCCGACCATAGTTTAAAACTCCTTTTTGTGGACGGGCCACATCGTAGTTGTGGTTTCCCTCAGAGGGCCGGTATGACTGTGAACCCATATAAATTGATTGGAAAGCCAGTTTTGAAATCAGAAGCTAGTAAGTAATTGTTCTACAATTTTTCAATTTATTTTAAAAGGGGAGGATTGGTAACAAATAAGTGGCAATATCTCATATCTCAGTTTTGTTAAAAGTGAAGAAAATATGCCAGAAACAGGAAGTTGATGCAGATGATTTGCCCTTTGCGGGCCACATAAAATGAGGTTGCGGGCCAAATCTGGCCCCCGGGCCTTGAGTTTGACACGTGTGGCATAATTTATGTCCCAGTATGAGCCCTGTGGTCACATGACCAGTTGTTGTTAACCGGTCCCCATTCAATGCTAAACACCAAAGGTGACAGGGCGTTTGTGGTCGCGGGAGCTAAACACGCCGGACAGTGTTTACTGTATTTTAAATGTGCAAGATTTTACAGCTGCTATACTATGTATACATTTGATGCAGTGCGATATAAAACCTTGATCTTGAGCTTGTTTAAATTGCTTCTTTGAAACCCTATTGCTGTGGTCAGACGGAATGCGAGCTGAGCGTTTCTGGCCGTGCGTTTCCATACACTGTATAGTCAGTTCTTTTTGCCGGGCAGTGTAGTTGAAGTGAAGTTTCAGGTGCGTTGGGGAATCAATTTACCCTGTGAATACAATGTTTTTTTTATTTCCCATTGTGCCAAATTATCAAAACGGTGATTGTGGTCAGGATGCGTTGACTTAAGTACAGGATGTGTCTACTTTTTCCACCTCTCCGACAAAATGGTAGATGGAGCATTCATTGTAATATCTTAAAGAATTGTTGTAGTTGTTTTTTTTTAATGTACAAAATGTGTTCTTGCACTTAACGTCAGTTTCTTGTTCACCAATTGTGTGCCTTGAAGGGTATTTTTTATGCACTGGGGGAAAATGGCTTCAAACCATTTGTTGTTGAGTTTTGGTAGTGGATCTTTTATACGTGTTTTGAAAAATGTACGAGCAAAAAAAAATGTATGTTGTATATCTGGTCAGGAAGTCCAGTGTTCTTGTAATAAGCCTTATTTGTACAGACACATGTCGTCAAATCATAGCATGTAAATGACAACAAAGGTCATTTATTGGTTAGTTCAATTTATCTATACATATATCTCCAAACATACCAACCAGCCCACTAACCTATCTCAAAGTTTTTTTTTTTTTTTTTTTTTAAAGTTATGTAATGTAATTATTTGAATTTTTGGCTTCAAATTAAAACATGTGCTTTTGGGGTTATTGGCCATTTATTTAAAAACATATATTTTCAAAGATTGATCAGACAATTAGTGGTGAGAAACGACCAACCAATCAATCCAAAAACAACAAGCAATAATTTTCTCTGCACTCGGATTTATTATTTCTAGCGCAGCACTTCGAATTTCATTTACTGCCGATCTGGCGCCACTTAGTGTTGAAACAGGGAATCGCAGTAACCGAAACAATTCAAGAGAGCAGCCAAATATATGAAATGGTCACGTTTATGTTGACCGTGTTGACAATAAGAAAATTAGAGTGTTTTAGCAAAGAGTTGCAAATTTTTAGAAAATAATTTAGTTAACAGGGCTCAGGCAATATTTAAATTTTTATTTATTCAATAGGTAAAAAGATCAGCGTGCAGGAGACTGCTCAATAAAAACAATATTTGAAATATGAAAGCGATTGAATGTATTGCAATGAATTTATTTATCGATTAGGGACGCAAATGGCAAAACGGCTTGTATTAAAGATGGCTCATATTCTATTCGAAAGAAGACAAGGACATAGGCACAATTGCCACAAAATCAAAAAATTCCAACACAAAATCTTGACGAATAAAACATTGATTGCATTTTTTTTTTTTTAACAAACCAAGAAGTTAGGTCACGCAACTGATGGGGCAGCACAACCACAACAACAAAAGCATCCGAGAGATCTAAAAAAAAAAAAATAAAATCCTGGTTGTTTTCTTCATTCTGTATGGGAGAGAGACAAAAACAATTAGAATCATTAAAAAATGTTTTTGCATGACAGGAGACATGTCATACTTTATGCGTTTGTTATGGCTTAGATCATTAATGGATGGATATTCAATTAAAAAGTCACACTTCCATCAGTCCCGTTAAAATCTAACGTCTCACCTCTGACACTGAGCATGGTGGAACATTCGGATCGGCCCAGGGCGTTCTCTGCTGTGACAGTGTACTTCCCCACATCTTTAGGCCCAACGCTGAGGATCAACATGGAGCAAACTCCACAAGTGTTTGAGATGTAATAATTGGTGTTTGTGTTCAGGTTGACGTGGTTTAGGTACCACGTGATTCGAGGTTTAGGGTTCCCTGTCACCGCGCAGCTCATGTAGCATTCGTAGCCTTTTGGTGCCGCATGCAGCTTCAATGGTACGATGAAGTCCGGAGCACATCGCAGGTCGCGTTCTTCTCGGTGCGGTAAGATCAGCGAAAGCTTTTCTGCAAAAGATGAATGAAGACCAAAGTCATGTCAAGCTATGAGATGATGTTTGTGCTGTGGCAATTTGAAATTAGGAGAGGAATGTCCCGACATGGAGCACCAGTGGCGTTGCTGCTGATTGTTTGACTCACAAACCTTTCTTTTTCCCCACCGCCCAGGTGGGTGACTCAGAGGGTGCGGACACCCCCATGTCGTTCTTGGCATAGACCCGAAAATGGTATTCCCTCCCGTGCATGATATTGCAAACGGTGAACTTGTGATTGAAGAGTCTGTCGGCCACTGTGACCCAAGTGTGTTTGGTCGAGTCCAGTTTGAAAATTGTGTAATGCAGCCGGTCATCGAGCTTCTCATCAGGAGAAGGTCGCCAAGTCACTTGCAATGTTCCGGGCACGTTTTCCTCTAATTCCACTGGTCCAGGAGGCTTTGGATCATCTGCAACCATGTTTAGACATATAAAATTAAAGTGAAGTTTATGAGAAGAGTAGTGTACGTTTGTGATAGACCAATTAGCTTTTTCCAAGGGCCGATACCGATTATTAGTAGTCATGGAGGCCGATAACCGATATTTGAAGTCGATATTCATTTGTTGAAAAAAGGGGCAAAATGGTGTCAAAATTTTGAAAAACAGCAACTCTAAAATTTGATTTCCTTTAATTGCTTTAAAGCAGATTTTCATTCAACAACATTAGAGATTTACTATATGTTAAAGCTTTTTTAGATCTTAGAAAATCGACAAATTAGTGATAAAAGTATAACAAAAAGTGCAAGGTGCTCTCAGGCTCATCTGAATTTCTTAAAGTTCAATGAAAACAAACATCTCTTTAAAGTTTACAATGGCAAGTAGTTTTCTTTTAGTTGTGAGTTGTAGTAGACTGACATTAAAATATAAAAAATTAAAAAAGATTGCCTGTTGCCTCCTGTAGTGCGCGTGCCTCGAGGAGGAAAAAGCAAACAGGTAGCTTCCTGCCGATTGGATGCTACCCATTGCACAAGGAACCAATCAGATGGTGTTGTGGGCGGGTCAATCTGCTTCTGCAGGCAGGGTCACCAGCACATCAAAGAGAAAGAAATATATTGTGTGCTGCAGCGATTCAAAATGAACCAGCTTTGAATTTATCGGCCTTGATAGTTAAAAAAAAAAAAAGGATAATAAGCCCGGCCAATAATCGGTCTATCACGAGTGTACATGCTGCCTTACATTAGGATAATTATTACCTGTGACCCTAACTTCTGTGCTGAATGTCTCTTGCCCTGCCAAGTTTTTCACCAAAATGGAGTAGATGCCAGAATCCGAGCGCTCTGACGACGGGATCAACATCTGCGAAGCCCCGTCTGAGTTACTAACTGTCACTCGCTTTGGCACAGGCCCGTTGTCCTTGAGCCACATGATGTCCGGAGGTGGAGATGCCTTTTGAAAGCGGCATTAGTTATATCATAGGAATGGCATCCCAGAATAATGTGTTGACTTGGATTATTCAAATTCAGATTCAATCTCACCTCAAAGCTGATGGTCACTCTGACGGTGTTTCCTGCCCTCACCACCATGAATGTTTTCACCTTTTTATTTGTGAACTTTGGTCTCACTAAAAAAACAAAAACAACAAAACAACAAAACAAAATGGCTTGCGCATTGAAGCAAGGTTTAAATGACTAACAATGACAATCACTCTTGTAAATTGAATTTTACAATAATTGTGAAGAAATACAAACATTTAATAGTTTACTCAACTCTGGCTAAAATAGTAACAAGGATAACGTCCATGGAAATCTCTGGAAATTTTGGCTTAGAAATCTCTAGTAATTATACAAAAATTGTTGGAATTTTTTTTTTCATTGTGATCTGTCTTGAAGTGAACATTGCAGTGATAGGAAAATGAAGCTTCATGAAGCACTTGTGATATTTTTTACTCCTCGGGATTGTGCTCGGAATAAAGGCTAGTGCAATGGAAATGTTTTACATTTCCACTGCATCTTAAACCAAGAGTTTATCTAGAAGAGTCCAAAATGATCACAAGTTCTTCATCAAGCTTCATTTGTCCATTGTGAAGACATAAAACAATGGTGTGCTGAATTTACTTATTTCATTTTGTCAAGTGGTTGCACAAAATAAAATCATCTGGCTCCAGATACATTTTATAAGTAGACCACTCTACTTAATCGATTTATTTGGATCCAGATGCTTTTACTTCATGCAACCACTTAATGAAATATAAATGAGGACATTAATCATACGGACCAACATGGGAAAAAATTGAGTTTGAGTGAAGAAGAATACCAAGGGGCGGCATTGCAAGGACATAGTTGGGTAGCTCCTCAGTTTGGCCCTCTCCTCCATTATTGGTCGCGATGACTCTGACCCAGTACATTTCCATTGCCCTCAGACCTTTTACAGTGTAGGTGGTGGTGATGGTGAAGCTTCGCGACCATTCCAAGCACTGCGCATTCCTTATCTCGACAAAATATCCTTTAGCTTCATCCTCTACATCGGGTTTGTCGATAGGTTTGGTCCAGGTCAAGACAAAGTGGTTGTAAGACGTTTCTGTCACTTTCAAGCCGATAACTTTCCCGGGGGGCTCTGGGCATCACAAGAAACGTGTACTTTTTGTTCAAACGAAAGAAAGAGCTGCGAGGATTATTTCAACTACCACACTTACTCTTTGGATCACGTGCGAAGACAAAGTCACATGGGTTGCTAAATTCCCCAGGTCCCGAAAGGTTCACAGCCAAAACTCTGAATTCATATTCTATACCTGCCACAACATCCTTCACTGCACATTTCTTCTCTGGAAATAGAAAAAACGTGGTTATGGTAAGATTTACAAAACATTTTCCATTTAAAAAAAATGAAACACGAAAACAAACCTTTTATTGGTTCAGTTGAAGCATTAACTCCTGTCCAGAGATTACTTCCTTTTTTGCGTTTTTCCACAACGTAGCCAAGAATTTGTGAGCCTCCCGTATTACTTGGTGCGGTCCAAGAAAGGTTGATGCAGTCATCGAAGGCACTGACCACTTTTGGAGGTGCGGGTGCACTAGGGAAGGCTAAAGTATTTAGTGAAAAAAAAAAAGATAATTATGTTAAGAGCACAAAATATTTAACATTTTTGTGTATATTTGTGGTAATCCATTTTTCCATGCATTTAAATACACTTAAATTCTTGTGACTTGCCAAATAGGTCACATTCTCACATAAGCGGCTCTCTAATCACGCTCATTAGAGATATATAGACGGTCCCTCAGTGCATCGGTCATTAAAAAATAGAAAAAAAAAGTAATGCTTCTTGTAATGACCTTATTTGGCAGCAGGGGGTGCTGCAGCACTGCTGCTACGCTGTCAAACTTTTCATTTCATCATCAACAATTCATCATTCTGTATTCTCCATTTATCACGTGTCAACATTTTCCTCTTTTCTTTTTATTAATTATTTTTAAACTGTAACCATCTTTTGGAAATAGTGTTGTCAAACGATCTCAAGTAGTTGTATTACTGTCGTTAGTGAGCTCTGCAATTTGATAAATTGGCTAGCATGCATAGCATTAGCATGTCTTCCTTTGATTTTTACAATATTCCACTAGTTTTTATTTATTTAGTTTAGGGGCCTACTATGAAGACAATCTAGATCAGAGATGTACAGTGGCCCCTTGATTAATACAAATTAAAAATAAAAAGTTTGTTTCTTTTTGCCCCCCCCCCCCCAAAAAAAATAGTCTTAAAAATACTGATGAACATAAATGGGGGAAAAAATAAAAATCTTTTTTTGCCAGCAATTTTGTGGCATCCTTGAATGGTATTTTTTATGTAGAGCGAGCCCTGTACTGCTGTTGTTGTTTACTTCAACCCCCTTGGTTGTTTGGTTAAGATTGTGAATCTTTTATACATTTATTGCAAAAATATATTATCAAAAATGAAATGTTTAAGAGCACATATTTTGCAGAAATACGTGTATTCTGTCTGTTTTTGTCCAACATTTGGTTAAGACGTGCATGGCCCTATTTGCCCCCCCCCAGAGTAATGACACCCTCAAGGCAATAATTTTTTTACTTGATTTTTTTTTTTTAACCCGCATCTGACTGACTTTTCATGACTTATTATTTCTTATTTATTTATGTACAGTAAATTCACAGCAAATTTGTAGGCAAGAAAGCTTGTCATCATAAGACGTTTTACCCAGTATGCCCGCTTGCAGGTCATCAGTCTCCATCACTTCGCTCACACCCTCTGAGGTCAAAGCTCGGATTCTGTAGCAGTACTTGCGTCCACGATCCACATCTGTGTCACGGTAGAACGGGACCCCCGGAATCTCCCCGATTTTCTTCCAAGTATTTCTCCCAATCTGCTGTCGCTCCATGATGTAATTCATCACAGGTGAGCCACCGTCATCCTTTGGAGCCCGCCACTTAAATTCAATGCATGTAGCTGAGCTAAGCATTATCTCCGCAGGACCCAGTGGGGTCGTGGGTTTGTCTGAAACAAACATAGAGGCAAGTTCTTTCAAGTATTTCTTCAGCGTGTGAGGATGTATAGAAAAATCGATCTTGGTGTGTACCGTAATGTGTTTGACTGAATCATTGGCTCACCAAGCACAATGAGCTGTGTTATTGCCTCAGTGGTGCCATGCTCATTTTTGAGCTTGATCTTGATCTCTCCCGAGTCCCTCCTCTGGCACCTGCACAGGAGCAGGCGGCTGTGATTGGTCGATTTATCAATCCTGGTGCTGCTGGCGTCATCATGGAGCTCCTCTCCCTCTCTGTACCACTGGATCTTAATGGGCTCAAATCCAAGGAAATTTAGTTTAAAGACTGCGTTATGCCCTACTTTAATTCTCAAAGGCTCTGTGAACGCACTGAGGTCTTCTGGGTCAAACCTGGGCGGATCTGAACAGGGAAAATTGGAACTCATGAAAGTGTTCTGCTGGATTGTTAGCAAACTTGATTGTTGTGTTGAGGAGTTTTTAAACCTTTGACGATGACCACCGCCTCTGTCTTACGATTGTCCGCCTCAAAGCGATATTTCCCAGAGTGTGCCTCCTGGCATTTCATGATGAGCAATTTATGAATCGCACCATCTTTTGATATTATAAATGTGTCATCAGGGATGATCTGAAAGGAAAGGTGACATTAAGACAACATTTTGGAGTGCAATTGTCGCCTCTAGCCGCTAGAGCTGGAGTACAAAATCAAAATCTCTTCACTCAGATTACATGAGGCCCCACCCATATTCACGTGTACATAACATTTAGATCTGATACAAAGATTAGACACTATCATTTTTAGTTTGAACCCATGCGTTGTTCAACTAAGAATTGGAACATGTGCGTTGCCTTTCGTCAAGGCAGTAGTGATGCACAAATGAATCTTCATGAAGTACTACTTGTGATATTTTTTGTCACCTCTAGGTGGTACTCTTGGTTTAAACATGCAGTGGAAATTTAACACATTTCAATTGCACTAACTGTTTACCTTTAAACCAACAGCACCATCTAGAGGAGTAAAAAATATCACAAGTGGTTCATGAAGCTTCATTTTCCCATCACTATTAAATACAACCAAACTGTTCTTTAGTGGTGATTCTTTTGCAAAGTAGAACTAGTGGAACTAGTACCACATTGGGAATGACAGAGACAAAATGCTGGATCTAGACAATGCTTAGCATAAAACATTTGTCTGACCTGTTCGCCATCTCGGAACCAGACTCCCTCGCAGTCTTCCTTGCTGAGTTTACAAGTTAGCTCTGCGTTCTCACCGATGATGGCATTGATGTCCGAAAATCCCCAGATGAACTGAACTCCTGGATCTAATACATGTGGAAATGAACATTTAGAGAAGGAAACTGGGACATAATATGAAAAAGGCACGTGGAACGATGGGTGTGGTCATTATTTAACACGTGACTGGGAAATATCCATTTTTGTAGTTGTTGTGCAAGCAATTCACAGGCATTGTAACACATGACAGTCTTCAATAATTAAACAGACGACTATTTGAAAGAGCGTTTACGAACAATAAGATAATTGCAATTCATTACTATGCATTTTGTTGAAACTAAATTGATGAATGTGCATACTGAATTAAATGCTCAAATGCATCAAGCGACGCATTTCGGTGCTTTTCTCGTTGAATGCTCATTTAAATATTTACCCATGACTGTGTCTTCTATTAGCGGGCCAATTCTTTTACGTCTCGGTTGTGTAGCAAGGCCGATCACTTCTTCAGCCTCGCTGTCTTCGTTAAATAAGTTTTCGTCTATAAAGACAAAACACAATATATTGAATTCTACTGAAGGGTTAATTGAAAAGTATATTTCAGTCATCAACAGAAAATTAAACATCTTAATTAACAATTGAGCATTGAAGCCAAATGACTTTGTTAACATTTGGCTAAACCAGGTGTGGGCAAACTATGGCTCGCGGGCCACAAGCGGCCCGTCAGACGTTTTAATACGGCCCGCCAAACTTGAAAAAAAATTAAAATAATAAACCTTGTTAATGTTTTATTTTCCAATTACTGTGTTTTTTTTTCAAAGACATATACACTGTTGTAATGTTTTTGTTCACTTTCATTTAAAATAATATATATATTTTTTTTCTCCGATGAGGTGAGGTGACCAAAACACTCCATCCATCTGCTCCTGGTCCGGCCCCTCTGTCAATCAAAAAGTTTGCCCACCCCTGGTCTAAAAATTGCGAAAGAAGTGTCAGGCTAACTTTCTTTACTGTCTGAGGGTTTGACAATATTACCATACAAGCGCTACGCTCACTATAACGAAAGGATAAAAATTGCTTCTAAAACTTGACTCATATGCATTTGCTCATACAACCAAACTTACATTTTTTCTTTTTCAAAGTGAGCTTGGAATTAATTTCATTTAACTCATCTTCACATGTCTCGCCGTCCTCTGCACAGACAAAAACAAAAACATCATTACAAACGGAATGACAGTCCTCAAGACAAATTGCGGTCAATGAGGATACTAACGGCGGTCACATTTTCTATCCTCGTGATTGTCAAAGTGTGGTATTATTATTTGTGGTGGTAGTTTGGCTTGAATTTTTGTTGTTTTATTTTTCATTTTTTTAGTCTCATATTTTAGAGCAGCTCTAATGTTCAAACTGCGCATAAAGTTACAGTAACTTGCAATAACAGTATTTCATTGAACATCAGCTGGTACTGGTTGTAAAAGATTTGACTGTTCTCTACGAAACATTACCTTGTACTGCATGCTCTGTTCCATCTTCCAGCTTTTTTCCTGCATCATCGTTCGCCTCCGATTTTTCAGTTTCAAAACCACATGTGCAGCACGCGATTATTAGCATTAGACTGCCATGATATTGCTTCATAATGCCAACTAATTGTCTCAGTCAAACGTGTGCGTTACTTGCACATTTGTGAGGGCACCATTAATGCTGAAAGATAAATACACGTTTTGGAGCAACATTTGCTGCAATCCAAGCGATGACTTTAGCAGGGATGTCCCTGCTTTTTTCCGGAAGAAAATACTAAGCCACATTCGGCATGTGTCAGAACAATGAGAAAAACGGAATGTGAGTACTATACTGGCCTGCGAGCAGCCCATGAAAAATTACAGTCTCTGGAAAATATGTGGCACAGTTCACCCGTCTCAGCTTTTTTTGAATGTTGTGCAGTCATCAACTTAAAAAAAAGTAAAAAAAAAAAAAAAAAAAGGTTGATCAATTTGAACATTCAATATCTTGTCTTTGCTGTGTAATCAATTGAAGGAATTTGAGAAATTATCTTATCACATCACATCCTCAGTTGCTATAACCTTAATGAATTAATGAATGAATGAATTAATTTGTTACCATCTCGCAGCTTTTATTTTCTAACATCCTGTTTTTTGGACGTTTTACATTGAACGCAGCGCATATCGATACAGTTTTGTAAAAGTAAAATAAAGATTCTCACAAGATGAATATAATGGTTAAAAGACACTTTGTACAGTTTAAAATGGCAACCCGGGAAAGAATTGTGCTTATTTTCTCGCTCATTAAAACTAAAACTAAATCTAAAACAACACTATAGCTTTAATCATTTCAACCTTTGCTTCATTCAGTATCCCGTTCATTTTTTTTTTTTTTTTTTTTTTAAATTGAAATAAAATGATTTTGGTCATTCTTTTTAGAGGTGCGCAAACTGAAAATTCTACTTACCACCTATCACCTGCTGTGCAGATGGTGAGAGTGCACTGAGCATTGAATTGAGAAGATTGCTGTCGATATTTGCATCAAGCAGGTCACTTCCACTATATTTGACAGGTCCAGTCAGGGAAATGATTTCTCCGTCTTTGGTGTAAGTGGATAATGTCTTCTGTTCTGTCAGTTCCCCGGCGTCATGTTTTGCTTTGACGGCTTCCAGAATCTTCTCCATTTCCTCTTGGTTTTTCATTAGCTGCCGTTTGACCACTTCCTCGAGGTCTATCCCTGCACCTCCAGTTTTCTTCTTGCCAGCTGCCGCGAGGTCAGCTTGAGGCACAATTAGCAATAAGAACAATCACGGTTCATTCAGATACTGACAGTATTGAATGGAATTGAAGTCGTTACCTTCTACGTCTAATGCAGCGTTGCATGAGGCCGTTCCAGCCACAGCGGAGTAGACACCTTTGTCTTGGTCCGAGCAGTCTTGGATCAGCAACCTGTGGATCATGTTGTGGTCGGACACGCTGATTTGATATTTTTCACCATCTTCCAGCACATTGCCGTTGTTCATCCACGTGATTTTCGGCTGTGGGTGGGTCAGGACGCATTCAAACAGCGCAGTGTCTTTTTCTTCAGTGATTGCCTCTTGAAGTTTGACGACGAAGTCCAGTTGGGGAACTGAAAATATACGGCAGAATATTATGAGGCAGTGCAACAAAGCTACCAGGAATGCAATACTCAAGAAAGTACGCAAAGTGTGCTGCACATAGATCTCGCCAGTATGTGGAATAAAATTAAATAAATTTAATTAATATTTTAAATAAATAAATAAATAATAAATACATTTAATTAATTTTATAAATAAAATTATTCTTTTTTTTTTGCAGGAATATAAGGCTCATCACTATTCCTTGACATGCCCTTAAAAAATCAAATCAACATAGTTTTTGTTCCACATGAGGACCACATGTCAAACTAAATTTAGCATTTGATTTTTGTAATTAGAGTATATAAAGATTTCAAAATTAATATTTTGGGTGAGAGCGCTGATGATCATGTTTTGGTTTGGCTGAGAAGTGCCAACAATTAATTGAATAATCATCAACTAATTGATTATTAAATTGATGAATAGCTATTTTGATACTCGATTAATCGTTTCAAGACCTTGTTTAACTTGAAATAATCTTTCAACAGTAAAAAATATCAGATTTCTGTAACCCTCCAAAAAACAAACTGATTTTATTTGTGTTCAATCAATACAAGAGACGTGCAAAGTGCTATTACTTTGGGAAACAATCGTCGAAAAGTTTGCACATTTTCATGCATTTTATGAAATTAATCCGAATCACTTTATGTTTGTGCATTTTCTCCACTGTCCAGACACACTGTCCAAATAATGCCCAGGATATGTGCGAACAAACTTTTGCTAAATATGGAAAATTGAAAATCACTGAAGTAATTGTTGTAAAATACGGACTTATTTACAAATGATGATGTCATCACTAACCACTCCTAATATAACAATATTCACTCAATCTTTTCGCATGAACTGTTCACATACTTGTGAAGTTTTCAGCATCCTTTGCACATCTTACACCTACAAGTCCATTTTTTCTCACGAAGTCTTCATCAGGAGGACTCATTCCATTCTGTTAGAGGTAAAAATAATCCACACACTCAACTGAATAAAATAGGTCCCATTAACTAACTCACAGCATTGTTGCAGAAGCAGGGTTGGCATCGTGGCTGGCTAGAGGTCAGTTTATATGCAATTTGTCCGATTTCATACCTGATACTTCAACGCTTGCTGCCTCTTCTCTTCCATTGTCATGTGCATCAAGTTCATGTCTTTTGTCCCTAGTCCCTCATAGTCCCTCTGAAGCGAGCTCCGGTATCGCTCATCTCTTTCTTTGTTTTTCTCTGTCTGGTTTTCCTCATAAATACTGAAGTAAATGAGATATTTTTTAAACCACTGACACTTTAGTGCCACTCAAGATTCCACATAGCATACAAGATGAGTCAGAAAAGTTCCAGGACTGGTGTCACATAAGATCGATCACAAACTGAAGCTATAAGCTTTACGCCTTCAATTTCGGCCAGACAAGATCCTGCAATATTCGGTATGTTCAGTGCGCGAGAAGAAGTCAGAAAATTGTGACGGGACATCGGATGGGTGCTTTGCATGACAACTGGCTGTTGATTTTTAATTTTTTTTTTACTCGTTCCAAACCTTAACTCATTTAATGCCAGAATTTTTCACGAGAGGAAACGCCTCAATTCCCGCGTTTTTCTGGATTTTGACTGATTTTGCGAGGCCAACAGAATACTGTGTTCTAATGCTATAAAAACACGGAGTTATGACGCAAAAAAAAAAAAAAAAGGCTAAGACGTATAAATACGTCTTTGGGAGGCAGGGACTACATTTTTGAAAACATATATGTATGTCTTATGGATTGAATGAGTTAAGGGGGGGTGGGGGGGGCGTCCTCAAAATTTGTGACTCCAGTCCAGGAACATTTCTGACAAACCATTCATGCTGACTTACTTTGTGTTCGTCTTTCTCAGCAATTTTCTAAAATCCGATGGATCGGTTAATGCTATAAGCAAAAAATACATTAAAGGAGGGAATCAGAAACAGCAAATCCCAAAAAGACAAATGTGTTTAGAAAGTAATATAACTCACCGTCTGTCAAATTTAGGACTGTGGAGCAAATAGCTTTTCCATATTCATTCACTGCAATGCATTTGTATGTGTCTGCGTCGCCGCTCGTTACTGCTCGAATCTAGAGCAAGACAAAATGTTACATGGCAAAATAAAAAAAAAATGGTGGTGTCATTTTTAATTTTATGACATAGTCACCTCCAATATGAACTCTCCTGTTGAGTCATCATATCTCGTCTGATATTTCTTCTTGTCTGACATACTGCCTCTTACTCGCTTCCATGTCACTTCAGGTTTGGGCTCTCCTTTTACCAAAGCCTTGAAAATAGCCAATTTCCCTAAAGGACAAGTCGTAATTTAGACTTTTTGTGTTCCTTTGTCATGCTAGCAAGCTGCACCCACAGTTAATCTTTGGGCAGCTACTGTGGAAAACAATTTTGCTGAAACTCACCTTCTTGGACATTTACTGGGTTCACTTTACATTGGAAATCTGGGACGCTTTTCCCCTCTGGTATGGTTACTGTATTTTGTGTGATGAGCACCCCGGGAATTTTAGATCTTCTCCGGATCCCAGCTGAACAAAGACAGCAGTCAACGATTGAGTGAAAAACAAAACATAGTCATAAAAAAAAACAATAACATTTGCATCACAGCTCCATAGCGGTGCGATTTTACCTCATGCTGTTGATCAGCTAAATTAAATGTGCGTTTTATTTCAAGTGAGTTTACTGCTGGTTTCAGTTTCAATGTTGATTGGGTGTGTAAGTGTTAAAAGTTGGCCCGAGATTAAATCAGTTGCGCTCTATATTTAGTTTAGGAGAACATGTGGCCGAATGCTGGAAAGGAAAGCATGCTTGTCAAAATGAACTTACATGGAAAACAGCTGATATAATTAACATAAATATAAATAATGAACAAATATGTAAATGTAAATCATTTGAAACAATAAATTTGGCTCTCGTTTTTGGTCTGAAGTCTGAATTTATTCCGTGGCGGGCGGTCAAGGCCTTCAAGACCGTCTCTGCTGGCCTAAAATAATCAAGAAATCCTGATCATATTCTTCACATTGATGTCTTATTAGATCCTAGTGTTGTATTTTTAGTGAGCATTTTTACCCAATCAGAATTCAGCTAGCTTGTGTTGCCAGGCAGATTTTACAATATCAGTAGCGCACACTCATTCATCGGAGGCCTTCAGATACAATTGTGCTGGCATCTGTCCTGGCAAAGTCAATGAGGTTTCAGAGTTGATAGACAGTTGCGATAGCCAATCAGATCACGAGTTGGTTGCAATGAGACTTCTCCCTGGCGTTACGCTTCAGGTGATGGACGCGTCTTGTGATTGGGTACTCACGCGTGAGGGGCCGGCGGAATCAACACACCCGGAAGTCGTAACTGGCGACGGTTCGAAAATGTAAACTATATCTTTTTAAACCACAACGTCCGAAGGAGGGAAAAGTGTGGATTTAATTGCAGATACACTTGCGAGGCCATTTTCAAGACTGACCTTTCAAGAGAAGCTAAGTCGTCCAACACTCACTCAGTAGTGTGTCAGCGTGTTTCTGTATATTATTTGTCCAGCCGTGGTGTCATAAACGATGGTATTATGAGGGGGATTCATTTTAAGTCGGACTTCACTGAAGGCCGACGTGTGAAATGCACGGCCCGCCACTCAATTTATTCTTATGAACGACTCAAAGATGTGACGATGGTCTTCAAGAAAAACACATCCAATACTCGAGCATGTCATTTTACCTGATTTGTTGCCAGCTTTCTCATTGAACTGTTGAATGTACTGGTGAACGAGGGAGAAACCTAGGGAATGAAATTAACAGTCAAACAATCGTATATTATAATACAGATCACAAAGTAGAGTATTTGAAACCACACGTCCTCATAATTACAGAAATGTAAAAAACAAAAACAAAAAAAGTAAATTCTCGCATGACTTTGTGCGTGGGAGGAAAATCTATACAATAAGACAGTAAAATACAACATGAGTGGAGAGATAGGAAATGGAAGTCAGTCAGGCATGACATGGAAAAGCTCAGAGAGGCCTAAACAAACGGAGCCACTGGGAGGGTCACAGCAAAGGGCAGTAGGCAAGCAACCTTAATCCTGGGATGTTTTCTTCTCATGCTCAGTTTATTGTTCAAGCCTGAGAGTGACGACTCCACTCAGCTGGCCCGAGCTGGGGAAAAAGCCAGCCAGCTCAGGCATCACTCAAATGAATTGGAGCACAGATGCTGCCCTCAATGTCATGTGGATGGAGAGGGAGTTATTTGGGCTTTGACTTCAGTTTCATATTTAATCTACGGATTCACAAATACATTTTTGGACTTTGGAGCTCATCCTATTACACGGATGGCGTCGCTTCCTGTTTCACGATCGATACATCGTATCTTATGTTAAAATAAAATCACACGTATTTGAAATGGAAAGCCATCAATAAAGAAAAGGATTGAGGTTGGTGAAAGTGTTTAAATTCGCCGTGCGACTGTCCAAATGAAATAAACACTGCTCTTTTGAATTAGTGTGCATCACTATGTCAGTTGCTGAAGTGAGAACGAAACAAAATGAAAATGATTGATGCATTTGGTGTTCATCCGCTTTAATCAGCAGCATGCGCACATCGATCGTCACAGACACCCGGTCAGAGTCGCCCGACAGCAATGAACAAAACAAAAAAAATCAAGCTAGGGGAAAAGAATTTCAATACTTACAGACTTTGCGTCCTGAGCCCTTTGGACGTTTCCACATTTTGACCAAAAACTGTCAAAAGAAATGACCACCGAATTATCAGTCAGTCATGCAGTCATGTACCATTTTTTTTTTTTTTCATTTAGTATTTTGAATATATTTTTCCATTTGTGGAGCCCACCAAACTGGCAGACTAAAATACATTATTTTATCTTGTGACAGCTGAGTCACCTAGAAAAATCAAATAATAAAAAGTAAACATTATGAAAAACCAACTTCCAGATATATCTTTCTGTCTGTTTTTAGATAAGCAGGAGAAACGGTGCACAGTTCTTGATAAATACAAAGATTTGCCGGTCCTTGAGCGATACAAATGTATCGGGCGCTGAATTCCAGCGGCCACAGCCGGTAACGTTTAAACAGAGTGACTCTGAAAGCTAAAGTCATTTTCTGTCTGACTCCCCATCCAATATGGCTGCCACGTCTATATGGCGGCCATATTGGATGGAGCTCAGCCAGGCTTTTACAGGAATCTAGTTTGGTCTTCATATTCAACTCAATAAGTCCCTTCAGCATATTTTGAGAGGAGATCATGGGTAGGAGCATCTTTGATGGATTTAAGTGTTTTTTTTGTTTTTTTTTAATTTTTTTTATCAGTTACTCAACACAATTACAAACATTGGCCCCGGTATTGTCTATTGTGTTTATGGCGGCGTGACTTCCTATGGTTTTATCAGTGAAGGCTGCTGATTTTTCTGGAATGAATTCAAGCTCCAGGTCCCATAAACGTTGTGTTTACATTTTACTTTTTTAAAACTATTCAAATTCCTTTCATGGTTTGAATATCATGTAATAATTTAGTTAAAACTCAACCATATATATATATATATTTGGTCCCTATAAAATATATACACCATAACAAGAGCCATCACATCACCTGATCATTTATGTAAGGCTTGACATGAAAATGCAAGGCTGTCACAATAAAGACGTAAAAAAAAAAATGGAATGAAGAATGCAGTCATTGAGAAGCAATATCTTCTCTCTATTTTCAAGCTATAGTTAGCTATGACCCTGAGGTGACACCGAGTCTGAGTGCACACCATTGTCACTTGGAGAGTTCCATTCCAAGAAGTCACATACTTCCAACCAGATGCTTTCACAGTACTAATAATGGCATGTCGCTGACCACTTTTTGTTAATCTTGTCGCATTACCTTTAAAAGATATTCATCCAGTACCTGATACAACATTTTTTATTGTTAAAGCACTATTCATGTACATCACAATACCAGCAAAGAGGGAAAAATGATCAAATTCTTGCCGTGGTTCTAACTATGCATCAGCATCCAAAAACGGAAAAGAATATAACATAACGATCCATTGATCTGATTTAGTAATCTTCCCATCACATCACATTTGACTCTAAACCAGCAATCAAAATCGAACTCTCCAAAAAAAAAAAAAAAACAGGCCAAATTTGCCCGTAGTCACTCAGTTCCTCCACTCACCCACTGAGCCTGACACCGAAATGGGTTTAAAATGGTCTTCCCGTGGGCTCTTCTGGATGTTAAATCCTTTGGGAAAACAACTTTACAAGTCAGCGCCAAGTGAGTTTGTCAGGGGGAAGCGTCGTCCGTTTGGGGCTTGGTGATGCTCGGAGCAGGGCGACTTGTTATTAAGGGCGAGTGGGGCGGGGGCCATGTGGGGGTTGTCGGATGAGGTAAGTGGGGCGGGGGGGGGGCTAGGTGCAGAAGGCAAGGCTACTAATGACGAGTTAGTGGTACGGTTTGTAATTGCTGATGACAGCTGGCTCATCTCTCGCCGCAAACCTGTTGACACGGGCGGTTTATTTGCTTTACGTCGAGATGAGAAAATATTTGTACTAAGTTCCATCACGGAGGAGAACACCAGTGATCATGTTTTTATTATTTCCAGCACGTGACTGCAGTCTGTTCGTTTATTAAAAAAAAAAAAAAAAAAGCAATGTTGATAATGACCTTAGCGTGTGACTGTCAGGTAACTTGGCACAAGTGCACATATTTGCTATTTTTGTGGAGCGCGTCACTCGTAATAGAATGCAGCTGTATGTCTTGCACCTCATTCGACTTCAAGGTGGCATGATGTTCAGACCAATTCACAGTCGGGGGCCCCAATCGGCCCCCCCCCCTCGCAAAGGAAGATCAGACATTCTGCACAAAGCTCTAACGCCCTTGTCTTGTATTACAATGTCTTACATAATCAAGGTTGTGGCATTTATGTAGCAGAAGCTCTTCTTGTGACTTCAGCAAGGAAAGATCAAATGAAGAACAAGGAAGCATTTGTGTTCCCAAGGTCACGTGCCAGTCGGACTGTAACATTCGCCACATACTAATTCCGTGTGTGTCCTGTATATACAGTGCGCGGCGCCTGTAAAATGCAAAGCGCAGATTATAGCCGCAGTCAAGGCCCATTCAAAGACTTTGTTTTTTCAGTTGCTGATCAAATTTCTTCATGGGAGGCAACTATATTTAATTCTTGTGATATGTCCTCTCCTTGGAAACTTGTTTGTTTTCCTGACACATTAGCAACATGGCCCTGGCTGTTGGCCGCCAACTGCTGAATCTGTTTTTCCATCCAAGTGTGATTTACACAAGAATTTTTGGGACAATTCACTTATCTGCCTCTCAGTACACCTCTCCTTTATCACCACAATGATTAATCTCAGAACATATCCATTGATTTTTTTTTTTTTTTTGATCATCTTGACTCAGGCTAATGCTAGCATAGCATAGCCTACTAATATGTGAAACACAAGCGCATACAAGTGCTGGCAAACACCTACTGTTGCCAATCATCTGACAATTGGAGATATATTTGTACATCACGCTGGCTATCAGTCAGCTGTAGAAAAGATTTTTAAATTCTGCTACTGGTCTACCAATTGCTGAGTGGTTTATGTCCTGAATACATTAAGGAAATGGGAATGGAATATAAACCCAGTCGGACTCTGAGGTCTAAAGACTTGCGTTAATTAATGGTGACCAGAGTTCCAAGCAAACACGGTGAAGCAGTATTTAGCTGTTATGGATGCATGCAGATAAAATAAACTGCCAATAGAAGTCAAGTCAGCCCCAAGTATAAATTCTCTTTCCCCATAAATAGGATTAAGGTCTTTCAAAGCATTTTTAAAATGGTTTTCTACAAAATTATGTTCTTGCGTTAGTGGCTAATAGCTAGTTGCTAGTAGCAAGAGCCCAGTAGACTCGCGGCAATCTGCGGATTACTTTTCAATGGCAGTTAAATGGGTGAAAATAAACCTGAACACGAACGTTTTTGCTGACATAGTTGTAGTTTTTTTTTTTTTTTTTTTTTAAACAAACAAAGTTCACTCAAATGTGCTGTTTAAAATGCCAGTGAAGTTGGGACATCACTTCCGGAGGGTGAAATCAACCCAACATGGTGGCCCTCTGAGATTTATTAATTTTTCAGTTCATTTCTTAAAAACAATATTATGGCTAGTACATAACATATTCATGCAAAAAAAACCAAAAAAAACTTAAACTCATCTAGTAACTAAATTGCAGTGTGAATTGGGCTCCAAATAGTCACACTTAATGGGAGGACCCAAATTCTGGCTAGCCAAATGTTTTTTTATTTTTTTTATTTGCACGTATTTGTGTGACAAAGCTTGGCTGCTTCTCTTGGCGCCTTTCACCGATAAAATGTTGTTGAACTTATCCACCCCCACCCACATTTTTTTTTCCTTTTCTCATTGAGCATTTAATTATCTTGAAAATTGTGCTTCACCATCATCGGATTTGAACTCAGTGGCGGTGGTGTATGGAAATATGGAAGTGAAATCTGCAAATACATGTCCCCAATGATGCCCGTGTCCTGCCATCCTTGTCCTTCCACGTGCGGTATACCTCTAATTCATCTAAATAGCCTCTTGAGTGAGCTTGATCCCGAATAAACCAGCCGTATTAAGAATTAAACCCCTTTGGCTCACTCTCCTTATATTGATGAAATGTCATGCTCCATAGCTTTCATTCCAGTTACGAGGAACCACGGAGAGGAGCCGCAGAGGTGCTAACTCGACTGCCTGGCCTGCCTGTCTCTTGTGTGGATTGCTCTGTGGAGAGAATCAGTGCATCAGCTGAGGCCTTGTCAGTTACTCATAAACAAGGAGTAAAGATAGCCTTAGCTGGCCTACACCGGCAATAAATCTCAAATCCCGGCCATTAAAACGATCAGAAATAACTGATCAGACTATTTCCTATTTTGTACTTGCATCATAGACAGATCATGACTGAGACAACTTGACTGATGGACAATATTTGTTTGTTAGCCAAAATTATTATTATTATTATTATTTTTTTTACCTGTTGAAAAAGATGGCTTAATTTGTGCAACAATACTGCTTCGTTCTTGTCTTTTATAAGGAAGTAAATTACCTCAAGTGTGTACAATTTATTTTATTGATGTCTAATTCAACACACCAAGAGTATACGGAATTTCCGATTATTACATATTTGACATGTTTATGTTATTTATCACAAAATATATAGCTAGATACAAATTGTTTGTCAATAACCAATTGTAATGAATATTCATGACATATTTAATTGGGTTATATATATTTCCACGCCTCCTTTTTTTTTTTTGGACCAACAAGCACCAATTGGTTGATTTATACTATTATACTATTAATAACATTTCCATAACATATATTGAATTTACATTTTTAAACGTGATTTCATAATCTTTATATTTAATCGATCTACAGTGCCTCGTACATTAAAAAAAAAGTAGTCGCATCGATTATGTTGGAGATGTCAATAACGGATTAAAAAAGTAACTAGACATGGTTACTGGACTTTAATGTGGCCCACTAGATCTATTATTTATAGATTGAGAACAATTCGATGCAGTGCTAACCAGTCACCCACCGTGCCTCCCCACTTTATATTCAGTATAACATAAAAGAGCAATATTACGACAACAAAGAAAAAAAAAAAATGAAAACGAAGCTTCGTGAATCACTTGAGAATTTTTTTTTACTGTTCTAGATGGTAAATTTGTTTGAAAGGTAAAGATTAGTGCAAATTGAAACGTATTCAATTTCCACTGCTTCTTTAAAGCAAGAGTGCCATTTCGAAGTGTATAAAAATATCAAGTGTTTCATGAAGCTTCATTTGTCCATCACTACTGACTATCATTCAAGGTACATCTTCACAACAAAATGCTTCGATTTAATGGCGTAATTGCAACTAATATAGCATTAGTATTCGTCCATTGTCGATAGACATTAAAATGATCTTCTAAATATAGCCGTGGCTTGGATATTTGACATATTATTTTCTCAAAGCACATGCTGTATGTAGCAGTCCACCGACAACTGGGCCAGAGTTCCTGCCAATTTACGGACTTGATTAAGTGTTTCCGCTATGCTGTGGGAAGTTCAGAGCCTCGTGAACCAGTGACAGGTTCATGGGTACTCAAGGGTCAGTGATGCATCCCCACCGAGAGGCCCATGTGGCACCAGGTGCCGATAAAGTTTATCCTGGTTGTAACGGGAAAGTATCCGGACAGAGTATATCAAATAAAGAGTTGTTTGGGAACACAAATTGGACCCACACAGACTGACTTCGGAGGATGCCTGCTGAAAATCGAATCAAACTCTCAGTTTCAACTCCAGTTCTAAAAACGAAGGTACATACACCATTTTAAATCTTTAAATATATTTGCTTTTTATGTGGCTCGTTTGTGCCTCGTTCCCTCTTAATTCCACTTGATGGCAGTAGATTTCCTTTATTTGCAATTTATGTCTGGCAGGACAATCAACTCTGTGTCATGCAACATGCATTTGAAACCCTTTGACACTCGAAGAACCCATTGCAAGTTTTATAATTCTCGATAGAACACAAGAAAAGAATGTACTGTAAGTGAAGGGCAATTCTCTGTTTGCAGTTTTGCTTTCCAAGTTCATTTTACATGAGCAAGGGTAACGTTACAGTGCATATGGAACTGGGCAAGACAAATCATAATTGCAGCAAGAACCCATAATGCCACTGGATGAAAATTTATTCGTAATAATATTTTTTCATGAGATTGCAAGCTATTTTGAGATCACCGAATGATTTTTTTCCCCTTCATTTTGCAGGATATGAAAAAAAAAGCACTATATGATGATATGGTGAGGCAATTTTTGTGTCATCATTGGAAAAGGTCCGACTGGGTAGTGAGATGGACATTCCTTAATAGCAGCTTAGCAGTTGGACGTCGCCTGGTGGGAACCTTGCCCCTGCGGCAGGCAGTGTTATCTAATATAAGAGCAAAGCAATTCAATCCGATTGCCGTTGACCAGAAATGACAACAAATTTTAGTTGTCCCACAATAATCAAATGAGAGTTGTTCACCGAATGTCATGTGCTGGAATCTACGCGGTGGTGCCTTGACTTACGATTTTAATTTGTTCTGTGAGCAATCTTGTATTTCAAATCAACTTTTTTTCCCACTGAAATGAAACACTGTAAAAAAAACAGAACTTGTATTATTGGCGGCTAATGCAGTAATTTAAGTCGGAACAACTTTAAAAGCTAAATAATTACTGAAATTTTTGGCAACAGTGTTAATTAGTGCTCACTCCTAAGACACATCGTATTTCATTCATGAATATACACTTTAATACAAGTTTATTTATATAGCGCATTTCTCAACAGCTGGAAGCTGTAACAAATCGCATTTCACATGATGTAATCTCAAATTGGATTAATTAAAAAAAAATTAATAAATCAAATAAATAAATAAATAAAAATTTGTGGGAAATGAAAACACAAATTAAAACATAAACATGTATAATTTTGGTGAAAGGCATTCTCCAAGTGCCCATTTCAAAGAGTTTGCGCAAGGCATTTCAAGGGAATTAGAAGAGCCGCTTTGATTGGCACACCCACAACGGCGCTAAACGCCCTTTTTAAAATGCACCGCACTACATCGGCTTGCGCCGACCTGCAAACATACTAGAACTTAGTCTCGTCCTTCCATGCACAGATTTACACAGCGCCACGCCCCAGACTTGCACAGAGCATGAAAATATAGAACTGAGAGTCAATTTCAATGATATTTATTTACTTAACGTGTAATCAAAGGGAAAAGGAAGATGAAGTACAGGGATTGACTTGTCATTATTACACCCTCAGAAATTTCAATGGACACGTGGTATGAAGCAGAGGATTGACTAAGATGGCAAAATAGAGATTCTGATGGAATGTGGATGTTCAGTAGAATTTTGAAGTAAAATAATACAACAAGTTACCAGATCACCAATTACTTTTGATAAAAAATAAATGAAAGAGATGGTGTCCCTCAAATGTCAAACTTTCTGATTGCTTGCTGAGTGCTTCAGTGACTTTTTTTTCTGGGCGGGGGGGGGCTTGAATAACATGGGCCACAGGATTACTCTTCCAGAATCATCTCTGTTACTGTCTCGTCTTTGTGTCTCTGAGGCTCATAGGGTGACATCTAAAATTACAATCAACATTCTGTCAACATCAGCAGTCACCATTTGTATTGATTTTTTATTTTTTTTTTAGCTCCGTCTGTTGCTTGTCCCATGTGTTGTGTGTGACATCTGTGATGCGTTTACGGCCACCAACATTGGCTCACGGGAGTCAAATGGATTTGCATGTTCAAAATGAAAACTGTTGAGATGCTTATATTGTTAAGTACATTTTTTATGTTTACCATGTTTTTATTTGCCCTTGACGACAATATTTTGTGAATTTTATTTTTTTTTTTAATTCCAAAGAACCCTGTTTTCTTTTTTACGTGTTGAAATCAAATATTTATCTGGAGAGCATGCCTGCATTGCTTCCCTGCATGTGGATCCTCCTTACTCCTCCCCGAAAACCCCGCATCACAACACGAACTTAAACTTGTTTTCATTGCACTTCTTACCATACCAAACCAAACAGGCACTTCATTTTTTTTTTTTTAATTTTCACATATTTATATTTATTCATTTTCCCAAGGAAATGTCAATAATTTGTTGTTTTGAATAACAAAATGCTTGTTTTAGTAAAACACATCCCCATTAAAAGTATAAAATCATAGATCCTGTTGTGCAGTGGTCGGTATCCCCCCCCCCCCCCCCCCCCCATCATTGGATATTTATGTTGGAGAGGCTAATCCTTTAGGCCAGAGGGGTTTCTTAAGATACAGAAAACTATTAGGGCATATTAATTTATCATGAACTCATTAACGGTAGTGGCTGTGAATTTTAAATGATGAACTGAAGCGGTTTAAATAGTTGATTAATTTGTAAAGAGACACCGGCATTCGCTTAGCTTGGGGGACTGACTGAGAAGAGATAACTATATCGAAAGTTAAACAAGGTCATGACTTTATCACTACCAACTGAAAGTTAAAAACGGTCCGATTCCCTTGCCGGAATGAGAAATTCAACGGTCAATTTTTTTTTTCAGTATTTTAATTAGCAATTAAACAGCGAAGACCATCCGTGGTATTGGTCCTGATGTGTGGTGTTCTTGTCTCTTTTGCTATCTCCTCCATCATTTCACATCACAAACTTCAGCGAGACCATGACACTGAACCGGCCACTTCACAAAAAACAAAAATGCTTTCTACGACTGCAGTGAGACCCCTCTAATGGTGTGGTGTGCTTCGAATTTGAAATTCAGACATGGAGGTGATTTTACATTGATATAAACATCTCCTGTTTAGTCTTTTTTGTTTTCGCTGCTGTAGCTTGTCAAGAAAGAAACTGTTTCGCCAATGCGATCGTCACCTTCCCTCTGCTCATCAGATCTTGTCACAGGTCACTAGAACAGGATCACTTTCTAATCAAGCACTCACCCTCTATCATCTCCAACTGCCACCTTTAAGCCGTCGTAAATAAGCGTGGGCCGAGCTTCTCATTTGTCGTGTGCAGTCCTGCTCGCTATATGTCTTTCCCTTTAGGAGTCATAGCTCTTCTTTACAACACCTGCCTTAAGTAGGCAAAGCCGGCAACAAATAATCCTGGGATGATAATGGGCTGCTGCTCCTCGATGATGAGGAAAGAAACCCTTCATAAAAAAACAAAACGTTTAAGTTTGGATTTGATCAAATAACATTGTAATAACAATTAGCATATCTATTAATATCTATCAATTTTCAAACTTGACTGTCACTGTCAGTCTTGTGGGAATTTTTTTTTTTAAGTAATTCACGTCTTTTTTTATGTCTCTCTCGCTCTCTCTCTCTCTCTCTCATGCTCTCTCTCTCACACTCTCTCTCTCGCTCACGCTCTCTCACTCTCACACTCTCTCTCTCGCACGCTCTCTCTCTCGCACTCTCTCACTCTCACTCTCTCTATATATATATATATAAAACTTGCAAACTTGGGACCAAGTGGCCCTCGGATGGTTGTAGACCACTCCAGTGGGGGCCTGTGCCACAGTCGAGCTTTATGCCTACCTTTCTTTAAATTATGCTAAATTGTTTTGGTGGCAGTCATACAGGATATAAACTCATTACACCACATTATCGACATCTGTAAAAGCAACATGATTGCTTCACATTGAAAAGCAATTTATGAAGTGGGCAGTTGTTCAGGTTAAAGGTATGTTCTGTTCTGCAGATCAACATTGTAAAGTAGAGAAAAGGTCACGTGTTATTAGCATGTCATTATTTAGAAACTGAGACTAAAGATGAAAAACATACTGCTGATGCTGTATAATTTGTGATAATTTATTATAATTGTATCTTAATGGATCTTCCAGGTTCAGCCGTGGCACGTTCGCAATTGAAAATGCAGTTTATGTCAATAAAAAGTTGAATATATTCTACAAACTGTAAGGACTGACTAATTGTCATTTAAAGATGTACACTGTCCTTGTTGTCATGTAACTGGGATTTTTAAAGAAGGAGTCACCAATCAGCATGCTAATGAAGTGTTCCAGATTAATTAACGTTTATTTAGGACAGTGTCCTTACATAGGTTTTGCCAAAAGGTTTCAGTGCCTTTCGTAATTTGCTTTGAGCGTTTGATGAGTCCTCTGTGGTTTGTAAAATGTCATGGTTTAATCCTCTGGTAATTCAGTCTTGCAAATATTGATTTTAAGTCAATAATGATGTGTATTGATTATATAGCAACTGAGGTCAGCAATAATCTGGGGAAGGTTACAACCACCCTGGCGAAGAGTGAGCATTGGTGAGTTGACGGATGGCATTTTAGCTTAGCAGTTAGCACAATCGGAGAAGCAGGTTTGTATACAGGGTTGACTTTTGCGGCAAGCAATCTTTTTGCCCCGTGGCTCTTTCAGAGTTGCTTTAGGCGCTTATTTTAAACAGTGTAAGAAGGTGTCAGAATGGGTAAATTCAAGTGTAGTAATACCTTTTGAAAATGTAACATTTTAGTTGCCATAAATTGGTGTATGTAAATCAGTACCATTGTCAACATGGTCTAGAGCAGGTGTGGGCAAACTACGGCCTGGGGGCCACATGCGGCCCGTTAAACGTTTTAATCCGGCCTGCCGTACTTGAAAAAAATTTAAATGAATAAACATTGTTAATGTTTTATTTTCTAAATACCGTGGTTTTTTTCAAAGACATATATTGTTGTAATGCTTTTGTTCACTTTCATTTAAAATAAAATGTTTGGTTTTTTTTCACCGATGATGTGAGGTTACCAAAACACTCCATCCATCTACTCCTGGTCCGGCCCCTCTGTCAAATTTTAGAACTCATTGTGGCCCGCCAATCAAAAAGTTTGCCCACCCCTTGTCTAGAGTTTGGTTAGTCACGCTATTCTATACTATAAACGTGAAAAATCTTTGAATTTAAACAAAAACAATCAGTAAATAGTCAATAAATGATTCATACAATGTTTAATTATTACATCAGTACATACATCAATTGTATACCTGAAACAAATTCCACTATAAATATGAATGTACATAGCATGTAATTTCTGCATGGGTAGAATGCAGATTTTTTTTTTTTAAGTGCTGTAATGCTCAAGTGTGAGTGAAGGTCAGGTAAGTACTTGACATTTCAATAACCAAGAAAGAAAGGGGGTTCTTTCGAGTGGGCACTTGGTGTATTTGTATATGTCTTCATAACGTTATGACGTTTCTTAGTGGCATGCATTATATTATTCACAAGAGTTGCTTCAACGACTATTTACAACGCCGGGTACAATTTTAAAACTTAAATTTTAATATGCACACTTTTTATCCAGACCTGCTAGGTTGTTATAAGAAATTGATATGAAAGTTTGTTATTTCCTGCTAACTTGTCTGGCCAGCAAACACCTGAGTCATAATGTGATTTACTTGCCTGTCACGTACGTTCACAGCCCCGGTATATGCAACTTTGAGATGGAAATAAACGATTACAGCATGATGTTGTGCTTTGCAGCTGCAAGCTGCGCGTTTTGGGCATTATATACAATCTAATGACTCTCATAGTTCAGTACGTTATTTCAAAACAAATATCCATCTTTGTTAGGTTTTAGTGAAGGCTCTGGAATAATGCAAGAGGAAAAAAATCAATGGGATGACACTAAGCATTAGTTTCGATTTACTGTAATGTGGACTAGTTGATCCTCGTTCTTTTTTTGTCTGGTACTGAACCGGTTTTAAAATGAGGTACATTATAATCTCAGATGAACATCAGCATGTGATGCTACAATCATAATTATCAACATATCATCTAAATCATCACATAATGTACTAAAAGCTGTTGGCCCCACAAATGCGTCGTAGGTATACTCCACCCCTTCAAAATAGACAATAACCCGAAGTCTCCATTGCTCTTTGATGTTTATTTGATTGCTCTTATCGAAAAATGCGGTTCACTCACTTTTCAATACTGACTATAATACTCTGTTTGAGGTTTGTAGCATTCAATAATGTATTGCTTTCCTGAGGTGCCGACATAGCGTTTCAGTCAAGTCAAAATCTGGATTTTCCTCCATTTTGTTGTTCAAGTCTTCTTCCAGGAATCTGCCAAAGCTGCACCTCCATCAAATCCACGGAAAGTGTATTAAACCATCTGCGCCACAACTTAGACCAGCTTTCCCAATTTAGACATGCCACTGCATTGTCAGGTGCGCTGAGGTCATACAAAAGAAAATGCCCTCGGTCTGCCGGAACGCCCGCCGACAAATTCCCAAACATGCTAAAGGATGCGTGTACCTGCGCGAACATTCAGATGCACCAATTTCACACCAGAGCGCACATGTGCTGTCTTGGAAAATAGAGCTTTCTACCTCCTGGCTGGCCTGGGAATGTCTTGGGATTCCCCTGGGGAAAGGGTAGTCTGGGCTTCCCTGCTGAAGCTGCTTCCTCTGCGACCTGACCCCGCCGGATAAGCTGAAGAAAATGGATGAGTGGATATCATGCATCATTGTGAGACTGATCATTATTAAAAAATGAAAACGTAACCTTGAGATACTGAACAGAATGAAAAAAAATCTCACCCAATGAATAAGGATGAACAACATGTTTTTTTTTTGGGATTTAGATCTCCAACGTGCCTGCTATTCGAAATATAGCTCATCATTGATAGGACATTGTTATTTCCGAGGAATATCGTTGAATTGTGTGTTTATTAATAACATGTTAACAACAACATAATTAAAGAGAATTTAGGCATTTTTTTTATATTTCAGAATTGTGTATCAAAGTGTATTTATTTCTTTCTTTATTTATTTTTTTACGAGAGGTTGGTCTAAGCCAAAAATGCCAGGGCCAATTTACAAAATTCTTTTCTCCGAGTACAACATTGCTCTCAACTGATAGGCGGACATGCTCACCAATACCCGCTGTGTTGACAATAACAATATCCTTTCGGGGATGATGTATTGCCATCTAAAAAAAAATAAAAGATGTTTTCTATGTATATGCCTTCTGGACATTGCGCCTCACAAGAGAAGTCACATGAACAATTTGTCAGCTGCAGTCTGGAATGTCCACATATAAACAGCTGTTGGCAACAAAAGGATGGATGAGACATGTATTTTTTTAATCCGCGCGCACTTATTCAGCTGTCACTTTCATTTGAATGTGTGTGAGAGAATCATGCCGAGGCAAGGCAAGGAGAACCACGGCTCATAATCGCTTTTGAATTTCAGCTTTTTCCCCAAAGCTAATATTGAATTACAGTGAATTGCAACATCTCGTTCCAACCTGTGTCATGACCCACAAGACATATTTTGCAGTTATTTGCACAGATTAAATTGTATCAAAGGTTGATGAAGGACTAGTTTGTTGATGGGGCCACAGAAATGTTCGGGCTAGAATCGTTTTTTCATGCTGCATTGAGACTCTGCTTATGAGCATGATTTTAATGGCGTTCCACGATAACATTAACACAATGTGCCGGGCTTTATGGCTAAGAAGGAGGAGTATGAATTGAATTGTTTTGGGAATGGGGAGCCAGTGGACGTTCTCGAGCACAGCCACAATTTTGAACAGGTTTTGGTCAAAGTTTGAAATAGAAGCTAAATGAGACGTATTTGGCCGTTAAAGCCGTTTTCAGTCGCTAGTTTTTAATGTTGTACCTTAACATGCAATGTTTAAGCAAACTTTTACATTTGTTTCACATTTTGATGAGAAATATCAAATAAAAGAGTACTTTATTTCACAAAGGTTGTGGCGTTGTAAAAGCAATGCATTTACATTTTCCTTTAAATACAACAGAATATTTAGTTTTATGTTGCATTTAATCCTTCCAAATGGGTGAAATGAACATATTTATATTGCAAATCATCGGTTTAAAAATAACTTTTTCATGGTACGCACAAAATAATGATAGTCCCCTTTGTTTTCTGTGCTTTTCTAAAACACACGATAATTAAGCATGCTTTTCATTGGTTGGTTAGACATCATTTTAAAGGGCACATATGGAAAATTGACTTTAATGCCTCGTGCATAAATAGTTAGGACACAGAGTGCCCGCTCACCCATCAAGTGTGAAATTAAACAATAAAGTCAATCTTTTTGTTCGCTGTATATTTCCTCAAACGTTTCTGTTAAAGACGTGATCTGAATCCTGCCAACGTTGGAAGCGTTGCATGCAAAGGGCACATCTAAAATAGGCAGGACAGCGGCCCTCGAGGACCGGCGCGGGACACGCTTGCTCTTTGTACAAATCAAGACAGAAATATTGGTGTAACTATTGACTCAGACTGGAATTATATTGATATTGATATATTGGTATCGAAGCTGCACTGTCAAAGTTCTTGAATGTCTCCCGCTACCTTTTAGCAAGAAGGTCCCTGGTTCGGTTCCAGCCCTTCTTGCTCAAAACACATCACTCAATAAATCAAATTTGATCAATATAACGCTTTTAATATGTAAAAATACATCTGAACGTAATAAACCTAAAACTCGATGTAGTAAAATTATTTTAAAAATACAAATAACAGCCCCTACAATGTAAAAGAAGATTGAGAATAAAACAATAAAAATAAAAAAAAGAAAAGTAAATATATATTAGTTAAAAGTGCAATTGGAAATAATAATGACAACTTTAACAATTCTATTAAAAAAAGTAAATATGACTCAACCAAATGTGCTAAAATGTAATATACAATCTTTAAGACCCAATAAAAAAAAATTAAAAAAACGGATTTAGATTGTAACTTCACCAGAGCAACACTTGCCGCACGGTGCTCAGATTGTTTCATGCTGAAAAGCATCACAATGTTGTCTCTTCCTCCTTCCCGCTGGTAAATCCTGTGCAGAAGGTTACTATTTTCAAATGCCTCTGATAGCTATGCCAAAAATAGCCTCCTCATACTTGAGATGGGAAATCCAAGAAAAAAAAAAATAAAGCCAATCCAGAGGAAATCCCTTTTTAATACGATACTATTCCACAATGTAGACTTTCCATACATTGTTGAAACAAAATAAAAGTGACGTATATACACAGGTGGTTGGGTTAAACATTCATTAAAGTATTTCTATGAGAGCAGAGTAGGCTTCTTGCTATGTTGGTCACACAATGCATCGCGATATGCAAGCTGTGAGAAGCAGCTTTATTACCACAGATGAAGGAAAGCTGGAGGAAAGATCAAATTTTGGCCTTCAGTTCCCTTAACCTTTTGGATGTAGAGTATGTATAATGACACAGAGTCACACTTTGTCATTCTGCTCTGCGCTGACATTTTCATCTCACAGGTTTTCACCAACTGGTAACGATCAACAACTGATTTCAGTCCTCCCCTGACGTCTTATCATGGAATTATTTTACGGTGACACATCATAAGAGTCTCATTTTTTGTTGACTTGAGGTGAGGCAGCTGTTTTGAACTAATTTTGGGGTACGGAATCCAAAGTTGCAATCAGATTTTCCCTGTTGTTGTGCTATAAGGTCCTCGTTTATGAAATAAACGTGTATGTATGTAATTGAAACACCACAGTGGAATTGTTAAAAGCTTTAGGAAAAAATTATAAAAAGAATAAAAATTTTTTTTTTTAAATTAATAGAACTAACAAGATAAAACAGCACTAATCTGTTTAATTCCCACTATGCTAGCTTTTGGATTGACCAATTGCAACCACCACGCAATGATCCAAACGCTTGAAGGTGGTTCATTAATATAGATGGGGTTTTTGTAGGAATGGCTGTTGGGCTAAACTATTCAGGGGAGGAGGTTGAGTGGATGCTGAGGGAGACATGTGCGCTAGCGTGTTCACTAGCCAATTTAACGGAACATGTAAATAGCGACTGTGGGGGCAGGTTGAAGCGGGAGGGGGAGCGAGCACGTGAAGAGTAATAGCGCAACGTCTTGACGGCCCTAAATCAGGAGCTTCACCAAGACAGCAGCAGTCACATGCATGATGCAAATACGACAGAGTGACAAACAAACAAAATAGATTTGAAATAGCTGTGATACATACCAGTGCTTAAAAATATAAGCAGCTGGTGCATATGCAGTCGTAATCACGGCACAAAGAAGGCAGTTAAAGCAAGACTGCACACGTCGCCGTGAAGACTTAAAAATAGCAGCTTTGAATTTTGTGCCTTCCTGTCCGCCCGTGTACATATTTGATTGACAGCCCTTCAAAGATACCAAAGTGATGAGCACTTGACCCCATGGATCAGAGCTGTTTATATTGGCGCATTTGTCATGACAGATGTAATTACAAATAGTCGATGAAAGAATCCAAGCTTCTGTTTCGTCAATTAAGATGAATGGACTGTGGGATGTGTAAATAAACAGAGACAGAGGAAGATGAAAAGAAATGATACGCCAATGGCAGCATATTAAGGGATTCTTTTGATATTGCGTTTTAGCAGCTACCTTTCAAAAATTAACCTAGTAATAGTAATATCAATACATTTCCTCCTTTGGAGTTGTGGCAGCATGAATTTGAGCAATAATAATAATAATAATAATAATACTACTACTAATGATAACAACATTATTATTATTATTATTAATAATAATAATATAACAATAATAATAGCAATAATAATAATGATAATAATAATAGTATTATTATTATTATTATTAATATAATAATAATAATACTGTGTCTTCCTTGCAATTAACATTATATGATATGCATTTCAAAAAGCAAATGCCTTGACAAATATATTTTGCGGCCCTCCTTTCTGTGTGCGGTGGTTCCACCATTTTAAAGTGGTCTGCTGATTAAACATTCATAATACAGTACATCCTCTCAATTGAGTTCCATTGTGCTGTCAAGAGTTCCGTTACAATTATTTAGGGTCCAGAAAAGGGCCGCTGTTATGCATAATGGGTTTTATGCCCGAGTAATTTAAAAGTTTGGGAGATAGTTTATGAGCCGAGTTGAGTTTCAGTAATCAGACTCGTGTATGCACAGTCATGCATTTGATTGTTTGATGGAGCGTGCTCATAAAGCCCTCCACTTGTTGGCAAGAATGACAGTAAAGTTGTCTTCAGAGGTAATGCCGAAATATAGAGTGTCACCCTTTGATACGAGAGACCTTTTAGCCTTTATAAAGCGGCGTAGACAGATGCTCTGGTTCAAACAAACTGACACTCAGAGGGGGGTTCTCCCCTGCAAGAACTGCTTGAGTAACTCTTCACAGCCGCCATCAGTCTCCATGGGAGGAGGATCACATAATAGGCTCAACACTATGGATGGCCATATGTAAAGGATAGGCGCTATCAATCGTCAGCACCGGTCACATATACCTGTCCTCTCGCCTTCTGTAATTTACCTGACTGCACTAAAAGAACATGTGCCGACTGTTCTGTTACCAAATTAGATAGTTTGTCAATTGTGTGCTTCGAATGGAGGCAATGACCGTAGATGGGCACCTTACCCCATTTTGCCGGTCCGCCCCCTGCCCTGGGCACCCTTCTGTCCTTATATTTCCGTCCTTATTCAGAAAAGTAATCATCTCCATCCCTGTCTCTTTAAAGTAGGGGTGGGCAAACTTTTTGATTGGTGGGCCACAATGGGTTCTAAAATTTGACACAGGGGCCGGACCAGGAGCAGATGAATGGAGTGTTTTGGTGACCTCACCTCATCGGAGAAAAAAAGATACAGTTAATTTTAAATGAAAGTGAACAAAAGCATTATATATATCTTTGAAAAACCACAGTATTTAGAAAATAAAACATTAACAAGGTTTAGTCATTTAATTTTTTTCAAGTTCGGCGGGCCGCATGTGGCCCCCAGACCGCAGTTTGCCCACACGCTTTAAAGCGATGTCATCCTTATGTCTCGCCCACTGCCCCAAAAAAAAAAATAAATAAAAATAGACTGCGCATGTTGACGTCATTGACCAACTTTCTTTTTCATTCTACTCATCTTCTCGCATCTGCGTCAAAAACACACGTAGAACGGCACGCAAGCGTATGACCAACAATTACAGGGATGGACGAAAATCCTATTCCACCCTTGTTTGATCCGTTCGTTTTTTCTAAAACCTCTCGCCCTCCGCTGCTCCGTCCCCAAAATGGGCTTCCGTCCGTGACGGAATTCCCATCTCTGACAATTGACACATCAATCTTGAACCACATGACACACTCATGAAGCAGTTCTTCCATTCCGAGTACCGACAAGAAGTTCAGACGAATCCTCAAGAAATGACAAAAAAAGAGGACAACCCAAGAGTGCTTGACCACTCCAGGGCAGCCAAAGTGCACTTGTGACCTCATTCGTTCCACGCGCTGTATTTTATGAGGCGGCGCGGCGCAGCGAAGGTGAAGTCAGCCCACCAAGCAGCCTGCTGGTGTCTTCACAGAGTAACTAAAACCTCACGCTACATTTAATGCTTTCCTCTTGGAGAAAGAAAACAACATATCCGCTTCACGTAAGATAGAGAGTGGAAGTATTAAAGAACTACTTAAATGTACGCGATATTAGATTGTAGTAAACTCCTGGTGAAAGCCACACCATATTTGGAAAGGGCTGACATTTGCTTTTTAACAACTTAAAGTTACAGAGATGTAATAGTGAGGCCGATCCCCTTTGCAACGAGAAATTGGATCCATCCACCTCAGTCTGCCAATCCAAATACCGTCCCCAAAGTCCACACAAAGTTGCAGAGGCATGTGAACCAGAACAGCTTTCTAACATCCAGAGCCTTTTGCAATTCCGGGTGGATCTCATCGGTCACACCCCTGACTCTGCTTCTTCAAGGGAAGGCGTATTGATGGAGTTGGTGTTCTTCGGAGTATAACTCGTATGTGCTGTAGAGTATACGATTTGATAGGAAGAAGAAAAATGGAGCCGTTCTGTCGGCTCTCACTCCACTGAATGTGATGAAAACAGTTTAGGTCTATATTTGATTCAGTGAATGCTTGTCTTTTTGCGCCCTACGACAGACTTAATGACCAGTTCAGGGTGTTGGTCACTTTTTAGAAGTCCAAAGTCAGCTGGAATAGGCTGCAGCAACCCGTGACTCCGAACGGGATAAGCGGTGTTGAATATGGATGGATCGCTGAATTTACTTTCCAGGGTTTTAAAATGTTAGATTAGAAGTCAGTACACAGCATGTCTTCTATTAACCATTTTCACCCGTCATTATATCCAAGCTCAATATTTGTCTCTTCACACTGCCTGAAGGAGACCTTCTGCGGCTTTAAAACTCATCTCGGGAATAATGGAGACAGCTTGTAATTGCTTTAATTTATCTCGTCGGATGACAACTGATTGCATAATTATTTATAATAGATGCGTCACTATGGAAAGTGGTTACCAGAGGACACAGTGAAGAGGAGGTCGTCATCGTTTATCTTTTACTTTTCCGGAAAGGTCTATCAACTGTTACGATCGTCCTTATGGTACTCAAAGTGAACCATTTGACAAGTTAATCGGTTGCTGGTGATGGCATTTTTTTTCTTCCATTTCTTGCACACATGTAAAACACACACACAAAAAAAACTAAAACTAACTAAAACAAAAGTATTTTTGAACAAACTAAAAGTAATAAAAACTAACAAAGACACCTTGAAAACTAATTAAAACTTACTAAAATAAAATAAAATAAAATAAAATAAAATAAAATAAAATAAAATAAAATAAAAAATAGAATTAAATAAATACTAACTGTAATTACAATTCCAAGCCATAGGTGTTCTGAACGACTGGTATCGTGGTCACAATTGTGCATAAAATAAAAGAAAGAAAAAAACAATACTGTGAAATTATTTTAAACATTTGAAGAAGCAAAGCAACTCATAATTAGAAAAAGGTGTGTTTTTATTAGAAACATCTCGTATAAAAATGAACATGCTCTACACATCTGTATTCTTTTCTATAGATAATTCATAAATATCCAGGCACTGTATTTATTTTATTTTTTTTCCTTTTTTAAAATAATTCCCGTACAGAAAGCAAACATGATCAAACCATTTGGAAACGTACATTTACTTGCCACTTACAGTATGTTCACTCAGCACTTATTAACATATTCTATTTTGGAACACGTACGGTGATTTAGAAAAATAAAAAGCGATGTGGTGACCCGGAAAAAAAAAGTATTTAAGTGTATTCATTTACACAAACACTTTTCCCACAAACAATACGTTATCCAAATGATGAAAAAAAAAATGCATTTGCAGCAATATCTGAGCTGAGCGCTGCAAAAATTTGGGATGAATCCAAATCTACTTTTCAGTTCCAACTCTTTCCAATAGATTTCCTCCTGTTCATCACAAGTTGTTCACATGACTTACATTATTTTGACATGCAAACATACATATTTCTGCATCGCTGAGGATAAGATTTATTGTGACCATTTTCCAGTGTTGCTCTTTTTTACGAGGAACACTGAAGGAGGAACTAGAGACTGAAGACAGAAATGGCGTTTACACATTTGGATTTTGTACACTGAGCTCTTCCGAGTGTTTGATCAGAATGCACTCCGACGTGACGCAAAAGCATACGACACCATGAGTGGTCCATTAAAGATGAAAGGTCAGAGCACAAAATGATGCTAATGGCTCTTATTTATCAAGCTGCGGAATGGCAACCTGGAATATGTTCTCATCCACAGGGTGCTAAAGTACATAAATAGCCACTTTTTGTAAACATCAATAGCAGCTTCCAAAATCCTTTGGGGGGATACAAAATATATTTAAAAACAAAAATAATTCTTAGTCGGAAGTAACCACACTTGTCCAAAAAGAAACTTCTTTTCATCCAACTGTCTCAGTTTGTGAATGATAAATAAGGGCCATTAAAGTCTGGATGTTGAAGGTGGGACTTTGTACCTTCATTGATGTAAACATACCAACGTCTGTGCTGTGAGGCTCCGTTTTTTTTTTTTCTGTTTAGGTAACAGAGGTTGGCTCATGGTCGCTACTGTTAATGACAATCATGACACATCGCATTCCATTGACAGCACAACACAGTACACGTGATGCTCCCACAAGCATGCTGGGGCTGTACACTAGGTTTGCCCGAGAAAAAATAAATTAAATAATGGCGATGTTGACACAATTATGAAACACTGATTAAAAAAAAAAAAGAAAGAAATCAATTTCTATGACTGAGTGATTTTTTTTTTTTGTTTGTTGGCAGATATGGTTAAACGTGTTGCGATACTCGAACTCTTGTAAGGCATGTACAGTTTGACAAGTCGCAACTGCATTACCATTTACCAACAGTCCAACTGCAAAAAAAACAGGCCGAATGTGTCTAATGGCTCAGCCCGGGAGATGTCTGCAACGTGTGCTATTGACTTCGGAAAGAAAAAAAAAAAACACTGTTGGTTTCAGGTGTGCGCATTCATCCTGCGCCTGAAAACATCACAACCCAACATTATGTGTCTCAGGGAAGGGGAAAATGAATGGTCCAGTCTTTTCATCTCTCATCTCCTGCTTGCATTCGACTCATTCCTGATAAAAGTGGCATTTATTATCTAAAAAAATATGACATCCTTTCAATGCGCGCTTTTCTCTCGGCTGCAGCAGCTCTTCCGGTATCTCGTCAGGCTCCCTCTTTAGATGGCATGGTTACTGTAGCTTATATATGTCTGCTTGGAGGCCAGCGCTGTAGGGGAAGAAGAAAACGGTTAAAAATTCTCACTGATTGATGTGGAAAGTGGCATTAAGCTGCAATCTTGGGAACACGTGTAGTTGTCCTGGTGAGTTCTTTTTATGGATGACTTCATCAAATGAGGAAAATCATGTTGCTTTCTCCACCATTTTAGTGGGTTTTAAAGAGGCAGCAATGCGACAGTCAAGTAGGGATAAGAAGGATTTCAAAAGAGGTTGCCTTACTTATACAGGAATCCCGCACTACTTTGCGCTTCACTTTTCACGGATTCAGCGTTTCGCGGATTTTTCCAACATGTTCATCAATAAAAAATGAATAATAAAATAAAATAACAAAATAAAATAAAATAAAATAAAATAAATAAATCTATAAATAAACAGTGGAATGTGGAAAGACGCATTGCTTCCAAGAGATGAATTGACACAGAGTTTTCCGTATATATTCACGGGCACTCATAAAAGGCGTGTAATTGTTTCCCGCCCGCAATATTGATCAATGAGAACTCAAGTGGATTTATCCCATGAGCTGATTGGCTGACCATCATCGTAGCCGCACCCAGCAAGCACAGCTCGCTCAGCACAAGGACGTAGAAACATTGGCAAATATAATGTTAAAGTGAGTCTTAAAACAGCTTACCGGCACTACAATCCCACATTGCATTTTATCCAAAGGTTCTTGTTGATATTTTTGTGAAAAGCGAAAGTTAAGCCTTCTTTATGGGTTGAAAAGAAAAGTGAAGAAAGAAGATGACAACGAAGATAAAGAAGACAAAGAAGAAACAGCACCAACAAGAGCAGAAGTGACAGTAACTTTCGCTTTGTACAACAATGTGGGTTTAAAATCCACCAGGAGTATACCTTTGGCTAAAATACACAAAAGGGATTCTATTTAAGGTAAGCCAATTTTAGGAGAAAAAGCTAAACTTTCACGAAGTAGTTCCGTCGTGATTGTTTGCTCCCGGGCGTACAGAGCAGTGGCCTCGGCAAGCAGCACAGATGAAAGAAGTACTTCCGGTGTATTTATTAATCCCGCCGAAAAATATTTTATTTTGAAAAATGGC
Source organism: Idiotropiscis lumnitzeri (assembly GCF_059441095.1). Classification (NCBI taxonomy): domain Eukaryota; kingdom Metazoa; phylum Chordata; class Actinopteri; order Syngnathiformes; family Syngnathidae; genus Idiotropiscis; species Idiotropiscis lumnitzeri. The sequence continues at coordinate 7,834,789 of NC_142393.1, forward strand.
CGACTTCCCCCCACCCCGTTCCTTCGGACTCTTGACACATGTCAAGATGCTAATGGTCTCAGTCGCATTACGCTGATATTAAACCCACAGGCTAGGAAAATTAGCACAACCGCGTACGAAGCCTGCTCGGCACAATATGCGACGAGCACCACCCCGTTGGCGGTGCGCAAAATTTGCATGAAGTGGTCCGTGATGGAAAAAAAGTTGGGCACCACCGGTATAGATCACGTTACTCTCACAGCTGTGCAGCTTGGTATTCATTCTTCATTTTGCATTTTTCAAATTAAATTTGTTGTATTTTAACATTTAGAAGACTGGTAACTATGTCTGTGGGGGTCACGTAATTCCAATAAAAAATAGAAATTAAAAATAATAAATAATAACAATAATAAAGATAAAGTCAACCTCTACTAGGTGTTTTTTTTTTCACGGGGATTCCAGTCCCATTTAACAGTGAAATATTAGATTACTCTATTATAAATTAGTGTTTGGAAAATAAATTGCACTTTTTCCTGAGATCTAACAGATTACATATATAGCAATAGTTATGTGGAAAATCATGATTTTTTTTTTTTACCTATATACAAAGTTGTATAAATATACACTTAAAACTGGAAGGGAAAAAAAAGATGAATTAGCTGTTGATAACAACGCATGTAATCCCTCTTGGCATTTTCACCGTCCTCATCAATGTTTGATCGCAGGATCGCTCTCTGACATGCTTTTCCTGCTCATGCAATCATATGTGAGCTGTGAGTCAAACTTGGAAGTCTGATAGAAAATACGTTCCATTTGTCACAATCAAACTGTCCCCAGTGAGCATGCTCGGTGGTGGTAATCACTGTACCAATCAGCCCGCGCAGCGGACTGAATGTCAGATAGGATGAATCCAGTCAGAAAATAGCAAAGTGCCAGCGCCAGGCCAGTGGTACCACAGACAAGGCGATGTAATGCTTCCAGTGTCAGCGGCATGCTGAATCGAGGTGGACTTGTCGCATTTTCACCAATAAGCATGATCATAAATAAATATTAAGAATTTGAGCCATTTGTCTTATACAATTCGCTCATCGCACATCAGCTTTGCAGTACCGGCTGGCCGCTTGGAAGCATCACACACCAATCGTGTCATCCATGTCGGCGTGTGCCGATCAAGTAGGAGGTCACGATAATCGTGTCTCGTGCTGTGTTGTAGTGAACATCGGCATTTCGGGAATGATCAAAATAAAAAAAAAAAAGTGGTCACAAGGAAGAGAATTCAGTGGATTTACCTGCGAGCCTAAGATCCTTCACAAGGCTCCCCTCCCTCAACACAGTCTGACACAGACATACAGAGCAGTTGTTAGCGTCACCCCCTCATGACGCAGTGTGAGAGTCAGCATGTACACAGATTTGCTCGAGCTGGAGCAACTGCATTCCGAGGTTGCAGAAAGGCATAGATGTATGTGTGTGGGCGAAATGTTTTTTCGTCGCAGTAGGCGACATAATATTTCATACAGTTGAGTTTGTCAGTGAATAAAATCAGGACTTGGAGTAATCATGCACGGACGGCTGCTTGATTTAATCCTTCCCCCACACGGCGAGCGCCTATTCATAGACTTTATCTTGGTGATTGAAAAAAAAAATAAAAAATCCTTTTGCAACACTACTCGTCTCTTTCATCCCTTTCAAAATCAGACGAGTGTGGGCTCTGTGTCACTCCCCCTGATTGGCAAAAGCAGTATTACCCGAGTTATAGAGAATGGCATCTTTTTGTGTACATCAGGTGGAGGATTTTGAATGAACCTGGTGAAACAGAAAGGTTGCCTTCTGCTTTTCTTGAAATGCTTTTATATTAATTTGCCAATTTGTCAGCAGGATTATACAAAACATCTCGCAAAAAGCATCGTTCCATCAAGCTTTGTGGAGTGGTGGCAGTCTGCAGTGCTAAAAGTGGAATCTTAAGCATAACATCATTTCTTAAATTGAACCTAAATTTGCTTGTTTTGCTTATTTTTGCTTAAAACAAATTGTCAGACAAAATCATTGTTTTTTTTTAAAATACTTATTTGAACTCTTGTTTTTGTTCTTGGCATTGATTGTTAACAGCCAGGTTTAAGTACTGTGAGGCTTAAAACAAACACTCAACATTTTAAGAGTGGGGTTTCACAAATCGAATTTTCTTATTTTAAGATTTTGCATAATTTATTAATAAAAAAAAAAAATACAAGTATGACAAAAACGCAGCAAGGTTTTTTTTTTTTTTTATTTAACAAGTGTTTAACAAATTATTTTAGTTGTATTACAATCTACTCCAATGATGAAGCTCAATAGTTGATCTATTTTGAAGCAATGATACCCTCAATCAGAATTTGGTTCTTGCATACCTGGACTGTTACAGAAGACAAAATGTTGAAAGATATGTCAATTTTTTTTAAAATCGTATTTTAGGAGAATTTGTCCAATGCGTTTCTTTCTTGTTCTGTTCCAGTTTTGTTATATTATTTACTAAGCTAATTTTGCGGCTTGTTAGCCGACGGGTTTGCACATTCGCTTCACAGATCAGAGAAGCCAAGTTTGATCCTGGGCTCCAGTCTTCTTGTGTGGTGTTTATTTTAAGAAAATAGTTGTAAATATTACACCTTGAAAAATGGCAAGATTACTTTTTTTTTTAACTTTAAAAAATATTTTTTTATTATTTTCTTATTTTTCAAAATTTTAAAAAGTACAATTTTCTTCTTCTATTAGCAGATAATTTTACTTCAAGTAGTATTTGTCTCCTTTTCAAATATATTTTTGTAAATTTCCAGTGGATGTTTTGCAGTGCATTTAATTTCAACGTAGATCAAGAAAGTAAACTTGTTCTTATTTCTATGGCAACAATGCATCAGCGTATTTCCGTATTATTCATGTAAATTTCATCTGATTTATCTTAATCTATTCCATATTTCTCTTTATTACACAACATTGTTTTTATTTGATAATGCTTACTTTTTATTTCCCAAACTACAGTAGTACAAGATACCGGCCATTAATTATTTGTACCTGACAAGACTTCATCATGTATAGCATACAAAATAACCCCATCGTGCATTCAAAGCTGTCACAACTATTCACTTCATCTGGGTGAGCAAGACCAACCTTGTGTTTCCAGACTTTCACAGAGTTCTGACTTGGCTTCCCCATTGGGCCTCAGACCACCTTTTGGGTTAAACTTGTTGGACATGGTGGCTGCAGTGACCACAGCCTTCAGGCTGCGCTTGCGCTTTGGTACGTTCTGCTCCGGATGAAAGAGAACCACGTAGACCTTGGGCATGTAGAGCATTCCCAGAGAGACGGATGCACTGAGGCTGACAGAGATGGTCAAAGTTGTGGTCTGGATGTACATCTGTATTATAGAAGAGACAGAACATACACAAGTATTATTTTTTTTAGGCATCTTAAGAATCCAATCCACTGACAGTGTCAATTGAATGAGGGCATTCACAATTTCTCTCCATCGTCGCTGCAAACTACAGAGATGGGCACAATTATTCATAAAATAATAGTCATCATCCTTTTAAAAAGCTTCTGTGCTTGCATTTCACGTCTGTGCACGATGAGACTCGAATTGCACAGGTTTCATAATTCATGAACATTATTAAAAGCTCAGTAGCTGGTTACTTTCTAAGCTAAATTTAACCATAAAAACGGATTTTACGTGTATTAGCCGCTTTGGACTAATAGTTGCAGGTCTGTTATTAAAAGGGGTATTATCTATATTATAAACAATGGTCGAAGCTTTTTCCCCCCAAAACTTTATAGAGCCCTTTCTTAGTCCCTGGCTGTCACACAAGTGTGAAGATGGCTGTATTTATTTATTATTTCATTACTTTGCTCAAAGGCAACTTAAGATTCTTATTTTGGCTCTCAATTGCTTCTTCACACAATTGAACAATTGCCATAGGTGACCCGCTTTGGCTTGGGAAAAGGAAAAAAAAAAATGCCATGCAGCCAGGTCAGAAAGGAGCTGCCCGATGCTCAGGACATGATGAACGGGTGAATTCTTATGGGGAAGCAGCCATGAGTTGTCCCACCACAAATCTCGCCTCTTCATACGTATTAGATGAAGCAAATGCTGCAGGATCTCTTTTTTCATATATGTGCAGGTTGATTGTCTGGCCCACAGTGCAGAGAAAAATGTAATTTGTAATATCTTTTGTGACACCAGTTATGGATGTTTTCTGACACCCCTGGTACTATACACTTGGTTTTATTCGGGTGTTCTGTCAATGCTACGTCAATTAACAATCTTTTTTTTAAATTTATTTATCTAAAATGTCCACCAAGTACAGGCGTCGTTTAATGGGTGTCTATGCACGCTGCTTATTTGTTCTTGCCTGGAGGGTTCAGACCGCAGCATGATGACTTTTTGCTCACTAAGGCCAGTGACAGCTGCAACTCACAGCTGGGAGTCAGAAACATGGCCGCAGGCTACAAAAAAAAAATGGAGCAGAGACAGACATCTTCCCTTTGCCCAGAACAAATATATATATATTTTTTTTAATTCTGGTGAGCTATGGCCTCACAATCGAGAGCATTGTCCACTTCCTGCTGTCATTCCATTCAACATCAATTTTTCCCTGACACGTCAATATGATTGTCTATCTGCTCCATGCACATGGAGAGGGGACAATTCACAAATTGGGATTTTACGGCAGCTCTTTGGGACTATCTGTACATTGGCTGCACATTTTCCTTCACAAACTGTGTTTAGATGCAAGTCTTTTGGAATGTCACGTTCCAGAGGACTCAAACCACTTATGGAGTCCAGCAGCCCCAAAGGACATCAAGTCAAGAGACATAAGATGGGGGCTGTCAAAATGAAAGCATTAACTTGAGTTTAATTTACAATTTTTTTTCAACATATCACTTATTTACTTCAAAACTAATTAGCGTATCTTGCAAAGCCAAATTCAAGCAATGTACCAGATTAAGTGAACATCTTTAGCTCATCTCAGAACAAAACACCAAAGCAACACTGCTTGAGTATTGTGGGCAGAAGTAAATGTATAAATTTCGAGAAATGTTGTGAAGGAAAAATGTTGTAAAGATGTCACCGCTTAGATTGCATGCAAGGATCAAAGAACGCTACTAGAACAGTCTTTGATTTCAAATACACTTAATATTTGGCGATTTTACATTAATTACAAGATATTATTCAAGTAAATACTTGTTACTAGCTTTACAAAAATGGCGCTTGAAAAATGCGATTAATCACGATAAATTTGTTTGCGATTAATTAGTTTTAAAAAAATCACTTGACGGCAGTAGTACAAAGGTTTCAATCAGTCTTTCTCCCGAAGAATTATCCTCACAAGACCCTTGTAAATCCTGCGGCAAATGTTTGGACCCATTGACTCATCATCATGATGGGTAGCAGCGCAACACCAGTTTGACATACACGACAAACAATACCCACGAGGTCATTTTCTTCACAAGGAGGCACACAGGAAATATAAGAAATCAAGTGGGACATTGACCTCCGACCTGCACATGGCAAATGAACAGCCTACTTTTACGTCATTCATTGCGCAATTTCTACAATAGCCAGGAGGGGATTTGCTTCTTTCAAAAGTCATATTTACCTTTTCTGCTGATTGCGATGTCCCAAAGAAGATGGGGATAAAGGCTAGCCATACTATGCACGTGGTGTACATGGTGAAGCCGATAGGTTTGGCCTCGTTAAACGTCTCGGGAACCCCTCTGGTCTTGATGGCGTAAACTGTGCAGGTGACCATTAGGAGCATGCTGTATCCCAACAGACAGATGAGAGAAAGGTCCGATATGTCGCACTTTAAAACTCCGCGGGCCATATCAGGATTGGACGTACGCTGGTCTTCGTAGTCGATGATGGCTTGTGACGGGTCAACGCCAAACCAGATACACACCCCGAGGAGTTGCACCGAAATCAGGCTGAATGTGATGACTAACTGTGAGGCGGGGGAGATGAAGCGAGGGGCGCTGACTGACATCTTGCCTTGCTCAAAAATTCGATAGATACGATTAGTCTTGGTGAGCAGTGCCGCGTAGCTGATACTCATACCCAGGCCGAGGAAGATCCTGCGCAGTGAACAGATGAACACATCAGGGGCGGAGATCATGAGGAATGTCGTGGCATAGCACAAGAAGATACCAGTCAGAAGCACGTAGCTCAGTTCTCGACCCAACGCCTTCACAATGGGCGTGTCGTTGTAGCGCACAAAGGTCACAACCACAAACATGGTCGCCATGATGCCCAGGACAGCGATAAGGACGGGGATGACAGCCCATGGGGAGCTCCACTCCAGCTTGACGATGGGAATGGGAATGCAGCCGGTGTGGTTGTCATTGGGCCGAAGGTCGAAACGGCACATCTTGCACGTGTAAGTGTCTGCCTGGTACTGGTAGCCGTCACAATTCTCACAGTGCCAACAGCACGGAATTCCTTTCACAGTCTTTTTGCGCTGGCCAGCACGGCAGGGTTGGCTGCAAATGGAGGAGGGCACTTCTTGTGTTTCTCCTGGCCACTGCATCTCATCTGTCTGTTAGGAGATGGATGGAATAAAAAAAAAAAAACAAAAAAAAAACAATGAACAGAAATCAACACTTTTTTTTTTATAACATCATTTATATTCTTCTTTCTTTGACTTATTTTACAAATATTATAATTGTTTAGCATGTCCTAAATTATGTATTGACTGTATACAATCAGTGTTTATTATTAAGTTATTAAGAAAAAAAACTAAATGGTTGCGCAACAAGAATATATATATATATATATATATATAAATATATATATATTTTTTTTAGCATCGGGAAAATATTTGGAAGACCACATTGGTCTGCTTCTGATTGTAACGAGTCATTGTTGGAAGGTTACATTGAAAATGTTTTGCGTTTCAGTCACTTGTAACCTGTTAAAAAAAAATTGTAGTTAGGAATCTAATTGAAGGACCACAATTTTAAAGTAATGTGAAACATAATGAAACAAAGCAATCCTGCTAATTAATTCACATTTACAAAAGATTTACCTGTAATCTGATTTCTGAATTTTTTTTTCTACAACGGCAGAATTTTTTTTATTTTTTATATTGTTAACACGTGATTTCTGGTATTTGTATTCCGTTACCCCCCTCAAGGATGTAAACGCTAAAAATGTCTTGGCTATGTGCCACTGCTAACTAGTCGGATGCTTAGAGTAAAGTAAAGTTTTTTCTTTTTTTTCATTTTATTTTTTTATTTAAAAAAAAAAAAAATTAATACCTGCAAATCAAACTACACAGGGGAACAAAAGAACTTCAAATGTTCAAAAAAATTGTAATGCACACTCAAATATGTTTGGAGTGCTAGGACACGTATGGCTATGTGTTTCGGATGTTCACAATTCAAAATAGTTGTTAAATTCAACACTCAGGACAACGTCACCTCCTTGGATGTGGTGAATAGGAACAATGATTGAACTACCGTACATGGAAACGCCACATGAGGTAAATATAAATACAAAATAGAATGTAGCCACTATGTCGTGTTCCATCCTCCTGATGACTAATTTAGGAGCATCATGTTTCATTGTTACATTTATTGACTAGCCTAACCTTTATCCTGCAAAAGGTTGACTACTAAACTTGAATTGATAACCAAGAAGAGCCAATCTTGACTTTTCCCCAAGCCAAATTACTTTTACATCATTCAGTGTCAGTGTAAAGTAAACGAAAAACTGAAATCAAGTGTAGAAATGGATATACAACTAGAAATGTATAATAAAGCTTAGAATGATTGTTTTTTTTTTTTTTTTTTACATCTTCAGCGTTCACGATTTTCTTAGGAGCTCTCAGTGCTGGGTAAGTCGATCAGTGAGCAAAAAGAAACTCAGGACCTCGATGTCTGCAATAATTCAGTAGAATACCTGTGCTGTGTGCTGCAACAAAAATAGAGTACCTGAAGGGTTGAGTATAAATGATTCATAACCATAAAAAATGAGCAAAGCTCATTGTTCCCGTGCTAGTTTGATGTTAACAAAAGCGACACTGCTGGTTCAGATGTTTTGCTTCGGAATAAACTGCAGTTTTATTAAACTTGATGATGCCGAATGTTAAAACGAAATCCACGGTAAAAGCTTCACGTGCCCTTGTATCACGTTAAAGAAAATGTTTGTCTAGAACTTTAAGAACTGTTCCCACAACATGCGTTTTCTAAATAGTTAAAGGCGGCGAGTCAGTTGATGCGTTTTCCTTTCAAGACAGTATATCATAAAGAAAGAGATCCCTACATCCAAGTGCAGATGGTCAGTCCAGTGGCCGATGATTTTATACTCCGCGGTGTTATTTGTGATCTGGTATTGGTAGATTTCATAGCGACCAGGAGCATCTCCGTTCACGTTGAAGACCACGGGTGTGCCAGCAATTCCTGCAGATAACACACAAAGAAAAAAAAAAAAAAATGGTGTTATTCTAATTGCGCATTGAATGCCCAATCCCAGTGATGCGCAAAATCGGAAATCCCTTGTTGTTGTCATGGCCAGAGATTAAATGACTCTGCGGAGCTGTTAGAGAGCTAATGAAAGGACCAAATGGATGTTGACAGCTCGGCTGTCCTGGTTATTTGACAAGGGTCCACACAGCTGTCTGTTCATGTTCCCGTATCATTTCACACGCCTTCATTCCGCTTATTGCCCCATCGCTTGTTGTCCTCAAGGTTGTCCGCAGAGTGCAGACAAAACGACAACACATATTTTAATTACCACTTTGAGGTCTCGTCCCTCCTCTTCCAGTTCCTTTCTGTTAACGGCGCAAATGTTTTGAACTCTCCTTGAGCATCACAGAATTGTGAAAGAAAGAACAGAAAATACGAAGGTTCAGTGATCAGCCTCCACCTCTGTGAAAACAACGACTTGCAACATCTTAAAAATAACAAAAAAGAGTACTGCAAAGCATTCTGGGAGCCTATCAGCCTCAGCCAATCAGATGGCTGGTTCGAGTGATGTGAGTAGTGTGCTTAGGGCGGTGTTTTTTTTTTTTTTTTTTTTGTGCAGACTCTAAACCTGTGATGTTTGTCGCTCGCAATAACATGAATGATAAGACAGACTACGACATCGTGGACCGCTGCCCTTTTGTCCAGCTTTCTCCTGCACGTTCATACTGGTCTGTTCTAACTAACTGTCTCAAACCATCACCAAAAGAAGTATTCACAGAATTTATTTGTCACAGTCAATTCTGCGCACTGTGGTCTCAGACTTTAACCAGCAGGCTGTGCTAACATGAACTCCGAAATGCCCAAAGGGAGATCAGGCCCGTTGCTCGAGGCAGTAGCATGTGTACAGATCTATACACAAGGCGCATCGCATTACAGGGCGCCCCGCCTGTTTTGGGGAATATTTTGGACTTTAAAGTGCGCCTTATGGGTGTGAAAATACAGTAGTCATTCATTCCAATTTTCGTGTTCATGCTTTGGGGAAATTATGAGAATCTCTCATCCAATGAGGTCCAGAATTGCATAGACGGGGACAGATTTGATGTTGTTTGACTTCAAACGTCAACCACAATTGATTTATTTTATGGTATTGCAGAGTGGACTTTACACCTTAAGAGGGTTCACGTGGCTTTTATCACTCAGGATGTATGGTCATGTAGAGTATCCCTTTTGACATCGACAGGATTTTGACATCGCACTTGGAAAAGTGGCTATGGAGTCTTTGCCTCACTGTCAGTTTGCATTTTCTCCCTATTCTTGTTTGGGTTTTCTTTAGGCAGTTTGATTTAGTCTCAGATTCCAAAGGGAGCCAAAATTAACTCCAAGACACTAGAAATGTAACTAAATGGAGATTAATGTAGTTACTTTGAATACCGTATTTATTCAAGATCCAAATATTATATAGGCATATGCATTTATGTTCACTTTCTGGCTGAAACCCCCATGTCCGAATATGCTCAATTTAATATTTTTTCATACCTCCATATGGTCCGTCTTGTCTTCATCTATTATTTTGGTGCAATATTAAACAAATAAAATTAGTGACTAATTTCTGATTGATCCAAAATGACGTCTATTCCTTAGTCTGTGGAAGTTTTGTGGCATACTTGTTGCCTGTATTTAATGTTTTTTTTAGATAGTAACTACTGAACATAAGTTAACTTATTCACAACCAGCCGAGTTAAAAAAAAAAGCATCTTTGACGTCTTTGGCCGTCAATGGCAGTAAATGAGTTAATGTAGATTTAAATTGGCTATTCTATGAAAATCAATTGCTATAATTCTTCGTTGCAGAAGGAACCTTGTGAGCCCTGAGCCGAAAGCTGTTTAATTGATGAGTCACCACCGAGTGGTCATGCCCGCTGGCGCTTGATATTACGTCATAAGTACGCATTATCATACTTTTTCAACCGAGTTACATGTGTGATGTTAGTAAGTGAAGATCGGGTAAGCTTTAATTTTGTACAAAAATTGGTCATCCAGAAGGGGGTCAAAGTTCTCATCCGCATTGAGAGGAGCCAGATATGGCGGCTCTGCCATCTTGACGCTCCCCCAAGGAGGTGTTACATTCACGTCGCACTGTGAGGAAGCCCCAGGGACGATCTTGGACACGCTGGCGAGAGAAGATCACTGGTTGCATTTTGAGCAGCCTGGAGGACATCGGCAGCTCTCGCTATCGCTGCAGAGCTGGCCGCATCATCAAGGACCCCTCTAACTCCTCTAATGACTTGTTCAAAAGTGCTTCCCTTAGGCTGTCGCTACAGGTTGCAACCTGTGCTCGGACAAACAGACTGAGAGCTAGCTTCTTTTCCAGAGCTATCACTTCAATAAACCACTGGAAATCAAAACTATAAGAACTGTGCTTAGAATCGTCTTCGTCATCAACCAGATGTGCAATAATTGCTGATTTTCGGCGCAATGAATGCTAAATATTTGTGCAATAACTCGTAGATAAGTGCAACGATGTTTGCACTTATGTGAAATATCCTCTTTTCACGTAACGTGAATAACTGCTTATTACGCTCACCTATTTGTATCTAATCTTTTTTTTTCTCTTAATTTTTCTAATTGTGTAATTGTTCTTACACATGCATTAGCAGCAAATAGTTTTATATAAATAGGCAACAAGGAATAGAAACCCCAAATGTTGTTGACCATTCAGATTCTAATTGTCGGGAAAATCAAAATAATAAAAAAAGTATATATATATATATGTATATATATATGTATATATATATATATAAAACCCTGAGATTAAATCAAGAAAAGACATTTAAATCTGAGAAAATTAATTTGCAGGATGCTAGAGTTGAATACCAAAGTTAAAGTCATGTAATTCTAATCCTCTCCATTAAATAATTAGTCAAAGAGCATGGAACTTAATGCTGCGGAAAAAAAGTGTTAATTTAAATTTGTACAGTGATAATTTCGATGTTAATGGAGCTGTCGGAAGCGGAAGCAATTTATTTGATTTGTCACAAAATACATTACATGCTTGCTACAAGAAAGTTTAAAAACGACACTATTCTGCTCAATATGTATTTGAAGTGAAAACTGTTAAGTCAGAGAAAACATCTGGTACTGATTTTATATTCTTATTATTTTAATTGGAACTTTTTTTTTTTTCTCGCAAAAGCGTGTTTAATAACTGTGCAGAGAAGTCAATTAACACCTCCTTCCGATTATGACATTTATGCACCCACCTTTGCAAGTATGGCCTCTCTTTAAATCGGTTTCATTTCCTCCAGTAAATTCTGAGCAATTCACTTGGATGTCCATGCTGTAGTGATCGTGGGTGCTTCATCCACTTACAACAATGTTAAATCAGACCGGGCAGCAATTACAGCTTTAAGTATAAATGTTCCAGAAAATATTGAATCTTGCACGAAGAGCAGTCCTTTACTGTCTTATTAGGGAATTATAAAGTTATCCCATAAAAGACAATATTCTGCTGGAAATTGGCCCCATGGAGGTCAGTAACAATTCAGCACATGAGGATCATGTCGGGTACATCTCAAGCTTGTACATCAATATCTGATTCCAATATCTTATTTCCTTTAGTCAGCGCCTAGGGACAATTCCTAAAATATGCCAGGATCATATTGATGTTTCCCGTCTGTTTTTCTACACAGCTTTTAAATTCCACTGTGCTCCAGAAAGAAAATCACAAAACTGTACATTTCAGTAATGTGCACCCTCGATGTTTTTCCTGACCTGAAAAATAACAGAATTGCTCCAAAGCATTGCCACTTCTCGTACAAAGTCGGAATATGATACAGTATCAGAAATAAAACAGACAAACGTTGATTTCAATTACCGTACCCAATCATATCATAGATTATGTAAGATTCATGTTAGTGTTGAGAGAATTTATCGACAACAGTGGTCCCGAACCTTTTTTCCCGCCGTGGATTGGTTCAAATAATTCTATAACTTTTGTGGACCGGCAACTGGAAGAACAATAAATGCAAATCCACTGTGTTTCTTCTTCATTTATATACCTTAATATGGTTACTATGGTAACGCAACAGAACAGCTATAACATGAACGATATATATATAAACATATAGATATAGCTATATACATCTCTCTCTCTCTCTCTCTCTCACTCTCTCTCACTCTCTCTCACTCTCACTCTCTCTTACTCTCACTCTCTCTCTATATATATATATATATATAGAGAGAGAGTCAACATTATGGTTATGTAAACTTGAAAAAAAAGGCTGACTGCATTATGAAAGAACAATCTTTGTTTTTTTTAAAAAAAATTTAAAATCTAACTTCAGTCTCCTCTTGAAAACCTCCCTTGGATCTGAAAAGCAAACCCATTCTAAAAAAGTCAACCGTGCACCATCCCGTGGGTGTTTGTAGACCTTGGAAATTGTTTTGTCACTTCCCTCTATAATTCCCATCAAAACTAATCCTTATGGCTGACAACCTCTGGTTCTCATGAGGAGGCTGAAGACTAGCATGCACTCGCAGAACTAATGCCCAAATCATTTTCTTTGGGGGAGGAGCAAAAACCAACTAAACCTGACCTCACTTGTGTCCCTTGGAGATGTTCGGTCTGCTCTGCGCAACAATAAAAGCACTGACAGCTATAAGTCACATGAGATTTTTGGAGTGCGTTACTAAATGGCAGGAACTAATTTAATGATTCAAATGGTCAACAATTTTGCGGTTCTATTCGGGGGGGCAACAAATCATGCAGCTCAGGGTTGCAGAATTTGAGAATTTGAAACGTTTCAAGTGAAGTAAGGATTTTTGTGACTTTAACAAATGTTCCATACTTATCAAGTACTCTGCGCATATAGCAAAGGAAAATAAATATTTAATCAAAATGAGATGATGAGAATAATATACTAAAATACTTCCGATTGTACCGATTACACTTTGGTGAACGTCAGATCCTGAATACACACCTGAGAAGTTGACATTTCGAATGTATTTGAGCAGCAATGTGCCGTTGATGGTATCCATCTTGGAGCAGAGGCCAACTTTGCCCGGGCAGAGATCTTTGTGCATGTTGTGCAAAGCGTGAGCCATGGCGTAAACCGCATCGATCACAAACTGGACCTTCCCCTCTTGTTCATAGGATGAATCTTTCCCGATCCTCTCGTGATCTAGTGATTAAAGCACAGGGGGGAAACGTACATGTGAATGACCAAAAATAAATAATAATCCAATTCGAACCACAATCAAAAAAAAAAAGTCTACAATAAAATTTAATTAATGTAATCCTTTTAACAAAATTGTATATTATTAACAAGACTACCTTGTAAATAAACTGCAGTTTCCAGCTATCCATCCCATAATATTCCGTTTCCTTCTAGTCTATTTTTGATGTATTCGTCTCCCCCAAGCTCATATCCATTTATCGACAAAACGCAAAGTGATGGAGTGGTGATCCAGGCGTGGAGGACAGAGCAAGACAGGCCTCGTCACTCTTCACTATTAACTTAATTAGATGCGATGACATTTGTATATTAATCTTGACTATAAGCTTGTCTCAGTGTTTTGAAAATGTGTCAATTTGCCAAGCATGGTGTCCATTGGCAACCTTAACCTTTCATAAGAGCGTCATTTGCAAGAGCACAGAACGACGCCGGATTTTTTTGGTCCAGCCTTTAACAGAAAACGTATCACTGCAAAAGCAACATTCCCCACTTTTTTTTTTACCTCTAAAATATTCATAATAATTTCAATTACTGCCTGTCAGACTTTGCCCGCGGTCCTTTTTTGGTACTCACTATAGGGGCCTGGTTTACTGCGGGAAAAAAAAATTGCACATTGTCATGAGTTGTTTCAGCCCCAGACATTTGGGTCACATCATATTTATGATGCCAATCCATTCCTCTTTCCCATTTTAAGAATATGCAGCAGACTTGAGAGGTGAGTCAAACACTTTCCCAAAACGTTTGTGCTTTTATTTCAGAAATGTGCAAATGAAATTGTGTTGAAAGAGTGATATGTATGCCTTTCCCGGCCGGGAGCTCAGCACAGCAAGCCTAATATCCTAGAATAAGCAGGAAAAAATAAAAAACGCACACGAGGATCAGATGACAGAAAAGAAAATATCGGTACATAGGAGCAAGCGGCGTCAGGATTTTTTTATTTTTTTTTTTTAGTTGTCTGTGGCTATAATTGCTATCTCCGCAGAGACACTCCGTTTTAGTGCCTTCGTTTTACAGATAAATAGTTAGGGCATGTCTATTGGTGATTGTGATGCAGATCCAGTAGTCGTGGAAAGACCCGAGATGTTTCAAGAGCTTAAATACTGTATTTCCACTAAGTCTTTATAGCTAAGCCATGAGCCAAGACTAAGAGATCTAAATGTCTTCTTTCTTTTTTTTCTCTTTTTTTTTCTTTCTCTCATCTCAATAGCTTTCAGTTGTCAGGTTTGGGTGTGAATTGCACAGCGCAAAGATAACATGATGTCAAGTGACTATGAATGGTGTCTGGATGCTGGCTTGCCTGCACTTAAAAGTAGCCTGTGGATTTTATGAGGCCCACAAACAATATACAGCCTTTTTTTGACACAGGTTCTCAGGAAAGATAAATTCAGAAGCGGCTTTGAGGTTGGTGACTGCCAATACGGAACACATTTTGGATAAAAGATCACATATCTTTGAAATCCAGAGGGATAAAATGCATGCGACATGGCCATCTATGTTCTGAATTTGAACTGAAGTGTAAAATGGTGATAATGCCAAAATGTTTTTCAATGACTGTCTGGTTCAGTCAATCCATAGCACTGCGTGGGTGTGTGTACGTCTATTCAAAAAGCGGCTACATTGTCCAGTGACAGCTTACATTTTATTTATTTATTTATATATATATATATATAATATAAATATATATATATAATATAAATATATATATATAATATAAATATATATATATATATATATATATATATATATATATATATATATATAGAGAGAGAGAGAGAGAGAGAGAGAGAGAGATTCTAAGTGTCTTACTGACATGCTTCAAAAATATTTGTTTAAAAGGGATCTCATGCTATACTTAGCAACTTCTCTGACTGCACTTTTTCACTCAGAAACCTACAATATGAGTAAATACCTTTTTATGAGGCGCCGTTCGGGACATAATTCAGGAATCGCTCTCACACTCACTAGTAGAATGCGCTCATACACATAGGTGAAATGTTTTCGCTCATACACACTAGTGAAATGCGCTCATACACACTAGTGAAATACGCTCATACACATGGGTGAAAATGTTGTCGCTCATACACACTAGTGAAATACGCTCATACACATTACTGAAATGTGCTCATACACCTGGGTGAAAATGTCGCTCATACACACTCGTGAAATGCGCTCATACACACGTGTGAAATCCGCTCATACACATGTGTGAAATGCGCTCATATACATTACTGAAATGCGCTCATACACACGTGTGAAATCCGCTCATACACATGTGTGAAATGCGCTCATACACATGTGTGAAATGCGCTCATACACATGGGTGAAAATGTCGCTCATACACAATACTGAAATGCGCTCATACACATTACTGAAAAGTGCTCATACACACTAGTGAAATGCGCTCATACAAACAAACACTATGACAAGCTCGCTTAACAAGCCAACATTTAAAAAAATAATAATTTATTTAACATTTAATGGATGGGCGCCACGGCGATCGAGTGGTTGGCACGTCTGCCTCGCAGTGCAGAGATCCAGGATTCCAATCGGGGATGCGGCCATCCTGTGTGGAGTTTGCATGTTCTCCCATGCCTGCATGGGTCCTCTGGTTTCCTCCTACAGTCCCAAAAAAAGTCTCCTACCACACCGTCGAGTTTCCTCAATGACCATGGTGCTTGGTTCTTTACGCTGGGAGGCTCGCCATCAATGCACAGGAATCTTCAATTAAGTTTTAATGCTTCCATAAGACATGACCTGTTTATTATAATTATTTATTTATTTATACCAAGACATTTGTTTTTCGTCTCATTTCTTTAGAAAAAGCTACATTTGTCTGCAAAAAAACAATCGACGTAGAACCCTTTTCGATAAGAATACAATATTACACAATTTTAGGTTGCAATTTCATTTAATAAAACATTGACAATTATCTTTTGAAACACCATGTATGACTCACTTTTCATTTGTTATTCAACAAGCAAAACAGTGGCGATCAAAGTCGTGCCAACTAAATGACATCTCATATGCATCTGACTGCAATAGTATCTCACATTCAAATTTACAATTACAGGTAATGGAAATGACTACTGGTGACCTCGATTCCACTGCATTTCAGTCAGAATACCTCAAACATCATAAAAATCAAAACGTTGTGTCTTATTTCTCATTCTAAACTTCTAAAGAAATACTGTATAATGGCCTGGCGACGTTAGCATAGTTTATAGCATATAGCATAGCTCAGCTCGTCTGCATCAAGTGAGTTACGCGCTCTTTGACGCCGATACAGATCAACATAAGGCTGTCTCCGTCTCACGGTCACTTCTGCTCACCCCAACAGCCTTCCCCGTTGCTACCACATGGAGATTCGATGGGTTTTTTTATTCGCCTCTTCAAAATCATGTCCGATGGTCTTCTCTGGCTCCCGTTTTAGCCTGTCAATCAAATAACGATGTAGGCGGGACTTCCGGTTCAAAATCGACCTCAGAAGTTTCTCTATTTTGACATGACTTTCGTTGCAATTACATACTGTCGCATGAACAATTTGCTAACTAAAGCACTAATAATAAAAATAAATTAAAAAAAGAATGCTGTAGTGCGTTGCAACAGCATATGACATTCGTGTCGGCAAAAGAGGAGGAACATATTACATTCGTGTCGGCAACTCAAGAGATGTTTGAAGGAGAAACGATACGAACAAACATATCAGATTCCACGGTTACCAAAGACTATTGTAGAGATCTAAAGTGAAGCTTAATTCCCCTTTCCTTCTTTGCTTTTAAAATCTGCAGCGGACAACCGCGGAATCGGCTGGTCCGGTGGTGCAAGATAAATCATAGGATTGGCATGCTTGTGTGTGTTTTTTCAGCAAATGTACCATTATTTACCCTTTTTGATAAAATAGGTACAAAATTGCGACGGTCATAAACAATGCGCACACGTCGTTCCACTCTACGTAGAGTTCCCATTTCATTATACTAAAAACAGCACACCCGGGAATAAGGAACACGTAAGGTATTTACAAAAAGTAAAAAGTCCTGGGAGTTACTGACACCTAGGGGTAGAAACAGCGCACAGCCCTGGTAGAAATCTGTCGAGTCCGCCTTCAGCCCACCCAGCAAATAATTTATTTATGTATGTATTAAAGTTTAGAGGGTAATGGCAGCGTGACGTCAATACGTCGGTAGCGCGTCCTCGCCAGTGTGACGAATAAATGTTATATTCATAAGTTTGTGGGAAGGAAGTCATGCTTTGTTTCACTTACTAACGGGTTCAAGCAATGTATTTTTTCGTCCAGACATTATTTTAAACAGAAACCAATTATTAATTATTTGATCCAAACTTTCTGTATAAAGTGTATTTTCAATATTGACTTTCATCCCCTTAGCGTTTTGTTCTTTGTATGAAAACTGTTGAATGTGATTTTATTTTGTTGTATATTACATGTTAAATACTTGTTTCTTTTTTCAGAAAGGGTGTCTAATTTATGTACAAGCTTGCTGACGAAAACAATTCAGTATTGTATATGGGCGCATTTCAGTCTTGTTTATGAGCAAACCAATTTTCAGTTGTGTGTTTTTTTTTTTTTAATTTTCAGCGTTTCAGTATTGTAAATTAGTGCATTCCACTTGTATTTGGGAGCAAAACGAAATCAGTAGCACGTATGAGAGTGTTTCGTTGTGCGTATGAAAGCGTTTCAGTTGTGTGTATGTGACCATTTCAGTCGTGTGTATGGGAGGTTTTTTCATGTAGGTGTGTCAAAGGATTTCAGTAGATTGTATGCGCACGTTTCAACGTGTTGTGTGAGTGTGTTTCACTTGACTGTGTACGCGTATTTCACCATAGTGTGTGAGAGGTATTTATATATGACGTCATCGGAACTCCTTTCCTTAGTCTTTCAAAGTAAAACATGTCCGCTGACCAAAAGTCATGAAGTGGCCGAACTCAAGCAATGCCATAACTTGGTGACATACTGCATAGAATATATATATAATATAATCCATATTTGTGTTGATTATTCTCTTAAAATAACGCTTTTGCTCATTTAGTAAACATGTATGCTTTTAATTTGGAGGTTGCATTTTTTTTAAGACGATCGGGACAGCCAATAGGAAGTCGTGTAGTCGCTAGCGTTCATGTGACGTTTGAGGATGGGCATTCTTTTTTTAATTTATTATTATTATTAGTGCTTTAGTTAGCAAATTGTTCATGCGACAGTATGTAATTGCAACGAAAGTCATGTCAAAATAGAGAAACTTCTGAGGTCGATTTTGAACCGGAAGTCCCGCCTACATCGTTATTTGATTGACAGGCTAAAACGGGAGCCAGAGAAGACCATCGGACATGATTTTGAAGAGGCGAATAAAAAAACCCATCGAATCTCCATGTGGTAGCAACGGGGAAGGCTGTTGGGGTGAGCAGAAGTGACCGTGAGACGGAGACAGCCTTATGTTGATCTGTATCGGCGTCAAAGAGCGCGTAACTCACTTGATGCAGACGAGCTGAGCTATGCTATATGCTATAAACTATGCTAACGTCGCCAGGCCATTATACAGTATTTCTTTAGAAGTTTAGAATGAGAAATAAGACACAACGTTTTGATTTTTATGATGTTTGAGGTATTCTGACTGAAATGCAGTGGAATCGAGGTCACCAGTAGTCATTTCCATTACCTGTAATTGTAAATTTGAATGTGAGATACTATTGCAGTCAGATGCATATGAGATGTCATTTAGTTGGCACGACTTTGATCGCCACTGTTTTGCTTGTTGAATAACAAATGAAAAGTGAGTCATACATGGTGTTTCAAAAGATAATTGTCAATGTTTTATTAAATGAAATTGCAACCTAAAATTGTGTAATATTGTATTCTTATCGAAAAGGGTTCTACGTCGATTGTTTTTTTGCAGACAAATGTAGCTTTTTCTAAAGAAATGAGACGAAAAACAAATGTCTTGGTATAAATAAATAAATAATTATAATAAACAGGTCATGTCTTATGGAAGCATTAAAACTTAATTGAAGATTCCTGTGCATTGATGGCGAGCCTCCCAGCGTAAAGAACCAAGCACCATGGTCATTGAGGAAACTCGACGGTGTGGTAGGAGACTTTTTTTGGGACTGTAGGAGGAAACCAGAGGACCCAGAGAGGACCCATGCAGGCATGGGAGAACATGCAAACTCCACACAGGATGGCCGCATCCCCGATTGGAATCCTGGATCTCTGCACTGCGAGGCAGACGTGCCAACCACTCGATCGCCGTGGCGCCCATCCATTAAATGTTAAATAAATTATTATTTTTTTAAATGTTGGATTGTTAAGCGAGCGTGTCATAGTGTTTGTTTGTATGAGCGCATTTCACACGTGTGTATGAGCGCATTTCAGTATTGTGTATGAGCGACATTTTCACCCATGTGTATGAGCGCATTTCAGTAATGTGTATGAGCGACATTTTCACCCATGTGTATGAGCGCATTTCAGTAATGTGTATGAGCGACATTTTCACCCATGTGTATGAGCGCATTTCACACATGTGTATGAGCGGATTTCACACGTGTGTATGAGCGCATTTCAGTATTGTGTATGAGCGACATTTTCACCCATGTGTATGAGCGCATTTCAGTAATGTGTATGAGCGCATTTCACACATGTGTATGAGCGCATTTCACACGTGTGTATGAGCGCATTTCAGTATTGTGTATGAGCGACATTTTCACCCATGTGTATGAGCGCATTTCACACATGTGTATGAGCGCATTTCACACATGTGTATGAGCGCATTTCACACGTGTGTATGAGCGACAACATTTTCACCCATGTGTATGAGCGCATTTCAGTAATGTGTATGAGCGTATTTCACTAGTGTGTATGAGCGCATTTCACTAGTGTGTATGAGCGAAAACATTTCACCTATGTGTATGAGCGCATTCTACTAGTGAGTGTGAGAGCGATTCCTGAATTATGTCCCGAACGGCGCCTCATACCTTTTTGCGCATACCAAGAAAGGCAAAGACATGGTGTCCATTCATACATTGCCAAAGCAGTGATTTGTGTTTGACACGTTTTACCCGGTGTACTTATGTATACTTCTGATTGTGTTTCGTTATGTTCACAAAACTTGCTACTTTAAGTGATAACTAGTGTAACTAACCATGTTCATATTTTTGGAAGAGCAGCGGTGATTTTATTCATTATATTTAGTTTTTTCCCTTGAAATTTGCATTGAAAGGTGCTACTTCCGGTTTAAGCCTACGCTTTTATTTTGAATGCAAACTTCCTGTTTAGTACGGTTCACACGTAAGGTAACTTAACGACGAGTACGGCCAAGAGTTTCATATTGATCCTCAGATAAACAGACATTTCCTTGACTAGCATCCCCTCCGAAGAAGGTGTGTAAATGATGTATCTACGTATTTTGTGTTGTTAAATATTGACTTTTGAATGTGAAATATGTTAGCTAATTGTTTGCGTGTGTTTTGAAACGTGTTTCAGCTCTTACGGTGATGAGGTTTGAAGGTTATGGATAAATGTTGCTCAAAAAATAAACCGCAAAATCATCAGTAAAGTCTCAACCTTGTTCGGGGGGCATGCTACAGCTAGTTTTAAGGTATGAGCTCAACAGCAAAACAGGGCTGAGTGTGAGCTTTGAAAAGCTTGCTGAGTTTCATCAAATCAAACTTGATTGTGACGGAACACGCTGAGCTCGGTAAGTCGCACTGTAAGTCCCCAGATGGGAAATAGTGTCCTAAGAAGAGGACAATTGGTTCCTTTAAGTCACTCTCGTAGTGGAGTTAGGTGAAAGGTCGACTCGGATATCTGTCTTGATGCAGTCAAATGAAAGGATAGTGGATCAATACCTTTCATTGATGGAGTTAGATGGTACATTGTCAGCCTGAGTTTGTGTTGACCTTGCGAGTCAGCAGTACACTCAGAGGTTTTTTTTTTTTTGTTTGATTTTCACAAAAAAACGACATATTTTTTTGTTTTATTTTATTTTAAATCTAATAAAATCAACATTTCATTTGTGAAGTTAAACAATGAGTAATGAAGTGGATGGTGGTACAGAATACGGTTCAAGAAATGATTTGAGAGAATTGAACAGCATGTCAAACACTGTTTCAAGTATTTGCATTCGTTTTCTTGATGCGTCCCGTGGGCAGAGATTTGAAGGCATGCACATTCTCGCCTTGATGACTCATGCCTGCAAAGATACAAAGCTCGCTTCATTCCAACAGAAGCCTTCCTGTCCAGTCAGACGACATCATATGAAGCAAATATGCAATATTTACTTCATACACGACTCTTGAATCTAATCCCTGAAGAAGAGGGACAAACATTTAAATACAGACTTTCTCGTGTTCTGTAGAAATCTTTTGACCAATGTCCAAAGTAATCGTGATTGATGGTCTGGCCGTGCCCTTTATGGACCGAAGCGACTGACAAAAACCATGATAGTGTGGAACATTTGTCTGGCTTCTGACACATTCAAGGTTATATCAGCAATTCCTGACCCTCCGTCTGTGTAAAACTGAATCGCATTTTATGGTTCAATAGTGTGAAACAGTGTGAACAGTCTGTGGAGAAGGAATTATTGAATTTTGTTCTTGCCTGCAAGAAGTTATGGTTGTTTCCTTCCATGTATATTTAATCCTTGTAAACTGAAGGTTATTCTTATTTTCACAATTACATTCTTTAAATAGCTAATATTGCCCCCCCCCCCTTCCCTTTTTTTTTTTTTTTCTTCCCTGCCTTTGGTTGATCACACTGTCCGGTATATCTCTGACCTTTTAAGCATACTGAGCAGGCTTCTCTCTCCCTGGTTTTAATGTCTTGCCAAATCCACTTTTGGCGACAGACTCCAAGGAGCATCATGCAACTGATATTTATTAAAAGGTCACTTAAAAAAAGGGTACTTCATGGATTTAATGTGATGGCGCATGTGAATTTGTACGTTTACAAATAGTGGCTCCTCCGAGTGTATCTGTCTTGAGAGACATAATTTGATACGCAACAAAATAGAGGCATTAATAATGCAGCACACATGAACTCAAAAGCCAAGTTAATTTAGCCATAATTCAATTTAGATTCAACTGATAGTCTATATTTAGTTCTTAATCAACTTAAATGTGTTCCAAACACCAAATGTGGGGGAATTCTCACAGCACAATTTCAAACGAGACTCGACAAAACAAATCAGCAACAGGCTAATGGTCATATATATATATTTTTTTTTTTAGTTAGTTTTAGAATTAGTTTTTTTTTTTTTTCCCAAATGTGTTTTACACATGTTAAAGTTTAAAAAAAAAATAAAAAGACCACGGTAAGTATTCTTTAGTGAACGTTCAACAAAAATGTTACTTTTGGGTTTGCTTTTAAGATTCAAGTAACTATTCAACATTTTGATAATACAGGGTACAGTTTACTTTTTTAACAGTCCACGGACTTTGAATCACAATAAGTAATGTGCATACTGCTTCCAAAGTCGTGTATTAAATTAATTGCCAAAGACAAAAACGGAGCACATTTTCTCCATCATTAGTAATTAGTTTTGGTTAGTTTCGTAAACATAAAATGTAGTTTCAGTTCGTTTTCATTTTTCAGAATCATTTGAGTTTTTTTTTTATTTCATTAACTAAATATTTTTTAAAGTTTACTTTCAGTTATTTCATTCGTTTGCTAAAATAAACTTGCTTCTGCCATTGTTATTAAGATTTTTTTTAACATTAATTTTCTTTTATTTCCGACAGTCTCATGCACACACCTACACATGAAAGTGCCTTCAAATTGAATGTTGTTTATTGGAGAATGAAGGGGAGAAAAGGACAGCCCAACAACGGCACAACAGAAGGCAACTGCACATGTGTTGGCAGCATTTGAGACATCCAGGGGCTCGTGGACGTTGAAATATTTAATGATTGTGTCGGAACCCTGAGGCTATCATTTTGGAATAGAAGCTCTCCAACCAGACCAATCACCGCCATGCTTTACTGTTGCTTGGGCTTGTTTAAGTATCAGGCTAATTCATTTCCACAATCTAGCACAGTGTCTTCTCCCCCCCCCAAAAAAAACTGCACACTACATAAAACATTTTGGCATTTGGCATAAGTCCCTAGAAAAGTACACATTTCTTGGATTTCCAAGCCATGTCACTAAATCACACCTCATTGTTTCCACGTTCATTAGCAGCTTACGCCCAGTGGGTGTGTCAGAGGTTTGGAAAGGAGAATATGTGACGATGAAAAATGTGCAAGCCAAGGCTTGGCAAGCCGGCTGAAGAATAATGGCCCATATTACACTGCAAATAGTTCCATGGTCATCTAATTATTTCGGCTCATAAAGAATATCATTCTCCAGTCCAGTGGCTCTTAACCTGGGTTTGATTGAACCGCAGGGGTTCTGTGAATCAGTAACAGGGGTTCAGAAGAGGCCAAGAAATAGCGTGTGTGTGTCCTTTGCATGCTCCCCACATTTTGCTCAGTTTAGTCATCATGGCTGCAGCTGATGACGCCACATCATCGATTGGCCATAATATTCCGTGTTACCATATCATGGTACGGAACCATCTTATTGTTCAAGCTGCTGTCTCACTGAGAGCAGATGCTTGTGGACGCCCGCAAACGTAGCACGTGTTGGATTTTGGTCAGGTTTTGGAAAAGTTTGCAAGATAACAATCATAGAGAATTTTTACTTGTGCCAAAATGTGAAATTTGAATGTAAAGTACCCGAGAGACGAATATATTTGAAAATGCACTTTTCACTTTTAAAGTCACTTTTCCTCATGGTTAGGACAGCCAACCGGAAAGCTATTGGCGGGGGCGGGATATATAAATGTTAATTCCGGTCTCTGGTGCATTTTAGCGATGAAGTTATCCTCCAACTCTTTTGCCCCGACAGACATTGTACGTCGAAATGCGGAGGGTGACGATGTCCAAAATGACCGAAATGATCAAGACTTTCCAGCGCTTACTGTTAATCGGCATTCATCATTTCCTGTTCTTGCCTGTGTGCCGATTCGCTAACGAATAGCCAATCAGACTAACCAAATGTCACAAAACACCCATCAGACGCCTCCCAATGGGATCCAATTTTACGACGGTTATCGCTGCATCAATCAAACACAATCCGATGGCCCTGACGCTTCCCGACGTCCGATTGGTCTATTTAGACCTTAAGATTTTCTCGTAAGGCCTCCACACACCAATCCGATGTCAGCTGTCGGAATTGGTGTATCGAAGCTATTATGCTGCATCAGAGCTCATTGGTTGTTGGGTTTAAAGAGAATGACAAAAAATTCACGACATTCAATATTGCCATTAAAAACAAATAAAAAGTAAATAATACTTCATCTTTATGCGTGGATGTAAAGCAGTTGGATTTCTGCCGATTGTATTTTTGCACATCCTCAAATGAGAGTACCACTTATTCGCGGGCCTCGTATTTTTCTAAATTGAGCCATCCGTACAAACTACTGCAAATGATTTCCTAACTGCTGCTTTTATCCGCAAACGAGGAGGATGTCAACATTATTATTGAATAAGAGCTCCTGAGTTTTGCAAGCTGATTTTTCTTTTTGTGCTTGCTTTGATGGTTGTCCCAGATGTCATTTATTAATTTATCTGCGTGCATATGCGCGCGCGCGCGCGTGTGTGTGTGTCTGTTGGGTGTATGACTAATTTGCTCGTAAAAAATACAGTACAGAATATCCACTTCAAGCCACAACATTGTGATCACTTGCATAATAATTTGAAATATCACAAATTCTACTTTTGTATGGTTTAGGTGATAACGCGGACGCCGTGTACTTGTTTATGTCGAGCACTCTTTCGCTCTCTCGTGTAGAGCTGTGTCATGGATTCTTAAATACCTTTCTCACAATGTCAATTGTAACTGAACGTGATTTTAATTGTAATAGACGATTATGATATAACATTATATGGAGCAATTTGGCATAATTCCGTGGCTGCTTGGTGTATGGTATTATAAATTATGTTTTAAATGCCACAGTGATTCAAAAATAATCAGCTATCACGAGCACTTTGAACACTACACACTCATTAACAGGTGATGTCTTTTAAATTGACTTTATAGACTGACTACTGCCATGCAGGCAAGCAGCACATGACGACTGAGCACAATCAAAATTAGTTCCAGAGCTTGAACAGGAAATAGGCTCGTGTAAATGTATTACTCGATGAAGCCATTCCTCCTCTTTGCGTTTTGCGACTTTTTAACCATGCTGCGAATGCATCTGTTGGGGATGTGATTAAACTATTACTGGTCGCAGCTGCAAATCAGCCTGCTAGCACTGCAGTGTTGCATCCTGAATCAGCGATGTCGGAGACAGTCTGGGGGATCCCTCTGACTTTAATGGGCTAAAAGCTTGTTTTCGGCATACGTTATTGGATTTACTATTGATTATGTTTTCAGCGCATGGGGTTTGGAGTTTTGTCAACATTCATTTTGGAGGGTCACATTTACTTATTTACAGCCATCATGTGTTGGAGAAATGTGAGTTTGGTCCTGTAATCACAGAGGCTTTAGAAATGTACCTCTGCGTTGACAAGATATATATTGAGTGTTTGAAGGTGATTGAGAGTTTGCCTTTGCTGCTGTTTTTATCGAGCGTGGACTCACTTGTGCACTTTTTGATGCCAGAGCCTTTCTTCACAGCATGTCGACTAAGTTTGCACTGGAAGTTGTTCTCCCAGAACTCGGCAAACCAGATGTTTCGCCTGTTGTTCTCCAGTGTTCGACTGATGAAGTAGCGGTCGAAGCCTGGAAGAGAAGCTTTAGATTTATACTTGCATCTCCAACTTAATCATTTGATTCTTTTTTTCACAAGGGCAATCTGTGTCATTATCAACTTCTCCCAGTGTATATGGACAAATAGGAAAAGTATTTGCTTCTCATGAGTGAACGTATCTCGATTATTATACCAGCCCAGTGCGGGCTCAGTCACACGGTCTTGTCGGTTGTTGCCTACAGTGTCGACATCTCCATGATGTCTCCTCAGTTTATTTCGGTCTACAACAGGTCTTAGAGATGTCACAGAGACCTCTCAGAGATGTCTCCACAGTCAAAATTTGGCTCCACTGGGTCAGAATTCTACACACAACACCCCATACTGACAGTATGATATTAATTTCGCAATTACATTTTTTTTTTTATTTCCAGTATACATAAATTAACCATTGTCCGATATTTTGTTGGTGCACCTTTTGGTTGGTGCTTTTGAATATGATGCCACAAGTTTGACTGACCTATCTTTGGGCAGTTTTCCCCATTCCTCTGTGTAGCACCTCTCATGCCCCATCAGGTTGGATGGGGTCTGTCGGTGCAAGAATATTTTCAGATAACTCCAGAAACACTCCAGGTCTGGGCTCTGACTGTAGCACTTAAGGACATTCTCAAGAGTTGTACTAAAGTCACTCCTTTGATTTAGTGAATGTTTAGGATTTTGGACCTGCTCAAATGTGAATCATCACTCGTTTGAGTCAGAAGAGGTCTGGAACAGGTATTCGACCGTTGCTTCATTCAGAATTCTGACTAATCTCCTTATTGCTGCCACTGAAATTTATTGCCAGAGCATAATGTTGCCTATTACTACTGGTCGGTTAATGAGTGGTGCCTATTCCCTCCAAAACATATTGACTGGCATTCAAGCCAAAGAGCTCAATCTTTGTCTCATCAGACCACAAACTTGTGTCTGAGACCAATCTTTCAGCTGCTTTTAGACAAAAACCCAAGTTGGCACAGACCGATTGACTGTTGTGTTCCTGGTTACCCCAGAGACGACCTTTTCCCCTGATTGCTCAGTTTAGACAGGTAGAGCGGAATCTTGGCGGTTTTGAACGTTAATTATTATAATTATTATAAAATTATTGAGGTCACTTGTGCTAGTTGGGACCTTGTAAAGAGTAGGAATTTTCCTTTACCCTGTTCCACATCTGTGCCTCAGGAGAATCCTGTCTATCGACAATTCCTTTTGACACCATGCTTGGCTTGTGCTTTGACACGCACTGGACAGTGTATAACACTACACAGACAGGTGTGTATCTTTTCAAATCATGTCCGGTCCACTGAATTTGCCACAGTTGGACTCCAATTAGGTGGACTCTCAAGGATGATATCTGGAGACAGGATGCACCTGAGCTCATCTTTGAGCGGTGAATACATATGTACGGTGCGTGTGATTTGTTTGATTTTAGGTTTGGCTACAGGGTGTGTGTAAAATTCTGAGGAGAAAAATGGAGTTTAATCATTTTTAGATTACGGCTGGACATAACGTGGAAAAATGGAACGCTCCGTTGACCAGATGCACTGTACATCCACTTCAAGGTTTTGACTTTTTTAACATGTTTTATATTTCCCTCCATGTATTGTAACGAATGTAATGTTTTGAGTTTAACGTTGAGTCCTAATTACATAGCACCTTTGATGGATTGCCGTTTTGGCAGGATGGTTACGGCACCTTCAGCCATCTCTTCCTGGTTCAGAATCGGGGAGATTTTGGACCCCCAGCTGTCCGAACCTACCCAGATAAAATGGCCGGTTTGATTGGCCTTCTTCGCCGCTAGGAGGAGCCGCCTAGAAGACAGGAAATAATCTTAAATAATACGCATTCATCACATGAGGTTGTTATTCACATTCACCCCAAAGAGGCAGCAAAGGTACTATGCAAGTAATTCCATGACTCAAATATCTATCGAGTCTGGATGTATTTGCATACAAAGGCAGCAAAACTGAGTGGCCACCAAAGGCTGAAAAAATCCTTATAGTACATTCTGGTTGTTGCACAATCACCCCCATGCCACATTTGTCCAGGCTTGCTGCCAATGGAAGTAAATATAAGGCGCTGGCTGCACAGGCACAGTTGAAAGCTGGAATGTAGCAACGTATCAACATTTTAAAACGCCATCTGGCCTGTGTGGCTTTACTGACCCTCAATTCTCCGACAATACAATAACAACAGACACAAGCATCTTATTGTGCTGTAGATGCATCCTTTTTACTCGGAACTTGTTGTCAGACCAAATATTATCAGGCTTCAAAGTTCCATACAAGGCCACTATATCCTTGGGGGAAAAAATAGGGAGCAGTTGTGAGGTGCTCTTATCACATTTTATGACCACAAGGTTGTGTATTTGATAAGGAATAATAGGGGGGGGGTGCGAAAGTCTAATTTCCTCAAGTGTTACGTGCTCTGTATACAAAATGGTGAGGATTGAAGGATAATGTGCTTGTTCATCGGTATGCACATTTCAGTCATAGAAAATGCATCCCAATGTTGAAATAACACAATTGACAGGCAATCTGAATAAACCGTAACCTTACCCCTAACCCAAAGCTTAACGCTAACCCTAACAAAAACCCTGACTTAACACTCCCCTTAAACATAAACCCCAACAACAAACCCCGTTGTGTTAGTCAGCTGTAATGGTCGAATGGTTAATAACACTACTTGGTGTGCAGGCAACCCTGGTTCGAATCTTACACTATTGGTGTTTTTATAGACCTCCTGACCTAAACCCGAACCCTAACCTCAAACAATAACCCTATCCCCACCCCTAACCCAAAACCCTAACCCTACCACGAACCCTACCCCTAACTCTAACCCTAATGTTGCACAACAAGCCCACTGAACAAAGCCTGTAATTCTTCTTTTCTAAAATCAATTCATCTCCAATGTCACATTTTAGCACTTCATTAAAAGGGCAAAATATTCAGAGCACTTTGCTAAATTATTAGGACTGCGCAGGGTTCAAGGATGCAGCAGGAGCGTGCAGTCGAGATCCCACAGGCTTTAGGTAATTACTATATATCCACGCATGGAGCCGTTATCTGGATGGGATTAAGTCAGTGAGCACCGGGACTTCTGGCCCTGTCATCACCAAGGGACCGCCCTAATTCAGTGGCCTCAAGAAATACTCTCGCCTATTAAGTGCTTGCCTGGGGACAGCTTCGCTTACAAAGCCACAACAGTGCTGTGTGTGATGACAACTTATTATTCTATCTTAAGAACAGATCATTAATTACAATGGATACATTTTAGTCTTCACAAGGGTGGCTTTAGTTTTTCAATGAATGGAATCTAACGTTGCAGTAATTCATTCTGCTCCTACGATTGTACTCAAGACAAACATGTTTTTTAGTTTGGGGGGAAAAAAATAGTTTTCCGTTTTTATTGCAACTAGATTTGCTTGTCCATGAAATTGTCTGAACTTTTTTAATAGGCTACTGTAACAGCCAAACTACACTATGGAAAATGCAAGCCCAAAAACGGAAGAATGTCTATAAACTTATAAGACGGTTTATTCAGACAATAAGATTTCATTGAACTTACCTAATATCATCCTCATTGGCAAATATAATGACCACCCTCGCGTTTGGGTTCTCACTCAGCCTGCGAATGATCTTGTCAAACTCCCCGGCTTTTGGTTCACGTGGAATTTTCACAGACTGCGAAATGCAAAGGCCACCTAAAAAGGGGGACAAGCAAGAAAAGTCGACGTTAGAATATGAACAATAGTCTACACTTTTTTGGCATCCGGGAAAAAACAAACTTCATTCGATCTCTCAATATACTGGGATAATTCCAAAGTATTGTCCTGTTTAGTCAATGAATCATTCTCGAGACAAATGCTTTAGCTTCAGTAATTCCCCTCTGAGAGAATCCTTGTCCTCTTTGATAAGATCCGCTATTGAACAACAATCAAAAGGTTACATTGAACTGGTCACCAATGAGTCTTTTCAATTCCCAATGCACTACTTGAGTCCAGCTAGCACCTTGTCACAACCCCTAAGTGACTTCATGCATGATAATGAATGTTCCTTTATTGACCCTGAATGAAACCAATGAACAATCAATACAAGATTAAGACCTTAATTAGTTCACACCAAACACACAAGTCTGGCAGAACAGAAGAAAAGTCCAGATTATACATTTGTGCTATTTCTAGTCTCTCCATGGCCACGGATAGGTGAAGCCTTGGTGAAACTGAAGCACATGTTATCCGTCCAACTCTTTCTATCATTACACTTACACTACCCTTAGAGGCTCATGGGAAATTTAGCAGCGGTTCTCTGCTCTCTCAGACTCTATCAATCATTGAATTCTATACCTTTGCCTCACCGGTACTTCAGTCCCCCATTCCCTCAACATCTGCTGTGTGGAAGCAAAGCACTCATCCCTTCCTTTTCTTCTCTCCTCACATCACTGGCAGCCGCCAGCCACCTCGGGAGAGAATAGAGGGAGGACCACGGGATAAGAGGGCAGCCTCTGGGAGTTGGGGCACAATGACTGTTGTTGTAATTCCGTTCGTTATTTGGTGAGCAGAGCAATTTGAGTCATTGCCAACACAAGTCTTTTGTTTGTCAATGCATCCGTCCTCGTATTGATCGGTGAAAAAAGTAATCCGTGGTGTTGAAGGCCGTTGCTGAGCTTGTGATGATTTCACTTATTCTCAGTCGCACGATACATGTTTAAGAATCGGCGTAGGACCCAACAGTCTTTACAATCAAACGCATGCATACTCAAATTTGTTTCACAATTAAATCCAACAATTTCAAGGAGCACTAAACGGACGTCATACACTCATGTTTTCTCGCCGTCGCTCACAAAACTGCATCATGGCCGTCTAATTAAACATTTCAGACGTAATAACATTAGCCTGAAAAAATATTGCAACGCAATTAATAATTTACAAATATGTTTGTCTCGCAAAGAAAAGCTCTGGAGGCTCATCTGCGCTTCAGTGAAATGTGCAATAACATTTCCAGAGAGTGATTGCAGAGTAACAAGCGGTTGCCATTGTAAAACCAAATTTAACAACCCCTTAGTGCTTACAACGGCATTATGAGAAACCTGTTACCTCTCAAATCCTGGCAGGTTGCAGGCCAAATAATAAGTTGCTCCATGATTCCTGTCACTTTGTGTGACATACGAAGCGAGGTGTGACAGCACCTGCCGATTCAAAGCTGAAAGTGACCTTCACGCTAGCGGCTACAGCTCACGGCGCTGCAACTTCTCTCTGACAGTTGAATGACAGACGGTCAGAATGATCCGGAAAGGTCAAATTTAAGGCTCTTTGAGGCAAAACAAGGAGTAGAATTAAAAGCCAGTAAAAAAATAATGTGATTAGGCGTAAAATGGTTTAACATTAAAGTAAAGTAATAGTGTCTGCTACATTGGGTTGTAAAAAGGAGAATTGATTGTGGATATCCAAGGATGGAGGAGCCGTCCACTACCACAACCGGCAGCCGCAGCACGAGCCAACAATAAGTCCAAATAGCCGTCCAACAAAATGTTCATTGGGACGTGCGTGCATGGCTCGCTCCGGTCCAGACTCTATCCGTGACTCATTCCATTCAGCGCAAGTCAGACAGAAAATGTGCACTAGTTGTATTTTGCAATATGGTTTCAAACAGTTATGCAAGGTACATCAACATATACTGTACCTATGAAGAATTAAAATGATATTTCTCCTAGATTTTGAACCATGCAGCGAATACAACGGTGCGGCTTTTCTGTGGATTTTTCTTTCACCGGGAGGGACGCTCTGCAGTTCGGAAAATACGCTAAATAAATCTTGATTTTTTTTTTTTTTTCTGCTCTGTTTTAATTAGCAAAGTTGTTTCTGTGTTAAAAGGCACTGTTTATGTATCTTTATGTGCATTCACAGTACAAAAACACATTTTTTCCCAACATAGAAAACTGCGGCTTATAGTCTGGTGCGGCTTATATATTGTTATTTATTTATTTGTTTCTTTATTTTAAAGAGTTGATGCGGTTGAGGTGGACCTTATAGTCCTGAAAATACGGTAAATATATAATAGATCACTGGACTTGGTTATTTTGTAAGTTGCTCCCTCTGTTCTAAACAAATGGATCACAAGCTTTATCTCCCGAGTCAATTGATTTGACATTATTTTGCAAAGTAAAAATGCTTATTTTGACTTGTTTTCTTTGAAGTCACTCATAAGTAACTCTGCTTCGCAATCGGCTGTCGACGGACATTATTTTGTTCAGTATTTCTTTGGAGGGGACCCTTGCTTACAAAGAAACCAACAAATAAGTGGGTGGAAACGTAACCTTTCCTGCTGTGTAAATGAGCACATTGTGTCAGACTCCAGGGTGAGAGAGTTGGCCCACCCAATCTGATTAGAGGAGAAGAAGCTTGCTGCTGACCCAATAAGACAACATGTATATTCAGTTGTGGTTGGCTGTCAGCATTCAAATCTCAAGTTAACAGTGCATGGTGTGTATCCTGAGAGTAACGTAGATGTGACCAATTTCAGTCCAGCTCTTCACAAATACTTGTTCATTTATTGCATGACCATGCCAAACTAATGTCATGAAACACACAATAAAACTGACAAATTGAAGCATCCCCTACAATAGTGCAGCAGCCACTGTTGAAAACTTAATGAGGAGTATATTTCTCTCCCAACGCTCATTCCTGCTAACGGCTGAGCGCCACCTAAAACCCGTTCTAAAAATAGCCCCCCCTGCAGAGGAGACGGCGAGCCTCTTCTCTCATGTCTTCCATCATTTGCCAGATTAGACTGTAAATATTACTTTTTGTTTGACATCTGTGGGAGAACAGCTGCCTTGAAAATATCACATTTAGAACATAACGGGTAAGGAATTGAATGGAAGCGGACATATAGATAATCTGACTACCTTTCCAAGTACCTCTCTCATCGGTTTGAGGAGCCGCTACTGGCAGCAATCACTTATTCGCATCAGAGCTGGCATGCGCGAGCTAGCATGCGCGAGCTAGCATGCGCGAGCTAGCATGCGCGAGCTAGCATGCGCGAGCTAGCATGCGCGAGCTAGCATGCGCGAGCTAGCACGCGCGAGCTAGCACGCTAACATGCGCCTCGTAGTGCGGCAAGCCCAGTCCAAGTATTAAACACAGAAATAGTACCCTCAACTGGTCCTGCGCCCTTTGACACAGCGCGTCTTTTGGCCGTAAAAATACAGTAGGTTAAATTGATAACTGGGTAACAATAAAGTCCCATAAAAATAATCAGACTTAACGGTCGAACTTGTCGAGGTGCGTAAGAAATCCATCTTTACAATGCATTGAGAATAGAAAAAAAACTTGACTGTTTCTTTTCAATCATTTAGCAGGAAACAGTTAATAATTACAGAGCGTGTTTGAGCTGCACAGAGCCGTGAATTCCCATCAGCTTTGATCAAGACTCTTCACAGCACTGTGCAGACTCCAGTGCATGCCTGGCTCCTGATCAGTAATCCAATGTGACGAATTTCCACATTCCATGAGGGCAGCATGATAAAAAAGAAAGAAACAAACAAAAACAAAATAAAATAAAACTCAAATCAAAAGTGAACAAAAAGATGGTGAAGCAGATAGCACAACACTGGTAAATAATACATCCTTCTGATTTGATCAACTATCACAAAAAGCGTAAAGATGTTTCCCCACTCGGCACATGCTGGGATGTTCTCACTTGCTCAGTGGGGAAGTGGATTGATGCAGTTGAAGTTTGGCAAGAAAATTACCACTTCAGGTGAAATCCCCTAACATCAAAATGCAACCTAAGAGGGCCATTAAAAATGAATTTCACAAAATCACCAGAAGAACCACAAGAACTTGAAAATGAGGAAAAGTGACCCTGTTCTCAAAAGGCTCAAAATCATCCCAAGTCAAAGTATTCATCCTATCATTTTACATTACGTGCATGACAAGAAAACGATTTTTCCTTGAGCAATCAATAGCATTGCCAAACCCTATTATATTTACGGAAGGTTGCAAAGCCGGAAATGTCTTTCTTATGAATACTGGTTGGAATTTATAGACAGACACTGACCTGTTGCTGAGAAGGTATTAGAAATGCCTCTTAGCATGTTGCAGAGTAGTGACACAAACTACCGCAATAAAAATAATGCTAACAGGATACTTGTCTAAACCGTCAAGACCATTTAATGGCATCAGCCTGAACATAATTTGTTTTGTATAGGTGATTTTTTTTTTTTTAACAAATCTATTAATAAGAAAGGCACGTTGTAACCAGACAGAGCGAAAGCTAAATGCAATATTAAATTACTTTAAATGCTGAATAAAATGTGTTTATCATGCTACTATGCTAATGACTTATACTTGTTAATTTCATTTATAAATATTCATCATATAGATAAACATTATTATTGCACCATATTGCATGGCATTATAGCTTTATAAGGAATGAAAGTGCCTCTCAACATTCTTTACTAATAAAATATTTTTAAAAAAAACTCATCTCCATTATTGAAATTATTTTCTCAATTAAAATATTACTAGACTGGAAGCTTTGTGTGAAATAAAATTATTTCATGAAGCATTTATTACATTGTAATGCTATGTACATTGTTTTTTTTTTCCAAAACATTTCAACCTCGAGCAAAGCATCGGACGAGTACTATAATATTCATGGGCTGATGTTTAATTTGATTAATTGCTAAATTGCTGGTCCAGTGTTAAGCCTTTTTGGGTGTTGGTTTTGCCAGAGCCAGCATTGTCCCTGAATTAAAACAATACTTAACAAAATTCATAAAATATGTGCTGCTACCTGTGGATGAAATAGTGCAGCGCATAGTCTTGGTGACCAAAATGCATGCGAGTAGAGCAATAGTGGGCTATCAAGCCAGATGTTTAATAAATAACCACCCTCTTCATATTTATACATCACAAAATTTACATAATGTAGACCATTAAAATTCTAAAATTGAGAATTACAAACAACATGTTCTTAACTCATTCAATCCATAAGACATACATATATATTTTCAAAAATGTAGTCCCTGCCTCCCAAAGACGGATTTATACGTCTTAGCCTTTTTTTTTTTTTTTTTTTTTGCGTCATAACTCCGTGTTTTTATAGCATTAGAACACAGTATTCTATTGGCCTCGCAAAATCAGTCAAAATCCAGAAAAACGCGGGAATTGAGGCGTTTCCTCTCGTGAAAAATTCTGGCATTAAATGAGTTACCGTATTTTCGCAGTCATAAGGCGCACTTTAAAGTCACAAAAATTCCCCTTAACAAACAAAGCGCCCTGTCAGTCGATGCGTCCATTAAATGGACAAAGTACCACTCACGTCCATCAGCCCTTGTCATCAACGAGCTGTTGGAAGTGCATGTTAGCACACCCTGCTGGGCAAAGAGTGAGTTGTTCATGCTTACAATCGACCGTGACAAATACACTATCTGACTATAATGTTTGGGTGATGGTGTTGGAAAAAGCTGGACAAAGGGCAGCTGTCCACAATGTTTTAGTCTGTCTTATCATTTATGTTATTGCAAGCAAGAAACGTCCCAGGTTTAGACAACAGACAAAAAGTCCAAAGCATAACAGCACATCTCTTTAAACAGCCATGCAAATCTCTCTAAACAGCTATGGGATTGTGGGTCTCTGCTCCCAGAATGCATTGCTTGAATTAGCTAAGGCTGAGTGGCTTTTGTGTTATTTTCATTTTTTTGGGGTATATTGATGGCATGAGAGATACATGTTTGTGTTAATCTTATTTCTATGTTTCATTGTTTGCTTGTATGATGAGTTTTTTATTGTTTTTTTAAACCGTGACTCTAAGGAGTGTGGTAAGCAGCCAAGTCCCTCCCCGGACGTTGCTTTGTAGGCTATTGCCAATGCACCTAATATTGGCCTGAGCCATTGTCAATGTCAGCTATTGTCAATAGAGACTTGGCGTCTGCTGGGGTGATTGCTTATGTTATTGGGGCATAGTAGGCTGCTATCGGCTGTGTCAGTGTGGGCAGCTCTGCCAAGTTCATGCTATGCTAACAGCAGCTGTGCTATCGTACAAGACGGTGCGTCCAGTATATGTTCCAAAGACAGAAATAGCGCCCTCAACAGGTGTTGCGCCCTTTGACACGGCACGTCTTTTGGGTGCGAAAATACGGTAATCTTCGAGACCAAGTTTATAGTATATTAATGACACCGCTAATAACGCAAGAAGGTACTGTAAACCTCAGCGCTAGTTGCACTCTGGCCTCAAAGTTGATGGATCAACTGAAAACATGTGTTGGCATTGCTGTTTTCTTTAGCCAAATGGCAACCACTTTCATCCGTCAGCAAGTCCGCGCCAACGTCAGCATGCTGGAGGCTCATGAGTGAAAGTCGATGCTCTCTGCTTCTCCCCTACAGTACATTCCTGAAACTTGTAATGGCCAGCGATAATAAAGGATGTTGTTGAGCACGTCATACATCCTGCACTCATCTTGCACACGTGTGTTGTGGATATAAGATGCCAACATTCAGGTCCGGAGTGGCTAATCTATAACACTGGGAGAATTCCCAGTGGGCCAGACTGCTAGAGGATGCTGTTCCGACCCACGAAGCAAGACTGTAGATCTGTTTAAAAAAAAAATCAGTGCCTTCGGTTGTCCTTGCTGTGTTCTCATCTTCTCGTTAGAACAACATGTCCACACTGACTTCACTACCTTAGTTACTAAGGTGGTCAATAGAAGTCGCAATAATTTACCACACAAGCGACTTTTCTATTACATGCCTCCAGCACACCTTGACAATTTGGTGACAGGAAGTAGACTACACTTTAGACCAGCTGACAGTAGGTCTAAGTTGT
Source organism: Idiotropiscis lumnitzeri (assembly GCF_059441095.1). Taxonomy (NCBI): domain Eukaryota; kingdom Metazoa; phylum Chordata; class Actinopteri; order Syngnathiformes; family Syngnathidae; genus Idiotropiscis; species Idiotropiscis lumnitzeri. The sequence goes on from NC_142393.1 coordinate 7,872,033, forward strand.
GGCGCAGGTGGTGTCACACCATTTTGGCGCAGGCAGACAGATTGTGCGCTCCGCTATGTGGTGGACGTCTTTTGTTTTCATTCATAAATATGACGTGAATTAAATCTCATGAATTATTGTTGAAATCAAGTCATTGAATTAATTATTATCATCTTGAATATGTTTTTAAAAACACACCCCTGAACGTGGCACAACTAATGTGTGTGTGCGTGAGGGGGTGTCACACACAGCCGCACGATTGGGCCCTCCCACTTCACAGAATCATCCACTAGCTTTTCTTGCAGTTCCTTTTGAGCATAATCCTCCTGCCCGGACTCTAGTGAGTCCGTTACGCTCCCGTCATGTATTCCGTGCCTCTCTCCTGTGCTGAATTTCAAGACTATGTCGCGAACCTCTTCAATTGGCCAGAGATCAAGTCGGCTGTTTCACTCCCAATCGCTGCGCAAACGCCCATTTGCAACTGCACCCATTTAAGAAAATACCAAAAGAAAAAAAATTCCACCTATCACACGGAAAGTAAAGTCAGTTTGATGAATTGATAAATAAAATGTTCTTCTTCTTGAGACCAAACTATCATGAAGCTACTTTATAGACAAGTGTGACGCCAAATAGAAGATTACTTCGATTCCCAGACGCTTGCACGAAAGATTTGTCTGCAAAATAAATAAATAAATAAATACATATCCTGTTTTCCACTAGATGTCTTAGCTCAACTTGGAGATGAGTATTTGTGTGAATGTTGACCTGAGGATGAACATTTCCTTTTGGATACATTTGGTAGAAAGCAGGTGTCTTGTGTGTTGCTCCCGATCTCTGAATAAGTCTCAACCGGTTTGATTTTATTTATAGCCGGGTATAAAGCTGCAGACGCCGGCTCAGCATGTCTGTTACATTTTGTTTGTAACCACAGAATCAGAGCGGCTGTTATGTGAGAGGGGCACCAACTTCAGAAACGCTATTCAGCATGATGCTGGGCTGTTTTCGCACCACTGCAAACAAAAACAATCATAAACATTTTGAAGCCAATATCTTGATGACGTTCTCAATCAAAAGGCAGTAATTTCTGAAAACCTCGGTGTAAAATTGGACCCACGGTTGTGCCAGTGAGCATATTTGTTTGCAAACTTTCAAAGATTTTTCGGCACAGTGCAAAAAAAAAAAAAAAAAAAAAAAAATGAAAACAACACCAGCTTCCCTTTCAACGGCTGCTCGCTCGTTGAGAATGCTCGTCAAAAGTCACTCACAGCTGTGATGTGTCAATGGCAGTCGCTTCCATACTATAAATTACAGATATGAGAAGTGGGAAATGGAAGTCGACAATGTGCTTTTAAGTTTCGTTTTTGCGTCCCTGAGAACACGGCACTTTTCTGTATTCCGTCAAGCAACAGACACGACAAACAGCAATGTTGGGAAAGAGTTTGAGAGCTGCATGTCGGGATGCTTTGTGCATATGCAAACTATACAGGATTCACTGCGGTTGTCATGGTTACAGCTCATGTTCGCCTCGCAGAATTTCTTGATTTTGAATTGTGGTTTGAATTATTCAAACAGGCAGATTTGTGTCAGCATCCTTCTTAAATGATGAGGCAGTCAATGAGGGAAAATATTTTTTAGGTTCGAGGCGTGCAGAAGATAGTTAAAATTTAAAACGTGTCTTCTATTCACACATTGAAAATTCCTTTTGAAATGCAATAATAAATTTGTGTTTACATCACTTATGATAATTACTTACGAGACCTAATTTACTACAAGAGAATAATTGACTAGTGTCTTTTTGAAGTACTTTGTTTTTGTTTAACCCTGCTCTTGATAATGTGCACTGTGGCTCCCTAATGTCCTTCTTCCCTGTGAAAGATCTAAATAACATTTTTTATTATTTTTTTTTTAAAGTGTTCACCTTGAATTGCGCCTCGAGCAAGCCACAGGATCTTTCCTATAGAGGACAGATGAGCCGCACTCGACGCAGGGTAATTCCATGAATAAATGGGAATTATTGTAAACTAAATTCATTTTTGGTCAATTGTTAATATGGCTAACGTTGCGATGTGTCTTACTGCCTTTGTAGACTCAAATGTGTGTTTCTCTCTCTCTCTCTCACTCTTGCACTCTCGCTCACGCTCGCGCTCGCTCTTGCTCTCTCGCTTGCTCTCGCGCTCTCTCGCACTCTCTCAATAATTAAATAAATAACTAAACTTATGAAGAAAATAAATGGATAAACTCTCAATAATGAACCCAAACTGAACTGATGCTTACCCTATATTCCCTTTCAGGTATCTTTAATGAAATGAATAGACCCGACTAGGCTTGAAAACAAGTGAAGTACGGTGCAGCAGGTAAGGTCTATAAATGTCTCTAGCCCTCAAAGACCTATAAAAGCAGCTGTACTTGTTGAACCCAAACAAAACGAATACAGAAAATCCCCCTTTTAGACAAGGTGTAGGATGAGACATTTTCAGATGTTTCCTTTTGGCATTTTCTCCCTGAGTTGTGAGACGGAGTGCACTCTTTTTGACCTCCTCCTTAACCTCAACTGACATTTAAGATGACAAAACAATATATTATGTTAAGAATTATCTGTCTGCATCATCCTTAGATGACAAAATCACATCTGGGAAAACAAACAAAAGCAAAACATCGCCTTTTACTCCAACGAGTTTATCTTGAGGGGACAATGAAAAGTGTACACAATGCTCAAAGTGTCGCACTTTTCACGAAGTGACAGTGAAGTGACAAGTCAGTTGCAATTACTGCACACGTCTCAGTGCTCTCTGAGGACACAGGAGGTACGAAGGCCTTTCAAAGAGAAGCTCAGACGGAGAAGGATCCACTGAGGAACATGAACTTGTGCATACAGAACCAGGCAAGATGACAGCAGTCGGGCATCAAATAGTGAAGTGTTTCATCTCATCTTGCGTAATGACAATGCAGCTTCATCACACAGGAGGATTCCACTAACATTGCAATGAGAAGTGTCTAAATGAAAATCTTGCCTTTTGAAAAGGGTTCCTAGTCTTAAAGACAGACTATTTTCAGCAGAATTCCTCTCTTCATAACAATGTTCCTATTTTTGGGTCATTTATATGAACCAACGTCACAATATAAACATTGCCAGAGGAGATATAATGTTTGTACACATGATTCCAACTAGTAATGTTCGCAGCAATAATCATGCTAAATCGTGCTGGCCAACACTTCTGTAGTTGCCATGGTTTTCCTCTCAAGCAATTGATGTGACAGAAACAGGTCAAGGCTGCGGACAAATTACAAATAGGCCATCTATATACACTTCATATTTTGTGATTTTACATTAATTACAATGAGACATATTATTCAAGTAAATACCTGTTAACTCATTCAATACCATTGACGGCTAAATACGTCTTTTTTTTTACTCAGTTGGTAGTGAATGAGTTAAAAGCTTCCCAAAAAAACTGTAGTAGAAAAAAATGTGATTGATCGCAATTAATTCCAATTTTTGATTTTTGATGATTAATTAATTTCACAGCTTCACAGCACTAATATTTTATTATTGATATCTATAATGATACTTATTGATATCAATAATGATAATAATTGATATCAATAATGATACTTATTGATATCAATAATGATACTTATTGATATCAATAATGATACTTATTGATATCAGTATAGATAGATAGATAGATAGATAGCATCCAAGCGGTCAGTGGTGGTTTCTTGATTGGAAGCACACATTTCAATGCAATGTAATGTATTCTTCCTCTACTGTCTACAGAAGGCTTGCAATTTATAAATAACTCCTGTTAAGCTTGTCCAACGATGTATAATAGATAAGAATATCTTATGTAAGAAGAGATACAAGTTCAGTTCCCAGAAACATTAAATAATGTTCACAACCTCCAACGGGACATTGACTGTCATGGTGTTAACCACATTCACGCGGGCGCGTGCAATCTTTGTGCTTGTATAATATTGTTAGTGCTCCACTTTTCCATCAGTAACCATCGAGCTTGACATTATTAGTCCGTTTGGTTGTAACCGGCAGTATGTTCAGTACATCGATAACACCAAGTGCCACTGATATATTTATAAAGCAGTACACAAAGGTTGGTAATGCTCATACGAAAGCTTTCAGGATGCAGCAGACGTGTTGCATCTGATCTTCCTGGCATGCTGAGTGTGACACGACTTCAAAGAGTCAAATCCCTTGGAAAGAATGACTGTAATTAGAACTGGAGATGGAACAGGTGGAACGTGGATGTTGTTCGTCAACCGTGAGTACTCATGCCTGACTTAGAGCTTAAAGACGTGAGGGGTTGCAACCTTATGGCTTTTTTTTTTGTTTTAATGATTGTAGGAAAACAGCTGATATATTCCCAATTTTGAAAACTATTTGTATTGAACTAGCATCAGTTTAGTGGATTTTATTTTGGAGTTTCCAATATATTTGGACTAAATTTTTTTTAGCACATCGGCTGCTAAATTATAATCGATAACTTCTCCTGTGCATATTTTTTTTTCTCATTTGCCCGATCCTGTTATACATTATCCCGTTATTGCCCAAAAAATGACTTTAAACTGAAACAAATCTTTAATCTTGGACAATGTCATGCCATCTTATAATTCCATTATTCATTGCTCAGTTTTATCTCAAGTATCAATTTACTGTAGATATTGAACTCCATAGTGCAGTCAAGGACGAAATAGCGTGATATAGAAAATGGGATGGATGGAATTGTACACAGTGATGCCATCTGAGCTACGTGGATGGAATATTTGTTGTATGAAAAGAGACTGACCGTCTTCTCGAGACTTTTGAATGAACGCATCCACACCGCTTTCACCGTAGTTTCCCTCGGAGGCCACAGTGGAGACGTAGTTCCAGCTCATGGCTTTGACGATGTCCACCATGGCCTGAGCCTGATAGGTGTCAGGCGGTACCACCCGAGAGAAGAAGTCGTAACGTGTGTTGTCACTCAGCTCTGGAGCTGTGGAGGCGTAGCTCACTTGGGGGATCTGTCAGGGCAAAATAATGACAATGAAGAGCAATTATTTCTTTTTGTCAGTTCCTCATGCTGGACGATGATCGTACAAAAGCTCTTGTGTATTTTTCTCATGCGTAGAATTACATTATTTATGGCTTGCATATGACGGCACCCTCATATCGATTAAACCATGACGTTTGCCATGAAAATAGTGCTGTGTCATTCAAGAAAGAATATTTTCTTCCTCAAGTGATTCGTTCTATTCTCAGTTCGTTTGGGCTTAGGAACGCGCATTTTGTCAAGCATCGCCAACGACCAATAAGCAGCAAGCATCTGATGGTTGAGGGATTTTACTTCACATACAGTCACACTATTGGCGTCAATGAAGTAATTTCACGTTCACGGACGATTCAGTGAGTGAATGTGCTGTATTGGCATTCTCGTTCGTAAATTACAGCTGGAACGTTTTGGATAAAAATAAAATAAAAAATAAAATCTAAAAATACAAATGCGCAAATTCAAATAACTGCAACAAAGTTTTTTGTTTGTTTGTTTTTTTTTTTCCGTGCTGGGATGGGAGGGGGAGGCCTGTTGAGGAGGGGGGGAAGCGAATCAACAGCAAGTTTGGTGAGTAACGTATCGCCGGAGAGAGAAAGCCATTTCAACACTTTAGATTGGTCAATGTGTAAAAATAACACACACACACGCCCCCCCCCCCCCCCCACACACCCACCCCCACACACACATACACACGTGAGGACTGTTCAGTGGCGGCTGTTGGAAGGTGAAACGTGATACGTTTGTGAATTCACACTTGTGTCAATACATGATTTATTTGGTGTTAAAAAGCGGGACACACGTAAGATGATATGCTACTCAAGAATCAATTAAATTCAACCGAGCAAAGTGAGTAGGGGGCGGAAACAAAATTCAAAACGCTAATTTTCCAAATTCAGATGAATTTTTGAAATATTGATATAAAATAACAACATGGGAAAAAAATACATCATGCAAGTTCTTTTAAATGTTTAAAAGGTGTAGTTGTTTTTGTTTTTAAACCATCGAGGTTGTTCCCCTCCTGCCTTTACGAGAACACTTTTCATTTATTTAATCACGTTATTAGTTATGGCTCTTTCAGCTTCTGTCATTTTCCTTTTATGACGTTTTTAAAGTTGAACATTTCAATATAGCTTCACTTAAATATGCAAATCTCGATGCAGACAACATGAATGTCAACTCGACTTTGTGATTGATTTCTTAGCTGACCGTATTTTGTCACGTTGTCGATTTCTGCAACATCACAAATTACTGCAACATGAGCACAAAGTTGTTTTTTTTTTTATTTATTTATTTTTTTTTTTCCGCTTCATCCGTGCTAGGATGAGAGGGGGAGGCCATTTTCTATGAGAATGCTGTTCCGCTTATTTCACCTTCCCGGTCAATGCTCCTATATCCAGCCGCTGCCAGTCCCAAGCCCGGATAGAAATGGGCGAATTGTGTCAGGAAGGACATAAATATAGCATAAAAACAGCCAAATGAATCATGCATGTGATCCTCTGGGGTGACCCCTGACAGTCTCAGGTCAGAAGCTCATGCTGAACAAGTTTAACGTCAGCGACTGCAGCAATGGAAGGAATTGTGTCTGCATTTGACAGTAAAACCTCACGTCATTGCTTCTCTAAATCCTAAATGTGTGCGAATGTAGCTTTCGACTGCTCACATCACATCAGTTCATCCTTGAGTTATACAAATTTGAACAATGTCGCTCAAGTGACTCATCCTGTTCACAACAAAGTCAAGCGGAAGCATTCATCTCGAAATGTTTTACTCATTTCCCATCCAAGTTTTATGACAACTGAGTAATCCCTTTCACCCCACATGATGACGAGTCATTGCATTACGTTGTATCGTAATATTGCGATGTTGTATTCAGGCCAGGTGTTAAAATAATGAAAACGATGTTGGAACAAAAACTGCAAACTAGACGCAGCTTTATTAACTTGATTTGCATCTGAATAGCAGAAAAAGGCAGTGAAGGGACTTCTGATCCGATGCCGATGTTGTCCCCGGCCATCACACTTCCTCTAAACAACATTCCCGTGTCTTGTTTTGAAGGAGAATCTGGTGTGCAAACACTATGTGTCTTGAAGTGAAAGCTTATGCTCCTCTGGGATGCTCTGAGAGGCAAGCCGTGTCAGGTTGAGTATGTGTGCTGTTTAGTCTGCAAGCTGCTGCCGGCCCTTTGACTTGTGTCTGTAGGACTTCTCACACCTACGAGCTTCACACTGGAACTTGGGACTTAGACGGGAGAACCTTGGGAACGGGGACACGGTCTACAATGCAATGACTGGATAGCTAAAAGGTGGTCTGCAACTGGAAATCATTTCAGTCACAAATGTATTGAAAGACACCATCGTCATTAATGCACTCTGCCTCAACATTAGTCATTAGGGCCTCGGCTAGTTAGTTTACATGGCACCGAAGAGACATGAGTCTTCGGCAGCTGGAGTGTTTAAGATATTTGAAATCTATAGCACACTTTAAATATGAAAATACATTGCACAGAGCAGGAGTGGGCAAACTTTTTGAATGGTGGGCCACAATGGGTTCTAAAATTTGACAGAGGGGCCGGACCAGGAGAAGATGGAAGGAGTGTTTTGGTAACCTCACCTCAGAGAAAAAAAATACATTTAATTTTTAATGAAAGTGAACAAAAGCATTACTGTCATGATCCGCGTTGGGCATGACAAAAATATGTCTTTGACACACCATTATAAAATAAAACATTAACAAGGTTTATTCATTTAATTTTTTTCAAATTCGGCGGGCCGGATTATAACGCTCAACGGGCCGCATGTGGCCCCCGGGCCGTAGTTTTCCCACGCCTGGCATAGAGGATGTGTCGTCACCTGTGGGAAGTGCATACTGCTCCGTGTAACGTATTACAGGAAATCCTCTAAATGTAATTCGATACTGTTCTTGTGAATGAAGGCATGTTAGGAGGTCCATCATTAAAAAAAAAAAAAAAAAAGAAAAGAGGGGGTGAACTTTCCTTGCGCCACAAACTGGGCAACTCATTTTAATGCAATTAACAAATTGATTAAATATCCAACTCACAATTGCACCATTTTGATGAGCCCTGTGCTTTCAAGAAAAATAAATTCAAAACCGCCCGTAGCACATATGGAAATAAAAAGCGCCTCACGGTGGTAAAAAAAAAAAACAGCCCGATATTTTTCGTTAATTATTATCGCGACTAAAATGCTAGAATAATCGACACAACACCCCGTTGATCAGCTCAGTAAATGCAGTATCTTATGTTATAACTCTGTATTTAATAGTTTCCTAGAAGTCGCTTACAACTTATGATGACGTATTCCAAACATCGATGTTCAGCGGTCGGGGCATTGTGGTACAGCCACATTATGGCCGATGGGTCACGCACGTGTCCCATAACGGTCAGTACGAGTCACGCCAGGCATTTAACGGAGTCAAAACATTCAATATGATCTTTCACCTTCACAGGGTTCTGCATCTAATACACTCTGGCGTGTGTTACAGGAAAAGTGCTCAAGTCCATGAGAGAATGTGTAAAGCATGCAGGCAAGACCTTATTTGACAGGGAGCGCCCACATTTTATTGTTACTCCACCCAGAGTGTAAATCTGGCATGAGAATGCGGAAATGACAGATCTGAGCCGACAGGAGGCTGCACACAGCCAGAAAAGCGAGTCGTCTTTTTGTGCCAGGGATAAAAGGGAGAAGAAACCAAAACTTCCTGCTAATTTTGGCGTGAAAAGAAGCTTCATGAAACACTGGTGCTCTTAGTGTAATGCAAGTTCACAAATGATTCCTGAAGCTTCATTTGTCCAATGCCTGTTGATAAGCCGTACTGAAAACGGATCGATGAAAGCGCACAATGCCACCAGTAGGCCAAAATGCACCTTACCGTCACCTTCTGTGTGCCCAAATCCAAACAACATGCAAGTGTTTTTTGTTTTTTTTCTTAGCACCCTTTGATGTGATCAGGCAGCATCCAGTAGACTGCATTTAAGTGTTGTTCAAAGGTGTTTGGAAGGTGTTAATGAGCTTGCATTACAGAATATTCTCGACTTCTCGCACCTAACAATACTGTGAAAAATAACCCATTTAGAGATAAAAACGGTAAAAGTTCACCACTCTGTCAAATTTTGCAGTGCAAAAGCAATGTTAATATATAACAGTGGCAAATGTGATAACATTATGTTTTTCAGGATTCAGACTGTGCAATGAGCTTCTCGCCTGCAACATACAACACGGGTAACAATACTAAGATATAATGGTATTAAAAATCATTGTGGGTGATAACCAGCGTCTTTCTCAGAAGCTTCTTGGTCGTATGGATTAAATATATCTATATGAATACTCCTCAAAAATTGGTGGGTTTGGTCAAAACCACAAATATATTCCCTATTGTTTCTGTAATACTGACAGACGTGAGTTTCAGGTGGAGTTGGGCTACGGCTTATCTAAGGCGTTACTTTTGCTACGCCTGTCAGGCTTTCCAGCGTAGCACGGATGCCGATGCCAACAGTGGCAGATTAAGCGCTTGAAAATCCTTCTAATAAAGAAAGTAATTTCTGTCTGTGCTTGTGTGCCCTAGACTTTGCTTCAACTGTGCAAATTGACTTTATATTAGTGAGTGCATCGCTAGCACGAAAAGGGGTCACTACAGAGTTACGCCTTTTCAATGAGCAAACTTTATTTTTTTTTTCTGATCGGAACTGGTCAATGGAGAACAACCTTGTGTAATTAAATTGTAATTCGTCAACTCTGAGCAATGGCATCTTATAAGCAATTTGTCTTCCGTGACAACAACATAAAAATTTTATGATTCTGAATGTCGTCTCATAAACTGGATTTAGACTGTAGGTTTAAAAGACCGATTTAGGATTTATTATCTCAATCAGACCCATCGGTATTTTCAAATCACCCACATCTGATGTCACTTTTACATTTATTGAACGTCTGCAACAACATGTGGCCAAAAAGTCAACAACTCAACTAGATAAATGTCAACTTCAGGCGTGACAATAGTAACAGGGGATTAGAAAAAAAAAATGTAAATACTGATATCTCATTTAATGCAGCTCTTGTCTCTCCCCATGGCCATGACAAAAAAAAAACACACGGGGTCATCAAATCTGTACCCCAGCCATGTCAGAGTAACTAATTAGTCAATCTCATTGTATGGTTTTATTAAGTAGCAGTGGGATGTGAGGGACGGGTGGTCGCTTAATCATTTAATGGCTAAAGCCGGTAGGGTACACGACACGCATACAGACAATCGCCCCATTGGAGCATTTTCCCTCACTTGCGATAAAAGTCAGATTTTGGTTTTACAAACACGTTCTGACACAGAATGCACTTACGTGAGTTCCCATACACTGCTTTATGCAAATTTGTATTATTACCTAATATTAACTGATTATGAAAAAAAACAATTATTTTATTTATTTTTTTTTTTACTTCAGAGCTTAGGGCTTGGTGCTCAGGTACCAAGCACTCCAAAAGGAAACATTGAAATACCACGACATTCAACAATCACTTGCAAATAAAGGGCTGAGTGAACTGTCTTTATTTGTTCACAGCACACTGCAGGAAGGTTCGATTTAAAGAAGATTTATTTTCTCCCTGGATTTGAAAAAAGTTCAGTTTTGGGCTCCCGTGTCACACTCCTGGACCATACTTTCTGAGAAACACCAAGAAAATCAGAGCTGGGCATTCTGTCTCAGGGACGGAACGGTCTATCCATCCATCCCAGACGGAAAAACATGGAAGCGGTGCGTAGAAGCAATTGCAAAGGGAAATAAATATCTTAAAATACATTTAATTTGAACAAAGGGATGAAGTGCAATAAATACAGTCATCTCTACAGTACGACCAGAGACCGAGCTCAACTGTGAATTTGCCTCATGTGACAACAAATGTCTGAGAAAGGCTCCGGTATGCTTTGTAACTATAGCTTTATTTGTCGCTGCTTCTGGAACAAAAGCGTCTAGAAGTGTTTATAATATAGATAATACCCAATTTAATAACGTTGAGGCCTCTGGCTATTAGTCTCAAGTGGCCTAACGTTCAAATCAGTTTTTATGGCTTACTTTAGGTATTGTGGCTTTTAATCAGGTGTGTTCCGTCATGCTAGAGAGATCTGTATCCTACGAAACTGGGCTATTGGTTGTGTCCAGTGAGAAAAAAATGTCACCGGCATAACATGATAAGCTCAGCCTGTCCTTGATTCGTGACAGAATGGGAAAATTGTGTGATTGTTGCTGCTGTGAAAAAACCTGAAATGAAAAAGCACAGCATGGTTCCAACCACATCTCAGTAATTTCCTGAGACAGCCTTGGACGCGCCAAGGCACCCAATATATGACAGTAGCAAAGTTCAAGGAGAGAAACTAAAATAATTGAATTTCCATTTTCATAAACATTTAAATAGAGGACTTTTCAAAATGAGCTTCAAACTTAAAAACTCTGACCAATAATGGTAATGCATTCTAAAGAGCCTGAAACGAGAAATTACCACAGCTCTTTGGGCGGGTACAAGAGAGTCATAATGAATTCAGATTATTAGACTTTAAGCACAAGGCACATGTTAGAAATGAATAAAGTAGGTTGGCAGGGTCTGGTCTTCTAATTACATCTGTAGCGGAATTCCTCAAGCAAAAATAATTCTCCCCATGCTCTGTTTAATTTCAATATGACTATCAGAACTGCTGACTCATTAGCTAAACAGATTCAACTTCCCTTTTAACCAATATCAGAATGGGGTCACCTCATATATATATATATATATATATATATATATATATAAATATATATATATATATATACAAATATATATATATACATATATATATATACATATATATATATATGTGTGTATGAGGTTCACTGATTTTCTCCTTCAGCAAGCAAACATTCGCATGCCTTTCCTACTTCCGTTCCCAAGAACTGAATTAAAAGTTTTTCAGCTGTGAAAGCCCTCTGCGTGATATGAGGCCCAGACCAGTAAACACAACTGTTTTTGTCGCTCCTCATTTATTCCGTTGTACATGGACACACACACACGCGCACACACACCCCTGCACACGCATGCACGCACGCATACTGTATGTACCAGTCTGGTGCAAATCAGTAGCCAGGAGCCATTCTTGCATTGCGAAGGTTTGAATATATCTTTTTTCCTCTTTCTGAAGGAGGAGAACAGGCAGGCTACTATATAATGATTTATTTCCTCTATTTTTAAGGTTCGATCTCCTTTTTCATTGCAAGATTTCTTTCATAAATTGGCTCCAGATTGCTTTCATAAGATGTTGGAGCATGATTAAATGTTTGATGGGCCTTGGCACTTCAAGCAGTACTGCTATTTGTGCTTGTTAAACGGTAACAAGCATTAATTTAGGCAATGACAACTGTGATTAATTATCTCATTACAAATTGAATTATCACTGGAGTTCAACATGCAAATTGTGCCGACGAAACACAAAGGTAAAGTGAGTATTCAACTACATACCCTCAAAAATTCTTTGCAATAATATGTTCTATGTGCCTGCACGAATCTAAACATGACATTCCGATTAATTTTACATTTGTGGATTTTGTGAATTCAGCCGTAAAATCCACCCATTCTAGCCACGTCAGGTGGCGGCCATTTTGTGACTTCCGGTCGACTGAAAATGACATCACGGCTGCTTAGGGCTCAGAGAACGACCAATCAGTGCTCACCTGATTTCGGAAGCTGTGGCAAGATTGGTCGTTCGCTGAGCCCTGAGCAACTGTGACGTCATTTTTCAGTCGACAAAAAGTGACAAAATGGCCGCCCCCTGAGATGGATCAAAACAGGTGGATTTTACTGCTTAACTCACATTCCACAAAGACAAAATTAATCTAAATGCCATGTTTCGACTAGTAGGCCTGCATAGAACAAATTCTTGTCAAGAAATCTTTTAGGTTGACTTCCCCCGAAGTTCTATTTCTAGGTTGCATTATTTTTATTTTAAACCACACACTACTGCAGTGTTTGGGCGATGACAGAAGAAATGTTAATAATTTTTCTTGTCATCCTTGGTTTGACCTCCTTTATCTTTACGACCCAGGATATTCAACTCCTTGATGGCTCAAAAAACATCGATAAAATGATGTGACGTGACATTCTCTACAGGTTTTATTGTAATGGAGTTCTTATTTCAGGAACCGATTCAGCAGGCTTTGTCACACTTTATACTGTACTTGATCTATTCATCTCTTGTACATAAAGACGTCAGGGGTTCACAAAAAATCTAGTTTGCTCAAGAGTTTGCATTTATTTTCCCCAATCACGGGGGGTTCAACAATTACGCATGATTCATTGTTGTCTAACTCTGATTTATAAAATATAGGGGGAAGAAAAAAAACGACGTAATGCTTCTTTTTTTTTGCAGTAGCTATATGAAAAAAATAAACTGTCAGCGGTCACAAATGTTTGGTGACAAGACAGCAGCGCCACGCCGCAAAATGGCTTCCAATGGCCAGAGTGCATAGAGCTAATTAAAAATAATGAGTTCATGGCCAATCACATTTTCCTGAGTAAACAGCCTAACCTGAGGCAAAATCTGCTCACACTTTCATTTGCACTATAAAACCTTTCGTTCGGAATTCATCTTATTTAACCAGCTCCTTTGTCTCACATTATAATTATCAAGCTGTTGCCGGTTTTTTTTACGCATAGAATGCAAATTAGTAGATAATAATCTTAGGTTTAGATACTGCTTATCCTCTAGAGGGTCACAGGTGTGCTGACTTGGGGCAAAAGGGGAGTTACACCTTGAACTGTTCGCCAGCCAATCAGAGGGCACATATAGACAACCAACCATTGGCACTCATATTCACACCTAACACACAATTGAGGGTCTTCAATTATTCTGCCAAGCATATTAAGTGTAGGAAACCGGAGTACCCAAAAAGAAAACCCACGAAGAACATGCAAACTCCGCACAGGCTTGTACCTGAATTTGAAAAAAAAAATTATTATGAAATATCAGGGTGAAAAGATTGAAACTTTGATAAATGATGACCTAAATTACACATTTTATGTTGCTAAGTTCACTTTTTTTAGATCTTAATTTGATAGTCCAGTTATATATATATGAGGGCTCTTTAATCCTGTTCCTCAAGGTCCACTGTCCTGTCTGCCCCCCCCCCTCTCCCTGCTGCAACACATCTGATTCAAATGATAAGATCATCAATAAGGTCTGCAGAAGCTGGATAACGATCTTTTGAATCAGGTGTGTTGCAGCAGGAAGAGGTGGAAAACAGACAGGACAGCAGACCTCGAAGTACAGGATTGAAGACGGTACGGTATATACGGCATATAGTATTAAAAAAAATATATATAAATAAATAAAATAAAAAAAAAATTCCTCCACACATTCAATTGGAAGGACATTTTCATGGTTTTGGCCGTAATATTTTCCTGATGTCCAAGTATTTTGAACTCATCTCCAAATATAGAAGTTTGGTTTAGTTCAAACTAAACTAGAGTGCTCTCGAGGTCTCGTACGGATGACTGTCAAACACTCTGACCAAGTCTGCGTCATCAACAAAGCTTTAAATAGGAGGGTGGCGCTGACTGCGGCTGATGGACTCTGACAGACTGCGATTGGTTGACAGATTTGCTGTCGAGACCGACTGTGACAATTTATCAATGTTACTGCGATATTTTAAGGGGGCCCTGGAAATTCCAGAGCTACAGTCATGTATGCATGGGGTAAGTCCATCTTGGTCTGCTTGTTTAGTGCATTAGAATTAGCTTTTTAAACAAACAAAGCATATTTTTGCTATTTTATCCTCCTTTCTACATCCATACAGATTAAATTGAATGATAAATGTGTTAGTGATTGGAGGAAAGGGATCTACACAAAAGAAATTTTCAGAAGAAGGGCAAAAGACAAATAGGACAAATTTGCCATAGTAGCCAGTCTCACACCTGAAAAAAACAGAACAAGATGGAATGTAGAACGTAATGTTTATATACTTTTTTTCCCAAGTGAATAAGGTAAATGTTCTTGTTGTCAAAGTGATGAAGAGCAAAATGTGGAGGTCACTTTGATCTTCTCTCACATCAGGGGAATGTACAGTAATCCTCAAAAGAAAGACTGCGATTGCGTTTGGATGAAATTGCTCCTCTTGGTGATGGCCTCGTTTTAAAAAACGCAACACAAGGGATCTAAATAGCTGAAAGAAACACACTTCGAAATTTTAGCGGCACGTTTGAGGTTAAGGTTAAATATAACAGATGAGGCAAGGCTGAGTATTATGTTTCCTCTGTTGATGGCATCAAATATTAATGGAGACTCCACATCTTTAGGCTGCAACCCTCATTTTGGGCAACTTCCTGCTCCGTTAATTGTGTTTGTTCTTTGTTCTGCAGTACAAACACAATGAGAGTTGATTTTGCAAGAGAAGCCTGCGGATTCTTGTCCATACAAAAGTATTATCATCGTTTTATTTCTGTTTATCATAGTAGCTGTTTTGTTTTTTTTTGGGTGGAATATTAATGTTGACTTGTTTGTCACCAAGACGTCAATGGTTCGGTGTCGATCCAATCAGTTCTAGCTTGAGGGAGCAAGAGAATGAGGTATAGTCACAATTGCTTCACTTAGAGCAATGGTTACGTAGTGCGAATGTCTATGGCAAGGGTGGGCAAACTACGGCCCGGGGGCCACATGCGGCCCGTTAAACGTTTTAATCCGGCCCGACAAATTTTGATAAAAATGAAATGAATAAACCTTGTTAATGTTTTATTTTGTAAATACTGTGGTTTTTCAAAGACATATTTTCTTGTAACGCTTTTGTTTACTTTCTTTTACAATTAAATGTATTTTTTTTTCTCCGATGAGGCGAGGTTACCAAAACACTCCATCCATCTGCTCCTGGTCCGGCCCCTTTGTCAAATTTTGGAACCCATTGTGGCCCGCCAATCAAAAAGTTTACCCACGCCTGCTCTATGGAAATACTTGCCAGTAGTTGTCGCAAAGATTCAAGAATAGCATATGCTAGCATTAAAAAAATGTGATGCAACGTAAGTGCTGTCCGTCCATCCCATACTATACTTTATTTCCCTGGCCGTGCTTCAAAATGGAAAATGTTTCCTTTCAAGTTGAAACATTTTTGAACAGCTTTCGCTGTTTCGGGTTATCACTTCCATAACTAATTGTTTCAGTTATTGCTGTTTGAACAGGCCACAATTTCTATTATCTTTAAGGGGGGAACATAACGTAAAGCATACCTTATTATCATTTTGTCCCTGTACACAGTAAAAATATTAAGCAGCAGTCTCAAGCATCCTCCCAAATTAAAAACTCTAGAGTCTTTCAGTTCATTTAAAAGAAACTGAAAAGTATTCTGCTCTTTCCCCCTTGAATATTTGAAAGGCGTCCTGCTTGGTGGCACTTTCAATAAAAAGCCACATGATCCTCTTGGCAAAGCAATATATGAAAGCCAGATTTGCACAATCCTATATTATTTTAAAATAAATGAGTAAATATTATTATTCTGAGTACAATCTCGAAATACTCTGAAATCGGAACAGTATAGAGAATTTTTGCATATATTAGCAAATTGAAGTAGAAAATACAATAATATCCACGCCTGAGGCCTTAAAGTTTTCAACCAAATGATGAAACGAACCAATAGATCAAATTAAATGAATAAAATTAACATTTAGCATTGCTTGACCTACAAAGTTGTTGTTGTTTTTTTAATGCTTAAGAAAGTGTTGCGTTAGCATGGCAGAGGGATTAGTAGTGATGATGAAGCACAACATTGCAACATGCCACAAACATTTAAAAAAAAAAAAAAAACTCAGTCTACACATCACAATATCTGGAGCGAAACTGAATTTAAAAGCTGATGCAGGTCAAGGGGTTAACCTCCAATAGACGTCCGCTGATAAATACTCAGGCCGAGGCATTGAGTGAACAGGCATGCACTAAACATCCCGAGGTTATCGAAGTCACATCCATTTATCTGGAGAAAGTGTTATCTCCACTGGAAAACATTTGGTCTTCCACCTTGTTCTGTCCCGCATGTCTTATCACATTCGAAGGCAACGAATGTGGAGGACTATTTTCGAAACCATCAAGACTGCGGACTGTTAATAGATGGATGTTTCACCACTGAGCTGAAGTATGGCTTATTTCAACCTAAGAGGTAAGCATTGTCCTAGTTTCCGGCGTTGGCTTTAAAATATTAACCGCGTTATTTTGGAACATGTTCATTTTGTCTGAAACTAAAGTATGGCAGGCAAAAAGTCATTTAAGAGCAGTGGTCATACCACAATTAAGTATATGACCTCTTTTGTAATGAGAATGAGAATATACACTGCTGTCTTCATAGCAAGTGAAGCCTTGAAGATAAGCGACCGGCAAGGTTTGATGGACTTTTTGTGGGGCATACCACTGACAGAGGCAAATTAATGACCCCCCTGGAGAGCGACATTGGTGTATGGGGAGGCTTATAAATAGAGCAATGGTTTGATGGAAAGTCTGTGATAAGTGTGTCTTAGTCTTACTGATACTACATGACCCACCAAGACCCTGAGGGGAAAAATAAAATGGAGTCGCCGAAGCAAGCCCTCATGATTATTTTTTACCAGTTTGGAGATACCGTAAGCAAGGACTTGAGATGGTTACAGGATGTCGCAAAATTGCGCAACATACTCTCGAGAGGAAAGCAAGACTTCACGATGGTAACTTAAAAAAGGGAAGTCAAGGCAAAGATTTTCTTTGCATCACTTTGTGCGGTGTTGCATTTCTCCAACAGGAATTAAGCGACAATTTTATTTTTTTGTCCATCTCAGGGGGCGGCCATTTTATCGCCTGCAGTCAACTGAAAATGTCTACCCATCACAGCTAGCGAACGTCACGTGATTAAACCCAGAAAACAGGTGAGCCAGGATGTGATTAAAAATTCCTGCCTTTTAATTTATTAATTTTATATCTATTTGACTTTCATGCTTTAAAAAAATAAATAGTCACCCAGTGCTTGAATAAATTGCTTTCACTGAATTTTTATTTAAGTAAATATTCAGACTACTACTTGTAAACTAACAGAACTTCTACCAAAGCTCACAGACCAACCAACGATAAAGGGATCCAAGCTTGAGAACCACCGATCCACAGCACTGGTTTTAAACAATTACAACTTTGAAATTCGCATTACAGAACCCATCAGTAAATAATTAAATAAATCTTATCCCCAGCTAAGCAAGACTCACATAGGTGAGTAAAATTGTTTGAGCATGGAGGATGGACGGTTTATTTACCGTATTTTCTGGGCCAAAGGGCGCTCTTTAAAGCCCCCAATCTTCCCCCAAACAATCAAAGCGCCTTGTAAAGCGACGCGCCCATTATATGGACTAAGCATCACTCGCGACCATCAACCCTTTTACTCATTGGGCTGTTCGGAGTGCATGTTAGCACACCCTGCTGGTCAAAGTCTGAGTCATCAATGCTTCTAATTGACCGTGACTTATACATTATGTGACTATTGTGTTTGGGTGATGGTGTAGGAGAAAGCTGGACAAAAGGGCAGCTGTCCACAATGTTGTAGTCTGTCTTATCATTTATGTTATTGCAAGCAAGAAACGTCCCAGGTTTAGACAACAGACTGCAAAAAGCCCAAAGCACAACAGCACATCTCTCTAAACAGCCATGTGATTGGCTGAGTCTGAGTGGCTCCCAAGAAGCCATTGCTATAATCTTTTTGTGTTATTTTTATTTCTTTTGGGTATATAGATGGTATGAGAGATACATGTTTTGTGTTAATTTTATTTCTTTGTTTTATTGTTTGATTGTATGCTGAGTTTTTTTTTTTGGTTTTGATTTGAAACCGGTGACTCTAAGGAGTGTGGTGACTAGTGAAGTCCCTCCCCTGACGTTGTCAAGTAGACTATTGCCAAGAGATTTTTTAATGGTTAGAGTCATTGTTATTGACAGTGATTCGCAATAGTTTCATGACATCTGTCATTGAAACAGGGTGATACCTGTGGGAACGATCTCTTACGGGATTGAGTCCTGGTCATCAGCTAGCGCAAGTCCCGCGTCAAGCTAGCCGAGCCACCGCGAGCGAGCTAGTGCCTTGTAGTGCAGCTAGCGCCTTGTAGTGCGGCGCGCCTAGTATATGCATTAAATAGCACCCTCAACTGGTGTTGCGCCCTTTGAAGCAGCGCGTCTTATGACCGTAAAAATACGGTAAGTACATCATATACTTTGAAATGTAAAACAGCACCATAACGTAGGTCTGTTCTGAGTTTTAAGCAAAAAGGTAATTGAAATGAAATAGTTCATCAATTTCATCGTTCCGGATTATAACTAGAGCAATGGTCTGATGTAAAATCTGACATATTATATTGTCTTCTTCTCACTGATAGTAGATGACACACTAATACTAAAAATTCCTCTGAACTGAAGCAAGCCACTGTGACACACGAGGTCTGTTCTGTTCTGCCAGGTTGGAACGAACCAATTGTTTGCTGTAATGTGGTAAGGGAGTGCAAAGCACATTGCTGTAGCTCTGCTGCACTGCTGAGAGACAAGCAAAAATGTTGGTTGTGACTTTAAAACAATGAACATTCACTGTTTACTATACTAAATTGTTGTAATTGTAATAAACGGTTTGTTACAAAGAGTCAATATTTTTTTTTTACAAGAAGGGTCCACGAGTCTAAACATGGCATTCTGATAAATATTGCGTTTACGGAATATGAGTGAAGCAATAAAATCTGTTTTTACACCTGGTTTTAGCCATCTTAGGGGGTGGCCATTTTGTCAGTTCTATCAACTGAAAATGACTTCACAGTTGCTCAGGGCTCAGCTAATAACCAATCATGGCTCAGCATCAGAAAACAGATGAGCCGCGATTGGTCGTTACCTGAGCAACTGTGATGTAATTTTTAGTTGACATAATGTGACAAAATGGCCGCCCTTTAAGTCATGAACTGAGAAAACAAAGACTTGCAGTGTCATATCAAACCCAAAAGTTATGATCTGTACCAGGAGGACAAAACTAAAAGATATGAATCCATGTTTGCTTTGATTAAACAAGGTTGTCAAATATGTTTACCTGCCTAATATTGAAATGAATCCTGGCCAGCGAGAATCGCATACTAGACATTAAACACGACCTTTCCCTCAAACCAAAATCAATCGCCACAAAGTCAGTGCCCTGCCTTATCAATACTGGCCTCTGGTGAACGGGACTAAACAATACAAAGCCCTTCCCGACTTCTAAAGTGCCTTTCATTATGCGGCGGAAGCTGGAGGATGTTACTTAACAGTGAAAGAAAATAAGACACAACAAACTTCTTTTGATGAAAGATTAAATTCAAGTTAAATCTCGCTTGTGCATGCAAGCAGCCAAAAGACCAAGAAAGGCTTCATTCCCGAGATTTTGTTTACTTTTCAGATATTTTTTTGAGGATTGTTAATGCAGAGAATGCTCAGTCCACGCAGGCATTCTTATTAATCATTAAAAATTATTTCTCATTGGATTACTTTTTTTTTGGGGGGGGACGAGTTTACATTCCAAAAAGCTTGCGGTATAGTTCTCTTAATAATCGAGCTTATTTCGCTTTGTCTGATAGAATAAACACAGGCAGTAGTAGCGTTACGATTTAACATAATTAGCAATCTTAATTAATGTTGTGAAACACAAGTAGCTCGCTGGCACTTCAAAAAATCTCTCACAAAAAAAAATAAAAAGTAGTAACTAGCGTCAAAATGAATACAAGAAGCAAAGTCACGGCTAAGTCAACCAAAGTAGTGTAGGCGTTCAGAATGAGCCTGTGTCGTAAAATGAGGTCTTGAACTGACCATGCTCTGATCACTTTAGTGCAAAGGTCACTGACCTTTATGAAGCGGAGAGCAACCTCTTGGGTACTGATTAATTTGAAGAGCTCCCAATTTTTAAAAATACTTCAGAAAGAACAAATTAGCTCAAGTTACCTCTCATAACATTACATGCTGTTATTCCTACTAATTAATGGCATTATTAATGATTTATAACAAAAATTAGGAAACAAACATATCGATGTGCAATGCTTTATTTCCATAATCTCTCTTCCGCTTTTTACTTTTTCAAATGATCATATGATTTTTAAGATGACCGCTGACAAAAAGTTCATTTACATGTTAACAATTTGGACTTGGACTAGTATTTCTTTCACGAAAGGACATTGTAAAACAACAACAGCATTGTTGAGGGGCAATCGCCACATTCCACCTCGGTACCATCATTCCAAGACCGATGGAATGGGTGCAATTGTTGTCTTACAAGTGGACGGCCCATTTATCAATCCACTCCTGTGGTTTTTGTTTTCCCTCAAGGCACAATGTAGCCATGGAGCTCAGTGCTCCCAAGACATCCCGGTAGCTACAGATGATCATTTACAAAGTATTTGTCGTTGCCGGTTTCCCTAAATGGTTTTATAACCAATAAACATGCATAAATACAACAGCTTATTTTGTTGTTTAACTCTGTTGGTGGAACACAAGCCCTCAGTGACCCTCACCTCTCAATTTATGTTATACCTTAGTTATTACCATGATGAAGTGTAGTGGGAGTTATTTTATAACTCCGAGTGGTGGCATGTTTGATTACAGCCATGTGATGCGTGACCGAGTTTAGTACTCCCACAAGCTTACCTGCAGAAAATTAGATTACCCCTCCCAAAATATTACCCCGCATCCCTCTTCTGAGTTTTCTATTAAGGCCCAATGCGGTTTACAACTTTGCCAATGTTTACAGATCCCATCAGACGTCCTCATCATCACCTTCCCTCCCACATGGTCCGAGCAAGCTACAGCACAGTTTGGTTAATAAACTGTTTTTAAATGAAAATGTCTGCTTTTAATCACGGAGGAACAACTTATGTGGCACGTAGTTGTATAAGGATAGAAAAGTGCACCGACACTGTAAAAAAATGGGAGTGATATTTACGAAAAAAATCTAGTAAACATTTTTTTCACTCAAACATTCTAAATAATTTTTACAAGAAGAGTTTTTGAGTAAATGTGACCAGTTTATTGAATTTTTAAAAAAGCCACCCAAGGCAAGTTAAGTTTGACTTTTTCACATAGCTCATTTCATACGCAACGTTATTCAATGTGGTTGAGGAAAGAACCTACGGCCTTGAGATTTGGAGACGGCTGCTCTACACCCGAGCTATGCGGTGAGTATAAAACGTCGCTTTTGTAAGATTCCAAGGTTTGCACCTGACACTAATAGTATACTACCGGGACCGTAGCAGTGGCATGGCTCAGGTGTTGAGTGGCCGTCTCCCAACGTTGAGGTTATGGTTTCAATCTTCTACCGTGTTGAGCTGCTTTGTGTATGAAACGTGTGCACAAAATCATGAAGTGGGTTCAACCTTGGAGTGACTACTTAAATTTAATGAACTTGTGAAATGTACTCAAAAACTCCCCTGCTAAAATTTGCTTTGAATTTCTGAGTCAAAAAAACTTGATAGAATGTTTAAAGTAAATATCACTCCCCATTTTTACAGTGTATGTTTCAACATGGTGATATGAGCCAAAAGGCAGAATAAGAATATATTTGTTAGGACAAAGGAGACAAATATAAATATATTAATGTATATTGCCCATGATTGCATCACACTTTTATGGACAGTCTGTGCTCTCAAACTGTCAATCTTTTTGTAGACAACCAATCTTTCTCAGATTGAAGGTCACATGCACAATTCTGCATAGCCTGTTATGACAACAGGAGGCACACGGGAGGGATCAAACTTCTTTGGATAGCAAAAACAAGCCCATGTATTGTAAGCGATTAAGCAGCCTTGATCTTAGCCGTAATAATGTGCAAGTTTTTCTTTTGTTTAGTTTTGTTTGGTGAAGCTCTGCCCCTCCTGCCAGCAAGCCAGTTTGGATGCTTTGATCCGCGTGCTGTGGCTCTTCACTCACAGATTGCCATCGTACTCCCTCGGGACTAGTTGGAAAAGGAATTGGATGAGCTAATCACCAGTGTGAACCAGCATGCAAGTTGGTGTGATTATGTCATGGCGCAGGAGCCGCAGCAGGCCTGGAGTGAATCGATGCTTCACTCGATGACAGGCAAAAAGCATTTCAGACGTTTACACTTTGATGAATTTAGAGAGGAGAGAATATTTCCCAGAAAATTAATTCTTTTAAATAAATATTTTAAATATTTTTTGGGGCACTTGCGAATTTACTTGTCGGCTGATTTTTTTTCAATAATTTTGGGGGGATTTTTAAGATGTAATTTTATTTTGGATGTATTTTTTGGGGGGGGCAAACCCTGTTATTTCTAAGATACGCTTATCTCTGCTTATTAAAGAACTTTGGCTGGGGGTTTAAAAATCATTTAATTTTTTTTTGCTGGGCTTCAAATTCTAGATAGAATTTTGCTATTCCCTATTGCAAGCCTTTATAGTTTATTTGAATGTATATGTAAAAAAAAATGTGAATGGGTAATACATTGCATCCGAAAAGGTTTTCATTCACCTTCCATTTCCATGACAAACTTTTTTGATTGTATGACCATGTAGGGGTTTCTAAAACTGGTACTCGAGGGCCGCTGTCCTGCTTGTTTTCGATCTTGATCATTTGAAATCAAGTATATTGGAGGAGGGAAACATCTGAAACATGCAGGATAGAGGCCC
Source organism: Idiotropiscis lumnitzeri (assembly GCF_059441095.1). Taxonomy (NCBI): domain Eukaryota; kingdom Metazoa; phylum Chordata; class Actinopteri; order Syngnathiformes; family Syngnathidae; genus Idiotropiscis; species Idiotropiscis lumnitzeri. The sequence goes on from NC_142393.1 coordinate 7,895,722, forward strand.
TCGAGAACCAGATTTGGGCACGCCTGGTTTACCGTAAACTGTATTCCTCTACTTTTTATCGGGGCATTTGTCTCATTTAACCTGTCCCTGCGACAGCGTTCACGGTGTTATTTTATCCAAATAATCACCAGTTTTCAATCTATGATCAATTGGGATTCATGCGTTGTCCGAGTGAAGTTGCAACTGATAATCATGAAAACTTTCAGTTACCTCGAGAGAAGTTTCGTGACCCTCCACTAAAAAGTTATATAAAATAAACTCCCTTCATATGGTGGCCAAATCCTTTCTTGTCCCATCACTTTTTAAAAAAAAAAAAGCAAGTTTATTTAATTTAGGCTCCACATAAGAAATAGACCAAATTGTAAAGAGCTCACATGTATTTCAAATGAAACTGAAGAATGAAGCAACCCCCAGCAACAAGCATTAATTAAGAACTCCTGGCAAACCCACATATGGATCCCCCGCAGCACAAGTAAGCGAACCTCCCCCCCAAAAATAACAATTATCCCCGGGAATCCATGTTAACGGCATATCTAGATTGCCTCCAGGGTTTTCCTGCAACGCATCAACTTTACCAGCTTCTCATCTAAGAGCACTTCTTTTTTTTTTTTTTTCTTCTCCACATTGTTTGAATTAATTACGTTATCTATATTTGTCTTGTCTGTATTTTAGCACGCGTGCATCAAAAGATAGTCTCTTTTGTTAAACTAGGCCACATCATCATTAGACGCTCAGGAAGGAAAAAACTGCAAGATGGTTTTTGCGCTTCATTATCATCCTCACCAGTAGAAAGTACTCTTCTTTTCTTCTAAATGATTAAGTACGTCCTCTCTGCTCCGAGTATTGCACCACTTTCCGTTGCTTGTTTTGGAGCCATTAGAGAGGGAGGAGAACAAGCGGAGCTAACATTTAAACAAAAAGGCTTGGCACATATCCGTATCGCGGTTTCTCTCTCTCTGGGTATCACTGTCAAACTGCACTCATACGTACAATTCAACAAACACGAGTGAAATCTTCCAATTTTCCGTTTTAACCGATTAAAGTGGAGCGCAGTTCCCTTCGACGCTGGATGAGAACCAATTTGTGCTTGTCATCGTTTCAAGACAAACTTTACCAGCACTGCAACTTGATCCACAGCGCGAAACAAAAAAAAATGAGTTTATTGGACTGTGGCGCTGGAATGTCCAGTGGATTTTTGTCTTTGACACGCCGGCAGCAAAAAAAGGCACTCGTGTGAGAGTAATACTTTGCAAACACTGTATATGGGTCAAGACAAAGTGGACACAATTTTATCTGGAGGAAGAATGCAAAGTGCAACTAAGAGGCAAGGACTCATCATTTCGCTGGCAGGGAAGGCAAGGAGAGTCAGACCGGGAACCCCGTTATCGAACGTATGCACGGATTGTCCGGATGTGCACTTGGCACCAGGCACAGTTTGATCATCATATCATCAATTTTGTGCTCGTGTCATCGGCATGACTTGGACACTCATGCAGGTGGAGTGATGGGAGGAGCTATCAATCCAATCACCACTTGGTGGTGTGTTGGCACAGACGTTGGGGAAAGATGAAATATTTGGCAGAATGCCCTGCCAGAAATATTCTTCAACTCACAACTCCGGCAGAACTTCAACATCCTGGAGACATTCAGTCCGAGTGAGCTCCTCCAGACCACCAGTGACGATTGTTCACTGACTGGCCTCAAGTCCATTCGCACCACGACCTCTTGACGATTGGTTTCCGCACAGTAAACGTTAGCATGCTACCTCATCAAACCTTGCACCTCTGAACTGTGAAGCGGACGTGCTAACCAGTCGTCAACGTGCCACCTTCAAGTATCATCTTTTATATTATTATTACATGATTTTTCAAATGTGCTGAAGCTAAATAAAAAAAAAAAATAAAACGACTCAATAAAGTGTCGAAAAAAAAAGTGCCCCACTTGAGTGATTGCCCTTCCCACACACACACCCAAACTATAATTTTTTCCCCCCAGAATTCTCTAATTAACAAAACACAAAACACACATTAATCAATGTTAATTGCTTAAAAAAATGTATACATGATTTATTGGTTTAAAAAAAGTTCCATTTAGTGTTAGTATGTGTGTGATGTGCGTATCAAAGATTTCAAAGCAGAGTTTTAAATGAACTGCACCCTTACAGGTCACTTTAACTGATGCTCCCAGACGTGTCGCCATTTTTGAATAAAATCATCCAAGTGCTTCACAAAAGCCTCATCGACGACCTGTTTGCAATCTTAAAATGGCAGAGCGATGCATAGTTCTCATCCCACAGCGTAGTTTGCCGTGGGCATCGGCACACCTTCGCAACCCACTGCTTGCTTCTAAGGTTAGGATGCCCTCAGGACGCCCCCCTCGAGAGGTGCTCCAGGATAAATCTCACCGGGAGGAGGCCCCAGGAATGACCCAGGACACGCTGGGGAGAGTTTGTTTCCCGGCTGGCCTGGGAACCCGTTCCGAAGAGCTGCACCAAGTGGCTGGGGAAAGGGAAGTCTGGGCTTTCCTGCTTAAGCTACTGCCCCCGGCAATCCGACCCCGGATGAGCAGAAGAAGCTAACGATGAATACTTGAGGAAGGACTAGGCAACTTTATTGATCTCATTGTGGGGGAATTCGCTCCTTACAGCAGCGATTGCAAAATTAAGAGGAAAGAGGATTGCAGAAACTGAATACTTATTTCTGTAATTTAATATAGAGTAGCCGTTGCATTGAAAGATTTGGCGCTACTTTGAGAGCTCGAATAAAATGATGAAAGAAAAATCGCTTATATGAGGGAAAACAATTCTCTCGCAAAATTCAGCAACCATCCAATTGGTTTGCAGCTACATTTGTTTCACGAATCCAAAAAGGGCATTGGAGTGAGTGTGATGTAATACAATGCTGGCCCTAAGGGTGCAGACAAAGGGAGAACTGTATCTTGGACTCAACGCAGTGCACAGCTCAACCCAAGGCTGTTGGATTTTGTTTGCTTGGATCAAAGCAGCCCCGCATCGAACTGTGCTCCGGGATATTCATCCACTTTCCCAAGCATAGCTGAGCTAATGGCTCTACACAGACAAAATCATGTGTACAACTTTTAATGACGACACTGCAGTATACTCTCAAGGTTTAGATCGCAGCTTGCTTCGCAGTCATCTGAACATATTCCACGGCAAAATAATAGCACAAAGAAGAGAATTCCTTCCTTTTCCTGTGGTTTCTTTCCACTCTATCTTACGCCTTCGCTCCACATGCACACTTGTAATTCCAATAAAACCAATGTCAAAGGTTTTGACATGAATGTTGAGAATTAAATATCTCCGAGCGAAGGTTTTCGCATGTTTTGGTGCATCTGGCTTAGCATAGTAAGATAAGCACAAAAACATCATGCTGTGTGCTTCCCCCGTGGTTCACGATGCCTCATTATCCAAAGAGGTCATAGGAAATTGGCTGGACCTTTGCTACCAAATGAGGAATTCAGGTCAGGTCAGATGTATATTTTAACGCAAGCACTGTACTGTTTGCAGCCTTGACAACTGGGGAACTAGTGGGAACTACAAGACCACAAGATGCAGAGAGTTTGCATAACATTGACAGGGTGCACATATTGAAACGTGACTCATGGTATGGACGTATGTTGCACACTGAATGGCAAAATAAAATAGTAGCTGCCGAATATTGGACATAATTTTACCGCTGGCAAGGTAGGAGCCAACAGGCGATATATCAAACAACTATTAATACAATCAATAATTCATATGCTAGCAGGTGAAGCCAACAACGAAAATAACCAAATGTCATTAACGAATGACGGTATGCTGTCAGCACCATCAGTGACGCACTGTTTACATTTGTCGTATTCCAGATTGCACTGCGACAATTTACATCTTAAATTGGCACATATGACACATGATTTGATGGTAGATGATAATGACTCATGAGGAATGACTCTCATCCAATTACAATATGTCAACTGTCGCCCGTTGCCTACTGAAAAGCTACAGTGATGAGCACTTACTATGGTGGTGCAATGCTAAAATAAGTACAAAGTCAACTGCAGTACGGGATATATATATATATATATATATATATATATATATATATATATCAATATACACACAATACAATACAATACACTCATATACACCCCACCTGGTGACTCAGCCGAGGTCACAAGATCATCAATGACAGTACTCACTCGAGCTCACACCTCTTCGACCTGTTTCCCTCTGGCAGGCGCTACAGGTGCATCAATACAATAACAAATAGACTGAAAAACCGTTTCTTCCTGAGAGCCATCCCCATGCCGAACTCACGCACGCAACTGACTTTGCCTTGTAGAACTGAAAAATAATGTGGCACCCACTGCACTTTTTCAACACTTTTTTTGTTTTATTTTTATTCATTGTTTTTTGAGTTTGGATTATATATCTTTGCACTGGAGAGGGGAGCTCCCCAATCTGGTCGTACACAGAGTATAATGACAATAAAGGCCATTTTGATTCTGTTAAATTCCTCACTTGTAAGTAAAAGCCCACATTTCTAAATCATGATTCCAAACAAGCTGAGGACAAAAAAGTCATTATTTTGACTATCTGTGCAGAAAGCTATTTCTTATGTACCTAATGCGCTGGAATTTTCTGTTTATCTCGGCATATGAAAGCCACTTTCATAAATATTTCCTTAAAAAGGGACCTCCAACAGCAAAGTTAATGAATCATTTCGGCAGACAAATCCCCTCAATTGAGAATGACAACTGATCTATTCCTTTCTGCATGGTTTCATTAGAAAAATGATTCATCTTGCACATGTCAGAGCTTTTTTTTATGCCCCCAAGTGTGTAAACACTGATGAAATCATATCTAATTTTGGAGATCTGAATTGTTTACTGTGCACCATTATATTTTTGCAGGACAAGATTTGTGGTTTGAAGTAGTACTGTTGCTTTTTTATTTTTTTTATTTTTTTAATATTTGGACCTGTGATTTTACCACTGTGTCGTTGCAGACAGCCCACTCGCTCCTGCATTAGCAAGGAATCAGACATTAATCGTCTGAAATTATTTGGAAAGGTTAATCTCAAAATGTATGTTAATCTGGACTTCTTAACCTGCCAGAAATAATAAACCATAAAGACTTTTTTTTTTTTTATATATCTGAGTGAGAGAGTGTGAACAATTTTATCAGATTATATATTATTTGGGAAGGTTTTTTCACAAAAACACCATAACGACATTTTCCCTCATGTAAAAAAAACAACGAACAATTAAGAATTCCAATTTATTATGCGCAACGATTAAAAAAAAATAAACAAATCAATTCTGGTTATTCTAATTAAAAAAAAAGTTATTTCAACACAAAATTGTTTTTACTGATCAAATATTCAATAGTATTTTTTGCACCATGGGTGGGTGCATTGACTTGTATAATTACAGTATTTTAATGCCTTGTGTTAGTCTGATGTTTAATTTACTTGATGATATTAAACAGGGCCGGGTCTAGGCAAGACCAAGAGGGGCCTGGCCCCCTCAAATAAATGTTATGCCCCCCCAAACTAAATCCTCCAAAATAGATTTCACTATTTTTTATTATCTCATGCTTTGTTCAATACGTTCATAGAGTTTTGTATTGCTAATAACATAAAAAAAACAAGAGTTAACATTTTTCTTGAAAATCATTATTTGTTCAGTCAACAAAATCATATAACCAAATTCCTCAAGTAGCTAAGATGTAGCTTATTCGGATAGAACAGAGTATGTGCGTCCACAGTCCTGCCATGTGTCCGCTCCCTGCCACAGACCGAGGACAAATTATCCGTGCGTGCGGACCCCTAAAGAAATCTCCGCCCCCACCCAATTTCTACAATCTGGTTGATATCTTGAAATCACATTTTCACTTTTCCAGTCTTGCAAAACTTTCAGCTGATTTGTCCCAACCTCATGTATCTCATTCTCCGGTCTCAGCCTTGTGAACAAGTGACATATAACTGAAAACTAGTGAGATTGCTATATTATATCATGATATCATAACTTCAAGGAATTCAAGTTTTGCAAACAGTTGTGTGTGACAGGCACAGTGAGGGGTCTAATTGCCTTTCTTATGATGACATAAAGGAAGTCACGGTGAGGACTAAACCAAACAGTACGACAGTTGAGCATCTGAGTGCTGTCGGATTCTAATGGCTGCACCACAAATCATTCTGAATTGGGTTACTATCAACTGGTTGAATAATCACAGTATTTTCTGCATGTGTAACGTTAGCGTTCTGCCTTTTGAGCATCCGGTCACAAAACAGCTGTTTAAGTGAATGCCAGTAGGGATTTTCTACCTCACTTCATTTAATAATGATCCCAGTCAACTGCCAAGCAGTGAGGAGCTGTCCCTGTGGTAATGGAACGTTAGCATATCATTACAAGTGAGCTAAAATGACACATGGTCAGCATTGCTCTCTTAAGAAGATGGATGGAGTGTGTTTTTTCATATCTTGAAATACAAATTACCAGACAAAAAATGGTTATTAGCATGCGAATGCTGTCTTTGGTGTTAATACATTTTCAGTATTATTGCAATATTATTAAAAACTTTTGTTAACTCATTGAATCCCAGCCGTTCTCACAGCGTTTTTTTTTTCTTCTGGATTTTGACTGATTTAGGCCTACATAATATTGTGTTCTAAACATATAAAAACATGGAGCTCTGACGCAAAAGGCAAAGACGTATAAATACGTCTTTGGGAGGCAGGGACTACAACTTTCAAAACGTATATATACATCTTATCGATGAAATGAGTTAATACAATGTAATAAGCATTAATTAAAATATACAAACACAACCATATGGACTTTTAACATGTCAATGAGCAACTGATTCTTTCCTTAAGGTTTTGAAATTGATTGAACGGTGCGTGTTCGTGACAAAGTCTACTCTCAGGCCGGCACAGGAACTTGCGTGGGGGGGGGTTATAAATGAAATTTATGCTGGTGAAGAATAACAGCACTGGTAATAGTGGTAAAATAAATGGCTGCGGGTGGGAAATGAGAATAAAGTGCAAATTGGTTGAAGTTTCTTTTCCGTTATAGGCGCTTTCACACAGCTGCAGTTCTTCTTGTAAATGATTTCCTCCAACAATAACGGCGCATAAAAACGCAATCCATCCATTTTCTGTACTGCCTCACCAGACTTAGGCAGACACACTGGACTGATCACCAATCAAGTGCAGGGCTGACAAAGTCTTACTCATGTGAAGAAAAAAAAAAAAATCAAATAAATATATACGGTCTACTGTTAGTGTTTGCAGCATTTTTTTTATTTTTTTTCAAAAAATGTGTGCAAAGTGTTCCCATATTCGAGCAGCCAGCGTTAAATCCTCGCCACCATTCTTACACACCCTCAGGTCTGTCAGTGACAGTGTGTTAAATTACTGTATGCTCACAGTGGGCTGCTATGCCAGGGGACATATCGGTAACAGTCTAACTCACCAGCAAAATGCAAAGGCCTCACACCGAGACAAAGAAACTCGAAAATATCCACTTCTTTCTCAACCATGATATCACGGGCAGCAGCAGCACCCTAATCCATTACCCTTTACGCCCACACTGGAAGGGATCTGTGGATGCCTGATAAACAAACAGAAACAAAGCTTGAAGACTCAGCCCACATTTACTGTATGTTTTTTTTTTTTTTTGCCATTATGGCTCAGCGTTTTAAGAAGAGGCGGTGGAAAGCATGCCATTATATGCGTCCCGTTTTGCTCAGAACAATCTGAGGGTTGCATGACCCTTAGATGCCACTTTATAGGCCGGCTGAGAAGTGTCAAAGGCTTGCACCGCTGGAGACTCTCAATGTCCCTCTTGCTTATCTTCTGAAAGGTTTATACGCTATTCCTCTTTAACGAATAGATCTTTGTCTATGGATTTCTTTCTGGATATCTTCTGGCTCTCTGCAAAGGCGGATGCTTCTTACTCTGCTCCTTCTCTATCCTTATTTTCCCAGCTTGCTGACTTAACGCACGCTGCATTTTAAAAAAAAAAAAATCATGTTCTCTCACGCTGAACCCCCTCTGCCATTCCGTATGTTTTCATATGGAGGAATCATCATTGGAGGTGTCGCTGCCTTTTTCATGTTTCTTGGACAAGTTGAAACTGTAAAATAATATGCATTGCTCTGTGTGTACAACGACAATAAATTTTGATTTGATTCATTATCATTGAGTGATATATAATTCTGGAACCTTTTCAGGATTCCTGAATGGAAGTTGATAATGAGTGCCAATCAATCTGTGGAGTATTTGAAAATGAGGGACAGTTATGCGAGGGAAAGGAGTTCCCCACTAAGTAGCAAGAGCTAATTACATCATGTCCCCTGGAGCTTCAGCTGACAATTGTGATCAGCGCAATGTTTTTGAACAAATGGAAACAAGGATTGACTCGACTATCGTTTTGTTAGCAACTAATTCCACGAAAGGTAATACACAGGAGGAAACATTCAGGAATACATATCCCCTGTTCTTAAATTCTTATTAAAGTCGTTAACTTGCCTTACTAAAATAAAACCAGTCTTTGCTAATGAGTAAAACGTTCTTGTTGTCGTGTATGGCTGTATTTTAATAATTCCCGCCCTTCAGAGAACAAATATCAGCGGTGGCTCGTTGATACAGGAAGCCATGGCTCTGCCCTTGCCCAACTGAGTCTCACAATTAAATAATGAAATATTTATATCTAAAATTACAGACAGGCTAAATCAGGGGTGGGCAAACTTTTTGATTGGCGGGTCACATTGGGTTCTAAAATTTGACAGAGAGGGGCCGGACCAGGAGCAGATGGATGGAGTGTTTTGGTAACCTCAGCTTATCGGAGAAAAAAAAATACATTTAACTTTAAAAGAAAGTCAACAAAAGCGTTACAAGAAAATATGCCACAGTATTTACAAAATAAAACATTAACAAGGTTCATTCATTTCATTTTCATCAAATTTGTCGGGCCGGTTAAAACGAACGGGCCGCATGTGGCCCCCGAGCCGCAGGTTGCCCACGCCTGCCATAGACATTTACACTACAGAATAGGAGAAAAAATAAATAAATGTAATTTTAAATGAACGTGAACAAAAGCCTTACAACAATATATATGTCGTTGAAAAACCACAGTATTAAGAAAATAAAACATTAACAAGGTTTATTCATTTAATTTTTTTTCAAATTCGGCGGGCCAGATTAAAAGTTTAACGGGCCGCATGTGGCCCCCGGGCCATAGTTTGTAGACTCTTGAAGGCTTGAGAAAGGCATTGGCGGCGTACTATTGCATGGTGGAACCTACTTTCTATGGCTTTATCAGTGAAAGTTGATTTATCTGGCGTGTGTAACTCTGTTTACTTTAACTTCAAAATATGAAATGCCTTTCTTAATTCAAATGTCATGTCGCAATTTTATTAGAACAACTGTAAACTCAACTTTATCTGTACAGCAATGCACAACAACCACAGCTGTAAGAAAGTACTGTACATAAATAATAAAAGAAAATAATTAAAATTGTAATAATGAAGTCATAGAAAACAAATTAAAATGTTATTTTCTAATTAAGATAAACCATTGCTCTCCTGACGTATCATTTGGGAGGTGCTCTTATATTCCCACTCGTTACACGCTGTGCAAAAAGCTACTCCTAATAATAATAAAAAGATAATAGAATTAATGTTGTGTGTTAATTTTTATATACAAGGGTGCACTTAATAATTGCGCGTGTGCTTTTTTTGGGCGGGGGGGGGGTTGAATCGTGTAGCTTGAGTGGAAGTGAGAGGAAAAGGTGCGTCCTCATTAACTGCGCCGTAGAAAACAGTAAGTGCTTCTGTCAGGGAGAACAAATTACCCAATGACAAGACATGGTTTCTCTGAGGTGGGCTAGCGACGTTTGGTTGTACTGCTATGGTGGAGGTTTTCATGAACTATTTCCTAGCTTTAACAAAATTGCATTTGTTCCTCCGGTTTGTAGTGCCTGAAGTTTCCCGGTCCTGAAACTGATCAAAACACGCACGACAACAAGAATGACAGACAGCCACTTGAGCATGTTAAGAATACAAAATATTGAGTCGAACGGTGCAACATCTCATCTAAAAAAAAAATTTTTAAAAATTGTCACACAATTTGTAACTCAGGATAGGAAGAAAACGTCTGCTAATGTAGATGCAAATTATTAAATTCTATAAATATATATATAATAAGTAAAGAAAAATATTCAGAAGTCACTTTTATACAGCCCTGTTCCCTTTCTTACAGCAACAATACCATACCACATGAAAATATAAAGTCCTTCAATCTTCATTTTATGCATTTTGAGGCGGCATTTTCTATTCTTTAAGCAACCTTTCATAGCTAAATGAAGCCCATCCATCCATTATCTGCGCCGCAGGGACGGGGAGAACATGCAAACTCCACACAGGAAGGCCAGAGCCAAGAATCGAACCCTGCATCTTTGAACGGTGAGGCGGACGTGATAACCAGTCTCCCACCGCACCGCCCTGACCAAAGACCAAATAAATGCTTTACTATATATTCCCATAAAAAAAACATTCTTATGTGTGTGTGCGTAATCTCGTTATTCCCCTGTCAGCTGTTAATGGCTTACTATGCAGCTCAAGTCTGTGAAAAGTTCTGATATTTCACATCTTGGTCACTGCTCTTTGGAATGTTGCTGCGTAAACAGTCTGTGCTGACAAATTCACAGCGTCGTTAAATAATTCAAAGCACTCTGCAATCCATTCTCCCTGCCAGCTTTTAGCGCTCCAACCACCCTATTGATTTGTGTCGTGCCACCTCATTGGGCGTTTGTGTAATGTGTGGACGCAAGCAAATTAAAATGCGTTTAAAATAAAACAACAAAATGATTTGTTGGTGGATTTAGACAAAAGATGGGTGTATTTTTTATATATATTTTTTTTTAATTCTGGATGACTGAACAGAACGTTGGCTACCTGTTTCAACTCCTTGAGCCCTTGTTGAATATCCCTTAAGAACTTGAAGGCAACTGATTAGCGCCACTTAATTAACGACAAACGCTATTAAGAAAACGTCACTTGAGAGGGGAAACTATTCAATCGAGTGATTATTTTTCCAATGTTCCAATAAAAACTACAGTGGAGGAAACTGATTTCTGAATTTGCTGACAAAGTGCAAAGACGAATACTTATAACTAAAACACGCTCAATGATATATGACGGTTACTTTTGTTATGACGTCTGATGATTGTCATGCGCACACAAACATGGGTTGAAAATGCATGCGTACATGCAATTAGTTAAGAAAAAACAGCTGCTAAGGCAACAGGCACAGGCAAAACAGTCTTCTCGCACAGCATGATAATGGTAAGGTACGATACGGAATGGTTTTCCAAATACATAATCTGTAAAGTGAATTTCCTTGATGCAAATGTAGACCGGAGCCATTTCTCGTGACATAACATTCACAGAACATGTTCAACTTCTCTCCAAGTCAGAAAAAAGTACTCCTTTGCAAACCCCAATAGTACATCTCATTAAATATTTGATCACGGCATTTTCCAGCTGTACTTGCAGAAAAGAGAAATAGGACGCGTTGATAAGCACGTGCAGCTGAGTTAAGTGAGTGTGCCTGCAGTCTCTCCGGCTTAAAATCAAGCTAGCCTTGCTAATATCTGAGACCTGAGCGCAGTTTTTTTTTTTTTTCCAGATCTTGTCATTTCTGGATGTGCTTTGATGCTGACCACAGCAGACAGCTAACGTTTTCATGTGTGAGCAAAGCAGCCTTTTTATCTGGTGACGACTGTGTCCTGCAGAGGGAAGTGAGGGGAAATTTGGGCACTTTTGGTGAAGAATATGAAAAATATATGACAATATATCTCAGCATTGTGACTAATGATTTTTAACAACTTCCTGTCAACTTTCAAACGCTGAGTGTTCGATTAATTTGTGTCCTGTATAGTTGAGGCCCAAATATAGCCATCTTTCCAGTACGTGTCATTCATCTTTTTATTTTAAAGGAGACATACTTTGTATTTCACAATTTGAAACAGTTCCCATATATCTACAAAGGTGTCTGACAATGTGTCAAAATACACAAAGGATAAAGAATTACAGCAATCACTCATTTTTGTGGTGGGTGTTCGTAACCAATAGGACTGCGGGTGACAAAGTGAGCAGTTGTCAGTGTTGCTATTTAAAAAAAAAAAAAAAAGAAAAAAAAAAAAAAAAAAAAGTGACAAGCAGTAGATCTAGTGAATTTTTGTGGCACTATCAGAGACTTCTAGAATTTCCAACTATGCAAATCAGGCGTGGGCAAACTACGACCCGGGGGCCACATGTGGCCCATTAAACGTTTTAATCCGGTCCGCCAAACATGAAAAAAATTAAATGAATAAACCTTGTTAATGTTTTATTTTGTGGTTTTCCAAAGACATATTTTGTTGTAATGCTTTTGTTAATTTTCATTGAAAATTAAATTAAGTTAAATTTTGTTCTCCTATGAGGTGAAGTTACCAAAACACTCCATCAATCTGCTACAGGTCCGGCCTCTCTGTCAAATTTTAGAACCCATTGTGGCTCACTAATCAAAAGGTTTGCCCACTCCTGATGCAATTTAATAACGGAAGCCACCATTGGCGAATATAAACTTCCCCTTCCAACTCCCATTTAATAGAGCGTTCAGAATCAGCCATTTTTGCGCCTGGTGGAGACAGCAAGCGCTTCATCACGAGCCACCAGATTACATTTGTCAATTAATGTAGCAGTGTTGCGCATGACATCACCAAACACAAATACCAATCACCTCCATATTGACAATTTAGCAGAAGCTAACAACAGCTTTTTGGCTAATGCTAGTTGGTAGCAATACTGTAGCTGTGCTTACCTTTTGGCTTTGACGTGATAATGCTTCGCTCTGGCTATCCCTTAACAATGTTGGATCTATCTGCCAAATCATCTTGGTTTGGGGGTGGTTCTGATATAAATCAGCCTGTTTGTGATAACATAATTTGCAAATTTCAGAATGAATTTTCCTATTTCAAAAGATTTACTTCGCTGTTCAATTCCACTCTTTCAACATCTGCAATCAGGAAGCCAGTGTGAAGGCAGCTTCTCATTCCGCTATCTTAATATTGATAGAGAAACTCCCAAAAGGCCAAGTGGTGCATGTTCACCCATGATGCTTCCATTAACTGGTTCGAAGTAGACAAGCGGGTCTTGTATGCATGCACACATTTGACCGTTTTTTTTCTCTCTGCAATTGTTCCAACGGGGGAAGAAAAAAAAAAGCTTTGTTTTGAGAGTAATGGGCAAAAAAAATGGAGGGACAGGACAAACTGTTGCTCATTGGCGTTATTCCAAGAGCAACAAATCAAGTGTGAGTCGATAACAGACTCTCAACGGTGCAATGGTACGGTGTAGAAAAGGAGCAAAAAAAATAAATAAATAAATAATAGCTCCTGCTTCAGCCGCTGCGGCTACGACAATAATTCTCACAATGTTGCGAAACCTTGTTAAAAAATCTCTGTAACCTGCAGTAATTTTATGTGCGCAGGAAAAGCATCATGGATAAGCGTAAAAACCTGCTGACTTAAAAAAAAAAAAGTTGCATAACTCAAGATAAAGCGCTGCACAACGACTAAAATGACCAAACACAGTGCTAATATATTTGATCTCATTTTTGTGTAACGAAGTTTAGATGATTTATGTGTTCTTATTTATTTTTAACTATACTCTGCGATGTGTTGGTGACCAGTGCAGTGTGGAAGTTGGCTCCAACTCACAAAGAGTAAGCAATATTTCATTGTCCAGGTTCACATAGAAATCAATGTCTGGGTATTGTATTCATTTCTGCTGAGCTCAGTAAGCGCCGGCCCAGAGTGACATTTCAAATAAACTTCCAACACAGACTGCTAGTTTTTTTGCTTTATGATTATTTTTTTTGGAAGTCACATTACAATATTAGTAAATTAGTCTTGTATTAATTTAGAGATCTTTAAGTCATTGAGTTCTATCTGATATGTTGACAATCCATCCATCTTACTTCTATACCATTTATCCTCACTAAAGTTACGGGTGTGCTTGCCGAGTTCTGGCGTCGACACCATCTAATTTGGCAGCAAATTTATACATTTAAGATGAAGGTAACATCTCAATAAAACAAAAATGATTGGAGTCTGTATTTTTGCAGACACAGGGGCCACTGTTAGATGTATGAAAAGATGCACTTACCGTATTTTCCAGCATATAAGCCGCTACTTTTTTCCTAGATTTTGAACCACGCGGCTAATACAACGGTACGGATTTTCTATAGATTTTTTTTTTTTCAGCGATAGGGGGCGCTCTATAGTTCAGAAAATACGCTAAATAAATGTCGAAAAAAAAAATTCTGTTGGGTCTGTTCGGTTCTAATTAGCCAAGTTGTTGCCATGTTAAAAGGCACCGTTTTAACAATCTGTTTATGTACCTTTATGTGCATCCACAGTAGAAAATCATTCTGTACATGCAGAAAACATTTTTTAAACATAGAAAACTGCACCTTAAAGCCTGGTACGGTTTGTATATATGTATATATATATATATATATATATATTTTGTGTTTTTCCAAAAAGTCTGGAAAATACGGGTGTTTTTTTTCTTCTTTTAATTATAGTATTCCCTGCTACGTTCCCTTTTGACAGTGAGCCCAAACTACTGCGTTTAAATTATTCATTGACCTCAAGTAAACACTGTTTTGTGCTCGTCTGTGATCAGTTGACATTGTCACTTTGACAGCTCAAGTTCTAAAAAAAAAAAATGAAATGAATACAATTAGAAATGCCGCCCTTTACACAATCAATACGACAGCTGTCATGGAACTATTGATCACTCTTGATTGAATGTTTTTGAGTTACTGAAGGCTTTGTGATTTCTTTCCAAGCTTTGTTAAAGTCGACTAAATCTGAGCCACCGCAGCCTGGCATGGCAGCAAGGATGATGGATGGTGGGCCGATGTTGAGGTCTTGCAGGTTAGACAGCTCCCTGAGACTTTAATCCCACGCTCTTTTCAAGGATGTGATGGCACCGTCTCTGTTTGCTGGATTTTGTTCGCTAGAAATTGTTTGTGTTTTCTTTGAAACTTTTAAAGATGCGTTAGAACGGCGTGCCACGTGTTTGCGTCAAATGTGGGCGAGACGGCAGTCAATGCGGTAAACTGACTGCAAGAAATCACGCGTTGTGTCCACCTATTGAGGCGCGTGGCTTTCTGGTTTTTCACAGCAATACTCAGCAGAAATCTAAAAAAAAAAAATAAAAAAAAAAGGAATTCCCCTCCTGCCAACATTCCCTCAGCAGACATGCCACTGCGAACTAATTAAACTGAAATTAATTTGTATGAGATTTTACAAATGAAGCAAAGGAAGGGGCCAGAGGAGAGCCAGAAGTAGACTGGTTCTTATTGTGAATGTGCTTGCTGATTACCAGAAACGGCTCTCATTGCTCGCAGAGGGATTTCAAAACTTTAAGCGCAAATGGGTGAACTGGAGCAAAAATAAAAAAAAGGTATGATTCTTAGAAAGCCGCGCTTGGGAAATGTCTGCGCTTTCTTGGGCAGGGATAGTTGATCTGGATCTGAGCAAATCCTCACCAAAGAGCAGCAACCCGTACAAGCGGAGAGATGCTCAGCTTTCATGGATTTGGTGTGTTCAGCTGTAAAAGACAAGTTGAAGGGCAAAGCCCATTGGTCTGTAAAATGATGAAACCATTTCCTTGTTGCTTGCTTATTTTCCTTTCCTTTCTTTACAGCTGACGACTCCGGTACTTTAATGCTTGAAGATTTATTGTCTTTGGTTTCAGGGTTTTAAGGAACGTGATGTGGAAATAAACTGTAGCATGTTAACATGAAATGGCTCTTTTAATGCCAGTGAACTTTGAAACACATCCCGTGTCCAGACTGTTCATTGTCAAGGTGCTAAATGTGATACACAGCTTGGGTGCCATTAAGAGCTCATAAGACTGCACTAAGACTTTTGATTTTTTTACTACTTATGCTTACTTACATAAAAGACAGGGCATTTAAAAGTTTTCTCTCTGCGGAGTTGTCTTTATTCTTTTAATTTCTAGACTACACAAAAGGTGGAATGAGGTGTAGAATTGGAGCAGTCTCCGTTACGGGGGCTGCATGCCAAAACATATGCTAGCTTAAAACGTACAACAGCATGTATGCTAGCGTAAGTTTTTAAAAAAGGCAGCAGGAGCAAAACTGAGTTAGGTCGTACTTTATTGAAGTATTTAACACGCCAGGTTCCCTCTCGTCATTGTCAGAGTTGGTCTCTATGCTGTGCGGCTCCTCAGAAATGATGCCGGCTTTTGCGAAACTCACTCGGCGCTACCTCCCAGTCTTCGTAAAACCGTGTTCGCCATCTGTCATCCATCGGCCGCTCGCAACTTCACTTTGATCACCCCGTTTACACAGACGTCTAACTAGTTCATTTACTGCACGGTACCTACTGGCGCCATTTTTTTAGCGTCCTCTCTCACGCGCACCCTTCCCTTTGACATCCGTATGCTGTAGTGATGGGAAAATGAAGCTTCAAATTTGCTTCATGAACCGCCTGCTGTATTTTTGAGTCCTCTAGATGGCATTGTTGGTTTAAATAAAGGGTTTAAAAAAAAAGGCAATTCGTTGTGCTTTCAGCCCAATGTTGAACAGAGAGTGCCATCTAGAGGAGTCCAAGAATACTACAACTGCTTCATGAAGCAGATTTGAAGCTTCATTTACCCATCACTAGTATGCTGTCCTCAGTCACTTCCGTTTTTCTTCTATATAAACAGCCTGTCGGCAGTCAAGCAAAACGCTCATCAAAGTCACACAACAACATTTACAGATTTTGAAATTGGTGCACACACAAGGTGTGCCACATTTTAAGGCTGTCCATTTTGGAGAAATTTTAAGTGCACCTTATGGTCTTGAAAATATGATAGTCTTTTCCCGGCTAACGCGAGCAGCATACCTCATGTGCGTCATAATCATGGCAGTCGGAAACGCAGTACACGGTGTGTCGAGTTGGCAATCTTCAAAACTACTCTTATCCTTTCACAGTTGTCTTTATTTCCGATACCTACTGTAGATGTTAAGGAGTTACACTGTAACACATCAACTGTTTCAATGTAGGCTGTATAGGAACTTAGCAACCTTTACATAAAACATTCTAATGCCTGATGGAAATCGTATTTGCCCTCCAGGGTCTGATGAATTCATAAGTGTGCATTTAGAGCAGGTGTATGCACATTTTTGAGCTTCTCTAAAGCTTTTAGTGTAAGCTGACAGGGTAATCCAATAAGCGCATGGTCTCAACTCAGTAAAATGCAAGGATGAAAATCGGGGTGGAGGTGTGAGAGTGTGAGGGGGCGGGAAGGGGTCGAGGCGGCGTGCCTCATGCCCGATGCCTGTCTGCTCGTCTGTAATGAAGGATGAGACAGGCTGACGGAACTTAGCAGACAGCACAACAGGAAAGTTAACCCCATTTCTTTGTGCTGAGCGAACCTATACACCTTCCTCCCTCATGTCTCTGCAGTGCCAAGCCGACCCACAGGAAAGACTTGTGCACACCGGCTTGTACATTATTTACAAAGCTTCTGGGGGGAAGCTACACACGTCCCCCCCCCCTCATTCTCTTTGTCTCAGCAATTCAACTCCACCACCTGAAACACTGCCTTGTTTTGTGACTGCTGATGCCATATGCCTCATGCTCTGTCAGAAATGCTCAGGTTGGAAGGGTAGCCAAGAATTGTATACAAGTTAGAGTATTGCTACTCTTGAATAATAAAACTCAAGTAAAACGCAGACCTCCCATAAAATTCTTGAGTAATTTATATAACTGGTAGGTAACTTCTGTATTACCGTATTTTCCAGACTATAAAGCAAACTTTTTGTCATTGGTTGGCTGCTCCTGCGACTTATACTCTGGAGCGATTCATATATTTGACCGACAACCACAAGAGGGCACTCTAGAGTTATGCACCAATATCTCCTACTCCTTACACAGACAACTGAAAACGACTGAACACCAATGCCCCTCCAAAAAATTATATTCTGAGACTTCTACTGCAGTGCGATTTGTTTTTTTTCTACCTCATTTTTTATTTATTTATTTTTTTTAAATTAAAGCATGAACATTTTAATGTGAACTTCAGAAATAATAACAATCATCAATTCAACAACAACCATCATCAATTACATCTTAAAAAATAACAAATTAAGGCCAATTCAGAGAAATTGTCTTCAATTGTCTCTATTTACACTCGTAAAACAGCACAATAGGCTCACCAGGCAGCAAATGGATTGCACAAATAAAAAGCAAGCATTGTAACGTAACCGGGTAAAAGTTGTGTTCATTCCTCCTACCCTACGCTACCAACCACTAACTTGGTGGTGCACGAATGGTCAGACTGGAGTAATCGGAACTGGACTTCAGGGTTCAAAGAAGGAGCTTTCAACCTCAATCCCATGGCATCAATTACATAACAGTATAGTAAAATATTCATAACACACTACCAGAACAGACTCCTGCCTACTCGAGAGTGCTGAGCAAACACTATGCAGTCAGCCACTCAGAGACAGCGGGGAAGATAAAGAAAAGACCAAAAGTTTAGGGGCTGAAAACATGAAGCCAATTACGGTGGACAAATAAATTATCCCCTCATGGGTATGGCAACCAGCTACAAAAGGACTGCACAAAGAAAGTTGGTTGGTACACTAAATTGAGTTAGATTGCCTTCCTACTCATGTTCTTTGTGTGTGTGAACATAGACAAATGATAATGACGTTCAAAGCACCAGGACAAGCTAGCAAAAAAAAAAATACGCTACAGTAGTAAAATTGTAAGCTATCGTCGCTGTCCGTTAACTGCAAGTGATGTTTTGCTCCGGTTTTCAAAACTAGCAAATTTATTTCATACAAAATGTAGGTCTTTGGAAAAACAATTGGATTAAAGATACCCATTCATAAATCAGTCGTGTTGCTTCTGTTATAAAGTGTGACAGCCGATTCACGGCAATCTAAACCTCAATAATCTTCAGTCAATCCGTGCAATAAATGCTTTCAATGGACAGAACTGTGATTTTTGTTTGTTCTAGCTTTGAATGACCGCGGTGAATAAAATGACACCATCCCCCAAGCTTTCATTGCAATAAAAACATTGAAGGGATACTCGCATTACTATATGCATTATTAAAAAAAAAAAAAAAAACAGTAGCTGCGTGATTTTAAATTGAACACACAAAATGCTGCTATTGACAGAATATTGAGGTGAATATAGATCATCACATATTAAAAAGTCCATACAGTCATAATGTAGGATCAGACGGCAATAAAAATAAATAAATAAGCGAGTATAGCTTCAAGCTGACTGTTCAGCACGGGAAACATGCTGAAAGATGCAGAGTTTTACTTTTCAAATCATTAGAGGGAAGTGAGGTGCACTGAAACCGCCTCACCACTCAGAGGAATCCTAATTATGGTTTTATGTGACTATAATGATGGAGAAAAAAGCCGGAACCTCCTGGCTGAGCCGTGCCGTGTGAGAGCACCACCTTAAGTTTACTTATTAGTCAATATTCTTTGGGTTGGCTCAAAAGATTGTAAGTGATGCCAGCAGAATGGCTCCTGTCCGGTCTTGCTGACTTTTACAGTTTGCTAATCTCCTGTCTGAAATTCAGGATATGTTTGGTGCAATTTGAGCTGACATTGCTAGCAACAAGAGAATTGCTATCATCACTGTTAGCTGGCTGCAAGGTTAAGGAGTGAACTTGGTATTATAACTTATATTGCGATCTTATGCCTTTGTGCGGTCACGTCATATTCCAAAACTCTTTATCAAAGGTCTTAAAGCCATGACTGATGCATTAAATAAAATAAACCGATTATTCCTGTGCAGCCGAAATTATTTTGAAAAGTAATAACCCAATGTGGTCAATGGATGTTAATCTACACGGAAAATTACCTGCATCACTGACGAGATTCCTTCTACAATGAAGGATTACCCTCGTCGAATACACGTTACGTATGCAGAACAAGGAAAGTGTCAGAGTTCAACGCTTCTCAGACATTTGGCGTGTTCAAGAGCATTCTCACCACTGTACATTGGTTACCGAGCTGTAAAAAAATACCAGAAAAAGTGAGGACAGACCAAGAGGATAGATTTTAGGGGGAAAAAATGAAATTGTCTATTGGCATTCGTTTGCCAGAATCGCTTTTAGGGGTGGCTGAAATTTGGTCACAGTACGTTCCCACAGCTATAGAGCCCACTTTTTTATTGTAAATGCTACCATCTTTATTTTGAAATGTTTAACCGGAAGTTGCATGTTACAGAATTTCCGTAAGCTTTATATACCGATCGAGAAGCTCTTGCCTTAGCGGCATTTTGTCAAGTTGATCTGCCATTTTTTCCTCGTCATTCCTCGTTGTTTGCCAAAGCCAAGTGAATATATAAGGCAAATATAAGAAGTTTTGAAGCATCACAGTTTTTGACTGTCAAGATTTGCTCCGGGAGAAGACTGCCGTTGATTGAGAGCAGGATAAAGTGGTCAGTATTATTTTTGCATTGTTTATTGTGATTAGCTTTGATTGGAAGCAAAGCTATTTTTGTCGTAAATGTGATACATTGTTCAACTAAATATTCAAAGTGATCAAAATGAGTCGTCGGCTGTAGTCGTGTTGGCGTGAGCCATTTTGGCGCAACTTGCCCCTTTTGATGCTCAGCTACCATAAGCTGCAGTCATCTACAGGGCAAATAACGGCACATGTCTTTGCATTTGTGATGAATAATTCCTGAACTCTATCAGTCAATAGTGCATGTTCTGTCATTTTTTCTTATCAAAGCCATTGTTCCCAAGAACACTCTGTCTTGTGCAGCTAGTGCTCACGGTGCAGCTCAGTGACCCTTTGTAAAGATACAAAGTTAAGCTAGTTTGTTCCCATTATGAGCAGAGTAATTGGAACCTGTGCAGCAAAATCCTTCTAACATCTAGTTCAGAGGTATTCAATTAAAAATCCCAGAGGTCCACGACGAAAATTTCTTCCAATTAAAAGGTCCGAACCAAAGTCCAACTTCCCGAAATGTCTAGCCTATGTTCACATTTTTATATAGTTTCAATATTTAGTCATTTTCAACAGAGCGCACTTGTATACTAAATATTTAGCAATGTTCCCATTAAACACCTTTGCCAGTCAAACAAATATAAGGCTTTTATTTCACATTCAAGAAAATGTGGCTCCAAGAATTTAAGGGTGCCACTTCCAGAAAAAAACTGTAAAATATCTCCTGCAGAAATATATCAAGTGCTAAGCATTGAGTTAACATCTTTTACCTTTTTTTTTTTTTTTTTTTTTTTTTTTAAATCAAAGAGTTATCAGCCTAAAAAAACCGGAAAGCCTAATTATCCAAGTAAACCAGGTCAACAAGTTCAGTACACAATCAATAAAAATGGCTGTCCTCATGAAAAACTAATTCAAAATGAGCTTTGACACCACTTTTTCTTTTGAATATTGTTTTAACTTCTCTTAATGAGGAAAATGAGTTTGTGACTGCCCTGCCAGTGACTTAAATCTGGGTTGGAACGGAGTCAGGGCCATTGGGATTTGGTAGATTATTTCACACATCTGGGCTTTGTGTTTTCCTTTAAATAATGTTTGTGCAACCACATTTAAGCACTCCTTCACAACTTCCCCATCACTTGAACGTTTTTTTATGTTTCCCCAAAATCCACGATACTTTTACTGAATATTCGTTTGCATGCCGCTGGGATGTAAACGAAAATGTAAAAACCTGTTGTACTGCACTCGAAGTTCGATGTTTTTGCGTGCGCTCACCTCAAACGTCAGCGGATAACTGTGCACAAAAGGGCGGTGCTTTGTTTCGTAGTGGCGCTTCGCAATGTTGCGACGGTTTCGGAGCATATGATGCACACTGGTTTTGAATCGGCTGCAGCCAGAACGAAACTAAATTTCTCAGTCCATTCATTTAAAACAAGACGCATCGACCTCGCTAACTTTTTAGTAAGGCATATTGTCAGCAGCACTCTCTTCCGGTCTGCTGCACAATTGGCAGTGGATCGTAAACAAAAGATTTGATTGGCTCAAATCAGTGACGCCTTTTCCGTATTTACTAGAATTGCAGCGCCAACGTTTGCGAATGCGCCCTGAAAAAAATTCATCATTGATTGGCCATGGGTCCGGTCCGAACCATCCCGCGGTCCGGATCTGGCATTTGGTGATGCCTGATCTAGTTAATTTTGTGAAGCCGTCTCACACCCCTGAAAATTAACCAGCCCAGGTAGCCTGGCTAGCTGTGGGTCTTCTACGCATTCATGAAATCAATCTCTGTAGGCAAAGTTGCAACCGAGTATGTATAAGTTCGAAATTTTGGGATGCTCATGGACTCAAACCTGCATTTCAGCAATCATATCAAATCAATCACCAAAAGAGCCTTTTACAAGCTTTAAAACATGTCCAGACTGAAGGGTTGCATGCTCCAAACAGACCAGGAGAAACTTATCCATGCTTTTATCTCCAGTAGACTTGATTATTGTAACGGTTTTCTTCCTGGACTCCCGTTAAAAGAGCATCAAACAGCCGCAGCTCATTCAAAACAGAATGCCGCAGCTCGGGTTCTGACCAGGACAAAAAGATCAGAACGTATTACTACAGTCTTTGCTATTTTTCTCAAAACTTTGATTACGGTCCTCCAAATATTTTTTTTTCTTTTAGATATTTTAGCAAACCATTTTGATTTCTTCACTTGAAGATTTTTTTTTTAAGTTTTCTGTTAATGTGTTTAAATGTTCTATCTGCTTGTGTGAAGCACATTGAGTTGCCTTGTGTATGAAATCACTTTATAAATAAAACCGCCTTGCTCTGCCCTTGCCTTGCCTGTATGAGGTATTAAAAGGCCTCTCTCTCCTGAAGGTAAAGTGGAGAGGAAAAAGGTTTCTCTTGTTTTAAGACTTTTTGAACAAATCTACAACATCCTCCGAATGGGCCATGTCTGCGCAACACACACAGTGGATATAAAAAGTCTCTACACCCTTGTTAAAATGTCAGCTTTTTGTGATGTAGAAAATGAGAACAAGGGCACCTTTATTATCTATAATGCGGACAATAAAATTGAAAAACAAATTGGAATCTTTTATGGGGGAAGTAAAAAAAAATAAATAAAAAATTGGTTGCATAAATATGCCACCCTTAAACTAATACTTTGTTGAAGCACCTTTTGATTTTATGATAGCACTTTATCATTCTATCAGCATGGAACATCTTGACTCGGCTGGGCCATTTCAAAATTAATCTTGTTCTGGGGAAGAAGATTATTTTTATTTATTTGGGAGGTGTCGAGCGAAAGATCAAAGGTTTTCTGCCAACTTGAAAATGAAAAACAGCCCCAAATTGTGAAACTGCCCCATGTTTTTCAGTTCTTGTGGCGATGTCATTTTATATGCGTCTGCCAACGGTATCAGGGCTGCCATTTCCCCACCCGACCTCTCTCCCAAAGTCATGTCACGTCGGCTTCACAGCCTCCCAAGACTGTCCCGTGTCTTCTTTCCCTCAATTTTGGTGGTTTTCAGCAATGTCACTGCTGTTAATATTTTCTCCAACTCAGACGGTATATCTCATGCCTTGGAAATTAATTTGTACCCTTTCCTGACTGATAAGTTTTGAAGTGCTTTGAAGCTCTCTGCGGAAATTAAGAGAACATGCTACCAGAACAGATTAACTTCATTTGGGGGTTAATCGGTCACTTTAAACGATGACGGGTGAATACTGACGGCTATTTAACATTTTCCGTTTGACTGGATCTGCGCCACATCCACAAATTCTCATATTAATTTTGTGTATTCCCCTGAAATGTTTTAGTTTGATATGCAGGTTAGAGTTCACAGTGTTTTTTTTTTCCTTTATTTTATTATGATCAGCTGTTTGAAGAAATCCCTCAAAACAAAAAAAAACTCCTGCGACGAATGTTGAGTGAAAATTAAAATGTTGAGGCCTACAATAGTGAATCAGCCGTCTTAAAAAAAATAAATCCCAAAAATATGTCAGTAAAAATGCCACCTCCTTGGCCGAGATTATATGAGAGATATGTGCCCCAATAAAAAAATGGTCTTGGTGAAACAAAAGATTCATTTAGATATTGATTGTTTTCATGCATATATTTGTCACGTTCAATGTGGGAGGTAAGATGCATGTTTCGTTATCATAATCATAAACGTGGTTGAGCTCAGCATTCATTTCCATAAACAGTTAAATGATAAAAAAAAAAGTATCCTCTCTCTCTCCAAAGCTCATTTGTCCCTCGGCACATCAGACTGCGTGGCATATTCTGATAAAAAAGACTTGCAATGCGGCGAGCATTTGAATAGTGACAGCTATGACATTCTTGCATTGAGGTCTCAACAGCATTGAACACGTTTTTTTTTTTTTTTTTTCAAAGTAATGGCCATCACACGCGTCAATCAAAACTGACCTTGATCCGGTTCTCAAAATATTTTTTTTCGGTGTGTAGCTATTGGATTAATCCTCATTAGCTGACAAGTATAAACTGCTGAGCGACTGGTTCAAGGGAATAAGATCATTTTGAAGATACTGGCTTCGCTTAAATCAAGAAAATGGCCAATGCTCAGAAATTTCGGAATAAGTGTTTTCATGAGCGGCAATCAAACGACATAATCCAACCCTCTTGCTCAGAATAACTTCATCAGAATATTCAGAATCAAGTGAATGAAGCATTTTTATTCCCATCAGACTTCGAGCAAATCCGTCCATGTGAACATAGCCGCCGAAGAAGCGGTGATGTGACGTGCGGCGTAAGGACTGACCTTAAAGAGACGCAGTATATTGGCCACCATGATGGACACGGAGCTAGCAGAAGCGCCAATCACCCCGACCACTCGCTCCGGCTTTGTGATGATGGGCGGCCCTCCGCTGAGACATTTGACATCGGTTGAGTCCTTCTCAATCAGCGCCTGTACAAACGTCAGCGACTGCTCCAGCGCATGAGTGTCGCGGGAGCAGGTGTCCAAGATGCGAGCGCCCAGAGTGATGTTTGGCAGCAGCTCATTGTCATTATTGATGCGGTCCAGAGCGAACAGCATGGCCTCCAACCTGTGGATGCCCTTCTCCTTCTTGAGCTCACCGCAGGCTTTGCCGTCATTTCCTCTGGCATGCACTGGGAAAAGCCCACCGAGAGATATGTCCCCGTCAATGCGTATGGAGTTGAGGTGCGTGTGGCCCGGCATTCTGGGTTTTGCTGCCCGGCACGTGAAGAAGCAACAAGCTAGCAGCCAGCAGCCCAAGCCCAAGCCGCCTCGCAGGCTCATTTTGAAGGGCTAAAATCAACACACACCTGGAGCCCTTTGACCGTCAAAGAGGTGAGCGCACATAAACGCACAAAGTCTTAAAGGCTCGCCGCAATTATTTTTCAGGCCACAGTCATTTTCAAGGATTTTGTTCGGACACACGTTGGCTAATTATCCCGGTTCACTTTTGTCGCTCTTTTCTTCTTTGCTCTTTCAGGGTTGCTGCAGTGGAATGCGGTTACCATGTGCACAACCTCGACGGTGCGGAAGGAGCTGAGACTGAAACTGCAAAGAGCATTCTTAGACGGGATGAACAAAAACAAAAAGGGAGGACGTCAGCCTTTCTTCTGTGCTTGTGGGGGAAATCACTTTGGAGCTTCTGGCATTCTCACTGTTGTTCTGGCGGGCAGAAATTCACAAGAGGGCCCACTGGACTGCACGGAAAGTGCCTGTGGAGAGAAAGGAAAAGCGTGTTGGCAACATTAAAAGGGAAATGTGTGGGGTTTTTTTGAAGGAATGCTTCCTAGCCTTTCACGATATTTCATTTGGAATCCAGCGCAAATTCGTGCCCATGTCAAACAAAGCGGTACCTGTCTGGCATGTAAAACAAGGCCATGCACTTCATCTTTTTAATCCTCATCTATTTTCAACATCCTTAAACTCAGGAGATGTTTTTTTTTTTTTTTTTGGTATGCCATTCATTCCTTGAGCGCTTCTAAAGCCCCGCAATGAATTATTTCTTTTTTACCTTGAGCAGAACAGATTTACCGCTGCTTGGAATGATTTTCTGCTCTGCTGTTGCGGATCCTCTGTCGCACATGCGTCAAAAGGTTAAGACACACTTGACTAAATTAACCTTCTTCAATTTTTTTTTTTTTGTTAAATGATCGGCAGAGCGGAACAATCAACCCGACTGCTCTCACATTGGACCTGTGTAGAGTTAAAATCTTTTTCCTGGGTTCTCTCCCACTATCCAAAACCATATGTCTGTCTTAGACATGAAATCAGATATTCTCACAAGTTCTGTTCCACCCGTCGCCTCACCAGTCGTGTGGAGACTTCTTTCTGAGTGCAAAACCTATATAGTGGTTGATCTGCACACAGCAGGAGAGTCCTTAAGTCCTCTTTTTTTTTTTTTAATCTTCTGACCATCTCACCCTCTCCGTATCTGTGAGGCTCGTATAGTTCATGCTGATCCCCGTATATATAAACACGGTCTCCTACTGGTGCATCGCCTGCCTGACCATGAATTCACTCCAAGCACCTGCAGCTCTCATAGCTTTTTTTTTTTTTTTTTCAATAGAGAAGGAGATGTATTTACGACGCTGCTCCAAAACATGTTTTTCCCCAATTTTGAGCTCACGCGGAAGCATCTTATTAACGAGGAGGTTTGGAGTGATTTGCATGATTCCGAGACACCTTTTATGTCTTCTAGCGTCCGCATCACTTCGCTTTCTTTTCCATCAACATGGCATAATAAAGATGCCCCGTAAACTAACACCGTTCCCATCCTGCTGGGAACGAAAAGGAGATATTTATATAATCTGCGCAGATCCTCCCTCTATAACGCAGCATCCATAATGGATGAGGGCTGAGCACTCGCTGGAAAACACCTTGTTCTGAGGAAAAGCCTCGATCAGATGGAAGAGGGAAGGGAGGGTGGCTGCATGGGAATGGTCTCTTTAGAAATGAGTTAAGCTGTTACCACCTCACACAATCAAATGGAATTTCTGTGCAATTATGGGGCAAGGGGCACCTGCCTTTGAGCCACAATTAACTATGTATCTTTGCAAAGACACTTGTAAGAAAATGTTAGATACTTTGGAGCGATCGTGGCTTCAAATACATTTTTCTACTTTAAAATGTTACATCTCTATTTGGGTCACTCATTCACTGCCATCGACGGCTAAAGACGTCAAAGATCCATTTTTTTTTTTTACTCGGCTGGTAGTGAATGAGTTAAAAAAAAAAACGGGTCATCATATCGAACCCTGCGAAGGTGTAAAACACAGATGAGGAACATCTTATTTCAAATGCGCGTGATTAAAGCACTTGGGGGGGGGAAAAAAATGTTTTGTATGATAATCGATTTGGAGTCTCGAGAAATGTTTTCTGAACATCTAAGGGATGAAATCTTTGCTGTCCTCACTTGGTGAAACTCAAAATGCGCACTGGAGGTTTGAGCAGCTGTTTGCTCACGAGTCCCGGGTGGGGGTTTGGGGGTGTATGCGCAGATAAACATCAACTGTCTGCAGAGGCAAAGGCTTGTGTATAAAATCCAGCTTGCGACGACAGTCCCCGGCCAGTGCACGTGGCGACTGGTCGCTTTTGTGTCTGCTTGTTTTGCATTGGTAGTTTCCTTTTGGGGTATGCTTTAGGGCAGGTGTGGGCAAACTGCGGCCCGGGGGCCACATGCGGCCCGTTAAACGTTTTAATCCGGCCCCCCAAAGTTGAAAAAAATTAAATGAAAAAAAACCTTGTTAATGTTTTATTTTCTAAATACTGTAGTTTTTCAAAGAAATATATATTATTCTAAGGCTTTTGTTCACTTTGATTTAAAATTAAATGCTTTTTTTTTTTTCTCAGATGAGGTGAGGTTACCAAAACACTCCATCCATCTGCTCCTGTTCTGGTCCCTCCGTCAAATTTTAGAACCCATTTTGGCCCGCCAATCCAAAAGTTTGCCCACCCCTGCTTTAGGGTCAAGCAATTGAAAGCAACATTTCATTTTCTGGGAGGAAAACAACAACAACAAAAAAAGAATCTAGAGAATAGAAAGGCCTCTAAAAGTGAGGAAATGTATAAATCTCTGCTCTGTCAAACGATTAAAGTTTGATGCTAGTGATTCTACATTTTGAATGTGTCATTGGCAAGTCGCCAAGCACCAAGCAAGAATAATTTAGAAAGCCTCCGCATGCCAGACTGCTGCGAGGAAACCCTGCAGAACAATTAGCTACTGTGGCGCTCTTGTTTTGTTTTGTTTTGATTTTCAAGTCAAAAGTGATTCCCTCATTGTGTCATGCTGCAGGAAAACAATGTAGTCGCAGCGCTCGTGGAAAAGTTTCATCTGGACGACTCATCTGCATTCAAAGAGGGAAACGCATAAAATTTCAATTTCGCAGATACAAATGAAAATATGATTCAGGTATTATAAACGGCATTTTTCTTCTCATATTTCAAAGGTTTTAAAAAAAAAATGGCATACGTCAGAAACCCTTTTGAAAAAAAAAAAGGTATCAAGAAAAAAAAAAATCCCTCCGAGACAAGCTCCCTCTTTCTGACAAAATCCAACAGGAATCCATAAGTCCATTGTGACAACTTGAAATAACGTCTTCAAGTTGAAAGCTTTAAAATGAATATTTGATTGCAGGTCTGCTCAGAAAACGAAAAACAGCTCTGCAATGCATGTGATTGACATTCACCAGCACGTGAAAACGAAAAAAATGCATCCTCTTTGCTTTCCAAACATGCAACCATTGTTTCATTTGCCACCTCCTACAGGATGCAACATTTCTCTGCTTTCTTTGTCCATGACAGGTTCCGTTGAAAGCAACATGAGTTTAATAACCACCCCCATCAAACCGACTATTGTTTTTCGACAATAGACATGTCAAGAAGGAGAAGAGCGACATCTCTTCAGTTGACTGGCTCACTCGCGGTTTTAATTCAAGACAACGCAGCACTGAGGGTAAATCACATTTCTAATCACATACCCGTATAAAAAAAAAAAATGCATTCAAATCATCATATGACTCAGAGCCAGAAGCAAGTCACAATCAAGGTAGTCCAGATGAAAAGAAGAAAGCAGCGGGCATAAAAATGAATCGTTTAAAGCAGGTGTAGGCAAACTACGGCCCGGGGGCCACATGCGGCCCGTTCAACGTTTTAATCCGGCCCGCCGAACTTGTAAAAAAATGAAATGAATAAACCTTAATATTTTATTTTCTTAATGTGTTTTTTTTAAGAAATATATATTATTGTAAGGCTTTTGTTCACTTTCATCTCAAATTAAATGTTTGTTTTGTTTTCTCCGATGAGGTGAGTTTACCAAAACACTCCATCCATCTGCTCCTGGTCCGGCCCCTCTGTCAAATTTTAGAACCCATTGTTGCCGCCAATCAAAAAGTTTCCCCACCCCTGCTTTAAAGGAAGCTCGTTTCATTCCATGCATTGAAGCTCTCTACTCAGCCATCTGCATCCATACCATCTCAATAAGTGACACCAGACGCAACCCCCACCTCTCCGCACCTTCATTATCGTATTGCGTCTTCAGGACGCTGTCCATTAGCACGCTCCACCAGAGCTAGAAATACGACTGATTCTTATTCTATTCACCCATTAACATTTTCTTCATGCAAAATGCAGATTCCATTAACAAACAGTCAGTGTTGCAGCCTGGGGGCAACCGGGTAGTGGATTCGTTTAATGGGGGAAAATGCAGAATGGGACACTCGTCAAAGTTTATTGGAAAAATCATGCTGAGAATTGAAATGTTAGACACCATGCCGAGGTTTCAGAGACATTGTTTCGTACACGGGACACCATTTTAAATCATGTTTCCTGCCCATATGCACATATGTAAGATCTGAATTATTCACAGGCAAAACCGAAAAGTCACTCCCTACATGTGCACAATTAATGCGACAAAGGCATTGGGTGGAGGGCAGCAATGACTTGTCCTTTACTCAATTTCTTATTCATGACAGGATACACTTCAAGACTGGATGAGAATGAAAAAAAAAGAAAAAAATCTGTTTATTTTATTTTTTTTATTTCTTTTTTTACGAGCATGTATCCCACACACAAAAAAAAAATCAAAATAATTTGTTGAATGGCCAAGCACAGGAGCCTCGTCGTCGAAAATGTCACAAATGAGGCTGTTTCAAAGTGACAATTGTGAGGCGGTGTGACGGTTACCATTTTTAATCAGACGACCGGGTCCCACAGCAACTCACAAAGCATACACTCACATCCCGAGCTAATATGGAAATACGGTCTCTTTATTTCTAGTTGTCAGGCACATCATGGGATCGCCCTCGTAAGTAAGCTGATTTGCTGCACTCAATATTCAGCGTTAAATTCGCGGGATGTCTCCATGAAGCAATGTTGTTTCTTGTTAGAGTGCATTTTGAATGCAGTTGTGGAGACTGGTTTGCAAGACATGCATATTAAAGCAAAAGTGTGTACTAATGTAACCATCATATTCCGCCACTTCAGTCCTAAGGGCTTTACTCCGACTCCTAATTAACTGTAGAACAGATTTAAAAATTCTGCTATTGGTGTATAAACCACTGAATGGTTTAGGTCCTGAATACATTCAAGTGATGCTGATTGACTACAAAAAACCCAAGTAGGGCTCTGAGGTCTGCAGACTCAGGTCAGTGGAGCCCAAAGTTCAAAATAAACATGGTGAAGCAGCATTTAGCCGTTATGCTGCACACAAATGGAATAAGCTGCCAACAGAATTTAAGTCAGCCAGAGTGTAAATGTTTTTAAATCCAGGTTAAAAAATTTGCTATTTTTCCTCAAACCTTTATGGTTCTCCAAACAATTTTTTTTTTTTTTCCTTTTAGTAACCCACTTGTATTTATTTATTTAAAAAATGTTTTTTTTACATTTTCTGTAAAATGTTATCAATGGGTGTTTTGGTCATTTTTGTACGCTTCAGTTTTTTTTCTGCTTTGCCTTTGAAGAGCTACAAATGAAAAAATGTAGGTAAATGTTTGTATGCTGATTCTGAATCGACCCTCATTTTTTTCTGTATCATTTCAGGTTATCATAATGATAATAGTATAATAACTGTAATACAATATGTAATATAGTTATACATTTAATAATATTTATGTGTTAAGGCTTTCTTTTTTCCCCTCAAATGACTTATTGATAAATTACAACACTTGGTGAAATACTTTATAGGTCAAACTTAAAAACAATCGGATGTGCTAGAGAGAAAAGACGACATTTTTTTTGGAATCAGCATCAAAAATGTTCAAATTTGCTGTTGATTAGTTTTATTTAAATCAATCTCAGATTACTTGGCAATATTAAGAGATTTTTTAATCTAACCTGAAATTTCAATTGCTACAACCTTTGCAAAAAAAAAAATTGATTTCATTAAAGAGTGCGAAACAAGGAAAGGTTAGCTGTCCACATTATTGCCATCTCAAATTATTGTGTGCAACCATCATCATCAGGTGGCATCTTGCCTACTCAGTCCATTTGACCTGTTAATATTAGCCGCGAAGCAAGCAGACACTTTTACTTTTTCATTCGATGGAGAGAACAATGACCTGCTGCGTCCAAACAACTAACCAAAGCAGCCCACACTGTGAATCCCTCTCAGAAGCCTCTTTCAGGTTGGAACATCAAGTAATACCTAACAAACAGCTCAGAGCCCACGGCAGAGTGTGCACAGAAGATAGTTTTGTCACAGGAAGCAATTGCTCCAACGTGGCTTCCCCCAGCGGCGACAATAGGAGGGCATTTGTCAGGAGCCGCATATTTCAAATCACACTCGGTGCTTCTTCTAAGTATAGCTGGGGTTTAACTGCACTCCTGGAAGCGGGAGCGATGAATACTGCATCCCTCTGATTCCCGCCACCCTGTCAAAGAAGGTTTCACTGTTGAGGTATGCTTGAATGGATAAAGTGGAATTCTTATCATGAGAGCGCCGCCATTTACTTCCTCTCTTCATTCCTCTACACAGGCAGGGAGAGGAGCAGATTGTTCACCTCAGGAACAAGTATATTTGAATAGAAAATAGAAAACATGAGCCCCGGGAGTTGGTATTCTGAAATTTCTTGATTGATTGTTACCAGCCTAATGTGGAAAATGAGTGACGAAAGATCATGATGTGGAGGTGATGTGTGAAACATTGTCATTCTATAAGCATTGTCCATGGGGACAATAAAGCTCCATCAAGAGATGAAAGCACGTTGAAAAAAAAAAATCAAAGGGAGTTTTGAATGGATACCATCAGGGCTCCCGTTCAAGACTTTTTTTTTTTCCTTGGCATGGTGGGTGGTGGATACATTCAGTCATGGTTTTCAATGCCGCCTTAGGTGCAGTGGATGTGATTACCAAGCCAAATTTGGCTCACCAATTGTCGTTTAGGAACCAGCAGCTTGTGGTGTGGCTCAAAGGGAAACGATTGCGTAGATCTTAAAGCGAAACGATTGCTTCATTTGGTTGTCAAATAGGAACTTCGAATAATGTTCACGGAAAATGAAGCTTCGGGAAACGGTTGAGAATTTTTTACTGCTCTAGATGGTGCTCTTAGTTAGAAATTTATTATACTTCCATGGCAAAAAAATAAATACATCTGCGAATGTGCAAATCTGCAGGTGCCGAACTCCAAATATGCAGGTATCGACTGTAGTTGTAAGTTTTTTATCACGAAGCATCACGAGATAACAAACATGTCTTAATTACACTTGGGTGTTATACGGATCGATAGCACATTAGTAGGCTTTATAAAGTTTTTCGGATTTGGAAATATATGCAGGATAAACATCAGCCTTAATAAAATTACAATTTGGAGTGATTTGTATATTAGTGGGAAAAATTGACAAAATTAATTCTTGCACTTAATATCAATTAATCGTTCTGCAGTTTTGTGCCATCGTTGAATCGCAATTTTTATGTAAGCGAACCCTTAGCACTTGAAAAAAAATACTTTGTTGTTATTTAGTTTTTTTTTTTGCTTCAAAAACCTTTTGGTTGGTTTAGGATAGTGGATGTTTTATACATGCACTCAACAAAATCAGCCGAGTGAAAAAAATGGATCTTTGACGCATTTATCCGTCAATGGCAGTGAGTGAGTTAAGAGCACATATGCATGTATTTTGTCCATTTAAAAACTGTAATTTTGTCATACATATGGTTAAAAAGTATGTGGTCCTATGTGGCACAAATGAAAAATTGTGGCCCCCTCCATCACCGGCGGACCATCCAGGATGTATCATCTTGCGTCCCAATGCCAACATACCTCACGCAAGCGACCATTTTTTTTTCTCCCTCAAATATTACAATTGTGCAGCATTAACAAAAAAACGCTAATAACAGTTAAAGTCGTCTGAATCAGAGTAGGAGCATCTTGTGTCTTCCAGTGCAATGAGTGAAGATGCAATGATGATTTAAATATAAATTAGTCAGGACAACAGTTGGCGAATACAACAACTTCTTACATGAGGAATCATCCTAACGCTATTAAAGAACTTTGCTTGATAGTCGGCTGATGAGGATTCAGCGGGTTACTTGCGAAGTGGCTTTCCTCGCCCGTGTCACAGCACAGCATGCGGAATGGCGCGGAACCCAAATAAAGCCTACTCTAAGTCATTTGGAAGAGCATCATGAGATCACAGCACGTTTCCCTCGTAGTCATCGAGTAAGAGAATGGTGGCGGAAGTGCAACAGCAAAATATTTTAGTCGAGTGGTACAAAAATGACTCCTGAGGCTTAGGCCAATTCTCTCCAACAGGCTGTCAAACTGCCCAACCTGAAGTACTCGGTGTTTTTCATGAAGCTGTAGCTCACAGATGAGCCTAAATTACCCCAGATACTGACTTGCAATCAGCATCAGATGAACTCATTTCCTTTTTTTTTTTTTTTGCTGCTACTCATCTTGCCCTCCTCATTATTATACGCAAAGCTTGTGCTTTCCATTTTAAGACAGAGAAATCGGTATGGCCGAGCCAGGGCCAATTTTACATTCAAACCAGTGAGAAGAGGTAACGGGCTACTTCCTGCATATATTGTGGATAAAAAAAATATCCAGATAGGTATCGAATCGTCTTTGATCCGGTTTCCTCCCATATTCACAAAAACATGCATGGTAGGTTAATTGAACACTCTAAATCGGCCCTAGGTATGATTGTGAACCCGAATGGTTGGTTGTCTTGGTGTTTCCTGTGATTGGCTGGCGACCAGTCCAGGGTGTACCCCGCCTACCGCCGGAAGACAGCTGGGATGGGCTCACCTACTCTAAATTATGCTGCAGGGGTGTGGAGAATTAAAGAATCGAAAGCAATAAACGATACACAGACTCGAGCTATTCGGTGCAATTCAGGAAGACATGAGCCGGGGTCGCTAGGTTTATCCAGCGGATAGGTGAAATGTTTATGGAATCGATTGGTTACAACGGCAGAGTGTAGAATCAATCGTAAAGTATTTAACTCTTTCACTGCCAATGACGGATATAGAAGTCATAAAGTGCATTATTTTCACCTGGACTGGCAGAGCATGAGTTAAGTGAAGCAAACTAGATGAATCTCAGCGCTCAAAAAAGCATTTGTCAATCTTTGAAGAAGTTGATGTGAAATTTATTCCTACGAAAAACCGGTGTGGTAATATTAATCCTGTTAAAGCTTCTCTAATTTGAAGAAACCTGGTTTCAAGGCGTTCTGTAACACTGCGCAGATCAAAGAAAGGTTTAGATCTGAACTCTTGTTTTATCTAGAAGTCAAAGATCTTTGGTTGCTCAGCGGAGGTCTGGTATTCTTCCTCTGGCCATTAAAACAGGTCGAGTTAGAAAAGATAACAGATTATGTGAAATATGTGGTTTGTGAATTTCATTTTCTTTTATATTGTACACAGCATGTATGCTGATCCGTGCTTGATAATATTCGACATAATCCCGAAATGTTCTATTCTTCTGATGAATAAAATAAAAAATAAATTAAATGTGTTTTGGATTTTGATGTTTTTGCAAATGTTAGATCTTAAGCTTGAAAAAAACTCCAAGATAGGCTGATTTTGATCTACATTTTTTTTTCTTGCTGCTGTTCTTGTTGTGTTTAGTCCTTGTGACGGGTCATCCTTTGATGGAGATCTAAAGTCTCTGCAGTTATTTTGGGATGAATCGTACTGTACATGTTATTAAATGTTCCGTTTCAGGGGAAATGGACCACACAAACAAATGTAGGGACCAGCTTGCTTGATATTTTCGACCAGCGCTAAAAATCGCTTCGTCCCTTCATCTCCTCTTAAGAGAGATCCATCTTCAAAGGGCACCCATGGCTTGGATTTAAATCCAGAATCTATTTTTTTCAGTTTACTTGTCAGCTGGATTGTGGCCCATACTTTATGTTACGAGTACACCGGGAGGAGGATAAATACACTAATATAAACGGTGAATCAGAGGATGTTCACTTGTAAGCTTTGCATCATTGCTAATGCGGCTGCCAGAGCATGCTTATTAAAAATCTGCCTCTTTATTCCTCTTGCGAGCCATATTCTTTGATTCTGGACTGGAAGATTCATGTTGACCAGTCAAGTGCTGCTGGCGTAAACGTCAAAGTAATCTTCCCGAGGAATGAGTCGGAGTTTGTGCGTAATTAGGCATTTAAAGCGCATCACAAAAGCACGACAATCAACTTTTCTCAGCAGTTAATTTGTGAACGTTTTGTTTTTTTCATTATTTCTTCCACAGAGACATGTTTGTTGACCTTTATATGATTTTCTAAGGTCTGTTTCACTAATTGCAGTTTATGGCTTTTTAATGCGTCAAATATCATTTCAATACTGGCATTGGAAGAAATGCCATTTTAAACACAATCAAATCCCCAAGCAATTTCTGTAGGCAACATATCAAGACAACTCATTTAATTAGGTTTTTTTCCTGTTTTTTTTTTTTTTTCAAGCGGTTGCCATGCATGTGGCATTTTCAACTATTGGTGTGGGAGTCAGATGTCTGTTCTAGCGTTCTATATGAAGATCCACGCTAATGGGAATAGCCTGAACAACACGGTCATCACTCAAAAGGGGGGCGGGGGGGAGTTGTTTTTGATGTATGTATATATGGTGACTCATAACTAACTAGATTTTATTCTTACTTTCCATTTAGGATGATAACACTCCCTTAATGCGACGCTCCCGCAAGACAAGGACTGGTCAAAGGGAGCTGATGTGAGCCCATACATTTACATGAAAAAGCACGAAGGTTGGTCATGAAAATATGGCTCTTGGTACTATTTTTATGATGACATACTGTAGATTCAGACATGCACAAGTAAAAAAAAGGTATGAATTAAAGACAAAGTAGTATGGCATTAAAAAAAAAAAAAGACACGCTCACACACACACGCAAAAGGCTTATAACAAAAAAAAATCAATCCACATCACAAAAAAAAATAAGAAAAACGCAAAAATTTTAGGTTGAAGTGAAGTAAGCGGATGAAGTTACAATAAAGCACGGGGTTTGTTCAACTTGACTGCCTGCAGTCTGATGGAAGTCCTTGATGTCTCTGCACGGGAACATAAGACACCTTGTGCTTGGCCTCGGGGTGTCTTAGGTGTTTCGAGCCGCAAATATATGTGATTGCTGAATAGACTGTCATGCTAACTCCATCAAGGTTGCACAAATGTCATCTTCACAGGTATTTCAAATTTAAAATCTTTCAGAATAACTGACTGTTGAAATGCTTTGATTTATTTATTTTTTTCTTCCTCTACCTGTGATTTCTAAAACTTGTTGCATACATTTAGTTTGTTTGAGCTTTTTTTTAATTCCTGGTTAAATTTAATGTGACGTCAATTAAGAAAACCTGTCTGGATCAAATTTTTGTTACGTAGGCCTTTTAGTTATTAAGCATAAGCCATTTGTTTTTGCTAAATCAGTTGTGAAGTGGATTTTACTTTTAAGCTGCTGTAATGCAAAAATAAATGCATCCGCATCCAATTGGAAAACAATATCTAGGGGCATTACTAACACTAAATAAGTCAATTATATACAAATACATGTAATATATGAAAACTTTTTTTTTATATGATAAAGAGGGCATTTCTTTAGGCATATGTTAAATATCACAAAATGAATCACGCATATTGCATGTTTTTCCAAACTCATGCAGTCCTACTTACAGTTTAATGTATGCTATTTCGTTAGTTTTATTTCAGTATCTCGCAATTGTCTTCTTTTGGAAATCAAAATTCTTTCTTTCTTAATTGGCTCATTTGCCGTTTTTTTTACCATGTACACTTTCCAAACAGTTTTGTTTTCTTTTTTTTTGTAAATAGCCTTATTTTAGTCCCCCGCAGGTAAAAAGATGCGCTTGCGCCGTTGTGGGAGTGAACACAGTTAACAGTTTAAATGTGCACTGTATGCAACAGAGGTCTTCAATCCTGTTCCTCGAGGGCCGGTGTCCTGCCACTCCTGGCTGCAACACACCTGATTCAAATGATCAGGATCGTTATCTAGCTTCTGCAGACCTTGCCCATTATCTGATCATTTCAATCAGGTGTGTTGCAGCAAGGAGAGATCGGAAACAGGCACGACATCGGCCCTCGAGGAACAGGATTGAGGACCCTTGGGCTACAAAAATAGAGCCCTTTGTGTTGACTCTCCAAAATGCTAACATTTTTGCCCAAACATGTTTTTGTATGTTTCTATTTAACACCGATACAGTGTCAACGGTCCCTAAAAAGGTATCCCGTCTGGGCCACCGATACGAAAGAAGACGAATTGAAAAGGCAATGCTTTGCTTTAACAAAGCGAC
The DNA here is from genome assembly GCF_059441095.1 of Idiotropiscis lumnitzeri. Lineage (NCBI taxonomy): Eukaryota > Metazoa > Chordata > Actinopteri > Syngnathiformes > Syngnathidae > Idiotropiscis > Idiotropiscis lumnitzeri. Next base: position 7,933,531 of record NC_142393.1, read on the forward strand.
CCGTTTTTTCCCCACTATGAAAAGCCAAAGTGGCATCAACGTGACTTTGAAGCTGCCATTTCCAGCTTTCATCTATTTACAAATACGCGCGCCAACAACATGGTTTGGATACCGTCATTCAAATGCAAAGTGACTCCAATGCGTGGTGAAAACAAAATTATTGGAATTGTGTTTGAGACTTAGAATGAGAGGAAAATGCAACAGAGCAATATCAGGATGCTTGATGGCAGGTTTTCAGCAATCATCGTTGAAACTCAAAATAAACGGCTTTGAGAACGCTGCCTCTCTTGTCACAAATCTATACACCAAAATTTCGACATTATGCAAATACACGTTCCGAGCCCGCACGTGCGTCTCTGCTGCCGTCGTACAAAGCTGCATTAAAAATGCCGTCTTGGTAATTGTGCTTAAAAATTAATGCAGCGTTAGAGAGCCAATCTACGGCTCACATTCATCGTACCCTGCCAGCTTCGCCTTAAGATAAAGCATGCAGTCTCAGTGTGTGGGGCAAAAGGGGCGGGACCAAGGTGACAAACAGGGTCATTATCGCGCATCTCCACACACAAAAAAAAAATGTCCGATTGAGCTATCGGGATATTCGGCATTGAAAAGTCTCCATCTTGCATGCCTGGATAATTTGTGATTCTTTGACGACATTTAGCCAAGCAGCATTATTTGTCAAATGATACATTTATTACTAAACCCGTGAGGTGTGTCGCGCAAAGCAGATTAATTGCACGGTGGCCTCTTGACCTGGAGCTCGTTAAAAAGGCGCTTTAGCTGCCCGGAGAAGGAAATAATGACACTCGAGTACGTACTTGATTTTCTTTTTTTCTTTTTGGAAGATATTTGGGGTTTACTGTTATCGTGTTATTGAAGATTTCCACTTGAAGTCTTCCGACAAACCTCTTTGTGAATTGAATAAATCAGGATTGGTCTTTAGTTCCTCCCCAAATTCTTCAACAAGATATTTTAGACGGTTCAATTGGACCAACGGTGTGGCAACAATTTGTCAAAGACCTTTTTCTGTTTCGGCATAACTGAAAGCAAGAGATGGATGCAAATCTATCCGGGACCACCCTTTGACTGGATGACTGCCCCAAAAAAAAAAAAATAATAAATCCCTCAGGAGCGCTCGGAAAAAAGTGCATTTTTTTCCCCCCATTTTCAAGAATCGTGTGCGCCTCATAATTTTGCTAATTTCTACATTCAAGAACATTTCATGTTTTTGACCATCCAGTGCACATTTGATAGGAATGCACATGCACAGTACATATGAAGTAAAAAAGATATCCAAATGTCTTTTTTTTTTGTGGTCTACATTTGAGTGTATATGTTTGATGAGCATGACAGCCAAGGTTGCTGCACACAGTCTCAGCTGGAGGCTGACTTTAAATGAAAACTCTCACTTTTATCTGTGGGTCACTGTGTATCGCCTGCGGAGTTGCAGCCTTGGCCTTACTGCCAAAATTACATCTGAACACGAAACACTTTCACAACAAACCTCAAACTTTGGAGTTGTGGCACACACGAAGCGTTCTGATCCACTGAGCTACATGCAGAATGATTGAGGCCGGACGCATTTGCAAAGCAGTTCCAAAGCCACACGACTGTCTTTTCGTCGTCTCTGATATAGCCGCACTAGCCAAGTTGAGGTTAAACACAAACAGAGCAAGGATGCAAGCTAAAGGTCATCATCTCAACAGCACGTGATCCACAAATGATAATATTAACTCATTCAGTTCATAAAACGTACATATATGTTTTCAAAAACGTAGTCGTCGGCTCCCAATGGCGTATTTATACGTCTTAGCCTTATTTTTTCTGCGTTACAGCTCCGTGTTTTTACGGCATTAGAACACAATATTTAATTGGCCTCGCAAAATCCAGAAAAACGTCTGGGATTAAATGAGTTAAATGGGTGTGTTGCTCATGGCAACAATAAAGCCATACAGCTATAAAGGTAGATCGTAAGAATGTATGCACCGCATGAAAAACACCTTAATTCTCCTGACTTTAATTAGGGAATGAAATCAGAAAAGGATCAGCAAAATTAAAATCAACAATGTGGCACGGTTACTGTGTCATTTTAATTATAATTCATTTTTATTTCTTTTTGTTTATTAAATTTAGTTAGTTTTAATTAGTGTTCAGGGCGGCTGTATTAGTCTTAGTTTTTGTTGAGTGTTAGTTTTAGTTTTAAAAGAAATAGTATTATTTATTTGTGTGACAGATTAGAAAAACGCCAAACATTAAATTCAATAAAAATATATTTTAAAGAAACATTTTGATAGGGTACATTGTAAAACTCAGTTCAACAGTATACTATTTTTTTTTTTTTTTTTAGAATCTGTATAGATGTTTTTTTTTTCATATATGAAACAAAAAGGAAAGCACACTTCAACTAGTGTTCCATTTTGGGCCGAGTTAAATGACTAAAGCAGCTGAGCCAGCAGACCCGTCTCCTTGGAGCGACGTCATCTACATTTTATTGGCTAATGTTTTTTTTTTTTATTTTAGTTTTGGTTATTTTGCTCACTGAAATAACCTTGCAATTTCGTGAATGTTGATAAAATATAGAATTTAATACCTTGAAGAAAATCGTTTGATAGATTTAAGACCTGGGAAGTTGGATGATACACCTTGTATCTCTTATATCTTACATCACCTTGTATGCGAGAACTATAATAAGAGCCCTAGCTCTATAGAATTATTGTGGCGGTTGGACTTTTCAGCACTGCATCATTGCATGCAACACCAATCAGATTGCAGAGAAGTTCTGCACCACAGTGAAGTCAAATCTAAAAATTATGACATCAACACCTCAAAATCAAAACCCAACCAAGCCTTGATAATGTGTTTTCTGAGAATCCATACCACAAAATCAATGTCTTTAGATTAGATACAACACTATCACATCAACACATCGCAAGTTCAAGGCAATAAAAAGCTCAATCTTTGCCGAGCCAACAAATACTCGACATGGCATCATGGAGACATTAATGCTATCTCGCTTCCAAACCTTCATTGCACAGTATTTCTTTGAACATAATGCATCGTATATGCAGCGTGCGTCCGCTCGCTAGTAAAAAGGTCCTGTCAAGCTGCGTCTGTTTGCCACAGGGCTGCTTTGCTGTGCCAGCGCGTAAATGTACAGGTCTCCCTTGTCAGTTCTCCAAAGCTCCCCTGGTCTCAACGGGAGACATTGCAGCAAAAGAACAAGGGTCGCGACTACAAGACATATCATTAATCACAGAATCTGAGGGATTTAGCGTGGGATTATCTGTCCCGGGGGGACTGAGTCAGTTAGGGAACCGACATGAGGTGCTGCTACTCGGCAGAAATGTCAGTCTGCTGTGGCCGAGGGAATCTGCAGCGAGGAAGAAAAGGCTGGAACATTGATTTGAGAAGCAGGTGGGTGGAAAAAGGGGGGATAGGAGGGAGTGTGAGAAGCCTTTAAACTAGTAGGCTGTTTGTGGAGATAGTCAAAGTGAGGCGATGCTCAAATGGACGCGAAAGTCACTCAAGCGCACATGCAGTATACAGAAAGATGTAGAAATACAACATGTACAAAGACATGGATGGTTTTTTTTTTACACTCCAAAAGAACAAAGGCAAATTGATATTGTAGGATGTTTTTTTTTGTTATCAGAATTATGCCCCAGTAGGAGAAAATACAAAACAATATTATATATTATATTATGTAAATAAAAAACAATAAATCAAATTTAAAAAAAAAATAATCTAAATCAGCATTGAATTTTCTTAGTTAGGAAAATGCAACATTTCGCTATGTTCCAGGTTTCTGTTGCTGTTTATTTTCTTGCATTCTCCTTGGTGATAGCTTGTGGGCGGAGCCAATCGAAAGTGGTTTTAAGGCCACTAGCGACAGAACTGTTGTTGGCTTGTTGCACATTGTTGCTGCCGTTGATTACTAGGTTGTCTTTTTATTGTTATTCTGGATTTTTTTTAGGATCCTTTACATATTTATACATCGCATAAAAACACCGGCAACACATCTCAGCTAATTTTGGGCTTGCATTTATGTCAGGCAAATTTTAATTTTTTTACTTTTAAAAACACAAATAAGAGAATTTGTTATTGCTTTGGCTCCATAGGACGAGCCCGGGAGAGGCCGCTTAAATGCCGCCTGAAGTTGCATTTGGACCGTGTTCGTGAACCCTGAGAGCCTTTTCACACTGCACTTAGCACAGACTTATTTGGTGTGTTTATGTCCCACCGTGGCCCGAGGAACGTTGTTGCATCAAAAATGGTTCAATTAGAGAGTGGCGTCTTGGTGATGTCAGGCGTGGGCAAACTATGGCCCGGGGGCCACATGCGGCCCGTTAAACTTTTAATCCGGCCCGCCGAGCTTGAAAAAAAAATTAAATGAATAAACCTTGTTAATGTTTTATTTTCTAAATACTGTGGTTTTTCAAAGACATATATATATATTGTTGTAATGCTTTCTTTCCACTTTCATTTAAAATTAAATGTATTTTTTTTTCTCCGATGAGGTGAGGTTATCAAAACACTCCATCCATCTGCTCCTGGTCCCACCCCTCTGTCAAATTTTACAACCAATTGTGGCCCGCCAATCAAAAAGTTTGCCCACCCTACAATAGAAGAACAGCTGAACTTCCGTTAACATCAACTTCCTGGATGTGTGCGACACAAGTACGTCCAAATAAAGGCAAGCTTGCGCTGGTATCCATCGCAGTGTGAAAAGACTTCAAACGCCACGTGATGTTCCATAATTGCTCCGTCATTTGATCATGTTTATGGTCAGCTTTGACACGCTTTCAAGGGCCACATAAAATTATGTTGAAGGCTGGGCGTACCTTGAGTTAAACACTCGTGCTCTACGGTAACCCCAAGACAAATTTACGGTTGTTATGACCCACTCCCGATGATACGGGTGACAATGTCAACTACCTCCAGGCTGTTGTCTTAACCTGTGTGATGAGCGTTACATTAACGAGATGGGAGGTCTTCGAGCATATCAGAAGAATTGCATTATTAATGTGAGTGCAACGTGCCAGTTTAATGAGCCACAACACTCACAGTGGATGTTGATTAGGCAAACAACATTTGTAAGGCTCGCCCTTTTGATTGTCTAAACTTTAGAGGGCAGTTTTGTTTTCCGCCCTGGAGGGTCGCCAGTCAATGACAGGGCACTTGAAGTATAGACAACTATTCACACTCGCAGACATGTCGTCTTCAATTAAACCGTTGGTTTCCATACAAGTTATAAAATTATTCGAGTTGGTGCCGTTGCACTGAAAGCAATTTTAAACAACTTGGACTTGGGATGCTAGGGTTAAAAGCACGAACTAGAAAGCAACATGCACGTTTATGAATTATGATGCCCTGCATATATAAACGACTGCTCATGTTGAAGGCCTGGAGGGGCGCAAATGATTTGGTGAACGAAACTTTAGAACGATTTTTGGTAAACTGATTCGAATGGTTGAGTTCCCCTAAAAAAACTGTCATGCCCATCACTAGTAAGAGTTACCTTAATCTGACCTAACCTCTTAAAAAGCCTCACCACAGTGAAATTCAGCCCATCGTGTGACTGGCTGGAAGAAGACATGTGCGCCACTTTAAAAAATTTTTTTAAAAAAACACCCACAAAATGCAAATCCAGTTTAATCAAATGATTCATGTGTAAATCAGTCCTGAGCTATCCTATCCTCTCCTCTGCAAAGTTCGCAAAGTCGGTGTGAGCAGGCATTGACTATATTGAAATGCAGTCAATAACCGTTTTAAATAGATTTGTGTTTTTAAAGGCCATGTAAATTCAGCTAAAACCAAAATTAGCTTGTATTCGGTTTTTCAAAAACAGAATTTTTGTAGGTTTATGCTCGTCACCCTTATAGTCGCCAGCTCGACTTGTAAACATCGATTTCTCTGGTTTTCGTGTTATTTTCGGTCTCAACGGTGAAAGTGAAACTGTGTGTATAAGTCTGTACGTCCGGCGTGCAACACAATACAAAGACAATTAAACAATCATGGTGAAACTCAGAACGGCGGCACACTTAATGTGGTGTTTTATTGATTGCAGATTGTAACAAGCGGAAAAGACATCGATTTGCGTCACAGCGTCCGTGGTTCAGGTCATCAAATTGCGGGAATAACTCTGTCCATTCGCTCAAGTAAACATGTCATTCCAGAATTTTGCCCTTAACCCGAATATTGCCTGCGTGTAAACATTGTAATTGTCTCTTATCGCCCGTCGCTCTCTTGCAAGGAAGGTTCCATTGACATTTAAATTTTTGAAGAGTGGATGCAGGTCTCAGCTCCCATTCTGCAAGAAAGTTCTGTTTTGTTTTTTTTTAGTATTTATTTAAAGGTCAGATTAAGTTAGAATATGTTTTTTAATATATCAACATTGGGCCATGCACGACGATTTAAAAGCCTATTAAAGACAAGCTTCACACGCGGAGCATTAACCACTTTGGGAACAAGTAACAAGTACTTTGCCGAGTTGTTATTATCGTTTCAAAAACGGCAAGGATGCGACGAAAGGTAATAATCATGACTTCATCTCCTGAAAGACAAGGCTTGATTATGGAGCACCTTTAATTACTGGATCGTGCACAAATGTTCTCAAGTGTACAATGCTCGCATCACAGTCTCCACATGTCCCTAATTAAAAGAACATTTAGAGTTATAGTTCAGCTTGAGATGCATTTTGGTCAAGTAATCACAAAAACATTTTAAGTCGGTACAAATGCTGCTCATACTTTGTGTCTTTGCAATGAGGCTGACTGGCGGTTCTCGGCTCAGAAAAGTGTGCAGCTATTTTTTTTTTTTTTTGCTTTCTTGAGTTTCGCGATCAGCCTCAGTGGTTGCAGCAGATGGATGACCATTCGGTGGTAGACACAAACAAGAAATGCCCGCCAAGTCCACCAGTAGGTGCAAAAAAATATTTAGATTAGTTCCTTCGCAGTTGGCTCCCAGAATGAAATTTACCGTCACGAAAGCAAAAGTGAACACAAGCGGTGATTGATGAGCCGATGAATTTTCAGTTGGCATTCTTGAGTGAATTAATGTCATATGATCACATTGGGGGCTGTTTGGAAGAAGTGCACATGAAAATACGGACTTGTTTAAAAAAAAAATGGCAGATGGTTCCATTCGCAGTTTTCTTCAGGCACAGGTGGAACAAATAGCTAACGTTCACGTTATCCATCCCATTGTGATTGCTTTTCTCAGTCACTTTGCTTCCAGCACCCCCATCACATGACATAATGAACCATACATCCAGAGCTGATCCCATCAACAACTGAAAAAAAAAACTATGATCAATATTTTTGCAACAGCATTTCTTAAGCACTTCATTTTTGCCTTGGAACAGCCCCCCCGCTCACTTTGATTACTTATCACAAGACTTCCATCCATCCATTATCTGAACCGCCTCTCCTCGCGAGGGCCGCGGGCGTCCTGTCGCCTATCCCAGCCATCTTCGGGAAGTAGGCGGGCTACACCCTGGACTGGTCGCCAGCCAATCGCAGCGCGCACAAAGACGAACAACCATCATCGCTCACAATCATACCTCGGGACAATTTAGAGTGTACAAATCAACCGACCATGCACGTTTTTGGAATGTGGGAGGAAACCGGAGTACCCGGAGGAAACCCACGCAGGCACGGGGAGAACCTGCAAACTCCACACAGGAAGGCCGGCGTTACGAACCAGCAATGCTACAACATCCAACAATATATCTGGAAAAAAAGTTGTCACTTTCTTCCCAAACAGTGATTATAGCCTTCATTTAATGTGACAATCCAATTTTATATAGATGTTAAAACATACCTCAAGCTCTGCACTTTTTCCAGGACTGAACATCAAATTGATCATGCGATTTAATAGACATTTGTGTCGCTGGAAGGACTAGATTTTTACATTAAGCCCCATGCGCATCGAGCGCAACCTTAACCAGACATGAATATAGCACGCGTGGTCGATTAATATTGATAAAGCAATAAATGTATAGCAGCTAAACACTCAAGACTTGCGGCTCTAAGTGTGCCTATTTTTGGAAATAAAAAATAAATAAATAAATAGCAATGACCACACTCAGTTAATGCCCAGTAGGTTTCGAAATGATTGAAATCAGTTTACATGCATTCGTCATCTACTTAGTCTCCACAGAGACAAGAAGCTCATTCTGAAACTTGGAATGTTTCATCCGATCGTATGAGCCTTAGCATGTGCAGGAGAGGGGAAAAAAAGCAGCGGGTGGTTCCAGTGGATAACGACATTATTGATAATGAATATTTTTGCTCGTTAGCATACCGACATTTGATCGAAGATGTGAGAAGAGCTGAGCGCTCATACGCTCACAGCGACATTTCCCCACGGAGCTTTTAAATGAACGCACATAACCTCTTGAGCTATTCTCGTTTCCAAGAGTGTGGCCCAAGTTGAGGTCAGGTCTCCTCATTTCGTCCCCGTCTCAGCTCGCCAACCCATGATGGATTTTAGCTAACGATGAAAGCACACCAGGCATCAATGAACGCCGCGGTCCCATTTGTTCAGATGTGGGAATCGACGTTTGGATGCTTGTCGAGCTTTATGTGTCAGTCCGGTGATTGCCATGTGACGGGTCCAGTGTGGCCCCCAGCTGTCACCCAAAATCACTTGGGATAGACTCCAGCTCCTCTGTGATCCTGACCAGGGTAAGTGTTGCACAGAACCAAGCACAGGGAATGGCTGCACATTCACTCACCGAATCTCTCGTGAACGTACCAAATTGTTCGTAAAACGGAAAATTACCTCACCGATTCCGTGAATGCCAACAGCGTGTCAGTATTTTCAGTAAAATCCCTCGTCCATCTATCGCTGGCTGCTAATTGGTCGTTCGCAATTAATCCGTGTTCCTGATTTCAAACGAACTGAGAAAAGAACGAATCATTTGACGAAGTGACGCATTCACTCACGTTCACCGTAAATATCTTCTTTTTTTTTTTTTTTTTTTAACAAATCGTTCTAGAACAGGGGTGGGCAAACTTTTTGATTGGCGGGCCACAATGGGTCCTAAAATTTGACAGAGGGGGCCGGACCAAAAGGAGATGGATGGAGTGTTTTGGTAACCTCACCTCATCGGAGGAAAAAAATACATTTTAAATGAAAGTGATCAAAAGCATTAAAACAATTTGCCCACCACTGTTCTAGAACAACCCAACACTATAGCCCGTGTATTGACCTCTGATTGAGTTCTACTTTACTGCAGGAGAGACTGTCTTGAATGGAGACATGGATACCATTCTATTTATTTTTTTTTTTCGACATTTAATAGAGTCACCTCAGCATGAACTAGGATTTTCACCGTCATCCCTGGAATGTTCTTATTGAGTCTCGTACAGAATGGTGGAGGATGGAGCGCTTTGGTGAAAAGTACCCTTCACACGATCTGCTCAGTCACCTCTCAAAACCGCCTTACTGCAAACTTTTGGAACTTCTTACTACAATTTTGGAAGCTAAAACTCCCGCGGCGAAGGCTCTGAAAGTGCGTGAGTAATGATTTGACTAACGAGGGCCCTCCTCTCCACTTGTCTCTTGATCCCCTCAGTGAAATCATCAGGTATAATCTGAAAACTCTCGGCCCTCCATGCCATATGATTTGACACGCCTGGATTACGTTGGTTGTTATCCTGTCTCCAGCCGTGGGAACGTTCACAAGCTCAAACACCCAACTGTTCAAAGTAGTGGAAAGAGGATCCCTGGAGAAGTGCGCTGGAAAGCCCGTATCTTCCCTGCTTTGCATTTTCAGCATCATGCTATGCATTCTCATGGCATGCCGTGCGTAAGGAGCTTTAATATTTGATATTTCCTACGGGCTTCAATATGTGATTACTATAGATGAAGACAACCTTGAAATGCTCCCATCCATCTACACACAGGGGGGCATCATTGAGGTAATGAAGTTTGCTCCACATGGACCCCTCAGTGCAGGGTAAAAAAAAAAAAAATGGAAACGATGGTTCTTTAACTCATTCGCTACCATTGACGGATATAGACGTACTTTCATTTTACCTGGGCTGGCAGTGAATGAGTTAATTTATTAAAACATTTCTCAGATAATTCACATGCTAGAACGATTAAATTAGGTGTCTATTTCCCGTCTTCTTTTGTTTATGGAAAAAAAAAACTGTGGGGGAAAATGCCACATCACATACAAGCAAAAAAGGTCGAGGTAAAGTGCGCGATATTGTTTTTAACATGAAGTTGGCAAACGACAACCCCGGCAGCAAACGGCGGCGAAATAAACACAATTCAAGAAGCAAGTCATGCACCTGAAGAAAAAGTGAGAAACTGAGAGTGCAGGAAATGGGAAACTTGTAGAAAATCAAGTAGCCTTAACCAATTGCCCCCCCCCAAAAAAAAAAAAACATTTCTGGTGCAGAAAGGAGAAGAAAATAATGTGTTTTAAAGTCAGTTAAAAACTGTAAACTTGCACACTCCCGGGTCAAAACAAATAGTCGCAAAGTGTGATTCACCTCAAACTGTGACAGATTATTCCTCTTTTTAGAGCAAGAGGCTTATTACTTTGTACGAGAAGGACTAAGCTTTGATAGCACGTATGGACCAGAATGTCTGATGAAGTCTTACCGACAAAAGGGTCACAATTCTCATGTATCTTATTTCCCCTGATTTTTTTTTGGAGCGGTCACTTGTTTGGATTCACAGCACGTGCGGTATTTAGCACTCTCGGCTACATCATGTGACCATGGAAGAATGGGAAGGTACAGCCGTTATTATATTAAGTCAGGGGTGGGCAAACCTTCGGATTGGCGGGCCACAGTGGGTTCTAAAATTTGACAGAGGGACCGGACCAGGAGGAGAGGGATGGATTGTGTTGGTCACCTCACCTCATCGGAGAAAAAAAATGCATTTAATTTTAAATCAAAGTCAACAAAAGCCTTACAATAATATATATTTATTTTTTTAAAAAAACAGCATTAAGAAAATAAAACATTAAAAAAGTTTATTCATTTAATTTTTTTCAAGTTGGGCGGACCAGATTAAAACGTTTAACGGGTCGCATGTGGACCCCGGGCCGTAGTTTGCCCACGCTTGTATTAAGTAAAAGCCAAAAAAATCATTTTAAAATTCATTAATTGCTGTGGTTGCGTGCCTCAAAGTGAGCTTGACAAGATACCCTGATGTGGGTTCTCTGTTGAAGTTTTAACTGCTCTGCCGTTTCGAATCAGCGTAGGCGGGAGGTGGGGAATGGAGGGACGAGGTTTGCCGAGACAGGCAACAGATCAGCTCGGGTTCACATTGCGCCGTCACCGCCTGCAGCCGACCATTCAAGATGACAAGTGTCGCTGCGCCGGGTTTTTACGCTACCTGGAAAAAAACCACAGCCTTGACGCCCATAGGGGGACGCTGACCCTCATTCAGCTTTGTGGGCGCTTCTTGAGAAAGGTCAATCGAGAGGCAGGAAAACAAGCCCTCGATTGACCCGTAAGCGCCTCTCAGGCGTGTTCCCAACTTATGATGACCACGGCTCTGCTGTACATTTGTTTTTTGTGAGTTGCACTCACAGCTTTTCGGAGTGAGGGTACATTCATTTACACTCCCTGCCTCTGACCCTTTTTCACCACCCGAGGTCTTCTTTCTTGGCAGTAACTCAGAGAAAGGAGCAGGGTCCCATGTGTCAGCACAACCCCCGGCAACAAGATATTACATAACCACTGGCATACACTGAAACATGCAAAAAAAAAAAATAATCTACAACTGCGCTGGATTTGGATGTGAAATGGTTGCAATGTTTATTTGCTTTCGGTATTCACTGATGCAGTCCGTCTACGCCATTTTTTTGTGAGACGCCAACGTTGCAGATGAAAACAAGCGTTTTGGTGAGACCTGGCATGTCGAATTTGATGGAAGGGCAATCATTTGAATCTGTCCAGTTAATTGGCAATTTTTGTTTTAATATCTGTGAAAATATGAAAAGCGCAAATATCAACAACAGATGCAGTAGACAAATTAAATTATTCTATTTCTCTGCTTTTCTGCAATTATTCAGTTTGAGTGATCAAATCCGATTCAAAACATGTCCATGAACTTAACTGATTAATTAGGGGTTCCAATCCAAACTCTGACTTTAAAAAAAAAAAAAAAAAAAAAAAAAGGTAAATTTGTCAGCATAAACGTGAGCATAAATTGTTGTTGATCTATTTATCTGTCTTACAATCTCAACCCTAATGAGAACCGATCTTGAAAACGGGGGGGTGAAAAAAAAATTATACCAGTAAATGGAAGTTTATGATTTAATTAAATTAGTTAAGGCCATGAGCGCAACAATTTCAATTACCACAACCTCAACTCAAAACCAGACATGAAAAATAGACCAATATTTTCATACAGGCAACCAATTTCTCTGAGGTTTCCTCCCCAGCCGAGGTTTTCAACCCTATTCCTCGAGGTCCACTGTCCTGTCTGTTTTCCATCTCTCCCGGCTGCAACACACCTGATTCAAACGATCAGGATCGTTATTCAGCTTCTGCAGACATTGCTGATTATCTTGAATCTGATGTGTTGCAGAAGGGAGAAATCGAACAGGAAGGACAGCAGACCTCCAGGAACAGGATTGAAGCCATCTCCTGTGGAGGACACCTCAGAGTCACTGGTTGGATGTGCGTCGTTGCTACATGCCTGGTTTTGAGTTGAGATGGTGGTAAATAGTGAACGCCTGAACAGTGCTGCTTTGTGGGACGCTGAAATTGTGGAATGAGGAACAGGATTGAAGACTCCAGCACATCCGTGTTTCTCTCAAAGGAATTCCGAGCTATAATATAGATTGTGTTGTTGCTACTGAACTCTCAAAGTGTCAAAGACAATTAAAGGGGGAAATAAAATGGCATAAAACCTAATGTAGATGAGTCTTAAAATCTTGCCCCATTTTTTTGTCTAAACAGCAACCCTATTCATTTTCGTAATTTCTCACACAATTGGTCAAGAAGTTATATGGACCTGTTGCCTTTCAGAGCCTTTCACATTACCGGTATTCTTAAACTTCCAGACATAACGATGATGTCATGTTTGTTTGTTTTCGAAGACCTGCATAGCATGAAATCTCCCCCCCCCCCCCCCCCCCATGTTGGCAGAACTCAACCACCAAACGACACTGTAATTAATGTGTGAGCCGTGCATGTGGAGCAGCATCCGCCACGAAACACTGACATGACCTTACGGAGTTGACGGCTTGACCAAGCAATCAAATACGTACCGTCTATAAAAGGCAAATGCTCAAAACTCCGTGCAGCTCACTGTGCTCAGACTACAAATGAGTCTTCCTTGTGGGAATTCACTATTAGCTCATTTAACCACGTCCCCCAAAGCCACAAGATTTCCCTCTCTACATTCCCACCTGGTGGCAACAAAATCAAATGAGACAGAACAGCTTTGACCCTACACTACGACCTCCCGTGCTTTAGGCAATGATTTGTACAATTAGCGCTCTTTCTACTGTAGAGAACAAAGAAAATGTTGGAAGCTTGTTTGTTAATTAACGCCGTTGTCTCAGAGGACCAGAACCATTAAATCGCATTAATTATTTGTCGGTGGTGCAGAAGAATAGAAACGGGGATGACACGGTCATTCGGCTTAAATTGCGGTGGAAATATTAAGTCTCAATGATAGTGACCGGAAATGTGAATGTGTGTGGGAAAGGTCATCTTTGTGTCTGTCCTGTGACCGCAATTGGTCCCCTGGGAGTCATCCGCCTCTTTTGAAAGCTGGTATATTAAATAAACATTATTTCCCACAAATAGGTAATCTGCTGTCATTTCCCTGGTATCTGGATGCACATCATGAGACTTTTTTTTTTTTTTTTTTAAAGGAATTGTGTCATAAAAAATGTTCATCCCTGCCAATCAATGGACTGCAGTGAGTCAAGTCCATTTTCTCAAGTCAATTTTAATTGTATAGCGCTTAATCACAGACTGTCTGAAAAGGCGTTACAGAACCACAATCAACATCCTGTGATCTTAAGCCCTCAAAAGCCCATTTGGGCAAAAGTAAGAAAACTTGAGAAGGGACCACAGATGGGGGAATCCCCCCCCCCCCTTCCAGGATGATCAAGCTGCAATGGATGGCAAGTGGGCAACATTTGACATGTAATGTCGCTCACCATCCACTGTAAATTCTGCTCACTAAAAATTGGAATGGTGTTGGTCCAGCATTGTGCAACACACACACACACACACACACACAAAATCTGACCCATGATGTGTGAAAAATGTCACTCTGCATGCACCTCTTAATCGTTATTAAGCTCACTACCTGCCAAATGAAAAATCACACTCACTATTTAGACAAATGTCTGCGTACAAGCCTCTTAAAGAATTGAGTGTGACTGACCTCAAACACCTTCAGGGTGAAATACAACGGGAGATTGTGAAGCAGACTCTCACAAATGAATGGAAAAAAAAAAAAAAGTCTCCACTCTAAAAAGCAGCAGATTGGTAACAATGAGAAACGACATGCGGCTGATAGAATAGGGACTTTTGGGAAAAAAAGGTTGCTAAATGAGGCAAAGAAGCCCGTGAGTGGCGTCTTCAAAGACGTCATGTGACATCTTTGACAAGGACAAGAAAGCAAAATAGCCCGAGAACAATGAATTTAAGCGAACACATCCTTTTTAATTGTTAATGTTTGCTGTAATTTAGTGCCTCGTACATTTGTCTGCGCTCCTCCTTGAGCTCCCTGCACTGGTGTTCCATCAAAGAAGCGCTCCACTTACTAACCTTGACAGTGAGACCAAAATACTGACCCAAAACTTCACGAGCAGGGAAAGGGCAGAGAGGAAACCTTTGCTCTCCCGAGCTGCCAAGTTACAGAGGACGAGTCAATCTGCCAAGCGGCATGTAATCCGGACCCGCATGGGCCGATCAGGCCGCCCTGTCACCAGCAGTCCTTGTCCTTGATTAAGTCTTTTCATCCTCCCTTGGGCTTTGGGCTCGGGGCTTCCCACACTTTGTCTTGTGACATGCGTAATTTCCTGCACACAGGCCTCATACTAATAGAAACTCTTCCCAGATCTGCTCCTAATGAAGACGGATCTTCAGATGGCCGAGCAGCCTCGTTCATATTACCAGTCTATCAATGTGTTTTTAAGTGGATTACGCGCACGCTCCGTGACAAGCGTCGAGTACGTTAGAATGATCTTCAAAAGGATTTTGTGTAACATTTTTATTTGAGCCGCGCTATTGCAGGAATAAAAGTTTGCAAATAAAGAGGATGGAAGGCGAATGACAGCAGGGATTGAGAATGTGGTTTGAGTGCTCCGCGTATTCACCGTGCGTGCCGAACAGATGGCTTTGATGAAAAGTTTAACATCTGTATGGAAATGAAGTATTGCGCACAAAAGAGCCCATGTACATGCATCTATGAATTTATACAAGGGGAAACGCCGTCAAAAATCAAGGAACTACTTTATCCGTAATCTTGATGAGTTGGATACCTTCTATTCATTCATTGTGTGTAGGGTCCCTTGATTGATTTTCCCCTAAAATTCCTTTGGGAAAGGAAACATTTTTTGGGGACTTTTATTTGTTTATTTTTTAATTCTTGAAAAAAAAATGCTCATAAACATTCAATGAATGTTTTCCAAGAAATAGGGGGCATGTGTTTCGAAAAAATAAATAACTGAATAAATAAATTAAGTAAATGAAAATAAAATCTATTAAAATTCTAGACTATGAAAGAATATTGAAAAAAAATAAATCTGTGAAAATGTAGTTGTAGTTTAAGCTGTAATATCACCAATCACCGCTAGATGGCTGAACTAGCTTCATTGTGCTTACACTAGGTCTTATACTGCCATATATTACAACGTAAGTAGGCCTAAGAAATAATTTTTTGCGGAATGATATGCAAGACAAACATAGTAGGCTACCACAATAATGTAAAAGTTTTGAGTCAGTGGATTTTTGTGGACAAATTGTTCAAGATGAGTTCTTGTACTTGATGTTGGTTTCTTGTTAGCAGCATCCTTGAATGGTCATTTTTATGCAAGCGAGCCCTTCGCACTCAAAAAAAAAAAAATAAATCAACTGTGGTCATTTTGTTGCTTGCTTCAAACCTTTGTCGCTTAAGGACAGCGGATCTTTTATAAATGCAAAAATGAAATGCATTAAGAGCACTTATTTTTGCATATAAACACATAATTTGTCTATATTTAAAATAGCATTTTCGACACAGATGAATTTTAGTCTTAGCATCTTATTCAAAACCCTATTTCAATTTTGTCAAAAGTCGCCGATATTAAGCGTTGCAGAAGTGCACCGGAGAATTTACAGTCAGGATCCTCTGAGCAACATATATTTTGATAGGTCGTCCTTTGAGAGCAACAGCAGCTGTCCAAAACTAGAACCAGAACCAGACTGACACTTGCCTCTGATGCACCTGAATATCCCCTCAAAAACGCCGGAGGGAACAGAGTGTTACCGATATTCTCTCACAACTCGCTCTGACTGGTTGCGCTTCTTCTGCATGGAATTTGATACGATACTTAACTCACCTGAGCCTCATCAATGCACATGGAAAAATAAAGCAGGAGCATTTTTTTAAAAAGTAATTGTTTCAGTGCGGCTACGATGATGATGTCTGGTGATCTGAATTAGCTTTATTAACTCATTCAATCCATAAGACATACATATACATTTTTTAAAAAGTAGTCCCTGCCTCCCAAAGACGTATTTATACGTCTTGTCTTTTTTTTTTTCTCTTGGCCTCGCAAAATCCGTCAAAATCCAGAAAAACGCTGGAATTGAGAGGTCTCCTCTCGTGAGCATTTCTGGGATTAAATGAGTCAATATGATTCACATCGTTTTATTGGGGCTGCAGTAATTATGGCGTTAGTCCCTACACTACTTTGCCAATAAATCTCAGACCAGTTTAGTTCGGCGCAGATAGATAAACAGAAATGGGCTTCAGGAATTCATGAGATTTTTGAACGGGGAAAATAAAACAAGAAGTTACTAATTTCTAATAAAATGTGTGCCACGGACTCATTGCCCTCTGCTCTTCTATTCCTTTTGAAACCTGATAATATATCTGATATGATCTGTGAATTATCCAATTTGACCCAAAAAAAAAATATATAATTAAAAAGATGTACAGTAGTCAAAGATGGCAGTTTTTTCACATAGCAGAAAAATTAAGAAAACATTTTGCCAAACAGGTCTTGTAATAAATAAATGTTTTTGTCCTACATACTCTGGCATACATATTTTAATCATGTGTTGTCGCAACCAAGCAATATTTAAATTCTGGGTCAATTTCTAGCACCAGACAAGAAAAAAAAAAACAAGGATGAGAACTATCTTTTGGGACACTTGTTCTCATTACAGCAACCTACGCTCATGCGATGTGATATTTGCCGCCCTAATGCCCCACATCGGGTTGAGTCCAACAACAGTCAAGCTGAAATGTATTTTGTACCTTGGAGGCCCAATTCTAGTAAACATTTTACACACAGCGCAGTCGATGTGGTGGAGATTATTCCCAACTTCAACCCTGTGGACATTTTTTGTAGAGTGGAGATTTAGTGCAAGTGTTGGAAGATTTCGGACTTGGTGGGCTCGTTCCGATTCAATTAATACCATGGATTGAACTGCTTTAATATTAAAAAGGTACAATGTAAATCATGTGGTACATTACGGATGACGGTGCAGTGGATGAACACCAACTTGTAGATGGCGAGAATGTATGTGTGATGACAGAGATGGAGCATTTCATCTGAAGCCGCGCCGTACGGGTGGTTGCTGGGTCACTCTCATGCACTCAAACTAGCGGTTATCGTCTACACAGGCAGTTCACCTGCTAGAAACGCGTATTGCCTTCAGAACAGCAAACGTGGGATTGAGGTAGGCTGGCGGCTCATTAGATAAAATCAATTGGATTAGAGGATTTTTTTTTTTACTAGCCTGGTAATTGTAAACCGTTTCCACACAGTGCTTGTAAATGTTAGTTGGTGAGCTTATAAAACACATAATGTGGGGACTATCATGGAAAGATTGTTTTTCTAATTCTTTGACACCAGCCTTTACTAAAATCAAGTGTTAAAATTGTGTGTTGATGCTAACAAATTGCATCCCATGCTAGCGGGAATGTTCCGCTTGACCTACGAAAGAATTCAATGCAACCTGCAACAGGTGTAAAAGGCGGTGGATAAGACACTAAATGTTTTTCGTCCAGGAAAATTTGGGGTGGTGGAGCTAAGCTCAAGCGCAAAACAAATTTTGAAGGGATTGTTAGTGGAATTGGAAACACCGGTTGTTTTGAGTTTGTTCTGATCTTTTGATTTACACACAGCTTCCATGTTCAAAGAATGTACGTGCTTACGACTGGAGTACGTAAACGTGCTGTCTCAGCGAGAAATCATTTGCATTCAAGTGCAGTCTATCACCGAGATAATACTAGTCAACAAATATTGACAATTTTTTTTTTCCTAAATCTGAAAAGCCCCTTTCTCTGTCCACTTTTAAAACTTGTTTGAAGACTCATTTTTATCGTTTAGCTTTCGACCCAACAGGTGACTGTCGCTGTTCTGCTGTTCTTCTGGTATCTATTGTTTATGTTTTAATTTGTGTTCTAATTTTCCGCTAATTTATATTAGACCATACGGAAAGCGTTTTGTTAAAGCTCCAGCTGTTGCGAAATACACGTCATAAATAACGTTGCATTGTATTGTATTAGCTAAGTAAACCTATTTTTTTCGCGCCAATTGTAAATCTGTCCTTGTTTTCTTTTTTCCTGTAGCACATGAGGTTTTAATAAGAATAATTAAATAATATGAATAGCAGTTTGTCTCCATTAAGTACAAAAGTGTATAGTATAAGCCAGTCTTAGACATCTGGAAAATTTGCTTTTTAACAAAAGACAAACCACTAGTTTAAAAATAAATAAAATGAAATTAAAATATAAAAATAAAAATTGTGTAATTACATTATTACAAATTCACTTGGAGGTCAGTGCACAGTGGGGAAAATTTTTTATTGAATTTATTAAATTTTATTTCATTAGTCTACTTCAAAGATGTACCTGGATCCAGATGATTCTATTTTGTGCAAACACTTGGCGAAATAAAACATAGCAACTTCAGCAATTTTTTCCCCCCAGTAAAGTTTAACCGGTTTAGAGGGGTGCCAGCATTCAGTTGCAACAAGTTGGGACTCCTATGGTTTGGTCACGTCTCCATTTCAAAAGCATCAAAAGGAGACACTTTGAAATGACTCATCTGCCATTGTCAACAAAAACATACACAAAAGACTTGAAAATGTGCATGAATATTCCAGCTTCCGCAGCAATGGCCATTACAAGTGGAGCTAACTCGAGTGGAACGTCCCAATATATCAATCAAACGCACCCCATGCCATGTTCTAATAATTCTCTACCTGACATTGAGAGAAAAAAAACACCCAGCAGCATTTTGACAGTGCAAGGTGTGTAGTGTGTGTGTGTGTGTGTGTGTTTGTCTTTGCACTATTATGAGGACCAGTATCTGACAGCACGGGGTGTGTGTGTGTGTGTGTGCGCGACTACATATGTCCAATGAGCTGTGCAGCAGCCATGGTCTAGAATAATATTTGTATCGACTCCGAAATGTCCAGAGAGTCTCCATTACTGCTGTGTTGTAAACAAAGAGTGGAACCATCAGAAGTGGGAGTAGGCATTAACTTGAGTAATAAAACAAATATGGATCAAAACAGCTCATTGAGGTTGTTCTCTGTGTGCAGTCCTGGGGAAGAAAATACGGAGCATCTTTGTTTTGCTGGCTTTAACATGATTACATTTCATTGTATCTTATCACCTGGAATGCAGCCTCTAACAACCACCGAGCATCCGTTGCATTCAGCAAATATTGGAGCCAAAGCTCATGGCTGTGCATTTTCCTTTTTCTAGCGGTGAGGACCAATTAGCAACTTCAGAGGCCGAGCACGAGCGCTGACTGCCTTTGTTTCACGGTGACATTTCAGCCTAATTGCACAAACAGTATGTGCATATAAAAGCTTCGTTCTTATCGGACTGCGGCTTGAGTGCCGAAGTTTTCCGTCGGAGTCGGTGAACCCTCCCTTTTGTTTTGCAGCCCTTTGTATTGAATGAAAGTCCCCTCTAATATGATTAAACAGCACAATGTGCTTGTTTTATTTATTTTTTTTTTTTTTAAATCAGCACTTTCATGAATAAAGTCAATGGATATTTCTGGCGTTATGAGCAATGAAAGGTGATTGTAAAAAAAAAAAAAAAAATGCACCTCCAATGTTTTACAACTCTTTCTCCAACCTAATTTGCATGATGTGGAATTTCACATGCACACTCCCTTGCGTTTGTTTTCATTATCCTGCATTCAAGGCTTTGTAGTCGCCACTGCAGGCCACAACTGTGCGTACGCGTGTGCGTGTGCGGGTCGGGGCGCGTGTGTGCGTGTGGGTGTGCATGTGCGCGTGCGTGCATGCAAAATGAGCCAGTGTGATTTTATAATCCCCCCCCCACACACACACACACTTACAGGTGTCAAACATGAAAGCAGGGAGTGGTAGACGTGGAATCCCACACTGCAGCCACCGCATTCTTAATCAGGACTTTGTGTGTAAGCAGACATCTCATTACGAGGGAGTGAGCTCCAATGTACTGAAGGCCAGGGTGGCAGTGTGACCTGGGAGAGGGGGGGGTGAGTTTGGTGCGTGTTTGGGGGTGGGGCAAGGGCAATGACAAGGATTCTCTGAGTAATGGGCTCAAACATCAGCACGCCATTAAGTGGACCTACGGTGCACGCTACAGCCCTACGGGCCCATTATGAAGCAAAACGCAGAGGCAGCCGAGGCCTCTAATGGCGGTCTCCCTTTACAGTTTAATCTTGTTAAACTGTAGCTCAGAAAAAGTTGTTGAGGATGTGATTGTTTGGCTAAAGTACACCAAAAAAAAAACAAGTGTTAAGGACAAGAAAAGCGAAAAGCATGCACCTCTCACTTCAGTGTCTTGCTGTGCTTTTTCGATTAGTCTCACAGAGGCTAATTTGTGCAAAGCAATCAACAGTGACCTGAAGCAGGACCTCTAAAGTCAATATGTTGATGCCTATTGCTCAGGAACAATGACATTCAGCTTCCTCATATTTATCCAAATCCTCTATGCTCACTTTGGATTGTGGATAAAACGAGGAGGGCATCAATCACGTCCGGTATGATGCTCATGGTTCCGTCTACGGTATATCCGACATTATATACAGTAAGTTAGAAGGGAAATCTTTTTTTTTTGTTGCACGGGTAAATTAATGGGAAAATCTGATAGCAGTGGTGGATCAATAAGCATTCAGTGCAGAACAGAGCTGGCGCAAAATGAGATTACGTCCGGCTTATTTTTTGTGAAACACAAGAAATGATTTGCTTTGCTTTTTTTTAACCTGTCCAGTTCCAACGACTGACGGTTTACATCAGTGATTCCCAAAGTGTGATACTCGCACAATTATTGATACATGGGGTTACTATAGTGGTACGCAAATGAATCAATGCCCAAGAACCGTTTAGTTGTATTTAATAGTGATGGGAAAATGAAGCACCTGTGATATTTTTTACTCCTCTAGATGGCGCACTAGGTTCAAAGAGCAATGGAAATTTATTAAGTGAGCGCCATCTAGAGGAGTCAGAAATTATCACAAGTGCGTCACGAAGCTTCATTTGTCCGTCACTAATATTTATTTTTCCACACTATTAAATGTTCAAAGTGTGCCTAATGTCAAAAATATTTTCATGCTACGCTACTGTATTTTATTGTTCGTAATTATGGTGTTGCATGCAGCACCGCGTATTTTAAGGTTTGAGAACGACTGCAGTACTTAAAAACGTAAGTCAAGAAATCCCACCCAATTACCCAAACTGCAGAAAGACAGGAATAGTGCACAAAGAGCCGGGCGGCTGTTGGAGGATTGCCGGATTTAGAAACTTGGGCCGAGCTTCCCGCTTGCTCATGGCAAGAGGAGTCAGCCTGGCGCTTATGTGCAACAACAACTAATCTTGAGCGGAAACTAGTCATGAAAAGATGCATTTTATCCCATTAAGTTCTAGATTTTATCTATATTATAATTTGTATTCGGAGTTGTGCAAGCAAGATTTTGAAATGCTTCTTTTAAATATGAAATGAAATACATCCATTTGCCAATGTTATGATATCTTCCAAACAACAGACTCGTGATAGACAAGCAAATTGTCATTTGTGATCAAACAGATGTGAAATGGATAAAAAAAATAATAATAAAATAATAATATTAATAATAATAATAATAATAATTAAATACTTAACATTTAAAAATAAAAATAAAATTAAATTTAAAAAATAAATTAAAAAAAAACACAAAAAAAAAAACATTTGAGATCAATTCCAGATGCTATAAAATACTAAGGAACGCATGTTTTTTTCTCACCCATTCTGAGCATACAGTCGTTCCAAATCCTTCTTTAATACCTACCTTCATGAGTCTGGGATCAATCATAGAAATAAAAGTAAAGATTATCACAAATGAGTGATACATACAAGCCAATGGTTCACTATTCAACTCCTATTGCGAGTTTAAAATGATTTGCTCTCTGACGATAAGAGTCAAGGCAGTGAGAACAGGCAAGAACTCAAAGATTGCCGTCCCTCGTGATATTAGCAAAGACCCTAAAGATGAGGCAGTCATCAAGCCCTTTTGGCTGCACTTGTTTGAGTCATTTGCCAGCTATCATCTGCTACCCGTTTCAATGCGCTTTTTTCATGACGCACAGTTTCAGCTGTCACGAGCAGGTCATCACTTGGTCGCGAGGTATGATTTTATCGGGGCCAAAAGCGTTCGGCATTTCGGCAGCTTTACCTCTTGGAAATCCATCACTTGGTGTTTTACTGCTTAGAAAGAGCACTTCATAAAGATCGGACGGATATCTCGTTGTTGTCACACTCTCAAAGCAGCAATAAAGTTTAACGTTGATGGAGAAGGTGATCATTGTCTTTAATACAAGTTGGGAGTGAGATTCAACTTTGTAACTTTTGTACGGTGGCATTTGTTGAAATGGAAACTTTAGGGCCATCCTTGAAGGAAATAATGCTAACGTTTGTGCACCGGCTGCATACCAGCTATAGTTATTCATGTCACTAGCTTGTGTGCTTAATATTAGCGTAACGCAACCGACACAATTAGCATCTTAACATGCGACAACTGCAATTTTTTTTTTATGCGCGGCCAAAAGCTCGTCCACGGCTCCGCGGTTGGAGACCACTTGATGTAGAGGTTTCAAAAACCATCAAGTGCTTCATGAAGCTTCATTTTTACATCACAATTTTTCCAACTCTTATGCTTCCTTTTATAAAAATGCTCATGCAATTCATGGTCGGGGACCACTACTGTAAAGCAATAAATGTATAAAAACCATAAATCATTGCTGCTCGTTATCTCGCCATCTGCGAATAGACACCACAGGGCATCACCACCTCGATCACAGCATAACCTTTGGAGAAATGCCTCCTTCATGCATGAACAAGTAACAAGAAACTTGGGACCGGAATGATGATGTCATAAAGTATCTTTGTTGCATTTTTTGATATTACATAAAGCAAGTCTAGAGATATGCAATTACAATTAAGATATATATTGCACGTATACAATGGCGCTGATGGGAAAAGCAGTCTTCATAGCTGTCACCATGGCAACAGATGAAGCATTGTTTAAAAAACTGGCACCACAGAAGGATAAAAAGGAGCTCAGCGTCAGTGCATGTCAGAGGGGGGGGGGCGGCTCATCCTCTCTGGTAACAAATATGCAGGTGTGTTTTGTTTGTGTAATGACAATGATCTCATGTGCTCCATTACATTTAGGAATAAATTTCACCTGTTTAAAATGCATATTGAAGCGCTGTTAGTGGAGCTTTGTGTGTGCTGTTGGAACATTTTACATTTCCTTTACTTGCTGTGTGAGATGGAAAATTGCATCAGCATTTTGACTCGGCATGCTTACCAATTAAATGTACTAAAAACTGGTAGTTTGTCAGTTTTCTTCAAGTGCTAAAGGGGAAGTCAACCCAAAATATTTCCCGACAATAATATGTTCTATGCAGGTCCACTCGACGAGACTAATATTGTGTTTGAGGAAAATGAGGTCATCAGTAAAAATCCACCCATTTTCAGCTATCTCAGGGGGCGGCCATTTTGGAACTTCTGTCAACTTAAAATGACATCACAGTTGCTCTGAGCACAGTAAACAACCAATCATGGCTCAGCTTCAGAAAAAAAGGTGAGCCGTGATTGGTCGTTACCTAAGCCCTGAGCAACTGTGATGTCATTTTCAGTTGACAAAAGTGACAAAATGGCCGCCCCCTGAGATGGCTGAAAACAAGGTGGATTTTGCTGCTTAAGTCATATTCCACAAACGGAATATTAATCAGAATGCCAAGTTCAAACAAGTAAAACTCCATCGGACTGATTGCAAAGAATTTTGTGGGAGGTTAACTTCCCCTTCAGGAGTGAGTGAATGACTTAGCTTAGAAAGGACGGCAAAACAAGGCTTCTTATCTTGGAAAAGTTAAACCTCTTCATCCCCTCCCATAAAAACATTTTGACACATCTGAAATTTGGAAAAAAATCGTGACGAGGAGAGAAACGTAAAGCTTTGGAGCAAACAATTTCGCCAAAAGTCATACACAGCAGAAATGACCAAAGTCTTAAAACAGCCAATTGCCCAGAAGAGGGCGAGGCAGCTTAGAAAATAAAATCAAGATGTTCCGGAACATGCCGTGCTTTTGTTTGGGGGACTCTCACCCTACGATCAGCATTGAGGTCACAATGCGGGAGTGTGCACATTCCGGACGTAAAGCAGTGACATGGAACTAAAGACGACCATATATTGCCAAGCTTTTTTTTTTTTGTCCATGTCTGCTTGTCTGCTAACCTTCTGTGCAGACATTTGTGCTCGAGTCAGACAATCGAAGCGAGAAACACAGAGGGGACATGATATGTCACACAAAGCTACAGTCGCATCCAACTGCATGAATATGAAGGAAATATGTAAAAGTTGAAAGCAGCAGGCATTGTGCTGACAGTCAGGTTCTTTTTTTGTTCGTTTTTCTGGCGCTTCTCCAAGCGTTGCCTCTTAATGAGAACTTGCAGGTATTCTCCAGAGACCAGACCATTTTTAAGGGTTCTTTTTCTGTCAACAGTATATTCTACAGTAATTGTCTTTATCCCATAGCTGCTCCTCTGGACCCAGACCATAATGATTAGTCCGTCACAATGAATACACACCTGTGACAGCGACTAAATACAAAAAAAAAAATAACAGCTTGACTGCATGTCGGGATGTCAGTAAATTTGTTAGAGAAACTGGGGTGAGAGGCACGATACACTTTATGTACGGTGCAGAGTTATTCGTTTTTCTTTTTTTCCCCAGGGGGAGCTACATAGCTAAGGTGGCTTGGCAGATTTTTATATTTTGGCATTGTTACCCCACTTGAATATTTAAGATCAAGCATAATTATCATAACCTAAATAAACCTAACATTCAATTAAGTAGTTAATTTATTAAGAGAAAAAAATATTCACCTGGCTCTGTGTGGAAAAAGTAGTTGGTCCAATCATTAAAGAATGACTTTACTGTGACTATTATTTATTTATTTATTTTTTTTTTTTAAATCATGTCGTTTTACTGACCACACACACACATGTGTCCACAAAAGCCTGATCAGCTCCAGACTTTCTCAGTCAAAAAAAAAAAATACTCATCTAGAATCTGTTTTCCGAAATGAAGTTAACCAAAAGATCTCAAAAAGCTGCAACAAAATGTCACAAAGCTTTAGCACTTGGGCGAACAACTGCGAGAGGCTTTATCTACAAATCGAGAAAACATGGAAACCAGCTCACAAAAAAAAATAAAATAAAATAATCCCAAGAGCACAGCAATCCATGAGGTCACAAAGGAACCTCGGAAAACATCTAAAGAACTGCAAACTGCCCTCGACTCAGTTCCGATCGGTGTTCATGACTCAGCATTAAGGAAGAGAATGGCCAAAAATGAAAAAAAAATTTTTTTTTAATTAAAAAAAAACTTGATTTCACTTGTTGCTGATGATGGGCGCCTGACCACTTATTAGGTTTGGGGGGCAGAAATTGACACCCGTTCCTTTCCTGAATAAAGAAAATCACCATTTATTTATTTATTTATTTTCATCTTCACTTGGTTTATCTCTGTCTGATATTTTCACACCTGGTTCTTCAGTTACAGTAATATATGCCTTTAATAAATGATAATATGCCATATATCAAAATGAAGCTTTGGTCATGAGAGGAGCTTAATGTGGAAGCAACAAAGATATATGTCTGACATTTCTCAAAGTGAAGGCGAACAAACAACGCATGGTCAAAATCAATCAAATTCCAAACATCTGCTTTGTCCGGTATTCATTCCAAAGTCAAATATTCTTTTATGCTTCGCCTCATTTAAGGACTTGTGGGCTGTGGCTGAGCCAACACCGATTGCAAATACGCCTGAGAAGCCACATTCTTACAATAAGAAACCAAATGAGCTCGTTTTTCGTAAGTAATGTCTCATCTGATGAGAAGTAACATTGTTCCCAGTTTTTTAAAAACTTTTTAAGCACTGCATTTCAACTGAATTTTTTAAAATTGCCAATCATTTCCTGGCAAACTACTTGTACTGGGGAGTGAAATCAATGCCAAAACCAGTCAGGAATGTATTAATCATACGTCGACAAAGTGAACCTTTCAAATCTCCGGCATCACCAGTAATTGCAGCGAGACTCCACATCTGTGTGACATACACAAGACAATCTGCTTTCATGTTAGTTCGCGCATCAGGAGAGAGTTGAAAGCTTTTGAAATACGATCTGAATGCATTGCACAGCTGACAGCGAGGCACACACACGCAGGAGGCGTCCAACAAAACATAAGAGACGTCAAGCCAAGCTTTAAAGTGATGAAACGCGACCACAGCTCGTCGCCAATGTGCGAGAAGAACCCGCTGAAAGAGCGCAAATTCCTTGCAGCGCGTCTGCGGAAATGCGCAATGCAACCTCATTTGCATTGCATTACTTTGAAGTTCCGCCGCGTTGCCGTGTGCGTGACTTGATCTATTTGGAGTCCTCGTGATTAGATCTATATGGATTCCTCGGATGTGTCTGTGTGAGGAGCACCGTCGAGCCAAGTAGAGCGGAAAGGGGGTTGGGGGCGCATAAGGGGGGGCTCCCATACATGCAGTCGATGAAGGGCTGCATTGTATGACTGAGTGAAGGCTCATTTGCGCGCTAAAGGCTTTGGGCGACGCTCATTAATCTGTTCAACGTGTGATGACAGAAAAATTAACGCCTCTCGCCCCCAAAAAGTCAACAATAAAATGCTCATTACGCACATTGTTTCATCACGACAACAAACGGGTGTTCCAAAAGACACCCAAGCGTGATTGAAGAGGAACGCAGTCGCAGTGACACAGTTGGGCAACTCTAATACACGCCGGAGTCACACACACGGACACGTGCAAACAAATGAAACGTGCATTAGCATCGAAATCTTCCAAGTGACTTAAAAACTTACGTCGCGGCCGTCCTGTGATTTGTTTTGTTTGCTCCTCTTGCTTTCTTATGTTCGTCAGCGCAAACGAGACACAAAAACGACGAGGACGTGTGCGGACAACAAGTGCACGTTTGAACTTCCAGTTTGCAGCCTTCCAGCAAACCTCCCGCCTTTCTCCATCCAGTCCACCGCTTCAAAGGCTGTCCAGAGGCGAGTGGTGCTGAAGGGCTTTCCTACTTTCCCCGCGCTCCCTCCTCTCCCGAATCCGCACTTTGATTGCACAATACTTCCCGCCCACACAGGGAGATTTTTACACGCACACGCGCAGACACACACAGTCTCCATTCACTTCACCACTGGCGAGATTTGTTGGTTTTGAATTCCACCGTAAGCACATGATCGCTTGCGTAAAACTTAATAAAATGACACTGCGTTTCAAAAAAAAAAAAAAAGACTGCGTTTCCCAAGATATGATGAATATTATATCTGCCGTGCTTCAGAAATGCAGTTATTTAAGCCTGGCACTTAATTGTCAAACAATCGGTTTTACTTTGACCACATCTGTGAGTAAGGCGTCTCTTCGGCATGACTGCCGTTTTTGGACGCGCATGCAACGCGCGCACACGATTTCAGTTTATGAGCTGCACCACTCGTGATCATTACCCCTCGAGTCATTTCGACGTATTCTCATTGGAATTGCTTTTTTTTTTTTTTCATCTTTTAATCGCCGCGGCGCTGATTGCACGTATTGATCCATCAGTCCAATTAGTGCCTCCTTGATTTTTTTTTTTTTTTTTTGAGCAACGTGAACGAATTGACGGCATTTTGCAGAGCCGTTTCTTTCTATTCTGGTAGTGATGAGGTGCATTTTGGGGAGCGCTCCTGAACTTGCCACACGTAAATCTTAATAAACTGTTTGTTTAATTTTAAATAAAGTCAATATGCAAATGCTAAGGACGGAAGCTTGGAAGTGTCAATGTGGAGTAAACAATTTTGAGTGGCAAATGAACATACGTTCAAAAAAAAACTTCAAGGCTAAATGCTAAAAATATAGCCTACCCCCCCATAATAGTTAATGACTTGTGCAGATTCGAGTAATAAATTAAAAAATAAATAAATCCATCCATTATCTGAAACGCTTCTCCTCACAAGGGTCGCATGGGTGCCTAAGACTATCACCCCCCCCCAAAAAAAAACAACATTTTTACTAACTCAATATTCAATAATGTTAAAAAAAAAGGTTTTTCCTCACGCATGCGCACGAAGAAAAAAAAAATGCTACATTTGTAAGATTTAGCCTACGAGTCTATTCAAACTTATTTGCAAGTATATTTGAATGTATTTGCATGTACAGGGACGTTCAAATGTATTTAGCAGGAAAATGTTTTAGTCTACATTAGAAGTCCCATGCTTCCGTAAAGACTGAAATCATGATTAAATCTCATTTTTGAAGATTTTGGCGGTAAATTACTTGATAAAGGAACAGTTACCGGCACATTTATTTAAGAGGCTATGTTAGTTAATACTCGTTGGAACAACAATGCCTTTATCTCAAGCAAATATAGGAAATAAAAATGTAAATGTATAGAGAACCACAAGTGTCCTTGTGTTTTTTTTTCAATTCTCACTGCAAAGTCCATTTAAGCACATTTATAATGGCTAACTAATAAATATTTAATTAAGCAGCTGCTTCATAAATGCATTATATGGCAAAGTAGCACTAATATGGAGTGTATAGTTGCAATTATAAAACTGCGCAGAGGCATCCATTCATATTCACTTTAAGGTGCAAACACAGAGATGAAGACAGAGAGAGAGGGCAAAAAAACAGAAGCGATATATGCAGCCGTGTGAAGAAGCAATTGAGTGCCAAAATAAGCAGCATTTCAAATTGGGTTTAATTTGAGCAAATAGATCAAGTGCAATAAATACAGCCGTCTCTATGAATTTGTCTCATGTGACAAGAACAGTGTGAGAAAGGTGGCGATACGTACTGCATAGTTATATAGCTGTGTTCAGCATTGTTTCAAGGGGGCGGGGGTTAAAAAGCATGTGGGGGGGGGTCAGAAGTGGATGTACTGGTAAAATGCAAGGACAGAAGTGCTCTAAAAAGGACGCAGGGCGATTATTTTATGAATAACGGCAGAGGGACAATGACGGAAGGGTGCTGAGGTCGCAGAACGGACCGGCAAAATAGTATAAAGCGCCAATCTGTGCGTTTCATCCATGAGGATTTTGAGTAATCCAAGAGGAGCTGCTCTGTAAACTACGAAGACGCTCACTATCCATGAGCCGGAGCGCTCATCCACTGTATTATCCACTTTGCACCCCAGGTGGCAAAAGTCCATCCATTCTCAATCCATCCTTTTTCTATAGCTCTTGTCTTCATTCGGGTTCGGCGTAATTCACGCTCATATTCAGGCTGTTATTGGGTGGGAACAGATCCCAGGCTGCTTGAACCTATCAGCGATACCAGTTTCTTGATGGAACGACTTGAGGGAATATCATGACTGAAATGCTTCAATGAATTTTCCTTTTTTGAGCCTTTTCTGAAATGGAATATACTGCCCTCTTTTGGTTGTAGGTGGAATCAGAAAACATCCGAATAATAAATGGCGAGCAGGAGACTATACCATTTGAAAATTGCACGACATGTCGGCAATGATTCACACTCATGGGAGGAAATGATGTGAACAGGCACACGCCACATAAAAAGATTCGAGTTCAGAGATGCATCCAGAACTTTTGACGGTGAGGCAAATGTGCTAACCACTGTGCTGCTTCAATCATCCACTTTCAAACGCAGCCTTGAATCTTTAGTATGAGGTGAATCATTCAGTGGTCGATGAAAATGTGAACAAGTTCATTTCACCTTGAATTGGCCCGAGTGTATGCAGTGCCATAACAAGAAATCAGTCGTAGAAAAACAGACCAAAGGCAAAATGCGGTGAATCATACACATAAGTGATTATAGTGCCGGCTAAATATCACACTTGATTGTGACGTTGAAATAATTGGTAAGGCAACTGAATATGTAAATATCACGGAAAAAAAAAAAAAAATTACTCTCAGCTTTCAGTGACTTGCTGTGTAATCTTGATTTTGCTTTTGTGTCATTGTGTGAAAGGAAGTTAAATAAGGCCATTTTTGTGAATAAATGAAGAAGCCATTTGAAGACTTACTGGCATCGTAAAATCTAGTTCAGTGCACAAATTTTTCCAGGAACATTTTTCTTTTTGTGGACCCCAGATTTTCATTCCCCGTGCAGCTCATCTGTTACCAAAAATACAGATGTCTCTCCTCGACAATGCCTTCAGAGCCTTGCGCACATATAAATAACGTGAAGGCCACCTGTGCGTGATGGAGACAAAGTGCCTCATTAAATAAAGATAAAAACACCCTTTAAGCCATATAAATCCCCATAAACAAAGCTTGGAAAAATTTGCGCAAACAACAGATGAAAGTTTCCAACTGTGTTCCCACAGATGGTTCCGTGCATGTTGCACAACCAAAATGTCCTCACGGTACATCAGATGACACTTCCAAAGGAAAACTGGTAGTACACTGTAATTTGAGTTGTGCCGTGGCACTTTCTCCATGGTCACCCCCCCCCCCCCCTCTTGAGAGGTGGTGATGGAGGGTACATCAGCAGCGGGACAGACGGAGGAGTTCCGGGCACGGTGCCATAAATGTGTCTGCCTGCTGTCCCGTCTGTCTCGAAACGCTGCAGCCCTCCGCAGATGTAATTGTCACTGCAGGTGGCCCTCGCTGCAATAAGCATTCATCAACTGAGCATTAACCTCTCTGCGCTTATAGAGGATGACTTGTCTTTGTGTCTATACTTTTGACTTTGCACTGGCAGGTAAGAGTCAGAGGAGACACCCGGAACTGGAACGGTCTGGTGGTCAAACAACTTTTCTCAAGTTTAATTAAAAAAAAAGTGATCCGGAAGTCAAACGTGGCTGGAAAACACAGACGGGGCCAAATGAGCCTGAGAGGCCTTGCATCAGCTAATTGCTCTTGCATTACAGGCTGCATTTTTATTTATTTTAGCGCTACCTGGCTTGTCCATGTGTATACATCTACGAGGATAACCAGCAAAAGATAAGACAAATATGAAAACTAAACAAAGAAAAGTGGTCAAAGGTAAAGTTCGCCGACTTTTGTTTATTTACCTAAACAGCCAATACTAGTAGACATGCATCCCATTACAATCAGTGCAGTATAGTTAGTGGCGGGCTGTCAAAAAATAAATAAATAAATAAAATAAAAATATAAAAATTAATAAATAAAAATTAAATAAAGAATAAATTAATTAATTAATTGAAAAAAAATCATGATCATATTCTTCACATTATTATCATATCCTAGTGTTGTATTTTTAGGTGAGAATTTTTATCCAATCAGAGTTCAGCTAGCTCGTGTTGCCAGGCAGATTTCATAATACCAGCAGCACGCACCATTCGTGCGAGGCCTTCAGATACAATCGTGCGGGCGTCTCTTCTGTGTGAGTTTTGGGGCTCATACAGTTGATGGGCAGTTAGGATAGCCAATCAGATCACGAGTAGGTTACAGTGAGCCTTCTCGTTGGCTTTACGCTAAAAGTGAGGAACGCGTCTTGTGATTGGATACTCACTCGTATGCGGAATCAACACACTCGAAAGTCGTAGCTGGCAACCGTTTGAAAATCTGAAATACATTCTCGCTTTTTTAAAAAAATGGCCGAAGAAGGGAAAAGTGTGGATTTAATTGCAGATACACTTGCGCACTTAAGAGCTGCTGAAAACAAGCCTTTAATTACCACCGAGTCTGCTGTGGGGGAAAGATTTCAGCAGACAATGTTTTAACGTCCAGAACTATAAACTAAAGTAAGCGGCAATGCTGGGCACATTAGAGTGGACCTTTAAAGTCCTCCTGGAACAAATTGTGCTCCGCGTGCTTAGCCCATAAGGATTTGTGTTTGGGATTGTAATCGTGCCAGGGTTGTTTCAAATTGGTTGTTAAAAGAGATTCACATCTCTCCTTGGCCTGCGTGTGCCTAGGTAGTTCATTGTGTGAGGTTATGCATGCGAGACAAAACCGTACAGCAGAGTAAAGAAATAAGTCCCCTTGGGAATTTAAATGGGATATATGTAATACATGAGGAAAAGAAAAATAAAAAAAAAATAGATATCAAATGAAATTAAAGGAAACCCATTGCTGGCAGCCATCCGGACAGCTAACACCAAGGATTTCACAAATTTAAATGATCACTTATTCATTAATGAATTCCATGAATACAGAATGTAGCCAGCGTTTATCTTGTTCCGTGTTTTGAATTTCATTTCCAGTACTTAATCAAACCTTACAGGCAGCTTAAAAGAAAAATCATAATGTGCCCCTTTTCGATTACATATGTCGATCACTGCAGCCGTTAGTTGACAGCCTGGTTCAGCTTCTATATCTTTTTTTTCTTTTTTTTTTTTAGAGCTGCTGCGGCTTATATGCGGGTGCGCCTTATATTAGATTTTTTTTTTTTTTTTTTTTTTTTTGCAGGACTACTCTAGATGGTGCTCTTGGTTTAAAGATAAATGCTAGTGCAATGGAAATGCATTGAAGCATCTTTAAACCAAAATGTGGCTATCTGCCAGAATCCTCATACTGTAAAAATGAAAAATAAAAATAAAAAAAACAACAGCTTGTTTGAGTTCTCAGACAGCGCTTCGTTCAAGTTGTAAATAGCCTTGTATTGCTATCGCACACTCACGTCAACATAATACAACCTAAATAAAATTCAATCAATAATTTAACGCTGGCATTGATTAAGAGCAAGCAGCCGCCGAGTACTTCAAAGTCTTCAACCACGTGAAGACCCCACCGAGTAAAAATCCCTCTAAAATGTCACAAGAAAATATCTGCCCTACATCTTCACAAACACCATAAAGGTTTAAAGCCGTGAGCGATACAAAAAAAATAAAACACACAGCTTCCGCAGAACGAGGAAACTGAAGTAGTTTTGCTCCAATTGAGCAACACTTCTCAAACATAAGTTGCGTTCAAGAGGAGAAATATTTGTTTAAGCTTCTTGCATTGCTTTAAATTGCGTACAAATTACAGACTAAGTAGGGACAAACCATTAGTATCGATTTGTGAAAAAAAAAATGAATTTGACCATATATGGGCATACGAGGATTCCGACAAACAGTGCCAGAGGAGTCAAAAATGACCATAAGTGCTTCATAAAGCTTCATTTGTCCATCATTAACAATCAGTCCATTATTCTCCCATTTATTCAACTTTGGGGAGTTCCACAAGCAGTATTTTTGATATGTGAGCATTTTGTAAACCTGAGCGTCCTCATTAAAATTCCACAGCAATGCATTCCCGTTGCGATGCAGTTGGACATGGCACACTCAGCTCAACGGCCATGAGAGTTCAATAATCCCCCCATATTTAGAAAACAGGGGAGCAACCTTGAGGCATAGACGCGTTTGCCCATTTAAACTACAGCAAAACAAATTGATCGATCATTCATCGCATCTTCTGTGCTTTAAAAATCCATATTGTGCACCACACACTCATTTTATGCATCACATCTCACATGTTGGGACAGGAAATGACATCGAGATTATTGCGGTCATATAGTACAACAAACCATTATCTTTTCTTGTCAGGCGGAGAGCTTGTCCTGGTGTGATCATTGGACAAAATTAATAGTGTTGCTCTTTTTTTTTTTTTTTTGCCCTTAAATATTTTCACAATATTTCAAGTGTCATTCTGAATAGCAAGTCCACCGCCTCAGAATCAACCCACCATCATGGTTTATTTATCCAAAGATACGGCATCTAATTTATAATTTACTTGCCTCTCTCCCAGCTTCCAATAAAGAATGTTCAGTCACATTTCTTGTTGCAACCATTCATCGTGAATACAGTACGCCTCAGAGGACTTCACAGCGAACGAGTATCAATCAAAACGCACGCATGCACGCGTACACAACACGCACAAAGCAAGCAGAAAGGCTGAGAATTCGAACATGTTAGAAACCA
This sequence comes from Idiotropiscis lumnitzeri, assembly GCF_059441095.1. NCBI lineage: Eukaryota > Metazoa > Chordata > Actinopteri > Syngnathiformes > Syngnathidae > Idiotropiscis > Idiotropiscis lumnitzeri. Next base: position 7,968,129 of record NC_142393.1, read on the forward strand.
AATGTGAAGAAGTTGGTCTTTCCTTTGCGTATGCAAAACAATTACAAAAGGACCGTCTAAAAAGGAGATTTTCGGATGTTGGCTCAGGAGCCAAAAGTATTTCACCAGCCAAATTCGGGCGGGTCGTGCACAGCTCATCAGGCATGGATGATGGTATGCAATTGAGTACTTTGCACAGAGGCCGATGAATATGTGGTCACGTGCTTAGTTTGCGCCATTCTTATTGATTTTCATGTGATTCTCTTCTAATTATGCCCTTGGGGTTTTTCATGCATGTATAAATTGTCATTTTTACTTTACTACTGAAGTAAAGCCGCTTAGCAGTTGACTACAGTGCACAGAGAAGATAAAGGCTAGTGCAATGGAAATTCATAACATTTACACTGCATCTTTAAACCAAGAGTGCCATCTAGAGGAGTTCAAAATAATCACAAATGCTTCACGAAGCTTCATTTGTCCATCACAACCCCTCGCTCTTGAAACGCTTTGTATATTGCCTGTAGAGCTAGAGAGTAATTGATATGCGAACGCGTGTACTGCAATGCAACCAGAACTCACTAAACACGGGGCTTTGAAAGAAGGAGCTGTGCATTAATAGGCGTTGAAAAAATGTTTCATTAAAAGGGATTTTTAGTGAAGTCATTGTCAATGCACTATTTGACACACCTAATGGGTTGATAAAGAGACTATATAAATGAAGTTGTATTGTATTGTGAGCCACATTAAGCAGAAATCCAGCTAGCTAGCAACATCCCCGCTAGCTAGCAACATCCAGCTAGCTAGATGTCAGCCAATCTCTGACACCTAAACCCCATTTAAATTGTCTAGAATGTGGTCAAAAAGAGGATGGGTTGTCACAAGCCATCAAAGAGAGCAGAGATGCTCTTTTTTTTCCCATCCATCTAGCATGTGCTAATTTTCAACAGTTTGTCTATTTGAAAAGGTGTTGTTCTTCTATCTCAGAAAGATTTTCTCTAATCACTCCAAATTTCCTCATTGTCTGTCGGGATTCCTTAACAGACAACCTTCCGCTCACTCTTTTATCCCTCGCCACAGATTATCCAGGGTGAAAGTGTTGTCTCCATACTCTGTGTGAATGTAATCCAATTCTGAGAAATGTTCTCACAGCTGAATCCAGGAATCGCTGTTGTGCATTCCAACACTTTATCTGGGCAAAGCCACAAAAACGCTTCTACAATCACAACCTACAGGATAAGTCTTGTTTGGCTGTACTCATTGGAAATGTGCTGCAGCCAGAATAAACCTGGATGATGAAGCTATACTTTGTGAAAGGAAAGGCTGCCTCGGATGAACACATGAATTTATTTACAGATAAACGTGAGTCTTAGTGAAAAGATTACCAATCACAAAGGACAGACTAATATATATATATATATATATATATATATATATATATATATATATATATATATATATATATATATATATATATATATATATATATATATATATATATATATATAGATGCTCAAAAAAAAGAAAAAAAAGTCTACTGAACATTTCCGCTTATCTTAATCGTTTCTGCGATAGTTCTTCCCGATCTATCGAAGCTAAACCGTCTTTGCAGCAGCACTAATGAAGATTGGTCAGGGTGGGTTAGCACTGCTTTTGTGGTAATGAATTTGGTATCAAACGGAAAGGCACATTTTGGCACGAAAACATGATAATGGTCTGCCTCCTAATGTAACGCCAAGTTAAACCACATCCCATTCTGGAACAAAAAAAATTAGATCTTGAAGCGATACACAATTTTATCTGTTATTTCTCTGGACTCACTGGGGGGAAATAATAATCACAGAGATTGGACGGAAAATACAATCTATGTTGTGATCATTTTAGGCAAAGCAAGGCATCTTTAGTCGTATAGCACATTTCATAAAAATGACAACTCAATGTGCTTCACACAAGCAAAGACCACACCAGCAAGCATTTACAAACAACATTCAGAAGCTAAGCAGAGAAAGCCAAAGTATCGCCAAAAAATGTTTTGAAAGAACATACTTTTAAAAAAAAAAAATGAAAACACTATTCAACAGCTGGTTGGGAGCCCACATAAAGCTTTTAGGACTGGAATAATAAGTTCTGATCGCTTTGCTCGGTTCACAGCCCGACCGCTTTTGAGGGAGTCCAATAAGATGACCTTTACAATTATCAAGTCTACTGGAGATAAAAGTGTGGCGATGATTCTCTTGGTCTGCTAGGAGCATGAAGCAGGCATTTTCTAATCATTCGCAACTCTGAATTGCTGTGATCTTTGTTAGGTTTGATTTTTGGAGTTTTGTGGCGGGCTTCACAATTTCTGTGCAACACCAAAGCAACAAGTTCTTCGTGTTTTCCTTTGACCACAACTCTGCCCAAACTTGCAAAAGAGATAGATTAATCGTTGAAGAACAACACAATTCTTCTCTTTCTTATCTTATAAATTATCTTGAAGATGGAAGCAGGAGTTAGATTAGAACAATGTAGAATAAATTGGAACAGATTGATAAATTCAAAATTTAACAGAAAAATATATACATCAAATAAAGTTCAATAAGCAGGTGTTCAAAGTACACCAATACACGTGCACTTTTCTTTTTAAATAAAACAAATGTTGCTGGAACATCTACACAAACTAATCAAAAACTATTCCAACATCTCAAACAGTTTAATGATTTAATTGACACTAAAATTAGTGGCACTCAAATTATAAATAGCACACAGTTTCAATGAAGCTTTTTTAAACATTGCATTGCACTTCCTAAATAAATCAAAAATCTTGAGCAACATATCATCCACATCAAAGTTGGTTCCCTACCAATTGCGTCTTCTGACTTAATGGTCTTGCTTTGTTTCCAGTTGCATTTGCGACTCGTGGCTGAGCCACGTGCAAACATTTCATGCCATGCTTCTACAAGTCACGGAAAAAGTGAATGCGGTCCCTTTAAATAGGAACACTTCCAGGAATTTGCATTGCACCACCTGTTGGAGTGCTCCTGATTGTGCTCACTGGATTGTGGTTCGGCGTGTGGTTGCCCTCTAGTGGTCTGGAGGCTGAGTGATTGAAAATGGTGGATTTTTCCTTAAACATGGATTACTTTTGACGCAGTCATCTGTTTTGGATGTAACAACAATAACAACCACTACAGTAATGCATCCACATGAAGAACGTTTGTTACCTTTGACAGCAGGAATATAATGGAAAAAAAAAACAACATTGGCATCATCCAAAAAAGAAAAGCTTCTTCTTTGATTCATCCTATCATGCCTTGTCTGTCCTCCCTGCGCTCCACAAAATTGCTGATTGAGGGCAACTTCATCACTGGTGTGTCACTTCACACTTGCCATAATCAAAATTTGGGGCTTGAGGTTTATTGACAAGGCAATATTTAGTAGACAGTAAGTGTCAATAAATTTCAAAATGGGATTGCTGTCTTTGTTCCAACTGAAATCGGAACTCATAAGGAAGTTACAGATACAGTCCATGCACATTTTGTTAATTTGTCACTTCCTTTGACACACAAAATTGAAGTAACCTTTAAATGAGACACCTTTGTGCAAGTGGCACAAATATATTGAAGCCAGATTGGCTTACTATTCGGCCTTCAATGTGGACTTTCTCACACTTACTGTACCAGCGCTTGCTCCAATTACGTCCATATCTCTCCTTTCCTCCCTTTTTCATTAGTTACATCCAAGTGACCTTTCGATTGCGGGCGGCAGCACTCAGAGGCCTGCGTGCAAGTCAGTTATTGATAGAAAGACGAAGGTCATTACCAGCAGTTGTCTCGGAGATGACTTTAATCGGCCCAGAAAGTGATGCCAGAACCTGGCCTCTGCATGGACCCGTTCTGAATACTGACGGGGGGCTAATTGGACCCTCATAGGGGCTGCAAAGTGGGCAGGATGTGACACTCAAGGCGAGAATTCCTCGACTGCCTTCCGTTTGTGTCAGCCCCATTAACCTTCCCCTTCCACCTTTCCTCTGCCTTTTATGTTCAATTAACGGCAATATTGAAATGTGCTACAGTTGTGCAACTTAAGAGGTACACGGGGAATAGAAAAGGAAATAATTGCGTGCTAATTTGCTATTCACGGGCTCGTCCTCGAGGTGAAGCATTTTCATGCTGTTGGTCTCATTTTTGCGCTTAACATGTTCCGTAAGGGTTGCTTGCAAGCTGATCGGTGCGTGAAGTGCGTGAAGGCATGCTGGGTTGTGGGTGTCGGCACGTCAGCTGTTCTGTATGTTTGCAATTTTCAAACCAAACAATATTTCTCACAAAGGGAGCCTACAAAGTAAAAGCTCACTCGCCTTTCGCCCTTTTTACGGATTCCGTAATTAATCACGCCACCTGACTGCATTCATTCAGGGTCCCCTTTGGTTAATTGGACTGCAGCTAGCGAAAGCGCTAAGCGATGATTTATTCAGTGGGCTGGTAGAGCACCTCTCTGCCCTCCCTCCTCTCTCAACACGTCCCCGCAGAGGATAGATGTCTCAATCCTGCACTCGGCTACACCTGGCGCGTCCTCATCCCGCAGGCCAGTTGACTGCGAGGGTGTATTTTGAAAATGGACTGCCGGGCGACAAGACAAGAGAACATTGAGCATTTGTGTGTCGGGAGAGTTCACAAAGTGGTAGCACGCTCACTGAAAAATCATCTTTTCCGTGCGTATGACAGTGCCAGGTGACGGCGACGGAGATTTATTGGATACATTTGCGGCATTCGCGACCATCTTCGTAGGTTGTCGTTTGATTTACATGTCAAGCTCTGAGATACTGCGCTTTTTGGAATGTGTTGTTCCCATATGGCAGGCGTGAGCAAACTACGGCTCGGGGGCCACATGCGGCCCGGTAAACGTTTTAATCCGGCCCGCCGAATTTGAAAAAAAATTAATGAATAAAACTTGTGAATGTTTTATTTTCCAAATACTGTGGTGTGTCAAAGACAGACATTTTGTTGTAATGCTTTTGTTCATTTTCATTTAAAATTAAATGTATCTTTTCTCTCTGATGAGGTGAGGTTACCAAAACACTCCATCTATCCGCTCCTGGTCCAGCCCCTCTGTCAAATTTTAGAACTCATTGTGGCCCACCAATCAAAAAGTTTACCCACCCCTGCCATATGGAGTATGGGTCAGGTAAAACGAAGTCATTTAAAGATGGACTAATTCATCATGGGGAACTTAAATTGAATCATTCCGTTAACCAAGTCGCTGGCGGTAACCACCAAATCCAATTTAAAATACAAATGTATCCGCCTTCAAATGTGTGGGACGTATCGTCATGTACTGTAATTTGATGACATAGCATGTTTGTGTCATTTCACACCGTGTTCACTGACTGTGCATTCTCCGGCAGCCACACGTGGCGTTTAGCAGATAATCAGTCAAAATGGAGAATGGACCTTATAATCCAGAGACGCAGGTCCCATTCATCAACATTAGAATTGCACTTTCTCTTGTGCGACTCGGTTGCAGTGCTGCCGGCATACCATTACCCTGGGATAACCACACTTGAATAGTTAATGCGGCTGTGGGGCCCCCTCTGCATTACAAATGGGCCCATCCGTCTCACCGAGACCCCCGTGGGTGGCGGAGGCTCACTTCATCCTCAGCAACTCTAATCGTTCATCAATAGGCAGCTATCTGACACCCGCCAATGTGGGATACCCAACACTGTGATGTGGTCATGAGACGGACATCCTGGTGTCAGGGAGAGGATCTGTGAGGTGATACTGTATCGGTCCAAATACCAGTGTGGGATTACGAAAGTCTCTTTCACTCATTTTGCCATAGATGTGGAATAAGGGCAAGTAGTGTAAAGAAACAAACCAAGATGATTCCACTTGTAAATAAGACACGCCCACTATTTTATCATTTGTTTTTTTTAATGAGTATCATTACACATGCAAATACGATAATATATAGTTGATCAATGATGATGAAAGTCCACATGTGACACGCATGCAGACAGACGTAGATTCATGATATCATCATTGAGTAGTCAATAATATTAGACCCATAATAGGCCATCTATACCGGATAAGGTTCATAATGTTAAAATTTTATAGAAAGCAAAATGGGTCATGTTTGACCCCAGCTATAGAAAAGTGAGGTACTCACACCAAAAAAAACTAAATAAAAAAAATATATATATATATATATATATAATATACAATTACTTAGAAACTATAACTATTACATACAAAACAAAATGGCCTCATGACAGACAACCTATTTGATGAATACTAATGTAATAAATATAAAAACATATTGCAGAAAAAAAAACAGACCCAGTTATGCATCTCAGGGTTAAAGATCACCACAATAACAATGCTAATTTATGTTAGCCCGTCCGTGGTGTTTCATATTTTATGTTAGCATTAAGCTAGAAGACTTTTGTTACGCTAAATATAACAACAGTGATGTGTTGAAAGTATTGTGATGAACATCCATGGAGACATTTTTCCTCTCTTTTGGAGAACTGTTTGCTATCTGACTAGCTGGGCGCTCTTGCAAGGGCACAATAGCGCAAAAACAAAAACAAAAAATGATTGCTTTTTTTATTCATGGTATGTTGTCACGGGAGTTGATCAATAATTGATGTTTCCAGAGAGAAAAACGTCTACCTACTTTTAAATCATCATACGTCCTTGGTAATATTTGTTCCTGTAAAATTACTTTGGTCTGGTGTGACACACAGTGGTGCCTTTTGTCCAACCTTCCTGACAGGATGACACCAGTTAAAGTGGAATCGATAGGACAAATGTTGAAGCCACTCGACTCTGCAGCTGAGCCTTGCACCTGTTTGAAGAAGTCTGTAAACACCGTTATCCCCCGGCCCAGCTCTTATTTGTTGTGGCGGTCGTCACCTCAGTACTCAGTGGAGGGAATCTGTGCTCCCTTCTCGAGCAAATAAACAAAAGCGCTGATAAAAGTAAGCACGGGACGGTCTGGGGAAGTAACAAGCACAGATGCCACGCGGGCCGTCGCCTGTCTCAGGGGACTGCAGCTGCCTTGTTGGGATGTGACAGCGCCCAACGTAAGCAGAGGAACCCCTTCCCTTTTGATCAATCAGATAAAACAGAGGAAGCGTGCATGCACCAAAATAAATACATTTCCAGATGCAACTCCATCGTGCAAGGTGACTCATTTATAAGGCTCCCAGAATCCCTGAACATACGCCCATGTCAGCTCTGATTTTCTAATGATTTTTTAACTTCATCTGGATATCAACCTGATGAGCTTCAGAACAGGAATTAAGTTTTAACTTAATTGAAATGCTGCTTATTGTTTTTTAAATGGCACTAGTGACTATATGTAGCAAAAATTACCTGTATTGCTGACGGATGCCTTTGTGGTGTCGCCTAATGTAATTTATCTCCAGAGAACAGCGCGTGACCATAAAGCCATCACATCTCAAACGAGTTGAAGGTGTTTTCGACTTTCACAATATGATTTGACGCCACTCGACTGCCCTCTAGCGGATGATATATTTTCCGCCACTTGCAAGAGTTGTATGTTAAGTGTATTAACACCAGGGGGCGCTGTTGATTCTGTTTATTATGCATGCTTTTCCTTCTTATGCGCGGTTCAATGAATCCTCTGGGAGCTATGCTGGCCATTTGTTGATTAGTTTATGCTTTTCTCGCTCTGTAAATAATTGGTGTTATGTGATCTAACAAACGTTGTAACGGTTAAAATTGTACATTTAAATTATTTGCTCTTTTTCATTACCAGGACCGATGCATTTTTTTTTTCAAACCAAGTGGTAAAAGTATACGAGAGCATATTGAGGAGTGTAACACACAGATAGAATAAAAAGGGGCTACAAACGTTTAAAAAGTACGGTTATTGATATGTCACTTGGTGTTCGGACTTTCACAAAAAAAGTGTCTTCTATTTCAAAAGGGAAGAAAGAAACTCCACATTTGTGTTTATCTAGTAAATACAATAAAAGGCCATCCATTCATCGATGGTCTATACTTCTTTACTTGCCGGAGCTTATCCCAGTTGACTTGGGGCAAGAAGCGACTTATACCGTTATCTGGTTGCAACCATTCACAACATTTAGTCATCAGTTAACTTAATATGCATGCTTTTTAAAACGTAGGCGGAAACTAAGTACTCACAGAAAACCGCAAGTACAGGGAGAAAATTTTAACTCCACACAGGAAGGCCAGAGCTGGCTTCAAACCCTCAACCTCATGATCTTGAAGCAGATGTGTTAACCACTATAACACTGTTCCACTACGCAAAAAAAAATTCCTCCATCAATATTTTATAGCACTTGTCCTAGCTAGGGTCTAATGAGCGAGATCTGGTCCCAGCTGACTGAAAGGCTGAATAAACCTGGACTATAGCCAACTGTAGCTCACATATACAAAACCAATCATTTATACTCATACTCTCACCTATGGGCAATTAATTCTGAGTCTTCACTCAACCTAATGTCCATGTTTTCAGAATACTGGATGAAGCCAGAGGAACAGAAAAAACTCACACAAGCATCGGGAGCACACTCAAACTCCATGACGGAAGGCCACAGTTGAGATTTAAACTCAGAACCTCAGAACTGTGAGGCAGATGTGCGAATTACTAGTCCACCCTTGCCGCAGGAATTGACATTAGGTTATCAATGATGATAAGTTCGTGTAGTTGAGTTTTAAATAGTTGAATAAATACGAAGTAAATCAATTAAACCGATTTAATCATCATGATTTCAATCTCAATCAAAATAATCGTGATTAGAAGATTTTTTCCATAATTGTCCAGCCTTAACTCACAGCACCATATGAATATAAAAAAGGTAAATTCGGGAAGATTGAATTTGAAATTGTTTTGTACATCACCTGAATTCCTCAAACTATGCAAAAGGTGAGTCACGCCAAACATTGAGTCCGTGGCTGCCAAAACAAGTGTAAAATATAACTCAGTTTTCATCCTTTGAAAATGTCAAACGCTTGAGTCATCTCAGGATGTGGCATTGTGAAGTTGACTCAGAGAAGCAAGAAGGTAAAATGAAGGCATGCGAGAGCGCCAATTGTTTTCTGCATACGGGCCCTTCACATAAATACAGCACTGTGCTCACTAAACAAGTTGCACGCGCTACTTCCTGTGTTTGTGTGACTCAGTTAGTACTCATAAACGGCCCCATCCCCCGCCCACTAACCTCCATCCACCCCCTCTCACAAGGAGAAAAGACGCCCCCTCACACACACGCGTTTGTGTCTCCACCCACCGTGCCTTTCAACGACTCCCACACTTTCCTCCCTCCTCCTAGTGCTTGCGCATGCGCACTCCGCCTCCCTCGTCCATGCTTTCGTCAGCCTCTCTTTTGTATGGCGACAGGGGGATGTGAGTAGCTTGTGCGCACGTGTGTTACTCATGTTCGACCCCATGGGGCGGCACAATCAAGGAAGGGGGAAACCCGGGCAGGAATTGGTGGTTGTGAAAACAACAACCACACTTTCGGCACCAGTGGCCTTCGCAGTTTGTGGATTGCGTACTTGAGGGCAAGATGGATGAACATATTTTTTATTTTTTTTTTTATATTTATTTATTTTTTGCGGTGCAAAAGCTTACAGCACCTGGTATTCCCAGGCGGTCTCCCATCCAAGTACTAACCAGGCCCGACCCTGCTTAGTGGATGAACATATAGGAAGAGGGAAAAGGGCAAGATGACATCACTAGGGGGGGGGATGGGTGAGCACGCTAACGTGGGTTAAGACCCCTCCCCTAACTGTCCCTCCCACTGAGATGCTTAATAGGATTCTGTCTGCTTTGGCCTGCTGCACAGTTCAAGAGGCAGGAGACGCTGAGCGAGCCAGTGGCCTCTTGTGAGATTTGATTTTGAATTTCAAATCGTCTCACCAGTTCCTTTTTATGGCTTGTCTGAACGTAGGTCACCGTTAGGCCAATATGAATTTGAATGTCAAACACCAACAATTGTTTTGCATTGTTGCTCAATCCTCTCATTGGTCTCCAGGTGGTGCCAATGGCTGGCATGGACAAAGCCACACAATTTCCTCCACTACGGCCACATTCTGAGAGGCTGGTGTGGCAGAGATGTGTGATGGCGTGGGGGATGGGCCTGAAGTAGTTGGGGAAGATGGAGAGGAAGGAAGTGAATAGAGTAAGAAATAGGGAATGAAGGGGGTGGCATGCGAGGCTCGCACATGCTGAGCAGAACATTGGCCTCATTGAGAAAAAACACCCTCCCGATTCATGCCCATCCCATCCACTCCTCCACAGTCAGTATCGTCACAAATGTACAGTACATTCATACTCTTGATTCAATTGCCGATGTCCACAGCATATTTTTTTTCAAAGCTGAGTGTTCTCTTTTGGGTTTCAACACTGATCACTTTTAAAATTGTATGCAAGATGGGTGCGTTATTTACATTAAAATCCCTGGTGTGAAAGTTGCAGGAGGGGGGTTGATTTAGGCCTGCCCTGCATCCAGCAAACGGTAGATGTTTATCTTGTTAAATGCAAAACACCAGAACCCATTGGAATGCGTGAATCTTCTCACACTCACGCAACTGGTATTGTTATTCTGAAAAGTACCGGTTGAGTGAAAAGTAGTCAGCATCGAACCTGGGGTGCTGAACTGAATGCATTTACAGATACGAGAATGTACAAGAAGTTGAGCGAATGCTTTGGCTTACTAGATGTATAATACTGAGCATGAACGTTTAAAGACTGAAAACGACAAAAATGGGCTGATTTCACTGTAAGAAAAAAAATCACAGTTAATTCCGAACATTCTGTGTGAATAATACTGGATTATAGTCTTCTTGTTCTTATTATTACTATTTATAACTAACTCAGGGGTAGTTTCTTTCCAAAAGCCATCACTAGCTAATCGTGGTTAGGGCTAATGTATTTGTTCTATATCTAGCTAGCTAGCTAGCTAGATTGCTAGCTGTCTGAGTAAGGTGGCTGAACTCAAAGTAAATGGAGATGGTTAAATCTAATCTACTTCTGTATATCTGTCCAGCTTGTGTTTTGGTGAAACTACCAAAATAAAGTCAAAGAAGATCTAAATGGAAGTGAATAAAAAAAAAACATTAATATGAAAAAGAACTGCATTGTACATTTTTATTGTGAAAATGTACAAGCCAAAAATGACTTTCTGAAGGTAAAACACACAAATTTAACCAGTCCCTCAGTCATTATCTCCCAGTGGCTGGCCGGTGAGTTCGTCATCATTAGTCCGTCATTTTTTCAGGCCAGCTCAGTCTATCAGTTGTAACTCCGTCATTATTTTAAGCGTGGTTCCGTTATCTTTAAATTGCAGTTTGTCACAGCTATTTTAGGAACATCAATAAAAATAATCATAACAGCACACAACACACTACTTGAGAAATAGTTTGGACAACTTTAGACCAAAAAATGATGTATCAATGCTTACACAATTTCTTCTCCTCCTCCTGCTTCTATGCAGATCATACCTGGGGTACCCCAACCGCGACATGTTTCCTTCGAGGAACACCAGCTTCTGGAAGTTGGCGCTGGCCAAGGGCTGCCATTTTCGGCCACCTGCGCCACAACTAATAACTGGTTTTACGTAGTCTAAAGTCTAGTCTACTTTCTGTCCCCAAATTATATTGTAATAGAAAATGTCCTGAATCTGCCGTAACACCCAGCGAGCTACAGCGTTGTCTGCAAAATTCCTAAACGAGGTAAATTGGACTTGCACCAGCAAAAAATCAAGATGTGCCACTTTTTACACCGAGCACTCGTGCACCTGTCTCAGAAAATAGCGTCCAGAGGGTTTAAACTTTCACATACGAAAATCATAGATTGGATTTTGCCAGAAAACACCTCAAATATCTTAAAATGTTTATGAACTCTTTGAAAATAAATTACAAAGATTAATTTGAACCAGATTGATGATAAAGGTAAAGTTATGACGGAAACACACAACTTCGACGCAAAGCGTACCAAATATTGATGATGAACGTTATGCCAAACTAAAATCATGTCATTTCACAATTAAGATCAAATACGAGACATAAAATAGCAAATGTTTGTAAAACAAGTACACGTTAGCCTTAGATTATCTTTAGATTAAAATGTGACTGAATTTGTGAAAATCCCAAATGCTAAAAAAATGCAATTTATTTCAATTTAATTTCTCAACATTTTTACCTTCAATGAGAAATTTCAAGCTGAATTCACCGAGATACTCTCAAATATCAGCCATCTCACTGACCTTCTCTGAAATGTCTGGAATTAACCAAGCCTAACATTTAACCCCAAAAAACAGCAAATAAATAAGCAAATAACTCTAATTTGACCTTTTAATCAAGAAATCAAGTGCTTTGATTTAAAAAAAAAATAGCATTGAAACTCAATCTGGTATAATAAAGGAAACGTTAAAAAATATTTTTAAAGGGTTTTAGTCAGATAAATTCGCTAACAAAATTCATTTTTCTTCATTCATTTGAAGATAAATATATAAATTATTACTGTGGTAATCCTCTCTATCGCTTACAAACGTTTGATGGGGATGCATGCCTTGCACATTTTGCATTTAGTTTTAACAACTCCCCATCCATTGTATTTACGCGCCATTTTCACCAGTAGTTGCAAATTGTGTTGTGCACATACGTTGTATTGTGCAGTGTAGTCCGAAGAAGGGGATATGGAGGGGGGTCAATGGGGGTTGAGGCGGTCCAGTGCCGTTGGTGGCCCACTTATCATATCTCCGCCCCCAGTCCTCCTGCTCCCAAGAGGGCGGTTCTTTATATTGCCCCCAAACTCCTTCTGACTGGCGCTTGTTTCCTTTATCTGCAGGAGAAGAGACGCACATGCCATTTTTGGGACCACGTTGGAATAAACCGCTTAACCTGCTGGTAAGAAAAACGCGTCGTATTTAAGAAAAAAAAAAAAACAGCCTCTTTCCCAATGCTGAATTGCATTTAATGCTTCATGAGCTTGGATTTAAAGGGGGCGGGCTGTGTGTTTGTGTGTCGACTCAACGCGGCGCTTTGTAGCAGCAGGCTTAAAGGGGATATTTCGCTCTGTAAAATAGTCTGGAGGTTAAACTTGAGCTGCAGAGGTGAGTGCACGTTTTGCGGAGAATTATGCACCCTTGCAACTATTTGAGAATATTTCCAATCGCTCAGTGAGATGAGGCGACATTTCAATGAGAAGCCGTCTATTGTTGCTGTTGGCCGCCATAAAACACGACGCGCAGCTAGCGAGCGAGCTCGGGATCTTTTTTTTTTTTTAAATTATGCTTTTATTATTCACATTTGTACGTAAATGTAAGAAGGGTACGATGCCAAAACCACACACAAAGCTTGCTCGGGTTTTTGTGTGCATGCATGTGTGTGCTAGTGAGGTGCAAACATGCACGGGCCTCTGGATGCGGCCGGTACGTGAATGCAACGGCGAGGCCTGCGGCACATGGCTGCACCGTGCAAACCGGTTCGACTGAGATCCGCGAGGCGGCGTAGGCTGCGCTTTGGATCTTATACGGGACTGAAGTCGAGCCACGGGGAAGCTTTCATTTAAGAGTTCGAGGCATCGTGGCTTTGCGCCTTTTTTTTTTTGGCGCCTTTTTTTTTTTTTTTTGCCCCGGCCCCCCCTTCCTCCTCCTCCTCCTCCACGAACACCACCCATCCCCCACCCCCCATTGAAGTGAGCTCAGCGCGTTGTCTTGCAAGCGACTGACCAGGTGTGGTTTTGATTTTTTTTTTTTTCTTTAATGTTCTCCATTTTTATTATAGGTGTGAGAAGTAAATATGAGCGACAAGGGGGCAGTGTCACCTAAGGAGAAGGAGACGGCAGGAAAGAGGGGACGTGGAAGACCCCGCAAGCTTCCCGTGGTAAGATGGGGGGAGGGGGGCGGGACTTTCAGGTGCACATTTTTGAGTTTGCATGACTCATCAGTTCTGTGAAAATAATCCAGCATAGCCACACATTAGCCAATGTGTGTCGCGAGTGTCACGTGAAAGGCAAGTCTTGATTTTTCTGGCCGTTGGGTCACCAGTAAGCGTTCCAATTTGTTTGTGTGTTTCCGCCATGATTAATGGGAGGTGTAGACACCCCCATCAATGAAACTTCCTGTGTTTGTCAGGTACTTGTAACCCAACACCCCCAAACCGGTTTTAACCCTCTAAGACCCACCTTCACTCCTTATGCAATGGTTGACATTGCAAGGTTGAGAGTAGCTTGGACGGCCACGCTGCACCGTGTAATTGAATTGCTTTGGTGGCAAAGAGCTGCAGTAGTACACAAGCTTGAAATCCAATCAGAGATGATTCTACGGAACCTGGCTCAGGTTATCAATTGAGGGGTCGAATGATATGGTTCTCAAAAAAAAAATGTGTTGGTTACGTAATGTATTTTATTGGCATGTTTTGCAATGTAGGAATGTTTAGGTGTGTCTATGTTTCGTTGAAGTCATTTACAAGCACAGTTGGCGTTTATTCATCATTATTTTCTGTGGTTTTCAAATTTTTATTTATTCATTTTGTTTTGTTTTTTTTTCTTCAAAACCAGTCCACTGAATCTCAAGAGCCCAGCGGATCCCCGACTCCAAAGAGGCGCAGAGGACGACCCAAGGGCAGCAAAAACGCCGCCGCCGTCGGGAAGGGCAAAGTAAGTCCATGATGTCTGCTTGCGGCACGTCACATAGCAGCAAAGTAACAACTTCAGCGGCCGCTTAGCTTGGATGACCACGTCATGACCAGAACATGCTTAGACCCGCCCAACCATTGAATTCTAGTTTTGGACTATTTCATGACATCTTAGCTCTGTCATGTCCTGCATTTCTTTGTGAAATGTTTCCTCTGACTCCCACGCCCACCACCCTTAAAAAAAATTGTCATGCATGGCTGTCCCGTTTTCTTTACAGAAAGTACAGAGTGCTACTCGCTGTGTACTTCCTGTCCTTCAGCATCCTGCAGCGTGTCATGCAAAGGGTGACGTTGATGCAGTGGCTGCAATAGTGTTTCCACACTGACACCAAACACCACCCCGCCACCCCCACCCGGCACACAGTCCAAGTTCTTCTCAGCCTGTTGTCTCCATAGCAACAGCTGATTTTTCTCCCTCGCCCTGAAATCTCCAACTCCCCCATGTGCATTGTCCTCGTTGCTACTGTACGTGTGAGGGAAGGCAAATACTCGCGCACGCGTTTGTGATATAAGTTTAGCGAGCAAGGCCAAGTGGCTGAGGGTTTATGTCTACGCGTACTTCCACCAGCTGTCTCTGGGCCACAGGCCAGGTGGCCAGCGAACTGGAGTGCCCTGTGTGCAGTTCCTGTTGGCCTTCCAGATAATAGCCAATGAACCCAGTGCCCCTTGTCCATATCTCGTTGCGCGGGCTCTGCTGCCACCTGCTGGCAGCTAGAAGCAACACAAATATTATTCAGTGTTTAATAATACATATTGCCATTTAAGACAAGCAAGATTACTGTGACTGTGCAGTGCTGCTCGTTTTTTTCCAGGCTCTTTACTACAAACCTTTTTTTAATCCGCATTTAATTTTGATATTGTTAATCATAATACTGGGCAGATGATTTTTTTTTCACGATGGCACAGAAACTTTTGCGCAGCACTTAATCTAACCACTCTACCCCCGACACCTCTTTTCTTTAAGGCAAAGGCGGAACCTGCTGCTGGTGCAAAACGCAGAGGCAGACCCAAGAAGGAGGTAAGAATCATTCTGTCCTCACTGAATTTAATTTGTAATTGATAGGTGATTTCACAGCACAATATTTTTTTTTCCAAAATCCCTTTAAGATGAGTCACTTTTTACTCCAAGTATTTTGACTTTGACTCTGATGTTAATCACTGCTGCTTGTCCTGAAATCGGATGAGTCATCTATAAAAATCAAATTTTAAATTTCTAACAGGATTATGGTGAAAGAGGTCAAAGGTCAGCCACATGCTCCATATACAAAATCCCATATTTGTAGTCATTTTTTATGACAGAGTTCAACCAATTTCCTTGTGTTGCAAGTTTTCAACTTGGAACACACACACACACCCACACATAAAAATTTTGTGATGTAGCCCTCCAACGAAAACACAGCACTTTTTAAAATATTTTATTTTAGATAAACCACCACTTGAGAATTTCGCTCTGATGCGGCTCCATAATAATTTGACACCAACACGCCAGCAGCATGTTGTTCCATCCCGGAAGATGATGATGTTTCGTAGTAAGAGTGTGTTGTGGGTGTGCTCGGGCTGCCGCCTGGATCGCATTAGTCACATGGAGCAATGACCTGTAGTTACCCCGCGCTTATTTTTATGAATGAACACAGCCAGTTGGGAGTGAGTGAAGGAAGCCGGATGCTTCTTTGTGACTCATCAGTCCACCATCATGAGTCACTGACCCCTCCTCATGGTCGTTTTCATGCCACAGTGGTTTGTCAAGATTTGGAATAATATTGATCCTCTCACAGGATCACGAAAGACTCGTTGAGACTTGAGTCAGCATCTCTGATCAGCACCAACTGAGTTTTTTTTTTTTTTTCTAATCTCCCCCTCTCCATCTTATTTCAGGATAAGGAAGAGAAGCCATCACAGGAGTCATCGGAGCAGGAAGAAGAAGAGGAGGAAGAAGAGGAAGAGGACCAGTAATACCAACGCATGCTACCTCACTCAACATACTGACTTACTGTTAACCATAACTGGACTGTATCTCCAACACCAGTGCCACTTTTCATGACCACTATTCCCGACAGGGCCCCCGGCTCAAACGAGGGCCAACACCGTACATTTCTCATGCAACAGCACTGTAAAACGCTGGACCTTGCCCAAGCGTAGATCTAAGCGTCACATGACAGACGACAGCCCTTTTCTCTACGTCATGATATCACAAGTCTTTTATACTGGAGAAGGTGGGCTTCTAGGGGTTTCGAGTGTATTTTCTTTTCTGCTGAAAGATGGTTTGTAGTCTTGTTTTTTTTTCTCTTTCCCCCCCTTCTTCTCTTTACTCAATGTTACTTCTTGATTTTACCCGCGTCTGAGATGGTAGGGCCTGTGGAGTTTCTCTGTTTTGTACAGGACAAAAGTTATTTTTACCAATACTCGTGTTTGTGTGATGTGGTTTAACCTATCCTTCATACGCTAGATGGAGTTGAGCTTCAGTGTTTAGGATGAGAGTCACTGGTGGTGTGTGTGTGTGTGTGTGTATATACATTTTTTGACCCTCCCCTCCTTTTTCCTGGTGTCACCGCTCACAAGTAGAACATCCCTTCATGTAGCACATTGTATGTTTTAGAGTATCAAATGGCCTCCTCTGTCATTGGTGTGTAGCGGGGGAGGCAACTATAGTGTTCTAGTTTTTTTTCCTTTTTTTGTTACTTTCCAGTTTCATACCATTTAAAGTGTGTGCTACTTCCTTTCAAGTGTTGTCAATTTTAAAGCGTAGGGTTCCAGGTTGAGAGCATCAGTGTCGTTTCTTCAGGGAGCTTTTTACAGATTTTTTTTTTTTTGTTTTTTTTGCCTGTGCTCATGCCCAGTCAACTGAAAGACAACTGGACATGCCATAAGCAGTTTAATAATAAAATTGAAAGTTGTTGGTACTTCTCTGCTTATTTGTTTCTTTTTGCCACTGAGCACCTGCTTCTTCACTGAGTGTGTTTCCCAGAATGATTTTAATGATGTTTTGCTTTTTACTACAACAACAACAAAAAAAAAAGAACATTGAACGTTGTCTACTTGGCAGTTCTTCCACACACCTCAGCTGCTACAATCTCAGTTATAAACCCGGAAATCTGCAAATTGACCACATAATGCCTGGACTTTCATACCTCATTCAGCAGCTTGTATAGATCATTGCTTTTAACAGTTTTTGTGTTGCTGTGTTCTCCGGCATGAGTCATTTTTTTTATATACCTGGTTGAAACAGGCCTTGGCTTGCTCACAACTGAAGCTTGCATACTGGCTGGTGTGTGTGTGTGTGCATGTGAGAAGCAAGTAAGGGGAGACTTGTCTGCTTGACAGTTCGCTGACTGTAGTGGTTTAGTATTTTTTTTCTTCTGGTGCACTGAAAATTTTACGGTTGAACTCTTCCTGCTTTTTGTCCATCAATTTCCACCAAATCTGATTCGCATCACAAACTGACATCTACATCTGTTCATTTATATACTGTAAACTGTTGAGGATGGTATCATTCTTTTTAATGGACACCGTATATAAATGTACAATGTATATTTTTTCTATGGTGCCCTACAATTTGTATGAGATAAAATGGTCAATAAAGATAATTTTCTGTCGTTTTTCTGTCATTTGTTCAAAATTGGAATTGAGGATGCTTTGGTTTGGATTCGTCTCTTCTGGTTGGCAATAAGTGGCTTTGGGATGAAATTTCAGTATGAACTTTGAAATCACTTTAACCTTTACAGGTTAACTGAATTTGACCTGCTCTTAACTTTCTCCACATATTCCAACTGCTCCATGTTTCTGTACTTTATGTCTAACTTGCCGTTCTCCAACGACGATCCCAACGGCAAAATTCACAACTGGTGTATGAGCCATTGGTAAAATTTTCCCATTTTTTACTTTTGGTTGGAGATGTCAGTCAACTTTCCAGGTCGTTTTTTGGTAGTGATTCAAAAATCGTTTTTTTTCTTTCTGTTGAACATACATAAAAAAATAACTAACATGCTAATGGCATTGTATGTTATATATTTCGTACTTTTCATGAATTCCGGTTTAGGTTAGGCATTACGTTATTTTTTTTTCCAGAAACGTTCAAGATGTAGAATACATGTGCTTGGAAAAAAAAGTTTATATTTTCATGCCTGTTTAAAATTTATTTTCTCAATAACTTTTCTACTTTAATTACAACTGGTATTTTTTAACAATCATTTTTGTCATTACTGTTCACACTTAGACAGCATGAGACCAAGGCACCGAATAACGGATCTACTGAATCTTGCCAATGCAAGTCTTAGAACAGGATTTTCTCAAAGGGGCGTGGCCAATAAGCTTGGAGCGCAACTGCCGTCAGAAGGTTGCAACAAAAAGAAAAAGACTGGAAACTTCGTAAAGAGGCATAGAAATGGTCATCCTAAAAAAATATTTTTTCTGTGAGATCAGTAAATTGTGCAAAACGTACTAAAACAAGCAGAATCAGATTTAGAAATCTATTTGAATTTCTATAGGTCAAATTAGGTTAACCTGTAATGATATGCAGTTCTGGTTCATCTCGAAAATTCACCAGAAACCCAAATATACATTTTACTTTTCATCTTTCTGACCAGACAACCTGGAAACATTTCTAGATTATTCTATTAAAGCAAGAACGTCAACTAATGTTTGAATGCTTGGCCACAAGCTGACAAGGACAATTAGGTTCGAGGTCAAATCAGTGCATGTTATGATGTGTTTGAGGTCTACTTCGGTCAATGTCATATCTAGATTTACGAATAACAACACAAAACGTTTTTGGTCAAAGTATATTTTCTGTCAGCAGTCCACCCAAGTGTGTAATCACTAGTCGTGATTTAAAGGGGATGTCAACCCCGCCCAAAAATTTTGCAATAAAATCTCGATGCTCCCGTGACATCCCAGCTGCTCACGGCTCAGATAACGACCAATCATGGCTCAGCTCCAGACATCAGGTGAGATGTGATTGGTCGTTACCGGAGCTGAGCAACTGTGATGTCATTTTCAGTGGACAGAAGTAACAAAATGGCCGCCCACCGTATTGATTACTGTAATTAACTTATGTTAAAGATATAAAAAAAAAAAAGTTTTGAAAATGGCTGCCCACCAAGATGACAAAAAATTTGTATTTCACTGCTTCAGAATGTCACATTGAGACGAGGCACACAGAACATTTTATTGCAAATAATTTTGAGGGGTTGACTTCACCTTTAAAGTGATGCAGCGACAAAGCAGCCAACTTCCAGTCTTATTTCAGCAGAAATAAAAAAACAAATGTCTACTTTGACATAAATGTTTTCTTCAGTAAACTTAAAGTGAAGCTTCATAACAGTGCAGACAAGTTTACATCAGTAGTTGTCCATTATGATTCAAGTGGAACACAGCGGCTCAGTAACAAGTTCAACTGTGGCATGATTGTACATTGTTACACAATGCATAACTTGTTCAAATGAATTGAACTGTTAAAAGTCTGCATCCGCACTAACAAGCTAATAACAGTCCAGTGTGGCTTCACAGATTTGAGGGCAATAAAGCAGGCGGGTCTATCATCGAGTACAGTCAGAACCATGGCATTCAAAGTCTCTGGCTGGAGGTGAATCTTTGCTGGTGCCATGTTTTGTGCACAGGACATATTTGGAGCAGGAGTCATTCACAAAACACTAGATCTTGTTTATATTGGTATTGAGGTTTTCATGCCTTCCATGCGACTCATAGGATTTGTCAAAACCACACAAAGATCCAGATCACATATCAGGGCTTGTCATGATTTTGTGTGAAAATGAAAGCAAAACAGAGCACAGATAATCCTTGAGTAAACCTCCCATAAAATATACATTCATCAACAGGTCACTTATTCAAGAAAGAAATTGTACTTCGGTATTTGAGCTGCTTGTTTTTATATAGGATGGTGTTTTCCTAAGGTGCTGCAAAAACTGAATTCCAACAAACTGGCTAGTAAATGTTTATGTTTAGGAGAAGGTGGATCTGTTTGAACACTGAAATTCAGTGAACGATTGCAAATAAATACCTGACATTAAATAAGTTCAATGTTGAATTCTTCCTTAAACACCAATGCCTTGCTTGTTGTACTTTACAACTGGGGAGCAAAAAACACAAACGACAAAAAAAAACTATGCTTGTGGTAAGTGCATGTACTCTGTGGCATTGCCATGGTTTGGATTCTTCAGGTATCTTTGGTCAGAAGAGGGCGTCGCTGTTGGTAATTTCTTGCCCAACCTTGAACGACCTAACAAAAAGGAAAATTGCGTTAGTGTCATATTTGCATTTATAGAGTCAGAAGTCACATACCTATATGTATATTTTCTAAATAACCATAAATGTTTATGTACAAATAAATACGCAAAACCTTCAACTCAAACACAAATTGTAGATTTCTGTTGTCATGGCATCCAGCCGAAGGTGACACAAGCTCAGCAAAGTTAGAAGCGTAACAGTCTTGATATTTGACTTTAATTTAATCTTTTAATATATTCCATTCACCTAAGGCTAAATTAAGCAGATCTATTTTCACAACTCAAACATGAAGGAATGTGTTGGCAAAAGAAAGATGAGTGGCATTTGCGTGACATTTGAGACGAGGGCTTGAATTTTCATGATTTTGAAGCCTCATTTTCTAGTAATTTTTTTTTTTTAATCATTCAAGTTTGGCAGGGTTGTTAACAACAATCTACTCTTCTCTGTGGTGTGTCAAATGTTGAGGCTTTATTTTCACCTTTACAAGGATTTTAATTTGAATACAACACAGTACCTCAACTCGGTGCAAATCAGGAATAAAATACAGTGTATTAGTTATACTGTTTATCTTACGTGTAGTAAACACTGCCATCTACTGTTTCTAAGCATTTGGCCAAGACAAATATGCACAATACAATTTGCATCACAATGAAGCTGTGATTTAGGTTTGTCTTAACTAAATAAAATATCCGAGGAAGAGTTTTCAACATGACCGTAACAACCATTTTGTTCACGCCCAAATTTCCCAATTGCCATTCAACCACTAATTGAGCTCAAAGTTCCAGTCCAGGCTGTACCTGACGCCCCGGCAGAGATCAGCCGGGATAGCGTTATACAAAATTAATGTACACAAAATTG
The DNA here is from genome assembly GCF_059441095.1 of Idiotropiscis lumnitzeri. Lineage (NCBI taxonomy): Eukaryota > Metazoa > Chordata > Actinopteri > Syngnathiformes > Syngnathidae > Idiotropiscis > Idiotropiscis lumnitzeri. The sequence goes on from NC_142393.1 coordinate 7,989,884, forward strand.
AACATAATTAGCTCTTATGGTTTCAAATAAAACAGTCCCTGAAATTTGTTTTTGTATTTTCTTTTGTCAACTTATTGCAGCTGTTTCCTATACATTAGAGGAACTGAGTTGTGAGAAACTAAGAGGAACAGCTTGGCTGCCGCATCACCGAGGATCAAGCAACCAACGAAAACCACACAAAGGTAATTTGTATAAGTGAGGTGAAAAAAAAACAGAAGCGAAAATAACCCGCAAGGTTTCAGCGAAAAAGAAGTGTGCCTTACTCTGGTGTCCTCTTCTCGCCACAGCATCTCTTGTTCAGCTTCATTCACCTCCTCTGAGGGGTCATATGTGTAGACTGGTAACAACTGATGGCGCAGTCTGTCAAGTCTGAGAAAATAATATAAAAGAGAAAACGCAAATGAAGAGGAGACATGACTCAACAGGTCAATCTTCAACAGAACAGCAGACGGCAGCTTTACCTCCGTTTCTTACGAATGTACAAGACCTGAAACAAAAACAGAAATATATTCTCATTCAAACATGTCTTTCCATAAAAGTTGCGCTATAAAAGCAACCAAAAAACATGCATATTACGTACACTGTGGCTCTAAATTGTCTATAGGTCTAATTGTGAGGATAACTTTTTTATATCAGCCCGGCAATATAATCTATTGCACTGAAGTAAGTAATAGGTCAATTTTTTTTTAGCTGCGTTAGAGTTTTAGAACCAGTCGTATAAAAAATGTCTTTACTTCAAGACATCTGCCAACTTACCACTGCTACAACTATTCCAAGGATGGTGATGAGGAAGAATGGCACCAACACATAGCCCACCGCCACGTCCCCATCAATGGTGGGGTACGGAGTGGTACTATTCATTGCATATAATCAGGGCAAGGGGCTACAGGGGGCTGGTTTACAGCAAATGGAAACCCCCCACCCCGGGACACACACTGTGCAGCGGCTCTCTCCTTAAGCTGCCCCTTTGTTGATCAGGCCTCATCCTTTTCATTCATGTGACTTCCACATGGTATCACGGCTCCTCCTACTTGGGACAAACCACACAGGGAATTGTGAGTACTAGGTCATGTCATTACATTTTAAATAATGTCATGTCAAAATATTATATTATACAATATATATTTCATTTATTTTTTTATTGCACACATAACAGAAATTAATTTAGTCAAAAGATTTAAAAAGGGGGGAAAATATTGTCATGAGCACAGTGCCCCGCACACTATTGGAAAAACATGTGATATGGATGTTGGTATTTAATTATTATACATTAAAAAAAAAGACATTTTTATTCTCTAAAGAAGGCAGTACTTTTTACATTTTTTACATCGTTGCGTCAAAATAATTAAGCTCAATGTGTACTTAATTAATTGTAGTTTCGAACTCTTGGGTATTAGTGATACACATTTAAGTTTGCATCTTACTTGAAAAATTCAGATAAAAGCATACAATTACATAAAAAAGTATATCACGTCCCTGAGATAGGCCATTATCGTTTGATTGATAGATAGATAGATAGATAGATAGATATGTGAAAATGCGTGTGCGCGCGTGTGCGTGTGGCATGCATAAACAGACAGTATTGAAAATCGAAAGCGGCAAGTACCTAAATGCAATTGATTAAGAAGTGCGTTGGCATCGTGGATTTAAAGTTAATTAAAGCTTTCTCACATTAACAAGGATGCCATCGCAGCGGGGAGACTGAGTGCGCCGACCTGCTCGACGGGTCCTCAACGCGGCACGGTTAAAGAAGGATGGACAATGAACTTCCGGCTTGAGAAGCACCGTTTTTTTGTCGCGCGTCCAAATCGGTTAGCTTCGAGCTAATTTAGCTGACAGTGCTGGCCTCTGCGCCACAAACGCCTGATAAAAGTTATCCGAGCCAGTAAACACTCGCATGATGGCCACCTCCATAAAGCTACTGTTCGTTTCACGTTGGCGACATGATGAGCGTCGTTGGTTTCGAGGGGGGGGGGGGGGGGACAATTTGAATTCCCACTCACCTTCCGGGAACCACGCTAATTTGTTTGTGTTGCTTCCGCAAGCAGCTTATTTATTTTTTAGCGAGATAGTCAAAGCGGCGAGGGCAATAGCAGTGCTTCCTCTTTCAAAATAAAACGACGGGACATTAAAATGAACCCAATTTTTAAGGGACAGATTGAGTTTGACCTAAATTCGTCCCGAGTCATTTTTTTATATCCGACCCACCGAGCATTTTCACTACCAAGCGTTATGTAACATTTGTTGCAATAATTTACCCGTTTTTCCCAGAATCAATTTAAATCACTGAATAGTTGTTTGATTAATTTACAGTGAATAATAACATTTGACATATTTCATAAAAATATGTCTACATTTTCAGTATGTATGTCTTTTCATAAATACTTGGTGAATTAAACTAATTTAATGAAACTACTTTCGTATTCTCTCGTCAGGAGGCGCCAGTGAGTCACTGCATGGTTTGTTTTGTACCGTTTTAACAGCGCATCCAGTTAAAATTCATTTGAACGAATTTTTGATAATGGATTGGATCAATTCTTAAAAAAACGTGTTGTTCAAACTCAAACACGGATTCTTAAATCAATTAGCTCGTGTAATATAATCATGATTTAAATCTGGATCAAGCCGCCAGTTTGTCTTGATCAAAATGGGATAAATGAACCAAAAAAAATGGGGATTATTCTAAATCTGATGCCAGGAATTTGGTAGATTAGGAGGAGATTTCATGAATTCTCTCTGGTGAAATAAATAAGATTTATTATGCATTAAATATTCATTTGTAATTATTTTTCACCTGATTTTAAAACCATAAAAGTAAAATTATTCACCCATTCACATTACAGAAACGAGATTAAGATAAAGTCAGTTTTGGCTTTACTTATCTCTCAATGGTTGTAAACATTGAACAAAGAAATAAAAATGTATTTGAAATTTATTATTTAGAAACATATCCCAAAATAATCCCTTGGAGCACTTCCAGTCAGTTTCAACCTGACCTACATGGAGAAAATGTTTCATCATTTTTCTCAGTCACTTTGATACAGTTCTCAGATCAGAATTGAAATGAGTAAAACCGTAAATGCATTTCTCCAAACAATTCTAAAAGAGAAAAACATAATGGTTCCCATTCTTTCTCAAATTCCATAGCACATTGCTCAAAAGGAAATATTTGAGTCCTTAAACATGTCAGTGGCATCAGAATAAGTCACGGTGTCATTTTGTTTGGATAAGAGAGTTAAATTGCTTAGTCCTGTTATCAATATAACAGTATACTCCGGAGGGGGTCTTTGAGTCTATTCGGAGGTCAGAGTAGGCAAGTAAGGCACCGCCTCCGTCTGCTGTCATTTCTCTGCATGTGAAGAGTTAAAACAAACAAAAAATAAAGGATCATGATTATATTTAATAATTTCCCATTTTAGTTCCATGGTCTGTGCTTTACATAGATTTTCATTTTGAATCCAATAATAATCAATGACTCGAGGACTGCAATTTAATTTGGAATCGTTAGTTAATCGTCGCAGACCGCACGCAAAATAACTAAAACTCTTCAAGGCCTGATTTAAAAAAAAATATGTGTGGGAACTGTCACAGAAAAAAATAAATCTCATAATATTTGAAGTCCTTTTGTGTGTCAGTGTGTCACTTTGATGGAATATACGCACTCGGGAAAATGATTCTCAAAAACCTGCCTTTCCTCTTGCACGCGGCAATGGCTGCAGTAAATGCAGCATCCCGTGAAAGTGAAACATCATTCTGCGCGTTTTGAGTCATTCCAGCTACTCCGACAGCTGATGACAGCACAGCATGACTGGCACCGGCTGATTCGTGAAGCCTCTCCTATTTTTTTCCCTTTATCAACAAATCTAAAAATCACAAAACACCAAAACAATGAAGTTTTCACTTTTTATTTAAGCAAACAGATAGATCGCAGCTGCATCGTAAAAAATGGGCCACCGTGCATGTTCAAAACCACATTCGAGCATTATGAGAGGTGTGAGACTTAAAAACGCTTAAAAATACGATTCATCACTTTAAGTTCTTTCCCAAAGAGAAGATTTGCGTTCCCTCACAAACATTACGAGATATCGCATTTTTTTTTTGCAAGGGATTTTTTTTTGAATGCGCGTACTTCCGGGTCATCATCCGGGTAAACGAAACCAACAAAGATGCAGAGTGGCAGCCCCTGGACGAGTTTAATTAAATTTTACTTTGAACTCGGCTTGAAATACAAAGACATAAGATCAATTATTGATATCAAGCACGGTGTGGAAAAAAAAACCTAAATACACCTGAAGCGAGAGCTAAACAAAAAAGGACATCTCTTGACCACAAGAAGCGTTTCAAGTCCTCCTACCGTGATTATTGTCGTCTCCGACGTACTGTCGTCTCTCAAACTGCAGCGCTTCAGAGACAAGGGGAGCCAAACTGACCCGGAAGTACATAAACACGCATGTAAAAAGAAATACGTCCCCTCACTCGCAAAAAAAAATAAAAAAGCATTATCCTACAATATTTGCGAGGGACAATATTACCCTTACGTGTCACCTCAGGGGCTGCGTACTTTACTTCCTTCTCGGAACGTGTGCAGCGTTTAGGCACCATAAATGCTCCCGCTGAGTGGGCCCTTCAAAAAAATCCCACCCTCTCCCACCACAAGGGGACGTGATTGACAAGCACAAAAGTGACGACCCCCTCTTCCCATCTGATCAGCAATTGGTTTTGGAAGTGGAAGTCGCATTTGGGGCTTTCCTTATGTTTGAAACGCCCACTTTGCCTACATTTGGTAAAATCCACTACGTTCACATCAAATAGATTTTTTCCCCTATTTAGCTGAAAGGGAATGAGTCCCACTAAAATACTGCTAAATAAAAAATATATAATATACAATTCCAAAATAATAATACCAATATTAATAATATTTTGCAGCATTATCCCCCTCTATCACTCAGTTTTGTGTGGTCCATTGAAAGGAAACCGTGGGGGCATCCTCCCACGTCGCGCCTGTGCTGTGCTGTTGTGCTCGCTCTTGCTGCGTGCATCGTGATCAGGCTGCAGAGTCTTGCGGAGGTCACCTTCTGTTACCGCAAGGGGAAATACTGAATCATTTGCAGTCAAGCCAAGGCTGGACTCGGTGCAGCTCGGCAAGCAACGTGTATCTGGTAAGCGAGCGAGTGCGCCACTGCTTCGATGCGCAAATAATAGCGTCCTTCCGCAATTGTGATGCTCGGGTAGAGGAATGCCATCGCATCATATGCCAATGTTATCCCTTCATATAATCATTGGCAATTATGTAGCTTCTAAATTATGCATGCGTCATTGTATACGGCATTGTTTTCAAGTGAAGCATCTTGCGTCATGTCGTGTTTCTGTTGCTCGTCACGGAATTAAATTGTTATACCGTGCAGACCGTGTATAGCACCTAGTTTGTAATTAAATGCAATCTTATTTAAATCGATGTGGGGTTTTTTTCTAGGGCAAACTGTAATAGCAATTCACTGTTATTTTTTTCTGCACATAGCCTACAGGGGATCAGAGGCACCCTCAAAGGTTGTTGCCATGTTGTTGTAGTAGATGGAGATGGTGGCCATGTCTGGAAAGGGTGGACATTTGTATACCATACATTTCTCCCCCCTTCCATGTGGAAAAATAAGGACAATCAAACGAAAGTCACGCGATAGTTGTTTGATACGAGGTGAAAATCACTGCCTGTTATATTTTCGAGGGGGGATTTTTCCGTGTAAAGGACACGAATATAAATGCGAGCGCTCCTCTGTGCCGTTATGTAATTGGTTGTCACAGCTCAGTGAGGAGCCATCACTCGCGTCATTGTTTTTCTTTTTCTTTTTTTTCTTTTTTTTTTTTATCTCTGGCCAACGAGCAGCAGCACAGAGTCACATCTTGGTTTTGGTGCTGGTGCTCTTTAAAATTGTCTAAATGGTCTGCATCCATGTCAAGAATTGATAGAAGCACCTATGCTGTTTCTGTCCAGAGTCTGTTTTAGCACGAAATGGTGCAGCTCACAAATAACACCAGCCGAGTCCCTCAGCATACATCGTCTCCGGAGGACGCATAGCAGACTTAAAAGCATTTTTGTGTGTTGCGTTTGTGCGTGACACACTCGGTGACGGTCAGGCCGCTTAGTGCGGAACTGTCCGAGGTTCTGAATTCTAACTTTGCCTTCGTGGGTGACTGCCAAGGGCCAAGGTGCCCCCAAGAAAGAGAAGACGATGATCATACCATCAGGGAGGGTAATTCCATTTTATAGCAGGGGGGACGGGAGGGCATGATTAAGTGCTGTACATTTCATCTATCCATCCATCCATCATCTACACACACACACACACACCCATGCTGTCTGGATGTTGTTTACATGTTTGACTTTATTTTTAATCGAGGCAGTTACCTGTCAGTGAAACCATTGAGTGACTCATTGCCATGCGATCTTTGCAAAATAATTGATCTCTTATCATTCACCAGTTTATTGCTCCCACTGCAGTTTGCTGAAGCTCACACACGACTGCGACTAGAGCAGAGCGGCCATCCTATACAAATTTACTTCCATAATAATTTGTCTGAATTTTCATATTTTGTACTTCATCAAGAAAATTACAGTGGGACAGTCATTGCAGTGTATTATGTAATAGGATTAAAAGAAGTACTGTACTTACTGTACAGCTTCATAACATAATCATTGCACTATAACCATAATCACTGATAAATTTTAGTTTCAAGATTTATGGTAATGCATTTATTGCATCAACCTTGTATTGGTGCATATGAGCTTTTAACATGCCATCGTCAAAATCATCGGTGTCTATGGATTAATTTGCCTTTATCGGTTTTGTTTTTGACTGTCGTAAAGAAAGCAGGTCTATTAAATCAAATGAATCAGATCTCAAAAGTCAACATTGAACAACACTCTTTTTTTTTTGGCAAACAAACAACATTTCTTAGATAGTTTAAGCACGGACAATGGATTATCTTTCTATTTTTTGCAATACATTTGTAAAAATGTCTTCACTTGCATGCAATTTTTGTATTTTTGATATCTACTGGCACTGTTCAAATTATGTAAATTGTTGTCATTGTTGGACTAATAAAGGTTATCTTTTATGAATATTTATTAAATCAATATATTTTTAACCTCATGGGCCCCTCATTTCGGCTGACATGTTTATTCCTTGCCTGTTTTAAGTTGCAGCCTTTTGTAGCAGTCTCCAGACACTTAAAAGATTTTTTTCTGAGATGCTTTTGTATGCTTCTTAAAACAGGAATGGAATTTTCAAAACTGGAAATGCATCTCGCAAAACAGTCTTTGTGTCATTGTGTACGCATAACAGTCAAATTGCTTAGTCATGTTGTCAAGAATAACAATGAACTCCAGAGGGATGTTCTGATGTACACCGCGACAATCGTTTTGATGACAATTATTCTAAATTGAAGTTTCACTTTAGTGTAAGTGGAAGATTGATTGCGAGAGATCGGCCAAGATTCACAATTCACCTTCAATGTTTGCACTTGTCATTAGTTGAGAAAGCATCTCATCTCAGAAAGGAAAACACAACACTGCATGGCACAATGAACAACTAATTAAAAAAAGTGGAAATGTGAATGGGATCGGGACAATCTCTTTAGGGAAAATTGCACACGCAATGTTTTGTGAATTACAGCGTCATTATTCCACTTATACATTGGGCCACAATTGATCAGGAAAAATGGTTAATCACTGGTTGATCTTATTCCTCACAGATTTTTCTTTGTTATAAAAAAAAAAAGGTCAAAATTCCCCTGAGGAAAAAAAAGTCAAATTGAAGTGTGGCAATAATGACAACTGCGAAAACTGAGCAAGTAGTTTTGACTAATTCAATTCTGTTCTAAAAAAATGACCTATATGACAAGTGTACTGTGTCGCCCAACAACTTATGTCCGTGTTTTGCAATATGGAACAATAGCTTAGGAATTAGTAGCTTCTCCATCTTTCTACTGTTAATTACTCGTTGTCCTCCCTTCATGTTGACGATACTTGTCAAAAGTGTATCTTATCCACCGCCATGGAGGCGTTGATTAGTGACTTGACACCGGACGTAACACAAACTTGTGAATGTGCATCATATTTATTTATTTATATTTATTTGTGAGCTGGATCTAAAAGAAAAAAAAATATCTGGTTATTGGCGTAACGACTTAAAGAAAAACAAGGTTGATTTGTAACCTTGGACAGCAATGCACTAGAGTAACTGCTTATATGTTTTATTTTTTTTAATTCCCCCTTCTCGGCTTTCATTATGACCACATTTACAGTAGTGATTGAAGTTCCTTTTTTTTTTTTTTTTTAGTCGCTAATTTTGATTTTGGGAGAGGTCTTAAAACCTGGATTGACGTCACATGAAGCAACACTGCTCTTCATTGTGACTTTTATGTTGTTTTCACATCACATTTGTGGGCCACAGAGGACAATGTAAAAAAAAAAACTGTTTTTGTATTTTTATTTTACACCCCCAACTCCCAAGCAATATAAAGAGTTGGCGAGTGTGTTTCAACTGTTAGAGGTGGATATAGCAGTGCCTGACAGGGTGTGAAAAAAGGGCCGACGTACGAACAGAGTGTACACAGGGGAGAAGACTCTGTCCTTGGTGTGGACAGCGGAGCGGATAACTGAGTATATTGTCCATCAGCTCTGCTTTTACACTAAAAGCTAATAGATAAACATTGGTGTTGATTTGCATATCGTGCTTATTTGTTGTGTTAAGTATATTTCTTACTGTCCAACTAAAGCAGTTCTTCTCAAATAGTGGGGCGGGGGGGGGGGGGGGTCGCGGTGCAATGCTGAGGGAGGGGCGTGTGACCCATGATTTTTTTCCGCCATATTACAATAAAGTGTAATTGCACATTCACTCCAGTAGATGGCAGTGGCGCACTCATTGCCCATTGTGCGCAGCGAGTATTAACTCGATGGTGTAGGTTTGTTTTGCTACGAAAATGCTATTATTTATAGTTAGGAGAAAAGAGAGCAATATTGTAAATAAACATTACATCCGCATGAAAGTAACATGTAATATATTACATTTTAGAAGTAACTTGCCCAACATTGGATTTTAATGTGTAAAATGCCAATGCCCTGCGGAACCAAGATCTTTGTATGACTGCAAACGAAGTGACTCGGCATTTTATCATGCTTTGTGCGAGAATCAGATGCAGCTCGCGTGTGTTGCTCATATCGCAGGGTGAGTCAGCTTCATTGCGTTTTTGTCTAGAGGTCAGTCCGTCCATCCCTCATTTACTGTCACCGATTTTCTGCATATGGTGTTTGTCATCAGGCTGTGTAGACGCCCTTATCATCCCCATCGAAATGCAGAAAGAAAGCAATTGAACTCAGGAGCTACAATTTGTAAACATTAATAAAATTAAAGTAACAAAACAGGCTTTTCTGTTGTGGACAACAACACATTTGACTTTCTACAACGATGATGTACTGCAAGTTTTTCTAGCGCCTTGTCAAATGCTCATTTTCTCTTTCACCGTCTAAACCAGGGGTGTTCATTCCTGTTCCTCGAGCCAGGATTGAGGACCCCTGGTCTATACAAACCATGGATTTTCCTCAAATTGCTCCCTAGATTTTAAATGATTCTTGTTACCATAAAAATAACGATCGATTCGATTCATATAGCATCTTTCAGAACACCCAAGGATGCTTAAATGGTTATTTGACATTACGTTTGGAAACACAAGAGAGCTCCTGCAAACAACCGACATTTCTCTCCTCGGTTTATGGGAACTTGTTTTCCGACTGGTTGAAGAGGTACGTTTTAGTCACCGTCAATTGCAAAGATACGGCCGATGCTGTATCTCATGGGACTTCTTTTTGCATTCTGAGATGGGCTGAGTGATTAAGCATAGACTCTCCGGAATAAGTCTTACATCATTGTCATGCTGAGTATAATAATAAAAAATAACATTATTGTTACAATTTAACACTGATCAGGTGTGGGAGAAGAATCAATTTTATAACGTTACCCATCCCTGGTCTAGACAATGCTCTTTGTCGGCAAATCTGTACCATTATATACAGATTGGCCCATAAAGAGTAAAAAATTGTAACCTAATATATATATATATATATATATATATAAAACCAATTAATATGTCTGATGTCAGTCCGCATGTCAGCACGAATCAGCCGAGTCGGCCGGTGACAGTCATCGCCGTCCATCGGCGGCTGTGAAATGACTCAAATCCTGCAATATGATGTTTCACCTTCACGGGATGCTGCATTTACAGCTTCTGGAATGCACCCGATGAAAGGCACAACAGTCTTTCGGAGAATGCGGCCCAGGCGAGGTATAAAGAGGGAACACAATATTTTCAGGGTTGATTCACCCAGAGCGCGTCCGTTTCCTGAAGACTTAAGTCGATGGGAGAACCCGCACAATCAAAAAATTGCATAGCGGCGTGTTTTTTCTGATGTTGGCGTTGGCACACGAGAGACTAAACCCCAAAATGTGTTGCATCCTCATTTCTTCATCATCCACCATTACACAGAGTCTGTTCCCCCTTCGTCCTGCTCTCCTGTCCATCTCGATTTGTTCCCCGCGCTGTCTGCCCCACCGCCTCTCGTCTCCTCCATGCTGTCATTGGGAGGCTGGTGGCAAAAGCCTCGCTGGTTACATAACACTGCAGCATCATGCGGGACGCTGGGTGCAATCATATCTCAATGCAATTGCGCGACAATAGTTGAGCAGTCACCTATGGATGATGTAACGAAAGGATGTGCGAGGAAGGTGATTGGGTACTCATGTTTAATTCTGATTATAGCTCTGCATTTACATCGTGTCCACATGGACAGTTAGAGGCGGATATTATTCTGATGCTAACGTCGTTTGACTAGCATGTTCCTTTTCATTGCTCTTACTTTGTTTCCATGTGTCCATGCAGCTAGGGATAGATGAATTCTACAGATTGTGTGGAACTGATGGTTGATACAAAATAGAGTGCACTACTTGCTCTGTAAATTAAGTCTCAACTACTTTACGGTTAAAGAATACTGCGTGACGTCAAGATATAGGAAGCTGAGGGGGAGGTTCTTGACCGGCCATGATGCACGCCATTTTCGGCCTGGAATCTCATACATCATTCAGGAATCTCCCGAAATCTGAATGGCGACAACGTGGACATTTTCAACATTCAGACAGTTACAGCAATACATTTTTCTAAAAAGCCACATAAATGAAAGGTAGTATTGGTGGATTGCCTGGTCTTCGTCATAGTTTTGAATTCGAGTCATACTGATCTAAATATACTGGAGAAACTGTGACCAGTTGCTAGACATGACCTTAGACCTCTCTGCAGAGCATCTAAGATAAATCCCTCCGGAGTTCTGACGAACAATAGGTTCCTTTTTTACTCAGATGAACGATTGACTGACTACTACAAGTGGTAGTTGGTGGTTGACTGAGGAAAAAAAAAAATGCTACGTATTTACAAGGACAAGACGTGCAGAAAATCCCTCACAAGGCACAAAGAATGCACAACCTTGACTGGTGTAGCATTGCTGGAGGCGTTTATAAGGTAGCTGAGTCATCCCTTTACTATATATTATTCTGGTTTTCTGCTCTGCCGTGATCCACAACACAAGCCTCTGCAAGGAAAAATATGATTGACGAAAGCAATGTCATCAGGTATTTTGCTAGTTTACTGGATGAAAACATTGATGGCGACGGCTGTTGAAAAACAGCATGCAGCCTTATATGAGTGCATCATTCGTTTACGTCAAGATCCTCTGGTGCAGTTATTCTCAACTAGTGGGTCGGGGCCCAAAAATGGGCTGCAGACCCATTTTTGGGTGGGCCGCAGACAGCTAGTAAAAAAATATTGTATTTGTATTATATATTTTTTCAGAGCACTGCTGTGGAGTATCAAGTATTTTATTCTTTAATATAAATTTCCCATGCTTGAACTGTGGTTCTGCACATGGCAATGTTCAGTGGGAAAATGTTGTTATACATCATGGTAACGCATTGTTACTTGGACATTTGTCTTAATGACAGTCAAATCCGCACCAGGCAGCTCCGTTTCCTGGCAACAACCGAGAGACGAATCACATCGGCGTTCTCCAACCCGTGTGACCACCTCCACCCCACTCCCCGGGATTGCTGCACCTTCACTCCAGTTGCCGCCCCCTCCGCTTGTCCCCCGTCTCCCCTCATGTCACGTCTCTCCCCGCCTCCATGTCAATCTCCATCGCTTGTCACCACCCAGACGCTGCTGCCTCACCCTGTTTGTCTCTGTCAGCCCTGTGTCACTCTGGCTAAGCCCACATCTCAATGAAAGACCTCCCTCTGTCTCGCACCTGGTGTGTCCTGTTTTAGCTCTAGGGACGCACAGCGTGTTTGCGCCTTTCAAACACTACACACTCAGTAACAGTTTGGTGCCAGTGCAAAGTTTAGCACAAGTCGCTAATTTTCTTTTATTACTGCACATACACGCCCATCTTAATTCAGGGTTGTCTAAGCAGTCAGAAGGGTTAATGTGCAGCAGGGTAAAGTTAGTTCATCTCTATGAAATCTTCTTACGGTAACGAGCTTACGGGTTTGTTGTGGTTTCCAATGGGCGCTACAAGTGGCTCATTGCGGACACTCAAATGTGTCAAGAACCTGCGCAAGACTTCCTTTTACTTCTGGACTTTTTCTCCCTGTGCTTGAAATTCTAATCGTGTACTAAAGTATATGTTGGGTTAACTGAAGACAACATATAGGCTATAAAAAAATAAGAATAATGATGTCAATTTCTTCAAAAACAGGACATTATTTAAAACTGACAGTGCAGAAAATGCACAAACATAACTTTATTTTGATTCATTTAGAGCAGGGGTGGGCAAACCTTTTGATTGGCAGTCCAAAATGGGTTGTAAGATTTGACAGAGGGGCCGGACCAGGAACAGATGGATGGAGTGTTTTGGTAACCTCACCTCATCAGAGAACAAAAAATACTTTAATTAATTTGAAATTAAAGTGAACAAAAGCATTACAACAACATATATGACTTTGAAAAAACCCCCACAGTATTTAGAAAATAAAACATTAACAAGGGTTATTCATTTAATTTTTTTCAAGTTCAGCGGGCTGGATTAAAACGTTTAACGGGCCGCATGCGGCCCCTGAGCCGTAGTTTGCCCACGCCTGATTTAGAGGTTTGGTCCATATCAGCCATCAGAAAGTAGGCAAATATGTTGACCATTTGCTTTCAAAGTAAAAGTAGATGTTTGCATAAATAAGTTGAGGGTCTGAAATTTTAAGAATATGGACAGGTTCAAATTCAGTAAAGGCTCCAAACAATTAATCACTTATCAAAACAGTTTTTTTTCGATAATCGATTAGTTGTAGATTAATCGATTAATTGCTGCACCACTAATTTTATATACGACAATGTTGATGTCACTGATAGTGTCGTGGTGCACTCCCTTGACGTGTGTGTGGAATCCGATTTCACTCATTGACGGTGTCTGTGTATGCCCTGCAACTGGTCGGCGACCAGTTCAGGGTCTAGTGTGTAGCTGTAGTTTTGCCGGTAGTCAACTGGGATAGGCTCCGGCACCCTGTGCAGGATAATCGGTGTGGATGACATGACATGTTGAGACAGCTACCTTATGGATTGTGAAGCATATAATTAAACAAGAAAATAGAACAAAAGGCAAAAGCTCATAACACCTCTGCATCGCCGCTATGAATGAACTAGCCATGACCACTTTTGGCGTGCTGCCAGAGTTGTTGCACGGCCATCACTAATTTGCACGTCAACTTCGCGTTTGTGTCCGAGCCACCTCTTTGCGCTTCTTCCCGCCGAGCTCCCTCCCCCTCTAAAGCTATTCAAGTGGAACACCGCAGGATTATCTCTCAGCCTCTGAGACGCGTTTGTTTGGTCGCACTCGTCCTCTCCGGGTTCACTTTAGCAACGGGGGTCAATATCATTTGGTTTATTGTTGAGATCACCCATTTATAGAGAGACTTTTGGACTTGACGATCTTCGAATCTTTTTGAGTGTTTTTCAGTTTTTTTTTGTTTTTTTTTTTTTTTAAATGGAGGCAATGGTGGTAAGTTAATAACAGTTTAGTTACATACATCCACAGCTGAAGATGTAATGTACTTTAATATGATAATATTCTGATGAATAGGAAGCAGTATTAAAAACGGTGGACATTATGACAACCTCCTCAGCAGTGAAAACTCTGTAAAATTTGAAGGGTGTTGATATTTCATATTTCATTACACTTGCAGTGCCACCTCCCACTATTGTTTTCTCTTCTCTTTCGTTTGCGACACATGACTCTACCAGAACTGTAGGATGCCTTGTTTCTTGTGCTTTGCAGCCTCGTGAGTCACCAGTCTCTAAATTGTGCATTGTGACTGACTCTTCAGTCCCGTTTTATTGTCTTTCCACCTACCAAAGTATGCACATGTACAAAAAATGTACAGTGCACAGGACTGTTTTACCAGAGTTAAAATTAGCTTCTCGCAACTTTGTTTGGCTTGTTAGGGGATTGTGGCATCATGCTAGATCTTAACTGGCTTCCAGGTCACCTGGTGTTGTCGGCGCAAATGCAGTAGCTGATTGGATAACTCAATTGATGGACAGAAAGCTTGACCAGCAACTTGTGATGGTTGCTGAGATTATTGGTGCTTAACTGTGAGGCTGCTTGAGGATTTCTCGTCATCACAGGACAAGATAACATTTATAATGTCTTTGGGCTTGCAGTTTATGTTTTTCTTCAGAACATTTCTGAGACTTTTTTTAGGCCAGTTAAAATAGTTTGATATACCAACCTTTTACGTCAAGGAAATAAGTCTGTATGAACTAAATGGAAGGCTTTAGACACAAAGAATCCTATTTTGGTAGATTGGCGCCCATGCGCTCGGAAATAAAAAGAGGCAGAACTTCATTTTGGTGCCAGGACAAGCATGTTTGGAACCATGTTGCCCCATTCTGGGCGCTCGGGCGCACGGGCTTGCCTCGCTCCCGACACTCCAAACGGGCCTGTTAACTCTAGTTTACAGTGTTTGTGAATTTGGTGGCTGTAGCAAGAGAGGTGGCAAGAAAGAAATGTATGCTACTGGTGTTTAAATGTAACAAGTAAAAGTAAAAAGTAAAATAAAATACTGGAAAAAATATTTTGTGCTATTCATGCCACTGTTGAATTCATAAATTTGGAAATATGATTCTGATGTTAGAGTCTCACCGGTCAGAAACTTCACCTCAGTCTATGTTTACATTTATGCCTTTGTATTTTTTGGGGTTTATTTTTCTTTATGATATGCACTGCAGCCCCCCCCCTTTCTCTATTTCTTTGAAATCGACTATTTGTTTCCCAAATGTCGAGGATGTTTCGAGAAAAGTATCAAAATTACCATAATGCAAGGAGTCCCTAAATAAATGAAGAAAACATAACGGAACATTGTCATCATTTTTCATATAATTTTCAACTAAAAATAGCACATCTGGATATTAAATACATTGTTATCAGCATATAAAATTACATATATGGAGATACAATTTTTTTCCCGCATTTCTCGCAATGCTATGCGGAAGGATGCTGCAGTAATGAATTGGCATTTGCCGAAGAATGATGATGCTCAGTGGTGGGCCATGTGATGCGGCAGTCAGAGCTGAAGTGCACACTGCAAACTCAATCTAATGAATCACAGAAAATCGAGCATGCTAAGCTAACACTGAACTTTAGCTGTGAATTCAAGTAGCCCGTTAGAGACATTTAACTTTATGTATGACGTTTTGGGCTGGATAAGAAAAGCACCGTTAATTAAAAAAATAAAAAATAAAATGAAAATCAGGGCAGGAGACATGTCAAGCAAGAATCATTCGAGAGAAAATTTAATTCTCACCTAATGGGACTTCTTGTGCTTTTTTGGTACTACAACAACATGTCAAACAAGAAATTCACCTGAAATGACACGTACATCTGTTGCTCTCTGATGCAAGAAATATGTGAATACCGTAGTGTGAAAATTGTATGTAAGGTGTCCACATGATGGGTCAGGGTTTGGACAGTGCAT